>NC_139927.1:17297835-17897835 GCF_963514095.1 Eutrigla gurnardus
CAGTTCCCAAATTCCGCTGCAGAAACACCACTCAAAGTGCCGTAGTTTGTGAGAAAATAACACATTTGCTGTGTTCCAGTTCAGCGGCTGCATCCTTCGGAGGCAGCATTTGAAGATGCGACAAGGCCGCCCAATTTTTCCAAAACTCCTTCAAATGTTGTTGAGAAATGCAACGTTCTTTTGCCAGATTTTGGATCCAACTGATGGATCCTCCATGGCCCGATCTAGCCCAAGATTAATTACGCACCGGTGACGATTGGATTTTCGGCAACGCAACTGCGAGTAGATCTGCAGTGGGAGAATACACTCTCATCTGAAATCGATCACGCTCCGATGGCGCCGGCGGTGAATCACATCCTCCATCATAATATAAAATAGATCTCTAGCTCCATTTTAATCACATAACGTTAGTTACTAATGTAATGCTCTTTCTTGTCAGGTTGCTAGGTGACGGGAGCGACAAACAGGAAATCCTCTATAGACCAGGAAGCATCCCCAGAAAGATGAATTGTGTGGATTACTGGGGATGAGAACAACTATTGTTGAACCCTTTTTGTCCTGTAAAGACATTGAGGATTTCTGGAACTGCACCTCGATTCCCGATTCACACAAAACGGTTTTGCTCCTTATCCCATGGCCTTACTGTAGCATTCATGCTAGTAATTCTACAGAAATTAGGGGTTTAAGTGTCAGGCATTGGAGGCGAGTAGAAAGAATGTTGAATTGAAAAAATGGCTCAGGAGGCAGAAGTCTGTGCAGAAAACGAGGTAAAGGTTTATAAACCAAAAGTCACAAAGAAAAACACTGCTAGCAACACATCTCCCATACGTTAGTTTATTTACCCCTCCTGGCCCCACCCGATATGGACTGAATCACTATTGGGGTTAGCTAAACCTGCAATGGGAAATCCCACTGAACATAGCAAACATGTCACACGTGACTTTTAATACACCCTTCTCCACTGGACAAATTCCATGCTTCCCCTAACTAGCCAACAGTGTCTGGTCACATAGAAGAAGAGGAAGATACTTCTGGGCCCTCCCCTTCCTCTTCAGCTATGCTTGCCCGCAACAAAATGAGTAAGAACAAGGGAAAAATCACAATTAGAAAACATCCCATAGGTTAATACACACGGCACAGTCAGACACATAAGCCTGATTAAAGCTATTTCACCTCATATCTTATTGATTAACTTTCAATAAATCAACTAACTGAAGGCTCCATCCTATGCCTTGCTACGTACAGGTGGCCTGATGAGAAGATGGCTGGAAGGAATGTAGGAATCTTGCCATGTGTAAAGGTATAGCCTAGAGGGAACCGTTTCATACTAACATCCAACCAAATCTAATACATTTGTGCGGCATCCAACCAACACAAATCCTTAGTAAAGCTAATACAAGTCACAGATTTTTCCTGAGAAAACATACATCTCTCCGATTCTAGCAGGCAGTTGTTTTCAGTGAAAAGGCTCTGGTAAACCCACTACTAGGCATTGGTATATGGGATATAATCATTTCATGTCAGGACAATAAATCATTTTTGGCATTTGAACCTGGTTGTGTCCTTATGTTATTGGCCTTTGTGGAGTTTTGATTTGGTGGCCGTAACAATTACCATTTAAAACTCTTGAAATGGCACTCAAACACATTGGAATCACTTTGCATTGAGTTAAGAAAGAACTTTCTTTTTAATTCTGTCACAGATGAGATGCATCTCTTTTTTAATTGAACATCCTTATTAGGGAAAAACAATCAAATAATCTTAAATAAGATTGATAAATCATAAGGTCTCTCTGCAGAAATAAAGAATAATTAAACGTTTTCAAAATCAGTCTACATTTTTCACTTGTCTACTATGATAGAGAGCTAGACAGCTCTTCATTATTATTATTGTGAGTCTTTTTATCCCGATCTGTGATAAAATCCTGTGATAAAATCGTAAGGTAAAAGAATCTGATTCTCAGGAGCCGGTGGAGACCAAACCAGAGCTAAGAGGCCATAACAACGTTATGAATAAATACATTTGCGCCATCTGATTTCATTGCCAAATGCTTGGGCATAGTTATAATATTACATAGTTGCAGTAGCGTACCGTGGGGTTTCAGTCAGGGCCTTCAGTAAAAAAAAAAAAACACGCACAAACACCAATGAGACAATTGATCTTCAACAACCACACAACCACAGTGCACACCACTGTCATGATAACAGCTTTAGGCTACTGCAGCATCACTACCAGATATTCCGTTATGTCACTCAGCAACTGGATTTCACACACCGCCACATGACAAAAAACACGCCCCCGGGTGTTTGCGCAACTTAAACGGATTCAATAAAGTATAGCGAAAATATTAGTGCACCAACTTCACTTCAATAACTAAATGAAACATGCAAGTAGGGCCTATATGCCAAATATTTTACAGCTGTTCCAGCCAGAATATTACGCCTAGGTGTAGCCCAGTTGAGGGCGGGTTATTGGTTATTAAGCGGCATGCGCATCCAACTTTTGCAACGTGCGGCATCAACACTGAAACACAGCTTCGCCATCTACTGCCACACTCCAGCAATACCAATCAGATACAACCAAACAAAAACAAATATGCCGTATAAAATAAAACACAACAATAACTGTATATCTCCTAAACAGTAAGAAGTAACACTCACCCATTACTTGTAAATGAAATCCATCCTCCGATCCTTTCTGACGAATCGTTCAATGACCTCATCATGCAGTTGCACGTCCTGCTTAAGTTGAATGAGCAGCGCCTTCTCTATGGCAATAGATGCCAGTGCAGAGAGTCGTGTTTGTCCAGTTGTATTTCGTGAGTATACTGTTTGATGCGCTTGAGAGCTGAGAAAGATCGCTCAACTGATGCGGTGGACATTGGTATTGTCACGATCAAGCATGTGAGGGCATAAAGTTGTGACATGCTGACTGCAAGCCCCGTGCTCCTCAGAAATGTCAGTTGGTCACTTGGACTCTTTCCCTGAAAGTTTGTCATGCTGTACAGGCAGCGGCCATAGTTCACTCACAACGCTCTGAAAAACCCGCCAAAGGTTCAAACTTCGTTGGTGACATCAGCGGGGGCTAGCGCCAGACACATCGCTGGGCCCCTGGGGCGTTCTGTCACTATGCATCAAAATTTGATTGGCTGATGACACACGTCAGTCAAAGTTATAAACAAATAGGAAAAGGCAGCTTCAACGCAACGCTAGCAATACTACTAGAGCAGGTCCACGGAGCTGTGATGCGTTTAAAGACATATGGAAAATCCAGCTCTGCTTCACAAAAAATAACCATATTCGTTCTGCAAATATAATCGTAACGTACTGAAAAAGTAATCGAATTCAGACACGTTTAGACACATTCATTTAATTATGAAAAAAAAATACTTTTTTTGATTTTGACAGGGCCAGCAGAGAAGTCCCTGCATAGTTGTTATTTTCCCACACTCGGGAGGAACATTCCAAGTCGACCTAGAGCCAGCGGTCGCAGCGTTCCATGGAGGACTTGTACCCAGCGAGGGCCAGCCAGCATCCGGGAGAGGTCTCATGAGGGGATCCTCCCACACTGAGCGACTGTCCCTGACCCACTACACAGACTGCTGTTTTAGTGAAAAAAATATATTGGATTCATTATGAAACTGTGGGCAACACTGTCAGACATAATCACCTCGTCAGTGTTTACCTTCAGCTCTGCTGGTTTCCGCCTGACAGCAACAATATTTATTTTGGTCATTACAGCTGACATCGGCATAACACATATTTACAGCACAGTCTCCTTTTTTCTCATGTTTTTTCCATATTTATTCGGGTGAGTCAGTCATGGATTTTTAGTTTTTAAATCAGAAGTGGGCCTTAAGTTACAGAAGGTTGGGAACCTTTGCCCTAACGGAGCCATCACGTTGTTTTTGGAGCTTGACTTGGTCATTCTTTTTTTGGTCTCTAACTGTGTGGAAGTGTGACACTAAATTACTGGGTCGGCCCTTTAATCTACATAAATGTAGTGGAGATAAAACTTCCCTTTGAAGGGGAACATTAGGTTGCAGACTTTGACTTTGACTAACATCACCACTGTATTTCCTCCTGGAAGTGAATAAAAGAAACACATATTATGCTTTGAATTGAATCAACTGGTGGTCCTGCAGGAGACCACTTACTTAACATGCAGAGGGAGGGGGGTTGTGGGTAGCCTGTCGGCCTCACTGAGCCTCTTGTGTCTTTGCAGCAGGAACAATAGACCTTTGCAAAGAAGTCAGCTCGGAGCCAAGAGACAAATCTCACCGAAAGACAACCTTTTGTTTCCACTCCAACCAAATCTGTTTCTCCTGCGCCACATAATCAGTAGCCAGACGCAACGTTTCTCTTTTCTTCCCGGGGCTGAATGGGAACTGTACGGCCGCCATTTGTCTTTCCCACGCATGTCATCACAAGACGGGCTCCGTATAAAGTACGCCCTCGTAATTCATGCTGTTGTTGTAACTGGGAGATATGATCTTGTTGAGTGTAAAAATGTCCACGTAAACCAAAGTGCTGCCAGCTGATTACAGCCATAAAAAGATGGAGTTTTTTTTTTCCCTCTGTCAGAAATGATACCGCCATCCATCTGTGCAGGCTGCAGTGTCGTGAAAACAAAAACACATGTCTGAATGTCGTCAGCACTGATTCTTTTCGGGGGCCGTCGTACACGATTCGCAAACTCAACAGGGCAGATAGGATTTAAGCATCGACATAACCTGCAGCGTGTCTTGACATATTTGCATGTCACTGAGTAGGATTAGGACCATGTGTCTAATATCAGGAATTAAAAATATGTAACTAATGGAATTTCGAGAACGTATTCCCCACATGGTACTCAATCTACCCCCGTAACATTCAGGACAATATTTATTACAATAAAAATGTGGATTTTCGCTTTCTGCATTTTTATCACGTGGCAGTGTGCAGAATACAAGGGGTGTCAGGGGGTCTTGGGAAATGTAAGCTTCTGTTTTTCGGCAGAGAACAGGCAGCAGATGTACAGTATTTCTTGCAGGAAGGAGGAAGGAATTTCAAGTCAACAGTTCTGTTTCTGTGCTGCTGTGTGGGTGTGAAAGTCCAACAAAAAGCAGTCCATTTTCACAAAATAAAACTCTACACTCCCGACACATGAAGTAGCTAAAACATTGGTCTCTAATTAATGACAATTAATTCATAATTTCAGCAATGTTCCTCACACTATTTAACTTGTTTTAAGATGTTTCCAGTAACACCGCATATTTTTTCACATCCTACATTATAAATTGTGTGATTACTTGCATGGAATCACTGAAGTCTCTATTTTGTGTGTGTGTGTGTGTGTGTGTGTGTGTGTGTGTGTGTGTGTGTGTGTGTTTCTACGTATTTATTTAACTGATATGGTCTTTATTGTTTTATTCTGAGAAATGTATATTTATAATAAATTCAATTTGAACTAACTTTTGTTTGGCTTCACTTTGTGGCTTTCTGTTATATTGCCTTGTATCCTGGTTTTGCTTTGCTTTATCTGACAAAGCTAATTCTTATTTTTAAAAGGCGCTATGATTCAAATTATTATGATTTTTATTATTATTACTACTATTATTATTTCTATTATTATGAGTGTACCTATTTGTAATGTGTGTGCATGGCATCCCCAGACTGCCATCGGGTATTTGGCACACTGATTCCAATTGAAAATAATTAAAAAGTAGACATTTTCCTTCATCAACATGTATTAACAAAACAAAGGGAAAAAAAAAATTCTCACATTAACTTAATTAGCTACGACAATTCTAAATGTGTTTTTCCAGTTCTTTTAATTCAGTTCTTGTGAAATATAACCTCCATCAGCTTCACAGAATGCAAAGAAGTATCTGATCTAGGCTCAGTTTCAATAGCCTCGCTAGAACAGAGAGCCTGTTTCTGAAGTTTGGCACACACACCAACATTTCTCATTTTCTGGGCTCTGTTGCAAAACAGTATATGCAACAGATGTACTCTCGAGATGTAAATGTACACACTTGAACTCATATCTCCCAATTGAGCTGAGCTCGAGCTGCTCGACTCCGGAGCTCTCAAACAACGTCTGAATGCACAGTGACTGCTGCACTCAGGCGTGGGCTGGGACTGCAGACCGAACATGAACAACCCTTACAATAACAGAAGAGCAATGAATCATTCTTAAATGTTAAATGCAGCAGGTCTTTCTATTTGCTCACAAAATCACCACGAATACCTCAAGTCAAACTCAAGATTAGTACCAAATGACAATTTGTTAATAACATTTATACAAATATTTCTGATAAACTTCACAAAGTCCCCAATAAAAGAAATGTGTGCATATCCATCAGATAATGAAGAAGAAGTAGAATCATTTTCTAATCAGCTGTTCTGGACCTTTCAACTTTATCATTGCCGTTTAGTCTCCATTAGCCCAGGTTTGCTCAGGTTAGCATTACATATACATTTTTTTTAAATTGTTTTTACAGCAACAAAAGCTGTGGTCAGCAATTAAAATGATGTAAAGGCGAGACAAATTATCATAAGATGAATTCATATTAAAATGTTATGAATTTAATTTAATATAAGATAAGATAAATCATTAAGAGATAAATAGATATGGAAGATAAGATAAGTGAAAGTAATTTAAAATAAGATGAGATGATGGAAGATAAGATGAGATTAATTAAAATACAATGAGATAAGATAATATGACATGAATTAAGATAGGATAACAGACAATAAGATATAATTAGATGAATTAAGGTCAGGAAAAAGTTAAGATGAAATGATATGAGCTCAGATAAGATAATATTCATTCAAATATGAGATAAGATAATGTGATATGAATTAAGACAATAAGATATGATTAGATGAATTAAGATAAGGCAAGCTACGATGAGATAAGGTAAGTTAAGATGAGATAAGGTGAGATGGACTCAAAACAGATATGAGATGATGTCTTTATTGATCCCAAGAGGGAAAATTCACAATATATTATGTTAAATGTACTTGTTTCATCTTTTCTGCCTGTTGTTTGGCCTAAAGCAGCTCTTCCTCGGCCCCCCGGTCTGCTCTCCACATGTCTGCGTCCACATGTGACTCTTATTGTGTGCATCTCAAGGTCTCCACTTTCAGGGAGGTGGAACAGAGAGGTGTTTCTTTGGGAGCAGAGGCAGCGGCCTGCAGCCGTGGCCCTGCCGCCGGGATCGCCTTACTCCATACAGCTCGGCTTTGTTATCGGATCTCCCGGGCTGAAGGACACAGTGCATCATCTAACCCGCCTTAATGCATGCAAGATGTCCAATCAGCGCTGTGTTTGGTCATTACGGCCGCCTCGCCAGGCCTCCTTCCTGCAGGCTGTCGCTGCTGGACCCGGGAGACCCGTCTGATGATCTCTGTTTCCCCTCACATGAGATCCCTGTCCCAACATTCATTCATGCCAGGGGGAAACGCGCACGGACACGGGTGCCCAGCATACATCAAGCTCGTTAAATATTCCATCGGAGTATAAACGCCGCAGACTCTGATATCACACCCGATATGGAATCAGCCCGCTATGGAAGCGGATACCTGTGGATTCTTTATGGCCTCTGAAGAGAAAGATACACCTACGGGGTCGGCAAAACGTGTGACCTCTTGTTTTTTTTTGGTCTTTTTGTCTTTCTGTCTTCATGAAACACAAAACACACCATGTTTGTGTATTTATATATATATATATGTTTATATATACATATATATATATATCAGAATGTTAAGCCTTGTCCCACATACCAACTTTATTTTCACTTAAAAATGCACTTTAAGATATAGTCTGTAAAATTTACGGGCCATTGCACCATTCTAATATTTTTTGTATCAATTTTTTCACATTTGAAAGGACCTCAGTTAGTGCAAAAAGTTGCCAGAGGCAGCAGCCATGAACCACTGAAAACGTCCTCACACTTCTGTGGTAAAAATAAAAAAGGAATGCTTATCTTAAATGATTACGGTTTTGATATCTGTACGGTTGGCCAATTATTTTGGAGATTGTGGTCTCTAAGGCAGTTTTTTTTTCATGGCATTGTCTGTGAATGGTACAGTCTATTTACTAGTTTTCCATTATATGTTTAACAGAAGTGAATGGTATAGAATTCTTCTATTGGGTTGAAGGAAATGTCCGTAAACTTAACTTAGAAAAACCAGGACATGATCTGTTTTTCGACAGATTTCTTTTCTTGCCGTGTGAAGTAAATACTAAAGTGACTTGATCACATTCATGTAAATGGAGGAGCGTCTCAACGCTGGGAAAAGGTAATCAAATGTTAGAGGAGGTGATGCGACCGTGACGACTTCAGAAATATAAACAACAAACTGAAAATGAAAATAGTATTCTCAGTTTGTAATTGGAACTGGTTGGTGTCCGTGACACACACCCAGTTTAGTGTGTTGTGAAGTAAACCAACTACGGTTAAAGTTTACTTTATAGTAATTACATAGTATGTGGATGATATTGGGAAACTGAGAATGCAGGTGATACAAATTTCAACACAACAACACGTGGAAATGATGCTTCCTGTGTTCCACGGATGGCGGTGGGTCAGGTGGGAAATCACTTGCATGCACGCAGCAAAGAAGGCCGAGGGTAGTAGTCGGTGGTGAAGGGATTGTTAAATGAACACCTTGATCATTTAACCACCTATCAGAAAAATGGAGAGATCATCAGGAATGTGTTCCAATTGGGCATTTTTCTCATTATTCTTTCATGCCAGCTAGTATTGAGCCATGTTAATGTTGTAATGTTATTCAGCAAAGGTGTTTCCATGAACAGT
Organism: Eutrigla gurnardus; assembly: GCF_963514095.1. Classification (NCBI taxonomy): domain Eukaryota; kingdom Metazoa; phylum Chordata; class Actinopteri; order Perciformes; family Triglidae; genus Eutrigla; species Eutrigla gurnardus. Next base: position 17,306,642 of record NC_139927.1, read on the forward strand.
GCGGATGGAAACATGGCTACTGTGATAAGTATCGTCTAATTACACTATGTTGACCCTGAAAGTTCAGCTAGGCTTATAGATAAACTAGGCCTACATGAATAATTATGAAAGATCATTTTTGTTCAGCATTTCGGCATGAAAAAAAAATCTGGGTCAAGACTGAAATCCTCAAGTCCCTGACCAAAACTACCAAATCTAATCTAAGTTAGTAGCTTGACAACCAGGCTTTTTTTCCCGACTCTGTGGATTGAGATTGAATTTCCACTGGCGTCTGTCAGCGTTGATGGATCGCGAGAGAACACAGACAGCGCACGGTTTGACGTTCTACGTATATGACACGACGTTCTCTATCTCAGCAGGCCACCTTTCTGCCTCACCTACTCACCGATGCCACTTCATCAGCTCTTTTAGTATGTAAGAGTGTAACAGCTGGCATCCATTTTTCTCCTGAACTACATCGTTTTTTAAAGATGAACAGGGAACGCAGTGAAAATGTCAAATATAATCAAAGCGGCTGCAATCATCAGCAACTAAACCCCTCATTTCCATTATTTGCATTCCAGCTGTGGAAATAGTTACGCTTGAGCTGAAGAATAATACAAATAACAACAAAGACGATGGCACTTCCTGATAGAGATGGGAACGCTGCCTTCACTCAGGAGAGGAGATTTACAAGATGCATACCGACTGCAGCGTAAAAGGCATGTATCACTCCTCCCAAATGTCTCAGCAATGTGCAGGCGCCTCTGAATAAAATATCAGTCCGCTCAAGGAAGCATTGTCTGCGGCGTGTGCATACAGAGCTGCAGACCCAATTCCAAATCAAATAGATTTCCTTTTTCCCACAGCAGCTTTTTTTCTTTCCGAGAACTGATTTGAATATCGTAGATGGAGCAGTCCGTCTTTTCAGTGCAAAGAAGGGAAGATAGAAACGGCGAGGCTTTTCCCAACCAGCCAGGTAATCCGACACAGTAGCAAAACGCACACGTGCACGCCGCACCGAAATGCAACATAGGACAATCAATCACACGCACACCCCTCCACCTGATTATGGAGTGAAGTAGACCATCAACACAACACGCAGCCTCCCTCAGTCAGGTTTGCTGCCACATCAATCACCTGGGCTCTGGCCAAACCAAATATGAGAATACGGAATACCATCAAATTAGGGTTTGTTTTTTGAACTCGACTAAGCACATATCCCCCGTTCCTGCAGCCAGACGCTGAGTGCTCGGATCCGGTCGGTTGTGTTGGGTTACACGCATGCCTCTGGAGTCCGCTGCCCCCGTAATCTGCTTAATGCCTCTGGCTTCCTGGGATGTTATTAATTAATAAGACTTACAATCAGAGCTGATTTCTGCGGATGGCTTGCACACTTCTGCCACCGAGCATCACTTTCTCACTGAGCGTTGCGTCGTTACGCTCTCAGTGATGTCACCGCCGAGGAATTTCACACAGTTGGCGCGCTGCTTGAATCATAAGGTTACAGGGTCAGATGGAATATTAGAAAAATATAATAATAACTCCCTCATCCATCTCACTTCTTTCCTCTCTCACCACGCATTGTGTTGGTTTCATTTATCTTTTTTTGGATTGTTTTCAAACACTTAGAATGAAAAAAACTTAACATTTGTACATGCACATTTAAAAAAAATATTTGGGCTATTTTTGGACATGCTGAAATTTTCTTACAACACATTACCATTAGAACCATTAACCACTCAGTTCCTTAAGCGATTCAACCTTTCCACATGCTGTTGGTGTGGGGAGGGGGCCATACATTGAAAGAAATAGATGAATACATTTGTCTTTGTGGGTTTCCCGTCCCGCTCCCTCAACCAACACATCATCATACCTAAATGACAGAGAAGGTCGCCGTTTTCAACGTTTCAAGTGTTAACGTCGTGAAACGGAACCAATTGTGTTTCGGCAACAAAATTGAGTTGAAGTGGTTGCGTAGAAATTGTATTGTGTGGAAGCACTCGAGTGGCCTGCACAAAGCCCCGACCACAACCTGGACCTGTGATCCAGACCTGATCGCCTCAATCCCTCTGATGTGCTTAACAATGACGCGCTATTTTTACATCTATGTTTCGCAGCAGCAAGAAGACCATCCAGGGTGAACAGGGGGGGGGGGGGCGAAAACAAGCGTCTGTTAATAAAATTAGTCTTTCATTAGCTTCCATCCAACTTTGGTCTTCTCCGAGTGAAAGTGTCACCAGAAGTCGACAGACTCGTGTGTGCACAGGTAGCAGTTTGCCATCAGTAATGTACACAGCGTAGAAATTGGCCGGCTGTCTCGTCCCTCCCTTGTTTGTTGATGCTAAATCACAGTGTGACTTGTTGCACCTGAGCTTCAAGGAGATCCTGTTACCTTTCGGGGGCTGATGCAACTTTAATGGCCTGCTTTTGTTTGTCGGAGTATACATGCGTATTCTTACCAAGCAGGACGAGGGGGGTATACCCTCCAATATCTCAGAAGGGGAGGGGGTTTCAAAGGAGCATCAGGCTTTAAAGTCAACAGCGCAGCTGTGTTTACATAAAAGCCTTCAGAAGTGAGGGCCAGTGCTAGGTGGGGGTGGGGGGGACATGATGAGGTAATAACAGGCGCTGGCCCCCCTCACCCCAGATACAGCAGGAGAAGAAGAGATTAGATGCTCACACTATGACTCAGAGGTCTGACTTTTTTTTTAAAATATGCTCTTAGCTTCTCTGGGATCGCCTTACCTTGTTGCGCTGAGTGAATAATGGCCGACAAAACTTAAACAATATGGAGCACAATGCCTTCGCCCACGTCAGCGTACTGTAGATGAAGTCTGACCCGCTCCGGTTGTTTTTTTTAACCTTGTAAAAAAATAATAAAGATAAATAACCATGGGGTGGACTCACGTCATGTAGTCATAGCGTGGATGAAAGGATGGCATTAACCGACAGGAAGTCAGCGCACTAATCTCACAAAGAGCACTGAAGCGACAATTGATCTGAAGTCTTAGTGTTATTAGTTGTTTAGAGTTATTTTGTATTTCTCATTTATTTTTATAATGCCTTACTTTTCCCCCACTCTGATTCGCTCCGAGGTACAGAGTGGCAGGCCAGGAAATACAGCTTAACTCGTGATCCCTCTAGTGATGACACAGGCTGTCGCCAACACTGAGGTCGTGTCCTTGGTTGCTTGTTTTTTTAAGGGAATTTCTGGCTTTCAGTAACGTTGGGGGAGTTTATATTCTACACTTAAAAAGTACATATTTTATAGCCTGATTCCAATATACGTTTGGACTTAAGGGTTTTCACTCAAAGGCCAATAAAAAAAAAGAACTTTTATTTTACTTTGGCTACAGCTCCGTTCAGCAGTGATGGAAACATGACACCCGGACATCATTTTTTCTTTCCTGAGGGATGCTGTGAATATATAATAAATAAAATAAACAGGAATTTGGACAGTTATTATAATTGACTGTACAATTAAGTACAAAACTTACAATTATTATGCTTCTCAAAGCCACCAGACTCCATGAAAAAATATGCTTCATTCAAAATCCACAGAAACAAAAAATAAAACTTTTGAAATAAACGCAAGTTAGATGTGAAAAGAAAATGTGCTCATCAAAGCTACCGGACTCCATTAACAGAAACGGTTATTTTACTTTGGACGGAGAGAAAATAAACCTCATCAAAACCGTCTTTATGGGTCATTCCATCGTCCCAACTACCACCAACTCTGGTTTGAGAGTTTGAAAGAGACTGAAGAAGAAACGTATATAAAAAGAAATGAGTATTGTTAACTAACCGTGGTTCCTGTGTCTGCTACCTACCAGGGAAAAAAAGAAAAAAGCAGAAAGACATACTGAAGGAGTCCATCTATTGTCAGCAGCTTTCCTTGTGTTTAAAAACCTGCATATGTGTACTCATTTGGTGGAAAACGGGGAGAAGAGATCTCTGATGTGCTTCCAGTGTAAGTGACGAGGCACAAATCAACATTTCTTGTTCTTGAAAAATAAATATTCCAAACTTGCTGAATTTAATTTCTTCAGCAATATGTCAGACAAATGAAGTTATTTTACGTTTGAAAGCTTCTTTGTGTTGGTATCCTTCCTATAGCTAAGAACAGACACACTGTCTGGGACTCACTGTAACTTTGAAGAATAGTCACTTGGTCTGTCGAACGAAGACTGCTGAAACCTCAAATTAGCTTCAAATAAACTGCGGAATATGTTTTCGTACAGAATGAAGACTGTGGATTTTGTCTAAAGCATATTAAGAAGGGATTTGTTATAGCCAGGAATGGTGGAAGCAAGAAAAACCTCTTGATGGTCCTACTGTATATTGATATATAGAGCTTATTTCAGGATATACTGTGTGTCTGTGTGTGTCTGTGTGTGTATGTATATATATATATATATAAATATAAAATACTTTCTACTTTAGGCCTAGTTGTTACTTCCAAATGAAACACCCAGAAAGATTTTACATGGAATCTGTGATTAGTCAGATTTAGTTGTTTCACTAAAACTGCAGCTCCTGCAGGAACAGCAAGAACCAAAATCCTAAACTAGAACCGATGCCTTTGTTAAGTGCTCACTCAACAGCTTGAATATAATCCATAAAGTCTGTCTAAATAATCAGTAAATATTTGATCCTGTGTTTGCTAATGAAAGATGTTTATTATTTCCGTTGTTTGCCATCAAAGTCGAGAGAAACGCCGTAAAGTCCTCCAACTAAAATCAGGAAGAGACATCTGTGGTTTGAAACGCACTGGCGGTAGAAATGTTGGTTTTGGGTGTGCGAGCAAAGAGGCACGCCACGTACTTACACCGCGTTGTTGGATGGTGCTTTCATGTAGGTATGGAAACACTTTACAGCACAAAGAGCATTGAATCCACGAGCAAACAACAACAACAAACACGGAGCTCTCGTTGTTCACAGGACGCCACGTACGTACAGGGACGTTCACACAAAGACTTCCTTCCTTTTAACAAGCTGACAGCAGACAGACTACATTCACCAGACTAACCACAGCTTCACAGCTCATGCTTGAGATATAAATGGCTTTAATTGTCCGAGAAAAAAAAGTAGACACAAACGGGAATGATGCAGCGTCGACCACTGTTTCTCCAAAAAGCAGGTATAAAGCCTGCTGATGATTATGTCTTATATGCTAATTTGCATATTTGTGCTGTAACTATTTACATATACATTTTGTACAACTGTGTGACAACTCAACGGACTCTTCTTAGCTACATCATTTTCTGTCGTCTTGTCAAAATGTAAATAGCCTAATTTGAAAACCAACAGTGCTCTCTGTGGCCAAACTGCATTGTGGGCAATGAATGCATTTTATCATGCAGCGTCTCTAGTTCTGCTGTAGCAACGTCGACAGCAGGAAGCCACGTCGACACTGTCAGCACGTTTACGTCGTCACATACGGATGCTCTGTTCTGACCCCCGGTGTCACTTTCAGTGTGTTGTGGTTAATGTGAATTCAAACACAAACACGTCGTTTAGCCAACAAAACCACATAGAGTAGTGGAGGAAAACCATCCTCGTTGGGCTCAAGATAAGTAATTGAACTAAGTAACGTAAACAATGTAACATAAAGTAGGGAAAACATGTAACTGCAGAGAACTCAACAAGACTTTGGGACATGAAGCGTTGGTACTTGATGACCGATGAGCTCGGACTGGCATTGTACGTTTCTGCAAAGATACATTAAACGTTGAAGCTTAAGTCAGAACAAATGACGTAGTAAATGAGTGACGCGCAAGGAAAGTGACATAGTAAATTGAGCGACCATTATTCAAAGTCATGTGGTATAATAATAATTGTGCTAAATAAGGCTGGGCGGGAGGGGTCAAACAAACACAGGACTTTCCCCGAGGAGACCAGTGTTTCTGTCCCATGTAAAATTAAAAAAGTAAACATTCACTTGATACGCTTGTTACGTAACATTATGTAAGAAAATCTGTGAAGGCCTGTCATTCAACTGCACTTGTTTCATTGCGTTATTACGTTGTTGCATTATTACATCGCTGCATTATGTTATGTTGATTTTTTTTCATGACTTTTTCTCACCTTGCCAGTTTTGCTGCCTAAACATAAAAAACATATTCATGAAATGTATTTCTGGTTCAGAAACGTCAAATTTCAAAGTATCCCATAGTTTGCAGAAACATACAATGCATTTTTCCTGGTAACTGGGTTGATTTTGATCCTTTTGATTTTTAAAACAGTCCATTTTCAGTTGTTATATGTTATAGGAGCACAATTCTAAATAGGTGGAGGACTCTTTTAAACCTTCCATGGAAAAACAGCCACAACCAAAAGCTTTTAAATCAAAGACCACTCAGGGACTCGACTTTAACCTAGAACCAAGACCTTTGTATCCATGCATTACTTTTTTGACGTTCCCCTTTTATTATAATCCACAAATCATGACAAATGTATACCCTATACTCCCAGTAGTGAGGGACCACCAGAAAAGCTTCATATTTACACTTCTGGTCATCTCTTAGATCATTTTTATTTCCTATTATTGTTTGACGTTTTCGAAGAAAAGAGAGACGAAACATACATTTCTCCATATAAAAATCTGAAAAAGTGGATATCTGGATATCCTGAGAGACATGAGAAACCTTGGGATGCTGGATGGCCCCAGCCCTCATGCTTTGTCGTATTGACTGCATATGCACACAAAAAAAAAATAGACGGGGTCATGCTTTTTCACAGCCAGTTATGTATTTGCCTTTATTGAGGCTGTGTGTGATGAGACCTCTGCGGCTCCAGAGCTCTAAACTCCGCCATCAAAAGACAGCTGACAGTTATTCAATAAGAGGACGGCAAGGGGTGTTAAAGATTTTACTGGGAAGGGATTTTCACTGGAGGCAGGGAACATAAATCTGGACAAACAGGGCGCCGGGCCTGCTCGGATGACACAAATCGCCGCCTCGTTAGGATCAATAAAGTAAAAACACAATGCCGCGGAAGCACAAGTGCAAACTGTGAGGCTCCGGAGGATTCAATAGCCCCCGAAGAATGCGTGGGAATGGGGAGCTCAGGTTAGCGGAGAGCCTCAATCCCACCAACTCTGCCATGAAATAGAAAGGGAGAGAGCAATTGACCCATGAACCGGGTTGAAAGAGAAATCACTTGTTCCCGTAATGACTGCCTTCCACGTCGGCGGAGAGCCTGCGGATATGCGGCTCGTACTCTGAGAGGGAGGCTGAGGAGAAGGCTGGTTTGTCCGGCTCCTACGGTCTCCAGCTGGTGTGCGGAATGATGATCAGCCTCCTCGACAGTCGACCCCCCCCTCCTATCCAAACAAGTGCTATGAGATAAACACAAACACGGCTGCGTCTAGTAAAACTGAATCGGAGACAAATTAGCCAACTCATTAGGCAGCTGAGGTGAGCTTCCTGAATGAATAGCCGAATGGGGAGGGTTTATTCAGCTCCTGTTTATTTACAGAGAACAGCCCGCTCATTTGCATCTCCGTCTCCAAGTACAGGCAGACTGAAGTGGGTGCTTCTGTCTTGTGATAGAGGAGCTTATCGAGCTCTTAGGGGAGCATCTGTGGGCCGTTGTCTTCCAAAAATTCCCCCCGCAATCCAACGGGGAACGTCTCTGTTCCAGACCCAACCAGTCTGAGTGCAGGCGAGTGAAGGAGAACCACGGAGAGCAGAACAAGAACCAGAACTTCCGGGATCATTTTCAAGGAGGAGAAAATCACATTATTTTTGTTTTCTTTAAAATGCTGTTAAAGCTGGAGTATGTGAGTAAGCCTACTGCCCACCAGGGAAAGCACTCTCTATTTTGCAGGATAATGGATCTGTGCTGTCTGATGTGCATGACGTCAACCAGCCGGAGCTGAAGTAGGCAGGAAGGACGGGAGGAAGCGACGCCAGTGGAGCGCCTGCTTTGGTGTACGGCGGAAAATCATGAGAAGCATAGAAAGGTTTCTGAAGTGGATCCAAATAAATGCTAAATTGACTTGCTTGTATGTAGCGCCATCTCGTCTCCCAACCACTCAGAAAGCTCTCAATTACATGCCAATATTTACCCATTCATACACACACACACGGACACACACACACTGATTGAATACCGACGACCCGCTCTACCTCCTGAGCCAAAGCCGCCACAAAATATCACGTCATAGAAATTCCATTATATACATTTAAACTCAACTTTTTGAAGTTCAGTTCAGTTTTACAATAATAAACTGCTCTTTAGATGATGGATTTGTGCAGATTCACAGGTTTTGAAATCTTAAAATGGACATTTTTGAATGAAACCGTTTCAAATGCGGACCACTAACTTAATTGAGAATAATTTCCTGTTCCCTTCCTGTTTGAATTTGCAGAAAATCTTGATTTTTTTTTTTTTTGCCATGAACTCGCATGCTAGACTGCTAGCTTGCTAAGGTTATTGATGAGGCTCATAAGAAGAAATTTGCCTTTATTATCTCCCCGAGGAGAAATGTGTCATGGGAAATCAAGGCAACACAGCAGCAGACAGCCTTTCCATATACACACATATATCCATACAATCAAACTACATTTAACATCCAGTAACACACACACACCAGAACATCATATTGCACACATGCCCTACACCAAAATATTGCACTTCATGCTAAAGTTTGTGAGCAAATCATATTATGATTGAAAAAAACTTACTATCACCACTTAAACAGAGAGATTAGCATATAGAAAACAATGTAGAGAGGAGTCAATGCATAAGCTGACGTCAGTATAACCATTTCCCCCCTTTTTTCCCCTTTGTTTTGACTTTAATCGTTGGCATCAATGTGAATTTTTGAGTTTTATGTCCTAATTTACAATATGTACTTTTTTTGAAATGCTAACAAATTAGCATTTTCGATAGTAGGCTAAGAAGTCAGTGTCTATATACTCAGAATATGACCCAGAGAGAATTAAAGTGATGGAATCTCGCGGAGCAGTGACCAGACAGGAAGTGTTGCCAGTGCTTTGGCTGCTTATAATGGGACAAACAAATGGACAAATCGTTAATCTATCTAATCTGCGGTTGATTCCGGTGTTGAGTGTGTGTCCCCATGTGTTAAATTGGCCTCACCCCGGCCTCCCAAAGCCTCCCTGTGATCCTGATGAGCAGCATTAACTCCCCCTTGTGACCCCGGCTCCCACCCCCGGGCCTCTGGTCATGTATTAATCGTCCCTGGTGTTCCATTCGAGGAGAGTGTTACTCCCCTCTTGCTCGGTGACAGCCCCGTCCAAATGGCTCCTTGATAGTCGGGTGTCTCTCTGGACGAATCCCCCCCCCCAGCTCTGCTCACACGCACTCATCGCTGCCCGCCACAGGTCATCCGTCTTCCTCAAATCTATCTAATGGCGTGTTTCACGGCCCTGTCGGTGCTACACCAGCCGGTCTTGGAGGGAGGGGGGGCTGAGGATCTGATGGCCGCTGGATATTTTTAGAGCCACAGGAATAGAAATATAGCGGGGAGGCATGAGAAAGGAGAAAGGTTGGTAGCTGACAGTTCAAATGCACGGAGCGGCTGCAAAAATGTTTATGGTCCCGGACACTTAGAAAGTCACGACAGATAAAGGAGGAATCCATCACAAAGCCATAATTCCTGGGTTTCAGTAAAAGCCTATGAATTTTAAAAAGAATTGGAGGAAATAAATAGATATATAGCTCTCCTGGAGCAAGAAATAATTCATAGGAAAGGTGGTGAAATGGACTTTCCTTGTCGTGTAAATACACCCGTGTATGCAACCGTTTGGAGAACTAAAAAGGTAACACTACTCAGCACAAATGACATGATAGAGCTTATTTGGAACGGCCTGTATCAATTATCCCGACTGAAGCTGAGGAAAAACTTTAAAGTTTCCCATAATTCTATCTCTTAGCTCCGATGCAGCCTACGGGAGGCGGGAGGCGGATCCCGACGCCATTCAGCAACGTCCCTGACAAAGACATCAGCTTCTGACAGCTCAACAAAGAGGGAAGGAGAGGAGAAAAGAATATATCAGCCGGTGCAAATATTGACCCAGTAACACAATTGCTAATTAGTTGCAAAAAATATATATATATTAGAGAGAGTGACAGCATCTAATCTACTCATTTTGGCAGATGAAATTCTTCTGGGAAGGGAAAAAGGCAGCATTTCTCAAAACACACATCTGCTGTGTGTGACGGCTTTTTCGTGACACAGCCCGAACTAGTCATAAGACCGGGTCTTTCTCTGCATACTAAACTTCACTTTTGTATTTGTATTTGAAAATGAAAACTCATAATTTATTTTACTCAGTTACATATTGCGTTTGTGGTATTTGGCATGTACTTAAAGGGCCACATCACCCGACTGAGAAAAAAAATCTAATTTACCTCTAGAACTATGCACATAGCTTTGTTTTGTTTTGTTTTGTTTTTTTTTTCAGATTTTGAAATATCGGTCGGCAAAACAATGAAGAATAGAATTTTGTTTTTTTGGAAATACTTGACCATAAACTGATTTTTACAATGAGGTATTAATTCAAATGAGAATTAGGTCATTTTCTCATAGACTTCCATACAATCTGACTGCTTTTTGCAACCACAAGACAAACAAAGTTATTAAAAATCCCCCTCCATTGTTCTAGGAGGACAGATATTGTGAAACTTCAACCACAAACCATCTGCGTGGCATTTGAGAGGTCTGCGGCTAGAAAAACACACCAGATATCAGTTCAGGAAGGGAAATAATTCAATCGGATACATGAACTGTTGCCTGTGCTCAAACATGATGGTGTGCATTTTTTTCTGCAGCTCTGTCTGGGTGAAACCTGTACGCTGGAATGTAGTGTCCATCATTGGCTGGAATGTTTACTTCCCGATATGACTGGGCACGGAAAGGGCAAGATGTCAGACTCTCCAGGGGAGCTTCCAAGAATAATTTGGAGGAGATGGTTGGATTTCAGTCCGGAGAGGTTGAAAGGAAAGACGGGGTCATGAGATCAGCGCGGGATGAATAATCAATTAAAGAGGAATTACAAGCGTTACACATATTTGCAAACAATATAAGTTCCCCCTGATTAGATCTGGCAGCCGGAGAATGCCCTATTCTGGGGTTGGTATGCAGCCTCACTTCACATATGAGTAATGGATATGAACATGACTGCTTCACAAAGAGCAATAGATATGGGAACAGGGATAAAATGGCACATTTTTAATTGAATGTTGAGTCCACAGCCTACCACACCGGCCCTTTCAAATCGCCTATATGACTTATGATCCGCAGTTTTTCAATAGTTTCGTTTTGCACGTTTAAATTGCTTCTATTGTTATGTGTCCTCGCTTTGCTCAAAGCTCGCCTCTCCGGCCTATCAGGTTAAATATTAATTGTGTGCCTCAGGAGGATCGCCTATCCGACTGAAATCAAACACTGCCGTTAGTCCCTTTGGTGACAACAGAAAAAACGTGGCCTTTTCTCCATGCCTATTGTTTCCCTCCGATCATTTTAACATCGCTCCGTGACGAGGGAGTGTGTACGTGGAAGCACATAATAGGGAGGTTCTGTCCCGGGGCTGAAATTCAGCCTCATGCAAATTCGGAAATAAACGCAACACAGACGAGACTTGATGAGCAATCAGTGACTGAACCCAGGTAGAAACTAAATAAACACAGTGTAATCATGACATGCATAGAATCACATCCAAAGTTTTTTTTTTTTAAATCTTTACTAAACCAGATTTGAATTTTATTCATTTCAGTCTTGGGTCCTTTGTTTCGCCTGTGTGGGAGATTGCAGGGTCAAGGAGGTCAAGCAGTTTGTGATATCACTGGAATGAATGGTGCTTTATGAAAGCTCTCTTCCCAGGGTGGCCTGGGAGAAACACACACACACACACACACACATACACACACAGGGAGTGTGGAAGCTAGAAGCATGCTCACGCTGGAACACATGCATATTCCTAAAAATACACATGGGCGACGCCCATATATTTCTCTTGTTTTTAAGGATAATTCCAAGTTATTAAAATTGGGTCTTTGCTTTTAGACTTTTGGTCACCATTTCTGTCAGATATTATAAGATTGCACTCACCAACGTAATTTGAGATCTGGGAACACGGTGACGGCGTTAAAGCGATGTCCAACAGAAAGAAACACGAGCGGTTGGATCAAGACAAACTCCGTATGACAATGTAATCTTGACTTTGGGTCAAATGAAGTCATGTTGATGATAGAGGCATGAGAAAACACAGTGTGTGTTTATGTTGAGCATGGAAAATGTAGTTTAATTAAATAATCCAGACTCAAATTCGACCTAAAGGGATTGTTCAGATTTTTTTAAGTGGGGTTGTATGAGTCATATTCAGTGTCTACTTACAGCACATGGCGGTCGGCACACCCCCAGTTCAGGGAAACAGACAAGTATGGGCACAGAAGCTATGCCACGCACTTTTTCTCACGTTTTTTTACGACATGCACAAAAGGTTTTCAGCAACAGGCATAGAGTCCCACTGCTCAGGGGATGTGATTCTTAATGAGGATGCTTGAATTTGATCGATTGGTTGATCACGCCCCCTCCGCTCCACAGGCTCATCAGCTGTTTGCCCGATGCACTTTGCCAACAGACTTTTAGAAGCAGCTGCACTTGTTGCAACGTGTCCCGGTGTGATCAGGGCCTAACTTTAACGTCATACAGGAACTGAAGCTGTACTCTCTTCACAGTCACCGGACGCATTGGTCAGAAACGTCATTTTACCGCGCAGAACACCGGAGTTGCTGGTCTACGTCTGCCTTGATCGGTTAGATTGTGTTCTCTTTCATAATATTTTGTTCGATGTCTCACTATGGGATGCACACCTCCCTGCAGCCCTCAGAAGCATTAATCTCATTACGCCAATCCTGATTGGCTGGTGAACGTGTACGTCCGCCTCAGGTAGTCCCACCCACCATAAATAGTGCAGGCAGACGGGACCACGCCATTCAAACACCTCTTCTCACTCGGAGCATATCTCGCGTCCAGGGCTAGCTAGCTTAACTGTCCACAGACAGATCTTATGTAGCTTCTGTCGCCGGGCGCTACTAGCCTTTGATCGAACTCAGTGCTTTCCTTGCCCCTCCACGGCTTGGCCAGCACTGTTCTCGGCGCCTCACCACGACTGTTCGAGCACCGAGATTTGGCACACCAGCTAATTTCTCGACCTTCACGGTTAGCACACCAGCTAACTGCCTCTACTCACTGCCTGCACACCAGCTCGCGGGGAATGGAGGCTAAAACCCCTCACACCAGAGGACTTGGAGACTCCGGAGCCCGATTCTGTCGCTGCGGGAATAAGATATCGAGTAAGGATCCACACCAGGTCTGCTAGAGCTGCCTGGGGCTGGAACACGCCCGGCTGGCTATCGACGTCCCCGGCTCGTGTCGGTGCTGTGCGGTTTTCACCGTTAAGAGTCTCCGCAGACGGCTAGCCCGCCAAGCTAGCTTGTCTGGACATGACCCCTATCTCCCTTCGGACGGCGCTGCCGTCGTGGCGGGAGAGGAGACGGGGGTCGCCGCGGTGGCGACACCACAGGCTAGCGCCAGCTGGGGCTCCCAGCTCGACATAGCCGCGGTTCCCCCGCTGGAGGAAGACGTCCTTGAACTGGACTATGGGGACGATGATGACGTTACGTCGGAACTCCTCATATCAGAGGATGAAGAAGAGGACGACATATTCATCACTCCGGCCCGGGCTGCGCAGCCCGCGACCTCCGCCGCCTCTTGGGATGGAGGTGAGAGTAGCACACCAGCTTCTCCTCTCCCCAGCTCGGACATGTTTGACGTGTGCCAACGCGCCGCTGCCCGGCTGGCTATTCCCTGGCCCGCTGTCGTAGCTGAGACCACCAGATCCCGCTACGAGGGGAAGAAATTGCCCTTGGCCAAGAGTGCGACGAAGCAACTTCTCCCCGTCTTCCCAGAGCTGCTGGACGAGATAGCGCACTCGTGGAGAGACCGCCCTTACAGCAGCAGGAGCCCGATTCCTGGTGCCTCGTTCCTCGACTGCGAGGCAATGGAGAGCCTGGATCTGCTCCGCATGCCTCCGATGGAGCCACTCGTTTCAGCGCACCTTCACCCCCAGCTGTCAGTGGTGTCCTCCCGGAGCCCCAGCCTGCCATCCAAGTTGGACCGTTTTCAGTCAGCGCTGACTGAGAAGTCTTACAAGGCGGCTGCGCTTTCGGCCAGAGCGCTCAACATCCTCTCCCTGCTCACGGCTTATCAGGCTGAGTTATGCGAGGATTTTGCGCAAAATCAGGACCCAGCCACGTGGGAGGAGATACCGGTCATCAGCGTGTGTCCAGTCTCTCCCTCAGACGCGAGAGATGGGCCGCGCTCGCAGCTTCACCCTGGGTGTTACAGACGATCTCGAGGGGATACAGGCTGCAGTTCGCCACTGTCCCTCCGCGCTTCGCCAGTATAATTCACTCCCAGGCTCAGGGAGAGTCAGCTCGTGTTTTACAGGAGGAAATCCTCTCACTGTTAAACAAAGGAGCAATTTGTGTCGTCCCTCCCGCACAGTGTCAGAGCGGTTTTTACTCGAGGTACTTTCTCGTTCCCAAACAGGGGGGGAGCGGGATTCGCCCTATCCTGGATTTACGTGCTCTGAACAAATATCTCAGGAAATACAGGTTCAGGATGCTGACACATGCATCCCTGCTGCGTCTTGTACGACAGAACGATTGGTTCACTTCCGTCGATCTGAAAGACGCGTATTTCCACATCCCGATCTACCCTCCCCACAGAAATATCTAAGATTCGCTTTCCAGGGGATCTGTTACGAGTACCGCGTGCTCCCTTTCGGTCTGTCTTTAAGCCCGAGGGTGTTTGTGCGGTGCACGGAAGCGGCGATAGCCCCGCTGAGATGGCGATAGCCCCGCTTGGCCACATATCTGGACGACTGGCTGCTGTTGGCACAGTCGAAACAGGAGGCCAGGGCGCACACGCGTATTCTCATACGACACCTGTCCAACCTGGGTTTCGTGATAAACGCGGAAAAGAGCATGCTGTCCCCGGCACAGGACATAACCTTACTGGGACTGTCCCTGGCCTCGGTGACTTTCACAGCGCGCCTCTCTGCGGAACGAGTGAAAACTTTCAGGGCATGTCTCGCGTTTTTTCATCCGGGCAAATCTGTTCAATTCAGATTGTGTCTTCGATTACTCGGGTTGATGGCGTCTGCCATCCTCGTAGTCCATCTCAGTCGCCTCCACATGAGGGAATTCCAGCTTTGGGTGGCCTCATGCGGGCTGGATCCCGTGCGTCACGGCGTACGGAGAGTGCTGGTCACACCGGGATGTGCCAGGACGCTGCGCCACTGGCGAGTCCCGTCCTTTCTGACACACGGGGTGCCCATGCGCGCCGTCCTGTCCAGGAAGGTGGTCACTACGGACGCCAGCCTGACAGGCTGGGGTGGGATTCACAAGGGCTGGTCTGTGAGGGGCCACTGGAGTGCGGACCTCCAGCGGTCTCACATAAACTTTCTGGAGCTTTCAGCGGTGTTCCATCTCCTGAAAAATTTCCTTCCGTCTCTCATGGGTCATCATGTCTTGGTGAGGACGGACAATACAACGACGGTGGCGTACATCAACCGCCAGGGCGGGTTACGCTCCCATCAGTTGCATATGCTGGCACGCAAACTGATCCTGTGGAGCTGCGGTCGTCTCCTCTCCCTGAGAGCGACGCACGTCCCGGGTGCCCTGAACACAGGCGCAGACTTGTTGTCCAGGGGTGCGCCAGTATACGGGGAGTGGGCTCTCCACCCCCCGGAGATTGTGGAACAGATATGGGCCCGTTACGGTTGGGCCACGGTGGATCTGTACGCGTCGAGAGAGAACGCGCAATGCACGCTGTTTTACTCTCTGCGCAGCACGACTGCTCCCCTCGGCGTAGACGCACTAGCGCACGCCTGGCCGCACGAGCTTCTCTACGCGTTCCCTCCGCTGGCCTTGATACCCCCCACTCTGTCCAGAGTGAGGGAGCACGGCCACGCACTGATTTTGATAGCTCCGCATTGGCCTGCGATGCACTGGCTGGCAGAGATCTATCGGCTGCTGCACGCTCAGCCCTGGCGGCTCCCGCTGCGCAGGGACCTGCTGTCACAGGGGGAAGGGACGGTTTTCCACCCGCACCCAGAACGCATGGCGCTGTGGGCTTGGCCCCTGAGTGGCTCAATCTGTCAGCTGTGGGGCTCTCACAGCGTGTGATTTCCACTATACAAAGTGCTCGAGCCTCCTCCACTAGGTCTCTGTATGACTGTAAGTGGAGAGTGTTTGAGGGTTGGTGTCACAGAAACGGCCACATTCCTTTTTAGTGTCCAGTAGGGGTGATATTGTCATTCTTGCAGGACCTGATTGACAAACGAAAGGCTTTCTCCACGGTTAAAGTGTACTTGGCTGCTATCGCCGCCTGTCACATGGGTTTTGGGAAGTAAACAGCGAGCCAGCACCCACTGGTTTGCCGTTTCATGAAGGGAGCGCGCAGGCTTCTCCCCGTGTCCAGACCACTGGTGCCACCGTGGGATCTGGCTGTGGTTCTAGAGGGGCTTAAAGGTCCTCCTTTTGAGCCACTGGAGGGAGCGGACTTGAAACACGTGTCTCTCAAGACAGTGTTGTTGCTGGCCCTGGCTTCAGCTAAACGGGTTAGTGACATCCATGCGCTTTCGGTGCATCCGTCATGCGCTCAGCTCTTCCCGGGGGATGTAAGGATGATTTTGAAGCCCAACCACGCCTTCGTACCGAAGGTGGTGGGCTCATGTTCTCCTATTGACCTTGTGGCCTTTGCTGCCTCTCTAGGAGATCAGCGGTCGCGTGTGTTGTTTCCAGTCCGTGTGGTGCGCACTTATATGGATAAGACGGGGGGCTTCAGGAGAAGCGATCAGCTGTTCGTCTCCTGGGCTAATCCTCATAAGGGGAAACCTATCACAAAGCAGCGCCTATCCCACTGGGTGGTGGAGGTGATTGCTTTGGCCTATACGAGTCAGGGTTTGCAACCACCTGTGGGTCAGCGAGCGCACTCGACTTGGGGCTTGGCCGCATCCTGGGCCTTATTCAGGGGAGTTTCTGTTCAGGACATTTGTGCTGCAGCGAGTTGGTCCTCGCCTCTCACTTTTGTCCGTTTCTATATGTTGGATGTCTCTGCTCCGTGCGTGGCACGGGCGGTTTTGCTGTCCTGATTAAGAACAGAGCATTTTTTCCCTGCGGGTTGGTGGACGCTTGATAAGCTTGTCTGGCAATACGGGAGCAACCATATCCCATAGTGAGACATCGAACGAAATATTATGAAAGAGAACTTTAGGTTATTTACATAACCCCGGTTCTCTGAGTAATATGAGTGAGATGTCTCACCAGACAACCCTTCTTGCTTGGGCGAGTGAGAAGAGGTGCTTATTTTGAATGGCGTGGTGCCGTCCGCCTGCACTATTTATGGTAGGTGGGACTACCTGAGGCGGACGTACACGTTCACCAGCCAATCAGGATTGGCGTAATGAGATTAATGCTTCTGAGGGCTGCAGCGAGGCGTGCATCTCATAGTGAGACATCTCACTCATATTACTCAGAGAACCGGGGTTATGTAAATAACCTAAAGTTACTGTGTGGTTTTGGCATTTTAAAAGGGTTAGTTCAGATAGCTCAGTTGTCTGAGCTTCATCTCAGATTAGAAGGATTTTGCCAGCATACAAGGGAATTGCAACATGCAACGATTGTTTTGTTAGACAGAATCCTCCTCGCTGCATTAATGATTAATGAGGGCTCATTTAAACAGCAGACTTTTGATGCAATTTTATTTTGCGGTTAAACCGACATCTGAAATGTATGTAATAATCCATCATTGCACTGGAAGACTTTACAGTACATGAGGTCAAAGTTAAACTTTGGTGCAGTGTGGCTGATTTTTAGTTTGATTATACCTTTTATTTTCTCATCTTTTACATGATGTCATTGTTTTCCTATTTTAGCAGTTACCTTGATGAGGACAATCTTGTTAGTAAGATGGCTAAAAAATATGAAAATAAAACCAATATTTGTAACAAATCAGAATGATACATTAATTAATAGATCATCATCCGTGGTGTGTCTTGGGCCCCGGATACTGACAGAGACGCTACTTGAAGGAGACCAGGGCCCTGTACTACGAAGCGAGTTCAACATACCCAGGTTATCTTTCAGAGATCCAGCTTAAGTAACCCTAACAAAGGCAATCGGAGATAAGCGGTCACACGAAGCTGGTTATCAACTCGTTAACTCAACCCAGGGTTTACCTGTCCAGCTATGAGCGCGTGCACATGAAAGAGGCGGCGTTTGCAGCATTTGACCAATCACAAACATGGATCAGTCTACGGCAGCGGAGCGGCGTATTTCACGTACGAGGAGCGAACCATAATCATACAGAAATACGAAGAAGTTAAACATATAATGCAGGCAAAAGGCAACCGTTTCATCTGCCAAATGCAGGAAGCTGGCAAAAACTTGCCGACTGTGTGAATGCGGAAGTCGTATTAATAGTATTAGTAGTAGTATAATATGACTACCCCATCATAAGGGCACTACAAGATCTGACTGATTACATGGTCACTTTCACTTCGCTGATAGCTCAGTGGTGGAGTTACTGCCCCATGTTACGAAGCTCCTTCCAACGGCACCGGTTCGAATCAGCCCTACGGTCGTCTTTTAAATCATGTCGTCGCTCTCTCTCATCCCTTTAACTCTTACGATGTCCTTCCGCAATAAAAGGCCAAACATATAACTTTAAAATAATGAATTTGTTGCTTGGATGTAATCTTATAACGTGGTTTATGACAATATCAGCCTCATTCTTTCAGCTGCAATCCCAGCGGTGTAAAACGGACTTGGGAGCAAATCAAATAAAAATAAAAACATAATTCATAGTGGTAAGTAGGCTGTACGCTGACACAGAAAAGTCTTTCCCTCCGATGAGAATCTGTATCTCTCATAAAAAACATCGTCAGGGACAGAAAAAGGGTTTTGCCGGTCTCTGAACAATCTATAGTTCACCTACGAGACCCTCTCACGAGCTCCGGAGCAGGTTAGCTCCACAGCGTAAGTTACCATGGCGATCTACCCCGGTAAGAAGTGAACAAGTGTCGTAGGACGGAAAACCCAGGGTTAACGCTTAAGTTACCTCGCTAAGCACAAATCCTGCTTCGTAGTACAGGCCCCAGCTGTCGGCTGCAAAGAACACAAAGCATAATTGACACAAGGTCAGGAGGCGTGCAGGCTTATAAAGTCAAGGCAATTGCCTGTAAGCATGTTAGATGCAGAGTGATGTGATAATTTATTGATCGTTGTGGGGAAAAGGCTCACTTCCCTTCCGCAGCGAGGTCAGAGGTCAGACTCTGCTACACAGCAGCAGCGTACAGGCTCTGCCGCTATGTTTTAGTATACTTTGAACACAGGGAAATTAACAGTGCGTCAGCGTTGACAGAGTTGAATGCGTGCAGAGACAGGCTTCTCTCACCTCAGTGTAATTCAACACAACGATGGAGCGGCTGTGCCCCTTTTTAATGTGCCGGCTCCCTGAGGGGTCATGAAAAGGATGAAGGGAGAGTTCAGAGGGAAGCAAACAAGTTCTTTCTCTGGGATGCAAAATGGTAGTGAGAGCCTCGTATGCCTCGTATGGCACACTTGAGCTTGAACGTTAATGCATAAATTCATGTTTTGATGGAAATGGGACAAATCAATTTAAAAGTCACACATGGAAAGTTCTTTTTTCCCCCCATTTCTACCAGTTATAATGACTTTGTTCTCACCGAATTCATTAAAGAGAACACGAGCAGTCCGATGATCAGGTTGTGAACAAACGTGTTAAACGTGTCCTCTGAAAGGAAACAGAACAGACTCACAAACGGGAACATCATCACGTCAAACATGCAACACACGTTTCATTTTCTTTTCTCTGTTGTGGCGGTGCTATCTGTCGGTCAAATGATAGGTATCTATGGCAGGACACCTGTTAACCCGTATAATATCCATAAATCCATGTGTGGACCAAACATCCAAACGTGTCGGTTGGAAGGTAGACCATGCTTTCAGATTTCCTGTAGTACCCTGACAGTTTTACTTCGTAACCATAAACTGTCTAAAAGAAGTGGACTTAGCCAGTGATGTCACCCATTGTTTTGGGAACTACCATTTTGAAGCCTGCAGTTTGTCATTCTGGCCATCCTCATGTTGTTTTTTTGGAACTAGCAGTAAGAATATACAAGAGGGTGGAGCTGGGAATTTACCAGCTAGAGCTAGAAAGCTAGTGTTATTAGCAGGTGCATCCGTATAAGTGAACAAGACATCGTTAGGCAACATACAAATTGCCATGGATACGTATATTCAATCACTAGGCACGCCCTGCTTTATGATATAATTTACTCTTAATGACAACATAATTTACTAAATGAACATCATGCTGGATTGAATAAGACTTGAAACTCAAGAATGAGACCATAAACTCATGTTTACTGAGGTAATAAATCAAGACAGAAGTAGGGTAATTTTCTCATTGACTTCCATACATTCTGACTTTTTTTTTTTTTGCAACGAGAGCAGTTGCCCCCTGATGGCCAGCAGAGAGAATGCAAGTTTAAGGCACTTAAGGGTCGGCTTCACTTTTCAGAGCCGAAGGTTGCCCCTGGTTTCTACCGTTGTTATTGTAGTTGAGAACTGTTTTGTTCGGTTGAAGTTTTTTGATGAGCTTATCTGATTGTCATACCATCTTACCTTTGTAGCGACTGCACTGTGTTTAGCAATTACTTTGAAGTTGTAATTAAGTGAATATTCATGAAAATGGTGACAAAGTGGAGGAGGACGGCTCTCCTCGAAGCAAATCAGTTTACTTCACTGCGGTGGTGGATGTGAGACAGTCAGGTGGAATTGTATTCAAGATGCCACCCCGCTGTGACAGACCTGGCCATGCAGACCTGCTAATTGCTTGTCCTGTGCAAACTGCTAAGGGAATTAAAAAAAACAGTGTGAGATTTGCCTATGAAACAAAGTCATCTCAAGTCTTCGACAAGTCATGCAGCATTGTGTCAGGCAGGAATGAAACCTTCCACCGTTGCCTCGAGCGTTGCTTTGATTTTTGGGGGAACCACGCAGATTCCCACAACAGAGCAGATTAAATCCCTTTGCTGTCACACCATGCTTATTTTAGCATCATTAAGTGTTTACCTTGTGACGACAATTAGCATGGATTTGCAATTTTAACTGCAGGGGTGTTTGTTTAAAAAAAAAAAAAAAAACACCACACATTTAATGAGGTATATTTCCCACCACATATTTAGTTAGTGTAAAGCAAAATTGGGGGGCTGGAAGTCGATGCCGATCTAGATCCTTTATGTTCGGGTGGAGGGACTTGGGGGAAACATAAACATATGCTTCCTAAGTCAGAGTTTGACATGTGTAAGCAGGTATGTGTAAGTGAGGAGGAGGATAGGCAGACAGGAAGAGGAATGGCTGAAATCACTGTGCAGCACATCAAGAGTATCGGGTGAGGAACATGAACACAGCTCTCAGCACAGACTGAGATTTTCGTGTTTCCTGTGGCCTGGACATGCATGCACTACCCCCCCCTCCAGCCACGCTCAATCACAGAGCAACACTTGAGGAAGCAGACAAAAAGTCGGCGGAGCGTGAACGACGCTCGAGTTTTCTCAATCCTCCAGCGAGAGGCTCAGGTTCAGGACTTTGGTATGCCCCGCACATCCCTCGGATTCCAGACGGACAGCCGCTTTCTGACACGCCGCCTCACAGTTCCATCCTCGGAATATACAACCAGCAGATGTCCGACGGGGACGTAGCACCGCCGAGATCGCCGTGTTTACGCACACGTTCGGTAAATCAGATCGGACCAATCTGGAACTCAATCAGCCTCTGATCGATTTCAGTCGTTTCACTGTAGCTTTCACTCCCACAGTCAGTTTCTGTGTAGCTCCTCTGTCTTTTACTCGATTACACAACACACACCAGCATGTGTTCACGTCACAGGCCTTCATGCTCCAATATGGCTTCATGCTTGATTTTTTTTCAGTAAGACTGGTGATATTTATTATATTATTTTATTGCCCAAACCTAACTTATCATTTCACAGCGTTAAACATGTGGCATGTGCGTTTCTGCAGGCGTCATATGAGGTAGATATGAAATGGATGGTATTTCTTTAACACGCAATATATCACATGGTCTGCAGAAACAACATTTTTCTGCTGACTAGGTTGTCCAGCCTTCCACCTTTTTCCTGGTGTGTGAAAACCACAGACAGACAAACCAGTTGGATGTCTTCCATGACCTTTTATACCCTGTCACCTACTTTTTGTGGCCAATCAGAGAGCATCTCTGGAATTAGTGCCACTTCATCCAGGTGGCATCAATCTCCCCTCATTTTGTGCCAAATGGTAGTTAAATTAACAAAAGATACGAGAAGTAGAGAAACAAGTTAACATCCCCATCTTTGGAAAATCAACAGACATTTTAAAGGGGAAGCACAAGAATTCTTCTTTAAAGTCCAGGGCAGGTCATGGAATAAATGTTGATGTTTTTTTTTTAATGATGTCTTACGAAATCTCAGCTCATGTTTTAGTAAGTCTGCTTCTAGCTCTGTTTTGGTCTCCAACAACTCTTGAGATAAATATCAGGCTCTTGATCCATTCTGTTCACCAGCTAGTCTCTGACTCTGTCCGGCTGCTGCCTGGTGCACAGCAGGTAGTGAACAGTGTTATTTTCACAGAGAGCAGCTGTTGGAAACAAGGATGATGAGAGCAGTTATGTGGAATGAGCGGAAAAGCCGAGTGGAACTGCAGAGTTAAATAAAATGTTATGTTAGACCCATTTCCAAACATATCAGTCTTTGTTCTGATTGAGGTGATCAATAGCCTACGGTTAGGGATAATGTATCTGAGTCAACGTTAGCTGTGCTATGTTTGGAAATAACTCAAAAGGGTTAGCTTGGATTATTTGCTTCAGGCTGTGTGTATACTCCCATGTTCTGTGAGTCTGGTGATGGATTCAGCTCACCTTCGGAAACGGTTGTCTGGTGGAAAGATCAAGCAGCTGAGGACCGGGGGAGCAGAAAAACACAATTTAGCTAGCTAACGAAATGAATAGTAGTTGTACCATATATTTTGAATATTCTTACTGTTTTACTGTCAGGTGGCACAGGGGTTTCTGGTTTATCGCTGCGTCGGTTGGTCAGTTTCTTTGAGCTATGGTGTGCAAACTAATATATCGTCCACAGCCGTATATTACGTATCTTCAGTTCCACTGTCTGCCTCTGCAAACTCGGAGCATGCCGACCATCTAAGTTACTGATTTGTCGAAGGGCTCGGAGAAAATTAATGATTTTTAAACATACATACTTTGACCAAAATTTGAATTTTAAGTTTTGAATACACAAGAAACACCACTGGAAGCTACAGAATTGTATGAAAATGTGAAAAAAAGCTTTAAAAGGAGACTTCCAACACAGTGGTATCTGTGGGTAGAATAAAAACACTTTCGAGCTGGAGTGTGAACATTTCCTCTCCCTCTCATTCTCCTCCTCTCTCCATCTCTCAGTGTGTAGTTGGATGCTGCAGGCCATGCAGAGGTGACCTGCTGCCGTGCTGAACAGTGTTGTGTCGGAGGAGAAGGCGGGTGCAGTGCCAGGGGCATCTCTCTGACAAACAGAGCAGATGCCTTACACTAACAAACAGCCCACCGGGGCTCGGGCAAACTCCCCGTCAATCCTCCGCTGCCACATCAACTCGGAGTGCCGAGCATTGCGGCTGCCGCAGCAAAGACTCCACGCCCTCACCACTCACCACCACAGCCGACACACCAAGCAACCCAACGGGTCACTTTTATTTCTCTTGTCCGCGGTAAGCGGCTGCCGCTGTCACCTGCAGCTCTGGAGCTTCGTATGATTGTATTTTTGGTTCTGGGCAAAAGGCTATTGTGTGAGTATGCAGCTTGTATTTTTCGACACAAAGGGTCTATTGTCAGAAGCTTATCCACACATTAAAGTTAAGCTGTTTATGCATTGTGGGCTGTGGTGGCTGTAATCTCAACTGACTGCAGAGAAGTGTGGAGAGATTGTGATGTCACGGTTTTAAACTATTCTGATGATTTCGTCTTAGCTCGCCATCTCGTCAATACATGTGACCAAAAGATCTATGTCAAACACAATCTTTTTTTTTCTCCCCCATATGGATTTTTGTTTGTTGCTTGAATTGTTGTGCTGATCCCAACTTCAAACAACACCCACACATGTCCAGTTTATCCACATATACACAACCATCATGGATGCCAACACAGAGGCTGAAATCCAGGCTCGTTATCTGGAATATTTGGGTTCGGCCAAAGTGCACAAGAGCGCCTTGGGCTTTGAAATGAGATACAAACAGCTATTTAATGAATTTGATATGAATCTTTTTCAAATCAGGACTTTTATTATTATGATTCAGTATCATGGATACTGAATCATAAATACAAACACGTAACGATATGTAATTTGTTTTGCAAGGATTTAGTCATAGACCAAAGTACTGAACTGAATTCCATTACAATCCTTCCAAAGGTTGTAAAGACTGTCAACCTCACGGGGCTAGAGTCAAATTCTGAGCATCTTCAAAAGATTCATCCCCCAGAGACCATGAATGCCTGAAGGAAATTTCACGGCAATCCATCCAATAGTTGTTGAGATATTTCAATCTGGACCAATGTGGCAGAGATACTGACAGACCAGAGGTTTGGCAGGTTGCTAGCACGCATAAATAATCCGCACCAATTTACGACCTGCCTATTTGTTGTACCTTTGGGCCTCTCAGCCTCATTTTATTAAAACAAGTATATGTATAACCTGAAGGGGAATCCTTTATTTGAGGTTACTCTTTTATTACATCTCCCTGCCATGAGGGGCCACTTAGTTTTAACCCCTTAAACATCACTGCCAGAGGGTCAGTCAGTCCAAACTCATGCTACGCAGCCAAGCATTGTTAAAACCAGAGAATTTGACTGAAATTATAGTGGAGATCCACCTGGGCACCGAGCCACGGCAATTCACCTTGTTGAAATGTTTAAAAGGCAAATCAGGCTTTTCTGAGCCTGTTGCTAAATCGCGGTAAAGTGATGATCTAAAGGCTTTTAACTGTGAAACCGCACGGCAGAAAAGCCAGCTTCAGACGCAGAATACCGGCCTGAGCGTCTCCCCTCGCTGGCCATTGAAGAGATGTCAAAACAAATCCAATCACAGTCTGTAACCTTAGCTAAGCGTAATGGACTTATTTCAGGCCATTTACCCTCTCTGGTGGTCATACCCGTTAAACATGCTTGAAGAAATAGCTGACTATAAGCATCAGTGAAGACTGGGAATTATACTCTGTTCCCTTTTGTTATGCTAAGCCTTTCAAGCAGCAACTGCTGGCTATCAGATGACAATTTCTTTCCTCTTATGCCACCTTGTACTTTGGGGCAACGTACCATTAGGTAAAGTGAATCCTAAAATTCTGAAAAATCGCTCCCTCCACTGCCTTTCAACATTTCCTCTCTCCTTTTGTTTCTTTTCTAGCATGAGAGGAAGTAACCTTCTTACAAAGCTGGGCCTGTAACTTGAAGAAGTCCAGCGGTCACTAGTATGTAAAACGTGCATGTGCTGAAAACCAAATAATACTTGCATTAATACTTGCATTACATGGCAAAACTTTATTAGGATTATGCAACAAAAAAAGCTGGAATGTTCTAGGCTAGAGGAAAAACACAAGCAGTGATCGAGCTTCAGTATCAGACTATTATCTCAGCTAACAAACGGTATTATCTGTCCATATTAACCCAGATGAGAACAAGATTCCAGAGTTTGAACAAACCAGAGCAAGGGGCATTCTCACTGAAAAGATAACCAAACACCATTTGATACAGCCAGTTGTCTCATTTACACTGACAGCATTCCCAAACGTCTGTATTAAAACATGACAAACTAATCAAGTACCATGGGAACCGGGCAAGCCTGGGAGCCATCTGCAGTCGTATGGAGGGTGGGGCCGGGCAAAGCTATTCTATTATCTGCGCCTCGTTCCTTTTCTAATAAGTCATCAAGTGCCGTCCTGCAGGCCCCCCTGAGCTTTTAAGCTCTTGCTCAAACATGATCCTTGCCATGTTAGTGATTTGCAGGACAATTGGGCCACTAGGGATGTGAAAAGGTCAGGCTGAGGTGCTTGTCCGGTCCCCTATGTTAAAGCTGATACACAAGCAGCCCTAATCTCGTTCAGACCATGCTACTGGCCACCTAGCTGGGAATGAGAAACTCTACTGCTTCACTTTCTCTGACATGTGAAACCTCCGGGTCTTGGCTGGGTTCAAGGGTGAGCTGCAAACCTGTGGTTTGCTTGAATTCACCGCGAACATTATTGCCATTAATGTCACTTTAAGTAGTTTAGTTTAAGTCACCACAAAATCATCAATCACATGGCCCTGCATTTTTGTTCATACCCTCAAAGCAGGCTGCACGGTGGTGTAGTGGGTCCCGGGTTCGATTCCGGGGTCGGCCCCGGGTTCCTTCTGTGTGGAGTTTGCATGTTCTCCCCGTGTACGCGTGGGTTCTCTCCGGGTTCTCCGGCTTCCTCCCACAGTCCAAAGACATGCAGGATGGGATAGGATAGGTTAATTGAACCTCTTATCCTCTAACTCCCCCCCTGGTAGATGATGGATGGATAGATGGTTTGGGGTTGCATTGTCACTGCCCAGAAGAGAAACTGTGTGCAACTGTTTTGCATATCAGTAAGTCAAGAGATGTTTAACAGAAGAAAGGGATCATGAAGAACTTTTAAAATATTTATTCCGTCTCATAATAGAGACGTTAAAATGCAGCCAGGAGGCTCAGCTCAGTTCCAGGTGGCTTCAGGTCAGGATGACGACCTACACTGTAAATTACACATTGTAACTGCTTTGACCTGTTCGTCCCCTCAAGAGTATCTCAACCAGGCAACGTTTTTTATAGTATGCATGGTCCCTTGAAAGCATTGATGTGTAACTATGGTAACCAGAGTAAATGGTTGGTTGAAGATGTGATGAAGTCAAAGGTACACATATTTTTGGAGTCAAAGCGACAAGCTGTTTCACACTACTTTCCTGTAACTTCGACAATATTATATTAATATTTATGCTAATAACCCCAGAAGAACATGAAATCTTTCAGGAACTATGCTCACCCTACTTATCATAATAACACTAATGTCAGAGCAAAAAAATTCAGACAGCTGGCGCATGGTTTTACAATATTTCTCATAAATGTATGAATTTTTAATGTCACAAACTTGTGATTTTTTTCTTTCGAATTTACCACTGTTTTCGCAGTGAATTTCCTATTTGTTTTCCATACATTTACAACGTTTATCTTTTTTTCTCAAAACATTACCCCCTTCAGCTCCATAATATTATTATCATAATTTGGCAATTACAATGGCCCTACTAGGCCGTCATAGAGAACAGCCTGTGCATTGAGACCAGATTAAATCCAACAATCTTGTGATTACAAGCCTCATTACTAGCTAAATGTAAGCTGCTGGTAACTTCAGCACTGTCGCCAGTGATCAAGTAGATCTGCCATGTCGTCACATCGCAAACGACCACTACATCTGTAACCACTGCTTCACTACTCCATTTCTGTCGAGGACAGCCACTACTTTGGAAAAGAACAATGGAGAAGGATTGTTGGACGATCCAAGATGTTCCTCATTAGTGGAGAGGAGACTGTTCAGAGCTGTCGTCAGCGGCCAGAAATCAAAATATTTGTCAGTATCTGGTAAGAATTGTGAAACACACAGTGTGTGAGACTGTACAATGCAGTGCGTTGTGCTTAATGGTAACATTAGCACGCTTACATGCTCGCAACGATAATGTTAACACACTGATGTTTAGCAGACGCAATGTTTATCACCTTCAGCCTCTTAGTTAAGCTTGTTAGCATGCTAACATCAGCTAATTAGCGCTAAACATGATGTACAACTGAGGTTGATGGTAGGCTAATGTTATTACTTCCGCAGGTATAACGTTATAAAGTATTGGACGCATCTAGATTTTTAATTATTTGTCAAACCATCGTAACATGCTTTGTCAGTGAATTTCGGCCCCTGATGCTGACCCAATGTAAAACCCATCCATGTCAGTATTAGTATGAGCTACTTACATTGTATAAAGAGCAAGAAAGTCCACTTTGGGCAGTTGTGAGGGGGCAGATGGACAGGTCAAACAAACACAGGACTTTCACCCAGGAGACTGCTGTTCGTGTCCCGTGTGAATCAACAATGGTTATTCGTAACTCCCATACATTTTGAGGGCAAACTTGTTGCATTTTTTGTTTATCCATGTGACTTTTTTGTGCCTATTCTGATGAGTTTGTTGTCTGGCTGCTCGTTTTACTCTTCATATGTTTTATAGATCACCATAACTCTTGACACCGATCTGGACTATTTTGACGGCATATTTTGTTTCCCCGCTCTGCAGCGATAACATGGCCACTGGTATTTTCAGCCCTGCATAGCACAGCAGTTTGCAGTTGGGGAAGGCACCTGCAGGGCTACAGATGAGATTGCTGCTATGGGGTTCAGGTTGTCCCCAACCTTGATACCTCTGGGCACCACCCTGTCTCTCGCCCCCATAAATTCTGAGTGAGGGATTACGGGTTCATTTGGCCGGCCGTTTAGCCCCCCGCAAAGCCACAGTCGCCCTTTGACTGGTGGGGCTTCCACAACAGGAGCCCTGCTGCATGGGGTCTGCATGCTAAAATTAAGATGGAGCTTCAACGAGACGGCCTCCTTCTCCGTGACAGTCCCTGCCCTGACGCTTGACGCGGTGTCAAGCCCAGGTGCCACGGTGGCTCAGCTCCTCTCAGCACTCCAGACAGGCCAGATCCGGGCTTTGACAGGCTTGGTCTGTGGGGAGAGGCTGAATCCAGACGCTGCTCTGACCCTGCTGCCCTCCTGTATGTTGTTTACCTTCAGGTGTTGGCACCTGCCCAAAGAGAGAAGGGGGGGGGGGGGGGGGGGGGGGATGTCTGCTTCTACCTCTCCCAGACAGGAATCAGAAATTGACAATGCTGGGGCGAAAAAACACCTCAGCCAGACCTTGCGGGTCCTGTGGGGCCGCCTAGAACTGACTGGAGCTTGACTACGGCTTAAGCAGGTCCTACAGGCCAAATGGACATGAATTCATATTTTGCCTTGACAAGAAAAAGAACAGTTTAATCTGTTGCCGCTTTAAGGGAAAAAACTGACATTAAAACTTAAGTTTGAATGAATGGATTGTATTCATACGTATAAAAATACGTATATATAAATTTAATGGCTTTTTTGAATTGACTAACTTTAACCAAACCTTCAATTACTGCAACAATAAAAAACAAAGAGAGAAAGCAGCCATGTTGGTGACCCCCCATGTGAGCTCCCGCTGAACAAACGCCCATGTGGACAGCATCAGACTGTCACCTTTCTCACCTTGTCTCGTTGTGAATGGGTTCTTTTTCATTAGCTTGATTTGATTTCACTTCCTGCATTTTGTCCAACAATTTGACGGCCAAATGAGGATTTGACAATACAATGTGGATTCAAATATATTTGGCCTCTCGAATCAGAGGTCACAAAGATTGGACGACTATTGCATCAACTATGCTTTCTCGCTGGCGGTTTGTTGCACACTGCTCCATTCTTACCGAGCATTCGTGCATGGGTAATTATGGAGAATTATTCCGCGGAAGCATAATTATGCAAAGTCTTTCAAATGATGGACAAATCTGTGGCATTATGTGCATTGTTTTGCAAATGCGGTTGATGGTTCCGTTATCTGTCTCTTGCTCCGCAACACCTGTTTTGTATAATTAAAACAAACTTTGACATGGGATTTTTTTACTGTGGCAATTAATAGAATCACAAATGCCATTCAACTTACAGAAAGTAGCCAGCTGATGGTGGCCCACAGGTGGTTTATTTTTCACATGGACATTGCCTCTTTTAGATGTGTGGGCAGCACACGCCGAACTAGATCAAAAGTGTGGGCTTGAATTTCTGCATGTTGGAGACTTCAGAGTGTAGCGTTGTATTTTTAGAACCCTCACAAAAGAGGGTTTTTACTTTATTTGGAATTACACGCCTTCACTTTATGTTTTGCTCAAAGACACCCACAATCCTGCCAGTCCATTCTCATTTACAGATAGAAGTGCTTTTTTGGATCCTGTTTTTGGCTACATTTTGATGCTAAATTATTTTATAGTTGTATAGGATGTATTTTCATGGTCACATTCACTTAGTTTCTCTCTCATATATGCCTGTAGCTACCAGTGAGGTCATGTCCATAGTATTGTTTATGGAAATTTGTGGATTTTAAGCATGCCAGGACAAGTTTGGTAGGTGGACCTGCATTTTATATATATATATATATATATATATATATATATATATATAATTATTATTTATTTTTTTTAGTTACAATGTACAGGAAACTTGCAGATCATAATCCCAGTGTAGAAACATTTCAATTCAACTTTAACCTCAGAGTTATATAATCATAAAGTATAATGAAGTTATAAGTGAATATAATGCAAATCAAATGAAATAATATAACTCCTTCTATTCAGCTTCCACAACTAGTGAAGTTACTTATCTATTAATGAAAGATTTTCAAGAATAAAACTGACCATCCAATTGCCAAAAAATGCAATTCTTACAGACATTTCCAAATATCAAAAGTTTTTGACATCAAATCACAGCATTGCTTTTTCTATAGTGTTTCATGGTGCCAATATTTACATAGATAAGACACCAAACTGGCTGCCTCATGCTGACATTATTATATCTACAATTCCTCATAGGAGTCAATACATAATTAAGATAAAATATATATCTCAAAATACCTTAAGTCATTTTCAAAATATTGGGGGTTGTATTGTTGATTGCCCCTCAGTGTACTAAGGCTCAAAGGTCTGACAGACACAGAGAGAGTAGACAGGCCACAGCAAGATGAAGCTTGCCTTGTGGTTCATTCATTAACAATCCGGCACCTTCCCACAGGTTTATGAAGAGGCGGGGATGTGAGTTTTTGTGCTGTAGAGCATTTTTTTTCTGATTCAAGGCTTTGTTCTCAGTCATGCCAGTCCTTCTCTTCATTCACTTTCTAGCTCACTCTACCACTGCTGTGCTCTCGCTCTCTTTTCTCTCCCTGTCTCACACACCCACTCATTGAGCTTAAATGCACCGTTTAGAAACAGCAACTCGCAATATGATTGCAAATGATATGCGTGCATGTACATGCATGGGTCATAAGTTACGAAAGAGGGCGGGGCGTAAACCTAGGGGGCAGGGCTAACCCACCCCATGAGTTGGGCCATGGTACATGAATCTGCTTTTTTTTTTTATTACCACACTTACTGCAGCACTTGTTTTAGAGACGGAGACAGGAGATTGGGGAGGAGAGAGGGGTGCAACATGCAGCAAAGGTCCCAAAGCTAGAATCGAACCCAGGGCATTTGTTGTACTGTGGCATGAACCGGTCCGCAACACTCAGCTACCAAGGTGCTCTACAAAGTAAAGTTGAGAGAATAGAGGTGTATCCTTTTGGATTGTTCTATTATCGGAACTGTAGTGTAAGTAAAAAAAAAAAAGAGTATCAGCCTATGTCTGCGAATATATTCCCCCTGAGGTCAAAGTCAATAACCCATTACATGGATTAAAAGAGCCTCTTCTGTCCTTCACCACTCACTTCTTGACAGAAAATAGCTTCTGATTTTTATTCATTGGTTTCTATCACAAAGAAATAGTTGGTAAAGTATGTGTCAAAGCAATTTACTCCCTAACATATACTCTCACACAGAACAAGGCTCACGCTGCTCACCTAAGCATTGGACTTCCCAGCTTCCAAAGAGACGGAGGAAAAAAAGAAAGAGAGAAGAAAGAATCCCATCTTGAAGAAAATCTTAAGCAGATGCATAGAAGCAGGAAAATCCCCCTGGATAAGCCGTTATGGTGTGACAACCTCTCTCTGGTTATGAGCTGACAACACACTGCCTTTATTAAACACAGGTTTCATCTGTGACAGATCTAGAAAGGTATTTCAGAGATGCACCGCGGGTTGCGTCTGACACAATCGCCGGATCTGCCGGTACGAGGCTATTCACGGCGTTTAAACCACTGCAGCAGAGAAATGAGACGAGATTCCTGCAATCTCGCACTTGGAATTTCAGGTTCATGCTTGACAACATATTTACTGCTCGATAGGTGCTATGTAGCCCTCCCAACCAACTCTATTTTATTACAGCATTGTCATGGTAAAACCCCTTATACCTGATGACACCTCGAGCATGGGAGCTGAATTGGAGGGAGTCCACGAAAATATCAACCTTTTATGTGTTTACTTAAACTAGAACGTATGACTCTTCTTAGGGTGCAGAGAGGCCAGGGGCCTGTACTACGAAGCAGGATTTGGGCTTAGCGAGGTAACTTAAGCGTTAACTCTGGGTTTTCCGTCCTACGATGCTGGTTCACTTCTTACCGGGGTAGATCGCCATGGTAACTTACGCTGTGGAGCTAACCTGCTCCGGAGCAGGTTATGTTCCTGATAAGTGATCAACGTGGAGAAACACACCGCCGACTGACCAATCAGCTGTCTTGGTGCGCGGATATAAAAAAAAGAAGCTTGGTGGATCGTGAGAGGGTCTCGTAGGAGAACTATAGAGTGTACAGAGACCGGCAAAACCCTTTTGTCTGTGTCTGACGATGTTTTTTATGAGAGATACAGATTCTCATCGGAGGGAAATACTTTTCTGTGTGAGCGTACAGCCTACTTACCACTTTGAATTATGTTTTTATATTTATTTGATCTGCTCCCAAGTCCGTTTTACACCGCCGGGATTGCAGCTGAAAGATTGAGGCTGATATTGTCATAAACCACGTTATAAGAATACATCCAAGCAACAAATTCATCATTTTAAAGTTATGTTTGGCCTTTTATTGCGGAAGGACATCGTAAGAGTTAAAGGGACGAGAGAGCGACGACATGATTTAAAAGAGGGCCGCAAGGCGGATTCGAACCGGGGCCGTTGCAAGGAGCCTTGGTTCATAGGGCGGTAACGCCACCACAAAGCTATCAGCAAAGTTAAAGCTATTATTTAATCAGTCAGACCTACTAGTGCCCTTATGATGGGGCAGTCATATTATACTACTACTAATACTATTAATACGACTTCCGCATTCACACAGTCGGTGAGTTTTTGCCAGCTGTCCTTCCTGCATTTGGCAGATGAAACGGTTGCTTTTTGCCTGCATTATATGTTTAACTTCTTCGTATTTCTGTATGATTATGGTTTGCTCCTCCGAAATACGCCGCTCCGCTGCCGTAGACTGATCCATGTTTGTGATTGGTCAAATGCTGCAAACGCCGCCTCTTTTATGTGCACGCGCTCATAGCTGGACAGGTAAACCCTGGGTTGAGTTAACGAGTTGATAACCAGCTTCGTGTGACCGCTTATCTCCGATTGCCTTTGTTAGGGTTACTTAAGCTGGATCTCTGAAAGATACTCGCTTCGTAGTACAGGCCCCTGGTTAGCTTATTTTATAGCTACTTTGTTATTGTGAACCTTAATACTCCCATGCATGTACCTTTAACACACTATAGCCCTAATAACACCACGTTCAAATAAATATTCGTGACTGCAAATACACGTTGCAACAGGAAGAAGTGTTTATTACACAGAAAGAAAACATAGGCAATCACCCTTTACCTTTGACCTGGTGACCTTTGAGTTCCGAAAATAAAATAAAAAATAAATAAACACCCGGGGTTTTGTAAGTCAGTTATGGTACCATATCGTTGGCGCGCATGTCGAGTTGGAGCTCATGTATCCTTGTGAAAGTGCACGTGAAAGAGCACTCACGGATAACCACAGTTCCCTCAAACCCTCGGCTCAGAGGAGTAAGGTGAAAGGAGATGAAGAAACTAGTCCTGCTGACACGTCTTCGTGCAGCAGCAGTCTCTCTGGCGACAGCGGGGATCCTGAGCATCCTCTACAGCAGCAGCAGATCAGCGGCAGGCAAACCGGCAGGCGGGCGTGTAGGTCGGAGATACACTGAGCATAAATTCAAAACACTAATAAACTCACTATTCGTTCTCATACATTTCCATATTATTACCAGTTCAAATAGTGCTCATACTCACTCAGGAAACTCGGCGCAAAATATTTCTCCCTCACACACGCGAGCTGTGTCCCAATTCAGGGTCTGCAGCCTTCGGAGGCTGCATTCGAAGGCCACTTACGTCACAGAGCTGCGCGAAGGCTGTCCCAATTCGTCTAAATTCGAAGGCTCCTCCAAATGCGGCCGACAAATGTGTCCTCCTTTTCCCTGTATTCGGAGGATACACTGCTACTATCCTTTGCGGCCTCCCATATCCCAAGATGCTTTGCGCGCCGCTGTTCAACCAACAATGGCGGCGAAGGACGGCAGCAGCACCACGGCACCAGCAGCAGTGCAGAGTACCATATTTAAATGTAAGTAACGGGTTGTTGCTTAACGTCGAACGTTCAAGGGGCCTTAAAACACATTTGAGTGTTAAAATGCGTGAAGTTAATAATGCTAATACGTGTAGCCACCGGAATATAGGGCCAGCTACGTGATGTAGCTTAAGGCTGTTGATACGAGGAGCTCAGTTAACGTTAGCCTTTAAACGTAACGTAAGCCTAAAACTCTTCACTTTCAAATGTTACAAGCTCCGATGGTAACTTATATCTTATTGTAACCGTGGAGCTGTTAAGTTAATTTGTTCTCGTTGTAAGTTGTGTAGGCTACAGTTCGCTCCTCTCGCAGCTGAATATATAACGTTAATGATGGGTTGTGAGCCCCGCTGTATTTCTAGGCTGTAAAACTGTAAACGTTTGGATTGAATACAGAGCTAACCTTAGGAGCATTATTACTGTTAATATCGTTATTATATCGTACAATCATTTTGCATGTTGACATAACAGGAAATGTGCTTTACATGTCGTTTTGTTGTAGAGAGCAAGGAGCAGACTGAGGATTTGATCAAACTCCGAGTCCGGGATGAGAGCGACCACCTGTTGAGGCCAAGAACACAGGGCCTCAACAAGTTACAGAGGGAGAGCGAGGAAAGGAGAGAAAGAGAGAGGATGGAGAGACTTTTTAGTTTATTGGAGAGAATGGTTGAGAGGCGTTGGATTTTTTGGAGGGTGGTGGATGTTTTTTTTTCTGTTCGATTAAGTTAAATTTGTAATTTAAATTGTTAATTAAAAATATTGTATTGTTCCATTTTCTTTTCCAAATATTGTATATAGTTAAATTAAAATCGTATTACCTTGTAACATTATCTGTTCCATTTCTTATTTACAACTAAAGTCAACTTTTGAACTGCTTTTCAGTGACAAGAAAATTATTTATTTTTTGTGTAATTAACAAATATTTACAAAGTTACAATAACTATTGACAAGTGGGTGTTCTTAACATGTAGAATAGGGCTGCAACGATTCATCGAGTTACTCGATTAACTCGATTATGAAAATTCCTCGAGGCAAAACATCTGCCTCAAAGCCTTGTTAAATTCCTATGACGCGCCTATGTGCAGGGATCTGATTGTTCCACACGGACCGTTGATCAGGAAGCACACCAGCGCGTCATACACGGTCATTCATTCTGAATTTAGTTGGCGCGATGGCGGAAAGTCAGACTCAGAATGTCCGTAAACGACAGAGAGTATCAAAAGTTTGGGATCATTATATAGTGAAGGAGGAAGAGAACAAGGTGCAGTGTGTCTACTGCAAAGCAGACCTGGCTTACCACTGCAGTACGACGTCAATGATTCAACATCTGAATCGAAAACATCCACATGCTGTTTCACCAAGAGTCGCTGAAACAAGGTAACGTAGCCTAAACCTTTACATTGATGTTCGCTGATTTTAACCCTCTGAGACCCATTGTAGAGTATACGCTACAAAATATCATGTTGTTTTTAGAGCGTCATAACTCCGTAATGGTTTGCGCTAGAAACATGCTTTTTTTCCCCTCTTAAACAACGGTATCCTGCTTGCCCATGTGAGCGATTTATTTCTGACTAGATGTCTCCTCGTCTCCGTGGCGCATTTCTCCGTTTTGTTTATGTATATCGATCACTTCTCATCCGCCATCTTGCGAGTGACGTATAGAGTTACGTTTATGCATCGGACGCTCGTATTGGCTCCCGTAGCAGCTTTTACAGCCAATCGGAAAGCCTGATTTACGCTTGGCCGTGAGTTGTTGTGTTTGCCCAAACGGACGGAGGAGTTCAAAGCAGAGAAAAGAATGGTCAAACAGTTACTGTAGTGATAGAGAAAGCTAAATACATAAATGGCACAGAAGAAGTACACTATATAACACATATCATTTTACAGCCACATCATTTTCGTTATGCATTATTTGTTTTGGTTGTTTAAAAACGAAAACATTTTTTATCCGATTCCTCGATTAATCGATCGATAAAGTGCTAAATGAATCGATTACAAAAAGAATCGATAGCTGCAGCCCTAATGTAGAACTATTTACAAAAGATCATCAGAAATAACTATTTACAGAGAACATATATATACAGTATTGACTGAGCAGGAGTCCCTGGTGGTGCTGCTGGACTAGATGGGATGCTAAGGACCCTGGACTCTTCTGGCTCTGAGTGGGACATCATCTGGAAGGTGGGGGGTGTGGGATGCATGTCTCCACTGTCCACCACATCGTCCATCATCGGGGTTTGCAGGGCTGATGCAATTGACGGATGCCATGTCACTAAAATGTTTAAAAGAGAGGCAAGAATAAAATATTGAATTAAGTCAGGGTTATTTACAGGGTTCGTACACATTTTACTATTCAATTAAATCACTTTATAGGCCAAGCATTTAGACTAAAATTCAAGCACTTTTCAGACCTTGAAAAACAGCATTCAAATTGAAGCATTTTCAAAGATTTTACATTTTAAGCACCTGTACGAACCCTGTATTAAGTCTTATGGTTAAATGACATTATCCATGTCAATCTATACTTAATATGGCTCGTCACTTAGCGGTATCATTTATTAACGGGTATATTAATTACCACGTACTACGCTAACTATGTATGAACATTAATATGGGTTAAAATAACGGCTTTAACGTTACCTCCCCACGGCTCTCTCCCAGCCGGAGATAAACAAGCCGCCGGTGTCGCCGCAGCCGCCTCTCCTCTTGCTAAAAAAAATTCAATTAAATTAAAAGAAAAAAAAAATATATATATATTTTTTTTTTCTTGTTTTTCCCGGGCTTGGCCGGCAGAAGTGATGACGTCGCGACGCAATCAGGAAATGCTCCGTAGGTTAGACCGTCCCATTTACCGACGGTTGACCCAGCCTTCGGAGGAGTCTCCGAAGGTGTTGCCTCCGTAGACCGCGTAGGCTGGGTCCTCCGAAGGCTGCAGACCCTGAATTGGGACACAGCTGCGGTCTCCTTCCAGCTAGCCGAGACGAGGCTAACTCTAGCTCTATACACAACGAAAATGGCGTCTCGGACACTCGGTACAATTCCCCGCTGAAACAGCTCTGAACTTGGCTTACTTCCACATTTGGTACCGGTAACACACAAACAGACCTTCCGGTTTAAGGTTTTAGTAACAAAAGTACTTTAAATTGTCTCAAATAGCTTACTACTACTTTTCCGTGGTGTTGTCACTCTTTTTCCTCATCTCTCCCCGTTAGTAGCCCGAACCTCGTCTCCTCTCTTTATTTTTTCCCCCTTCCGAATAGGTAGTTGACACCCATCTCTGACAGGCACGGATTGGCTAATAACAGATTGATACCTGATTACTCAAATAAACAAAAGAAACGTCATGAGACATTCACAGACCATGAAAAACATGGGACATTTTAGTACCTTCCCCAAATGAAGTGAACTTATTAATTTCTCTGTATTACTTCAAGGTTATTTCACCATAGAACTAATTTAACAGGCAATATTGCAAAATATACTGAATATTTGTAAACCCAAACACATGAAATAACATATCATTTATAGCAGGGCGCTACATATATATATTCCTGTCCTCTCTTCTTTCTTCTAGTTTGATGTGGCTTCCATAACTTCCATAATAATGAAAATATAGATATGCAACAGGATATTAGTAGTAATGAGTGGGTTGATGGCGGTGGTAATGGTGACATAATTACTGAGGCTAGTGATAATATTAGAAACTCAAATAGTTCATAATATGAATTATTTATTAATAATATATGAGTCTAGTTTGGCAGCGGCTGAAGAAGTGAAAGGAAAGGAGGGGGGAGGAAAAACTCAAAAACCAACATTGGACCAGCTCCTTTCTATGGGTCTGGGGGGTGAACCTGGATGGGAACGTTAGGGGTGGACCTCCAATGGGTATGGGAGTGGCCCTAAGGATGTATAAAGAGACCTTCCTCCTTCACCCCGGGCCTTACCAAGTGACTTAGAGCCAGGGGTTGGCAGGACCTCATAGAGCAAATCTACCCAGCGAAGGCCAGCCAGCACAGGGGAGACTTTTCATGAGGGATCCGCCCACACCAGGCAACCAATCCCTGACCCTCCGAGTTAAATCATTTGGACAGACGGCTGTTGAGAAGTGTAAAAAAACATTTTTGGTTCATTATGAAACTGTGGCGAACACTGCCTCAGAAGAGGTCAGATGAAATCGCCTATTCACCTTCAGCTCTGCTGTGAGCGAGACTTAATTTGAGAAGAAGGCGGGGGCGGAGCTATCAGGTTTTGCAGACAGTCTGGAGTTACAAGATTAAGTCAAAAGCTTTACTTTTCATTGGTTATATATCTTTAAAACTCCCAGACAGAGATTAAAATTTCCCAGTAGCATTCATTTATGAAAAAAAAACATTGTTGTATTCTGATGCTATCCACTGTGCCTCCCGGCCGTGGGGCATTGTTAAAAATGAAAAAACTGACAAAATATATTTGCAGATTCAACGTGTGTGGTTCTCCAGGGAAATATTGTCAAAGAAGATGCTTTTTTTTTGCTTTGGAGGTGAATGTGACCAGTTAATGTATGACTTGAACTCTGGGAAATGTGAAATAGCTTATAATGTCGAATTTTAAAATGGTGTAATATTCTGCTTTCGCACCTGTGCAAAGTAATTGTTGCCACTTGTACTGATTATAGGCACTTAAATCCAGAAGCACTGTACGTGAAGGGAATTCTCCACTGGTCCAAACACCTCAGCGTTGCCCCGACCTGGCCTTTTGCAAGCCAGACTGAGACTTGGGGGCTCGGGATTCATAGCTAGCTGGAGCTCTGCAGAACTACAATACCCTAACTTAGCTAACGCTGCTGTTTCTCCAATGTGTCCAGATGACCTCTGGAGTCAATATCCTTATTTGCTTATTTATCCATTTTATTTACAAGACATGCACCCCACACCAAAGTTGTTACAGCAAAGCAGTGATTTATCTAGCCAATTAAACGTGGGGATAATTAGATGGAGACAACAAGGGAGGCGGGTGGGGAATGTGTCCAGGATGCAGAGGTTAATGATAATCCTCTTTGAGATAAGTGCCATGTGACCAATGGGAGTTCAGTGCCTGATGTTGCAGACATCACTGGGGTCCCCGAAGTGCATAAATTAGGATAAGGCAAGCCCACTGGCTGATTTACTGTAACTCCCAAGAGTCACGCTCATCATTGTAATGTCTTCACCCTTCTTGGTGCACATGGCGAGTGTGAAATGACAACACTGGTCTTCTTCTGCTGAATTCATCATTATTGACAGCAGTGTGTGTATAATGATGGAATCGTTGCCTAATCAGACGGATCATGCTCTATTTTTCTTGCAGTATTTCATCAAAAATAAATGACGAGCTGTATATTCAAATACGGGTTGATGGGGCTGGCTGTTCCTGTTATTTGGGGCGACACAATTCTGTGAGATGATAAGGACATGACGATAAGTGGTAAAAATGTGAAATCAATGTCAGACATATATATATATATATATACATATATATATAAACAGTGATCGGGTCAAGATTTGAAGTATTCTTGCATAATTCAAATTAAATGAATGATTTTGGTCACTCTTTCCCTCTGTCTGTGTCTTTTACCAATATTTAACCATTAAAAAGTATTAAAAAGAGCTTGCGACTAAATCTCACAACACCATAGGATCCTCAAGCTGTCGGCAAATCCTTAGGTCCATAAAGCATGCTTTTTTAATGGAATGCCGATGACAGCCGAGCTGAACGTAAACAGGGATTAAGTTATTTGTCTGACTTCGTCTGAGGCAGTGTTCGCCACAGTTTCATAATGAAGAGGATATATTTCTACACAGCAGTCTGCCCCGGGGATTCAGCTCGGCAGGTCAGGGACGGCTGCTCGGTGTGGGAGGATCCCGTTGTTGGACCTCTGCCCGGCACTGACTCCGGGTGAAGGTGGTCCATGGTTCTGACCGTGAGCTTTACACCACCCATCGCTCATACCTCGCATCCCACATGTAAGTATATGACCATATTCAAAGACGCAATATCAACTTTGATGACACAGGGTTCAATTCATGTAAAAAAAGAAAACAATTCTGAAAAGTAACGGTTTTTGACATACAAGGTTGCCAGCCTGATGGAAACAAATCTTGACTTCACCAAATGTGTGTTTTTTAAATATATATATATTAAGACATTTCAAAAGATAAAGTTAAAAAGGAAATCAAAACTGGAGATACAAAGTTTCCATCTGAGGCTGAAGGTAATTACAGTGCCGTGTTGTGGCCACCTTTCGGCGCTGAAAAGAAATGCCTTAATGTCTCGGCAAACAGGTGAGTACTTGTTTGTAGATCTGTTGTTGTTGCGTATCCATCAAGCGTGCCTCATCGCAGCTGTTCGGGATCTACTGTAACAACATCACACCCACACTGTCAGTGAGTCACATGCAGCGAACCCCCCCCCCCCCCTAAAAAAACACACATTTCCTGTTACATTCTGTACCAGCAACCCTATTTCTTAGCAGCCACAGAAGGATTTGAGTCAGAGCCTGGTGAGTAAGGGATTTCCCTGCAGGGACACATTCTAACTGTATCACCCGCTGTGCAGTCAGAATGCGGGTCTCGACTCGACACGCGGTGAGTCTTTCTGCAGTTTCACACGGTAGGAAAACCGGCGTCATGTCTTACGTCAGATCTCGGACACGAAAAGGGCGAAGCAGTCTGCTCATGATGACGGGTCATTTGATACAAGACTGACTTCATTAAAACGTGCACACTCAAAATACATGCATCGACACAGAGAGTCCAAATAAGCGGGGGATGGGTAAGTCACAGGTGGTTTGTGGGTAGGATACGTTTAACAAGGAGTGCAATAGTGGCAGAATAAACATGAATTTGGTGGAAAAAGTAAGCATATAACATTATACATGCGTTACCCATCACAGATTGACTTTACATTTTATTTACGTTTCATAGCTTGCAGCCATAGAGTTGCTTTGGTTTAAAAGCAGTGACCAAACAAACGGAGGACCTTCACTCAGGAGGCCGCTGTTCATGTCCTGTGTGAAATTAAAATCATTCACAAGAGTAAGTATGGGTTTTGGTTGCTCATGGTGACAGCAGAATATGTAGGTGTCCTTGTAAAAACCTTAATTTTTAAAATACATATCCATGTACAACACCTGTTGCTATGAAACAGTCGTGAACCCGTGGTTTT
The DNA here is from genome assembly GCF_963514095.1 of Eutrigla gurnardus. Classification (NCBI taxonomy): domain Eukaryota; kingdom Metazoa; phylum Chordata; class Actinopteri; order Perciformes; family Triglidae; genus Eutrigla; species Eutrigla gurnardus. The sequence goes on from NC_139927.1 coordinate 17,348,340, forward strand.
TTTTTAAGAACTTGAATCAGAACATTGTTTCTGAAAAACCGAACAACAACCAGACATTTTGAAGCTGGTCCCAGTTTGAATTCATTGTTTAAGGCTTGCTCACTCGTCTGGCGCAATGCCAACATTCATATTTCTGATGGCTGTAGAAAAGGTCTAAAGGTGGACCTGCAGCAGCCCTAACAAACAAAGGAAGTGCTTTGGGAGGAGCAGCTGAATACGTGTTCTCACACACATTAATGCAGCTACAATAACGCAGCATGAGAGCTTTAATATCCACGACCACTTACCAGATTCCATTATTTTCAACAAAGTCGGGAAGTAATGATAAGCATAAGTAATGCATTCATAACTGTATGAAGAAGAGGGCAATTTCCAGGTGAGTAATGTGATTTTTACATATGCTGGTGCTCTTATTAATTCCGAACACATCTACAAAATGATCCCACTGTGAGTAAAATTATAACTTTTTTTCTTCCGGCAGTGAGCAATAAAGGAAATGAGGGTTATAGCTACTGATTTATAATTATCTTTGTACTGTATTATATCTACCAATAATCATGCGGTAGTGGAATTTGAATTTGAATGGTAATAATAGATGCTGATTATTTTTGAAATATGACATTTAGCAGGATCATAATAACCCATTAGTGGGCCATAGGGGCTACAATAGCCCCTTGTGTGCACTCCACCTGATGTTTTTGACTGTGCATTGTGTATATATTAGTCATTAAGGCGTAGTAGCTATTTTTTTATATTCAAGTGATAAATATCAATTCACGAGTGACATTTACATATTTGATTCACTGCCTGCTTCCCATTCATCTCTTGTCATATAATTCATGGCTTGGCTCCTGTCATAAAATTAAAAGTTCAGCAAATATTGAGCATATTGACATCCTTCTACCTGGATAAGATCTTATATCTTGAGCTATAATAAGCACAGAGCTCTTATTAAAACATTTAGAAATGGTATAACATCCAAGCAAACCAATCTGGCTTGATCCTGTCCAAATTCAGAGTCCTTTCCCAATGAGTGAATACACATGTACGTGAACATGTCTTCGGCCCTGGTCACACCTGGTAATAAGTTCAGGCATTAAAATGTGTCTTCCAGGGCCTAGTCTGCCAGACATTAAAATATAGAAGAAGAAGAAGAAGAAGAAGAAGAAGAAGAAGAAGAAGAAGAAGAAGGAGGTCAGTTGGTTGGTCTAAGTACAACAGCAGTTGCCGCTCTACTGTGTGTGCATGGCTGTTTGCTGCTGTTGGCTGGGTCGATGAAGGTTTTTCCCTCTTGCCGTTGTTACCTGCTCTGTCATGGCAACCAAAGAAATGGTCTGTAAGGCGAGCACTAATGTTTTTTATATTAGCAAACAACATTTGCGATAACTATCATGCCCTATTTCTAAGAATTTCTTCAATGTTGGAATCCGTCTATTTGTACAACGTGATGAGATTTCAGGTAGCGGATAGCAGCAGACTGTGGAGTACGATACAGGATGGGGGGGGGGGAGTTGTTCCCTGCTGCTGCCCATTCAAAATAAAGCATCATTATCAGTGTTTGGAATAATGCCGTTTAAAATAACGGCGTTACCTATTTTTTCAGTAACGGGGTAATCTAACTAATTACTGTTTCCGTCATTACAACGCCGTTATCGTTACTGAACGTTAAATGTGGTGCGTTACTGTGAATTAAATTTGTCGGTTGTGGGTTAAAAAAAAAAAGTCAGGATCGTGTTCTGCTTGCGCGCCGCTCGTGCCTGGTCTCGGCAGCCTGTTGTCCGTGGAGAAACGTGCAAACTTGCCGCGAGCTTGAGCCGGAGTTGGGGCTGCTGCTGGTCTGAGCGGCGCACGAGGGCCACGCGGGCCCCGGTGTCCCGCCGTTCTGGTGTTGGACGGGAATCCGGTGCAGCTGTGGAGCGCGGATGGTGAAGACGGTGGTGATGATGATGATGATGAACGGCCCGGCGGCTCGTGGAGGCACCGGGGTCATTATGTCTACTGCTGTGCGCTCTGACCCGGTTTTGTGATATATGACAGACACAGCGTCTCCCACTGTATAATTTCTCCTCAAGTTTTAATTATTCCCGCATGCGAGGTGCGGAGAATGCGATCTCAATTATTATACACAAGACAACACGCTACGCGACTTTAGGAGTAGACTACAAGACTACAGTTTGCCATCTCATAACAAGGTCTTTTTTTGTGTGAAATGAACAACTTATCCCTAACACTGAATTTTTCATAAATTATACTTAATAGCCCAAATAAAAACATTTCACGCCGGTGCGTCTTTTACGCATTCCGAAGGTGCCCGTTTTATCTTGGATGGGCTTGGATTCGGACATTACTACATTTCAGGATTTTCAATGGTAACAGATAAGGTCATGATAATAATCATCTTGCTTTATTATTATTAGCACTACCATCTCCTCAAACTAAACAAGCAGCGTCTCGGAGCTGTCATTTTCCTAAATGAGCCGCGGGACTCGATGTTTCGCGCTGTAGGGGATTTAAAAAAGTGACGTGAGTGGAAGGGCGGCGCCGGGCAGAGTGTGTGGGAGTGAGTCGGGGGGGGGCATTTTAATAGCTCATTTAATAGTGCATTTTAATCTGATCAGTTAACCGGTTTCAACCGGTTAATGAGGCTCGGTGGTCGGTCAAAAATATTTTTAGTTTTGGCCATCCCTAATTCGAAGAAGCAGCAGAGATGGCGAGTCCGGAGCAATCCGATGAAAAGTTGTCATTTTCAAGGTGGAGATGTCTGTTCTACTCATTTCAACTGACTTGTGAAAACTGCTCAGAAAAATCCAAATTCTTTGACATAAAGCAACTTTTTTTTTTTTTACAGTAACGCAAATAGTTACTTTCCCTGGTAACTAGTTACTTTTATTATAAAGTAATTCAGTTACTAACTCAGTTACTTTTTGGAACAAGTAGTGAGTAACTATAACTAATTACTTTTTTAAAGTAACGTTCCCAACACTGATCATTATTGCCAGGCGGAGAATGAATGTGTATACCAGCTGTCTCCTACCAACAAATGATGCTTTCTTTTGACCATGACCATGATTTTCTCCGAACATTAGCCAGGTAGGTTTACTGAAGCTCAACCAATACGTAATCTTAAGGCCCAAATGCACTGAAAGCGTCCTGGAACTGCTCTTTTGTTGTCCAGTTGCAGTGACTGTTTTGAAAGGGGGGGGAATAATCAAATGCTAGGTACTTTCCCCAGAGAATGATATTTTATGAAATAAATCTATAATTAAAGGATAAAACTGTCACTCTCGCCAGATAAAAATGGCAAATATCACCGGCGGTAGGTCAGCTGTCACTATGTAATGTAAATGCCATTTGTAACTTGATGGCTGGTTTGCTCTCTGCAGGACGTCTGTACTCTGCTTAAAGATTGTTTATGAGGTAAAGAGAAGCTTCACTGTAACACCACTGTCCACTGGCGAGTGTTTTCGTAGTCCAAACAAGTCCCACAGAGTCCTACGTCTTCTATCCGTGATGGTCGGACAAAGATGTTGGAAATTTAAACATGGAAGATCAGAAATTGCTGGTATGAATTGCTCGTATCAAATTGGTTATTGTGGAAAGACAATGACTTATGAATTCTTAGCAAAACAAAAGGCATCCTGATGATTTAAATTTTTTTGGAGCTTTATGAGGTTTGTCCTGATTCTCTGGGGAGCATGAATGTGCCCGCTAATGTCATTTCGATCTACCTATTAGATTTCGAAATTTAAGCCTGATAGGGATGTTGTCGAAAAGGTCAGAGGGGGTCACCAACATCATCTCCAATTGTTCTCTGGGGACCATTAAAACCTATATCAGATTTCAAAGCAATCTGGCCTGTAGTTGAACAAAGATGGACAGATCAACTTAACAACCATCATCTTTGTTTCATCTAAAAATCGTTGCGGTTTCTTCCACGGAAAAGCATCACATCTCCGTGACCTCTGGAGCAGAGCCCTTTCAAAGATCGTTTTCATGACATTTGCACTTTATTAGATAGTTCACAGTGCATAAAGAAATAAAAGGGAATGAGAAATAGAGCAAGAAATGTCTGACACTGAAATTGTACATGTGGTGTTACAATTACAGGCTAGAAACTGAGCCTCCAGGGCATTCCACCAGTGCTCTTTATGGAGATTTTGGTCGCTACCCCTCTTCAGAAAAGGTTACAATCTGCCTTCATTGTCAGGACATTAGCCACAGGTATTTATAGGCATTGGAATGTATTAAAATACAAAACAATTAGTATGCTGTCCTCAAAGCCACCAGACTCCAGTCAGAAACCAGTCATTTCATCTCTCCAATCATTGAAAAACTTAATTCGACAGAAACAAAATTAATCTCATCAAAACCATCTTTGTCAGTCTCTCCACCAGACTCCATTGACAAGAACAGTCATTTTACCTCGCTGATCACTGTAAAACACACTATACTAACTCCAAACTAAATAAATCTCACGAAGTCCTGACATTGAATGTGTCAGAAAAAGACTGAAAAGCATGCTTGGTTACTGGCAATGGGAACGGAGTCTATTTTGGTATGAAAAGGGTGTTAGAGTCCACGGCCTGCACACAAGTGCCCCCACTTCCATTTGAACACAACCTCAGCACTTGGTTTTTGGTATTTGTCAGGAAAACACAACCCTCAGATGGAATCCAAAGGGAAAGTAGGAAAGCTGCAGCATCTACCGAGCACGTGCTCTAATTCTTGCAGTGACAAACTGCAGGTAAAAATAAAGTTGACAGGAATCTGATGGGGATGTCTGAAGTGCTTAGCACTGCGGGACGTCAAAAAGAGGAATGATAGCGTGTGACAGGTGTCAGCGTGGGATGTGTGCTATTCCAAACAATTGATTAGGAGTTGCAACGAAAGACAAGAGAGATGATGGAGACTAATCTGTGTGAGTTAAATTCCGTGGGTGGGACGCGCCCCACTCATGAGAGGAAAGAATGCTGATGGAGAATTTCATCAGGATGTGAAAGACGAGGAACGACGACAAAGAAAAGGTGGGCAACAGCAAGTTTGTATTAAGGAATATTGTGATGATGATGCTAGGATTACATGATATTAAAGTTTTTTTTTTACTTTCATGTATTCAAGAAGGTTTCACTGAAAGACTACTGACACAGTAGGCTACGGCTCACATGCCTACCACTTTAACCCTTAAAGGCATAAAGGTTTTAGTTTCCACTATGATGTTCACACCCAAGACTCAACAAGCAACACTTTATAAACATTTCCCCAAAAAGTTGCCTTTTATTAAACACATCATGTGAGAGTAATTATTTTATTAATATATATACTAAAACATTTAAAAATTACAAATAATCTGGACATATTGTGTGTTATGTTTCCTCGATTTGCAGGATGAGACATTTATCCACATTGAAAAGAAACTGGAAAATATTTTTTTTTATGAAAGATGCATTTGATTTAGACAATACTGTTGACAAAGGCGTTTTGTATTGCAAAGTTGTGCTGCAGTAGCTCCCAATGAACCACATCTGTGCTTCCACTGGTACCTCAATTACTTGTTTATCGGTGACGGCAACACATTTTCTCTGCTAGAAACATTAACCATCTCTGTATGTATGAGGCCCAGCATGCAGCTCGGTTTGGCCTCTGAAAGCCATGTATACATGTATTTCCTTTTTAAATGTGCCTTCACCACAGCGGTAGGAGGAGCAGAACTCTGATCAGCATGCCTGTGCAGCACTTGGATTCAAGTTTGTTGCCTGAAGTCATCAGATATAGAAAAACTAAATCCAGAGAGCTCGCCAAGCCCTGACAAGAAACCAAAGAGGCAATCAACACATTTAAAACCCACCGTATCCCATTCTGCACAAAAAAATACTTTTGGACTCTGAGACACTGCAGTGGAGAGACTAATGGGATTATCATGAATATCATGTGGCGATGTGGCAGCTACACTGATGACTAGCCCAAGGGTGTGGAAAAACAATTATTGTGCAAAACCACCAAGGGGAAAAGAGAGAGCATTTAGAATGGGAAAAAAAAAGATCCCCCCCCCCCCCCCCCCCCCCTCCATCTTCATAAGCCTTTGCAGAGTGAGATGCTCCATAGCCAGCATGTTTTCAATAGCTGTCACAGGATGTCACTCATGTTCCAGCGGCTTTGACAGGTCGAACATTAACCCTCGAGCCACGAGGATGTCGGATGCGTCGCGGCGCCGTCGGCTACTGCAAAGTTGATGAGCTGTTAAAAATGACTTATCATGGTTTCAGATGCCTTATCTATTATGTCAAGGGAACGGGGATTTCAATTTAACGGCAAATATAACTTTACAACAGCTCCAACCCATAAACCTGCGTTTTTCCACACTTCCTTTGTTATATGGAGGCTATTATTAAGCAAAGCGCCTCGAAATGAGGAGTAAATGCGTCCGCTTGTTCTTTCTAATCCTCTGATGTTGCCGATACGTCTGAGAAATCATTTTAAAAAGGGGGTCTGCGTCTCGTCCTCAGGGTCGGGAGTGGCAGTTTCGATTTCACGTGTTGAATCTGACATGTGAGAAGATGTGAGGCACAATTGTTTGGAGATTTCATTATCTGATAGCATTGTATGAAGTACGGCTTTTCCAATTATTGTAAATTCTTGTGCGATTGCCCTGTCTTGTCAGTCCTGACTGCGGTCAAGCTTTTTCTGAGCATCCTTTGGATCACACACTATCACGATCTTTATCTCACGCTGTGTGCATCATCCACGTCCTCATATCCTCTTGGTCACAAATCATACTGTCATTTTCAGATTTTTTATTTTTTTTATTGCTTCTATCTTTTGATTCTGATCTCCCTCCGGTCCTCCTTTTGAAATGAGACAAAACGATGTTTCTGATTTCAGATGCTAATAAAAGCCCTGTGTTCACACGTGGCATTAACATGCGTCTTGGGTGATCCGACAGCTCCGAGGACGTCGCTTCCCACCCGGAATTACAATCTCCACGTGCATCTTCAGTCACTATAGAATTATATACTAAATACATTTGCGTGAACTATCAGCATTAGAATCAGAATAGTGAATAGTGAACAGTGAATCAGTGTACAGAGACCGGACAAATCTGTGTATGAATGTATGTGTATAAACCAGAGACTGTCTGTGATACAAACAACAAGGTCGCTGCCATATTTATGCAGAGATGATGTTATTTTAAGTGTTGATGGAGCAGCTACGGTGTTAGCATAGCTTTCATCTGATTGTGCCAAACTCCATTCAGAAAACAATCATTTTAAAGGTTGTTTGTTTGTCGTCTTGCAGACAGACCTGACAAACCATGACTTCAGACTTTTTACATATCACCATCATGATGGAGTTACTTCTGCACCATTTTGATCAGTTTATTGCAATTAAATCACAGCAAACTCGTTTATTTTGGGTGGGATAAAACAAGGTGACAAACTAACAAAGTACATAAAGCATATTTCTCACTTTGGAATAACAGCCTCAGTAGAATTTCTTCCCCTCGTTGCAGTGATGTCTCAAGCTGTCTCTTCCTTCCCGACATCCCATAAGAGCCTTTGATAAACCCATTACTGGTTCCTCTTGGAAAAGCTTATTGGCATAGTGGAGGGATATATGCACGCAACATGGAAGGTGATGGACTTCACACTGGATATGTTTGGTGACAGCGAGCTGTAATGGATTGAAAGGTGGGAATCCATATGGATTTACTTTAGAGAAGTAATAAAAAATGTGTTTTTTTCGGGGGGAGCGGGCTGCAGACCATGAAAGACGTACAGTCATTCTCAACTTAGCAGGACTGCAGACGGACTTCACGCCATCACAGATGTGTGGTTTCAATCCCCACCTTCCATCAAACACATTAAAAAGGGTTTTACAGTTCTGGTTTATAACTAATTAATTCACAATGCAATGTTTAAATAATTGTATATGTCAATTTGTTCATCTTTACTCTTGTGTTATTTTATTGACTGTATATAAAATCCATTCTCTCCTTTCAAATACTGCAATACAAACATTTTAAACTCTCTTTAATCCTTCATTTGTGCTTGATACAACTTTGTTTTTATCCTTTTCTTGTCTCTTTTTTAACAGTTGAGTTATGTTTTTCAAAAGACATGGCGGTTTCTGTCTCTCAGCCAATTCAGTGTTCAATCTGTTGCTACCAGTTGTATGGGTATAAAGTAAACACGTAAAGCTGTTTATTCCAATGAGGCTCCGGCATAATGTGACTAGATCGTTGTGTAAGGACTGTTTTGGGGAAAAAAGAAGCGGTTCAGTAAAGCCATTTATCATCACCTCTAAAACAGGGTAAATTACATTTTAAAATTAGGCTGGGTGAACCCTGCCTGAACTTCCGGGAAATTTGGATTTCGCTCGGCAGTTTAGGCTGGACACCCTCAGGCTTACTTTCGCTGTTACATTGCCAGAATCTTTGGCTCCAATCAGAAACGGCCATTCTCTCCTGGCACGCTCTGATTGGTTGTAGGACTATCCAATTGCGTACGGAGTCATTTGAACGATGCCCATTGATCCCGCCTCTTGAACAGTAGAAACAAAGCGCAGCTTCCCCAGACTAATGTTCAATCTTAAAAGATTGACCTTAGTATGGTGAAAACCAGACTATTTTAAAATAGTAATAGAAATGGAAATAATGACCTATGCTTTTTTGTACAATATATATAAAAAACTTAATAATCTTAAAGGGATAGTTCGGAATTTTGTGAGCCGGTGTGTTCGAGACGTCTGGAGACGTTTTCAAGAAATTTCATTCAGTTCTTCTAGTTGCCGAGTTTGCTTATGCTATGGCTTCACGTTCTGCATCCCTCTCGCGCAATTCTTCCTCTGTATATTCAGGCTCGTACAGGTATGGTTGGGTTTGGGTGGAAAAAAACTCATCAGAGTCTTCAAAAGTTTCAGTATATTCTCCAAAAGTGTCCATTTCTTGAGAGATTGAAGAAACTAGCACTGCAGGCTACTCTGCGTCTGTAGCAATGACAGCAGGTAAACAAACTATTATAGAACCGGTAACTTATAAGCGTTAGGTGATATCACTCCACAGCTGCCATAGCCTACTAGGAAGTATGACACGCTGCTGCTGCTGCTGAGACATAAATCCTTAAAAATGCAAGGTTGGTTTTATTTCAAATATTCTATCAACACATATGTACATCGATAGTCTGCCGTTACAATGGATTTGCCTCGGGTGCACTGTGGAGTCGTGTAGTGTTTTTAATGCCATGCTAACTAGAACCATTGACTTGCGCTAGCCATAGCATAAGCGAACTCGGCAACTAGAAGAACTGAATGAAATTTCTTGAAAACGTCTCCAGACGTCTCGAACACACCGGCTCACTTGGAAAATAGGTCTTATGTCCAAAATTCTGAACTATCCCTTTAAGGTGTTATTTTGTCAGCCAAAGGACATTGTCTTTATTAATGTTTTTTTTTAATTACATACAAATTAAATCTTTCAACCTACTATACTTTTTTATGTTTTTCATGGACCGTACTTTTCTAGGATATATCTCGATATGACGATGAAATTGAGGATATTTTCTGAGGATGTTTCCTCTCTATACCCTGACAAAAAGCTCCTTTAATATGAGTATTTGTCTATTTCGTGGACTTATTCCTCCTTGACAACATTTGCAGTTCCGGTCTTGGGCGTCTCATCAATTTGATGCATTTATATTACCTTTCAGCTTTATTGTTTACTGACTATTCTTGTTGTGTTCCTGAGGCGGTCACACCTCCTTCATTAGGAGAGGCTGTTTCTGGGCTCTTCATTTCCACATGAATTCTATTACGCCATTATGTTTTATGTGTTTATGAATTGTCATTTCTGCTGGTTTTGATTATGGCTTTGTGGTTTGGATTTATTCATGAATGCTGTAATATATTTATTATATATGGTATAAAATAAATGAGAAAAGACTTTACGGGTTATTGTTTCTATTAAGCATCTCCATTCCTTCCTCTCTTTATCTACATCACAGAACAACAAACAAAAGTCTTGCGTCTGTGGTTCTTGCAGCCACGCGGATCCCAAAGTAACACAAGTTAAATAGTGGCATATTTCTACATGCTAATTCAGTCGCTCTGGGAAGTGGGCACGCAACAGTGACCTCTCTCAGAGTCAATGTATGCCACCGGCATATTAATGCCAATGTAAACATAGTCAAGGGCTGAATAACAATGCTGCAAAAGCATCCTCTACATTTTAATGAAAAATGATACTGTTAGATATGATATTTGTTTTCATTGGAGTGTCTCAAAGGTCAGGGTTCTCAGTCCCGAACTGTTAACTATTATCTGTCAAAAAAGGGTTTATGCAGAATCAGACAGTGATCGACACTCTCAAAACATATTACATGTATTCAAAGTTACTGTGGGGAACTTTTAACTGGTTATTAAACTGTCTGAGTGTTACACTGATGCCTAGATATGGACTACGTAAGTAAAGGTGACCATCAGAAAGAAGACTGGTTATTTTCTGTATACTTTTTCTTATTAACACCCTCTGCTGCAGTAAAATGAGCAGTTTTCATAAAGGGACGCTGGTGCTCACTAACACTACCACGTTTGTCCACAAGGATCGCCAAAATCAACACTAAATACATTTTTTATTTAATCAGGCAAATCGCAATTATCTAAATTTGAAGAGAGACATGAGGAGATGTAAAATACACAATAATATGCGTTAGAATATACCAAAAATTGCAACACATAACAATAAGAAAACACAATTACGCTTAATCTGCAAAATAAGCGGTAATTATAACTAGAATGTTAATCACGCTCAACAGAATGGACTACAGATACACCATGTAAGTTGGACCACTGGTAATCAGACTGACACAGGAGCACAGAATGAATATAGAGGTAGAATTTAGAAAGTGACGGATGCTCTCCATTCACAGGCAGAGCTGAGTGCTGTCCATCTTCTGCCTCCGAGCTGTCGTCCACTCAGCATTTCTCCCAGCTCCCTCCATGCGACCAATAATTATCCGAATCAGAAGATAAAAAATAAAAAGACGCCGGGGCCAGATGTGGGCCGATCCCTATAAATCTTACAAAATCTCTTTTGTTTCCCTAAAGGGCAAAAAGAACAGAATCTGGAGTCAAAAGTGCACACAGGGTGTTTTAATGACAGAGACGAGTTGAAAAGTTTGGAGCTAGCCAGTGGCGTCTCATTAATATATACACACACAGGCTGCAGCCGGTGTTAAAGGATGACTACCTGCTCCCATATTCCTGCCCAGTCAGTGCTGATGTACTGCAGCTGAAGCGAGTGGTGATGAGGAAGGAGTTTAGGGAGAGGCGAGTGGCGATTGATGTTAAAATGTAGCAATTTTTTCTCAGAAGGCTGCTGCCTCGCCACTGGAACGCTTTAGCCTTTCAGGCTAAACGTATAAGAAAATGTTGCAAAGTCGTAGTACTTAAGCCTGGGCTTTTAATACACCAAGTAGACATTTTCAGTGGTGTGGTCAAATACCAATGCTTGGTCAGCTTTGGACTCAGGGACACTGCAGTTTCCACTCATTATGTGCATATTGTCTTTTCAAAATAAAGTTCTGTGTTCACAAGAAACTTACAGATTCTGCTTGTTACATGCTTCAAGCATCTTTTCAAAATATACTTGTTTATGTATGTGCTTGTTTAGGATAAGGGAAAATATAATTGTTTGGGTTATACATTTGTTACATAAAATAACTATTCTTGCTCCCAAACTGGCGTTAAGTCAGAAATGATGTCTCAAAACTAGGATAAAAAGGAGTCCATGTTGACTTGGTTTCACATGGTGACACACATAGAAGTCTCCGGGGTGAAAGTCCTGTGTTTGTTTGACCATCCATCCATCTCCTTTGCCACACAGATACTTTTGCCGTTTGAATTACGCCATTTGTTCTGTCCAATAATGCATTGCAATTATGGAATTATTTTTATCAGATTTTCCGACCCACAAAATCACATTCCCAAATTTCTGAAGGCAACGGCGCGTTGCATTCATCCCCACTTAACAAAATGTAGTGAAAACAATCAATATTTGCTCAGCACACTCATTTACTAAGACATCTGTTCTGTCATGCCCTGACTGCCAAAGGTGAAACAATGAGTGAGTGGGTGTATTAACTAAGTGAGGCGAACTGATATAATTTGCCATATAGCGAGCAACCTGACACCAGCCATGCTCACTGGAGTGGGAGGAAGTGTATGCTCACTCCAGCACTACAGCACAGAGGCCAATGTACATGCTAGTGGTTTGAATGTGACAATATTCAGACTTTTATACCGGCCACAGCAACATATTCTGTTTGGATTTTCTGAAATTAGGCCTTATTCTGAGTGCTTTCCGAGTAAGACACATGGGAAATGCCGATATTATTCAGCTTTTAGGAGCAGTCTTTGGAAACCTTGACAGCACATTCAGAATATGCCTCTCAATCTGGGTTTTGGCGAGCTTTGAGTTTTATACACAAACCATCCAGCCAACAGTTTGCACGGCTGGGGTAGAGATGCATGCCCAAAAGAAAAGCTTTTAAACAGAAAGACATGGATATCAACAGGTTTTTGGATATGTTTTTAGCCATTTGCAACACCCACCTTTTCTACAAGGCTTTGAATGGATGAATGAGGGGGGCTTTGTTCAATTGGTCAAAGAAGCTTCCCATGTAAATGGCTTTTTGTTGGAATAAGGGCCAACAAATATTTACTGCATGCCAATTTAGTCAGTAGTGTCTACCTACTGGCATACACACATCTGCAAAACATTTCAATTATGGTCAATGATCATGTTATTTTAAAGAAGCAAAGTCAACGTTTTAAAATCTTTCTAAAATGTCTTCAAATGGTAATTTGCTACATTACTGTTCCTAAATGTCAAAAAGGAACGTCCATGCTTAAGCTGCTGGTTGTATACTATCTGGATTGGAAGAAGACTACATTAAGTTCCCTCATTAAGGTTCTCCCAAGTGGCAACCTCCGGTTCTGGAACGTCAAGCCAACGCTGAAGTGCCTTAAATGAGCATTCTCTCTGCTGGCCATCAGGCAGCAAATCCTCTGGTTGCAAAAAGAAGTCTCATTGTATGTGTCTCTGAGAAAATGACCATACTTTTCACTTGATTTATTACCTCAGTATACATTGTAAAAATCAGTTTATTCTCTCAATCTCTAGTTTTTAAATGACGTCCATGATTATGTTCACTTCTAATATACAGTCTGGTTCTCCCTCTGTCAGCGTGGGTTTTCTACAGGTTCTTCCTCCCTGATTAGGTTAATTAGTGACTCTAAATTGCCTGTAGATGTGTGTGAGCATGAATGGTTGTCTGTCTCTATGGGCCTGTTTAGACTTGGCATTAACATGCTTTTTGGATGATCCAGTCACAAGTGGATACCTCTAAGTAGAGCTGTAAATGCACCCCAGACGCTTTGAGGACGCATTAAGATCCGATGCCTTATGCTAACTGGGATGGCAATATTTGTTGATGGCTCTGAGTCAAGAGAACACAGGGCATGAACTTTACTGCATGTTTTTGATTCATTAAAGGTTAAGTAGGTCATTCTGTTCAGAAACACTTTGTTATATTACTTGAAATCCTCTAACATACGGATAGAAATGAATAAATTAAATGCTCTTACATGAAAAAATGTCATCTGTGCCTGTGACAGGACTGTAAAAACCCTGTCCAATCAAAAACGTTGGGCCGGAGAAAACAATTGGACTGTCTGTCAATGCTTATTTATGATTGCGTGCACTCTGGCGATCTCAAGCACTCGTTTGGTGTTCTGAGGGAGTGGCTTTGAACAAAGGTCTAAACAAAGGGGGCGGGCCTTTTCAGTTCAGCGATTCGTTCAAATCAAAGTCTCTGTTTTTTCCAAATGATTCACTCAACCTTTAATATACTAGCATGCTGTTATATGTGTCCTTCACTAGACTGAAGTCATTTAAAAATGGCCTTTGCTTGTCGGATGTTATTACAAAACAAAAATAAGTACTAAAAGGAACTTTTTCTTCAGACACACAGCTGGACAGAGAATTTAATTTGCCCATTATGCGGGCTAGAGCAGCTTCAGCTGCGTGTTCAAACGGTCAGCCCATTGTGCGGGCAGTTGATTAAAGAGCAATTGTTATAAAAAAGAGGACATCCATTTCTCAGGGGTCTAGAGTGCCAGACAGGCAGCATGGCTGAAGGCCGTCTCTGGGACGGTGGACAGCCGTTGGACAGACTGCCCGGGGGAGACACTGGCCAAACATCACCTTAGCCGAATGCTGTCAGCATTGCAGCACAGACAGCTGGAGAAACAGTGAAATAAAACACCTTTCTGCTGAGCACCGTCCAGATTCATGGGGGTCTACCTTCTTCCCTTTCAAGCCATGGAAAGCCATCGCTGCCGAGCTCTCACCAAGGAAGTTAATTTATAGGAGGCGGCTAAGTAAGTCGAAACTGTTGCTGCTTTTGGACCGGGGCGATATACAGTAACAGTCTGATGTGTGCAGTACCTGAGCAGGGTGATGTGAGCCCCGTGGAGCCTTCTAAATCCTCTATCACTTCATAAAATGAGATTTATAGCTGAATAACCAGCTGTACAATCCTATCACTGTGTTTTCAGTTGTGCTTCAACGATATATATATATATATATATATATATATATATATATATATATATATATATATATATATATATATATATATATATATATATTAACCAGAAGTGAATTAAGACAATACCTTATTAAAGCTCAATTGAATTGGAATGAATTTATATTCATTTTAGCTCCTTTCTTGTCTTTTTTTTATTTCCCAACGGCATTGTTCCAACCTCAACCTCTTTTCTTTTTTCTTTTTTTAAAGATGGCACAATTGCATATAGGCAAATATGCCCCGAGCAGTGTAAATTAGACGTAGCTGATTTTTTTCAGCTGATTTTATTACTTGAAAATAAGCGATACCCTTCTTGTATGTTTTTTTTTTTTTTTTTTGCCTATGGTTTCACCTGTGGTTTTTGCAGCTTGAATGCAATCACCAGAAGTAAAGAGCTAACGTTACGCTATAAATCAACTAAAGGTGGACTAGTTGGCATTTTGTAGTAAGCCAATTGTTAAGTGTCTTTTTTAACCCTCTGAGACCCACATAGAGAACTTTCCGTCTTGTCATGTTTTGCCCTATAAAATTGTCATTTCTTACAGTATCATCAAGTTATACACATCCCCAGAATCAGCACAACCTCGGCTAACTGTGTGTGTCACTCAATAAATACTTATATACACTATAATAGGGGATTTTAGCCCATAAATTAAAAAAAAAAAAAACACACACCTTGAATTTTTACAGATTTGATTAAAAACAGCACTGCAAACCATTATAACGACATAAAAGCTCAATGTAGAAAGTTGCACACACTTGTTTGGATTATGCTAGAAGTTATTTGAAGCTTCTAGCTCCTTCTGTTTATGAAATATGGACATGTCTATGGGCGTTTTCTTTTGCCAAGAATGGTCCTTTCCTCTCTCTGCCTTAAATATGTGTGTATATAGTGTACTTATATTACTCTATCTATTCTATTTCTATGTATTTTCAGTGTATTTCATAATGAATTAATGAGCATCATCAGATTATTGTCCGTGTAAAGCACCAAGGGGTGATGTGTAACGCCACCAGCTATTAAAATGCATGCCCGTCATAGCATACATGCACTTTCTGTTGCGGTGAATAATTACATAGAAACCTACGTCATGTAGCTGATGTATGTCACTGACACGTTTGCATTAAAACGGGAGCCCCCAACTTCCTCGCCTCCTCGAGTTCCACAAGGGGGTTTAGTTCTCAGACGTCTCGACTGTGGGCGAACTTAAAAGGAAGCCGTTTTAGTCCCTCCTAAATAAACAAACAACACAATGCTGGTGGAAGAGCCGGTCGCGTCGCCACACATGAATGATGTGGAGTGAAACTGGCCACATGTTTCCCATAAGTGCAGACGTCTGGCTATCTTCATTTGTCAACAACCTTTTTCAGCAAATCCCACCGTCGTCGAGGCGACGGATGAGACCGGCACACTGCGGCACAGTGACATTTCACAAAACAGTGATATTTTCTTTTTGTTTGAAGACATTGTATTACTTCAAAGTGAATGAGCCGTGATGCTGGAACAATTTAAAATTGGACTATAAACGCAGTGTCTTACGTGAGCAAGTCCGATTAATTAGCACTTTAATTGACTTTCATTTGTATGGCAATATCTAAAGTGTAATAAAAAAGAAAAGGATTGTCTTTACATGTGGCGGTCTTTAATTTCGATACATTGCGGAGACAATTACTGCACTTGTGTTTTATTATTAACAAGAATGTCGAGTCATTTGAGGCTCCATTAGTCCTGTTTGTGTCCCATTTTTCATTCTGGCTGCAGTTTCTTCCTGTAATTACATTAAAAAATATATATTTTATTTCAGCACTGCGGCAGAAATGACTCAACTATCATATCTTGTTCACTCTGAAGTTGCGCTATCACACATCCTGTGACCCATTAACTAAGACGCAACACACCAAAGTGAAAACTAGAGCAACAATCCAGACGGAAACAGGCTTCATAAATACGGCCGCACACTTTGTCTCTCCTGAATCTCCTAATTGGATCACAAAGAAACGTGGTGGTTCTGTGTACTTCCGTGCCCCCCCCCACCCCCAACGAACCAATTTTCATAATTGTGACTCAAGGCACATGTGGGTTTAAACACAGGGGAAATTTTGTGTGGCGTGATTAGTCTTTCTCCAGTGCGCCGCCGCATTTTAAAAACTTCAAGTCGCAGACTGACTCCAGCAGGAATGTGATTATATCAACAACAAAAAACGGTGTCAGGTGCAAATGGCTTTGAGCTGCCCCACAACAATACCAGTTGAGTTTCCAACACTTGAAGATTTCCTCCGGGACAGCCTTTCCATATTACCCATCTATAAAAAGAAGCAAATTGCCCGCTTGCACAACCCAACCACCGTTTGACAGGGCCTCTGGGCTGCCTCTCATGGTCGCTATTAAAGCTCTGGGTGGTGTTTCCCTCCAGGGCCTGACAGGCAGACTTCAGACTGCCCCCACCCCGCCTCCCGTGATGCCTGGATCGGCCCGCCGCGCAGGCCCCGCCAGCTGTGGACGGAGCACTCGCCATTTACCGACACAGCCTGAGAGGTGCATGGGAACAAGATACAACTGTGTACATAAGTAGTTACAACTTCTTTACACATCTCAGCGGCAGTCTGCGGGACTGTGTCTGCGATAGGTAATTTGAGCCCAGAGGGAGGAAACACTGGTGGGGAAGTTAAGTGCTGCCTGCCGATGAGGAGACGGGATGAATGTTTAACAGATTTCTCTGGAAAGGAAAACAATGCTTTCACCTTATATACAGTATGTACTTGTGCTCCGCTTAGTCCACTGCAGTTATTTTCCGAATTAAAAGACATTTCGAACATTTAAACCAGCGAGCGCCTGCAGGAAGCCAATGAGTCGCCCACAGGCAAGTAAAGAAAATAGTCTAGTATAATAAGTCACCTCAGGAAAAACTCTACCAGTGTGTTCTTTTTAATTCTTTACAATGGGAGTTCTAGCAGTGTGACGAGGCGTTGAGCGTCCCACTCGCACGATCGTACACGAAATCTCACGGCCGTATCATAGCAACCAGACGTAAAAGGCTGCACCTCTCAGATGCTCCCAGCTGTGATAAAAACATTTTGATGGACACACAAAAACGTGACAATTACTATTGTATGACTTTCAAATGTTGAAACAGATTCATTATCAAGATGAACAGAGAAATCATTGAACTTGAGTGTAGAGTATTATTCGATGTTTTACCAATTTTTTAAATTATTATTTAAAGGTAAATTGAGCAAATGTGTTATTCCGGAAGATTATATGAAAAAAAAGTAGCTCTAGGTATTCCTCTCTACCCTTCAGGTAGCTCTCAATCTGAAAAAGGTTAGTGACCCCCGTAAGCTGAAACATTTCCAACATTGAGAGCTGGTGAGGTGACAAACCATTCCTCCCGAAAAAAAAGTTGTAGAAGGACCTTAAAGGTGCAAAATATGAGATTGGAAACATTTCGATTGCCTCTCAATGGCTCTTCACATGGCGATGCCTGAGCCGGCGGCTCATGGCTAATGGTGCTAATTGCGCTACCAGTGCAAACTATGCCAAACGCGCTGACCAGAGGGTGGGCCGCCACAACACTGTCGGTTGGTCGGCGTTATCAGCTGGAACAGCTGTACGATGGGTTGCAGAGCAGCAGGAAATCTGGACTCACTGTTATCTTTTTTTCCAAAACATACAATAAAAGTGCAGATGTTGTCTCATTTTCCCAAGCAGCCTCTGGTTTCTATTCATCCTACCTGCCGTGACGAGCCTTCAGGCAAATTTGATCTGAGCTAATCTCAACTGAGATCTGAACGCCAACACAGACTGGCTATTGTGCACCTTGTTTATTTGCTTCTCGTTAAATGATCCTGCCTCTAGAACAATACTTCAACATTATACCTTTTTTTTTTAACAATTTGTACCATCTTGGAGTAAAGACTCTACCTTTGGCCTGCTGAAAAGGGTTGTACTGACAAGTTCTTATCACTTTGTGTTCATTGTCAATAATATCTCCACGTCTGAGTAAACCTATACAGGGTCTGTGAGGTCAGTGTCGGTCCACAGGTTTGCAGGCACACTTTGCCTGCAAACCTGCGGTGCTTCTTGCCGCGACAGCTGCGTCTTCTCACAGCCGCTCCCTCGCCATTGTTGCCCGGTATGACAGAGAATCCAAATTAGCTCGAAAGAGCTGCCGCACGCCGACAAGCACAGTTCCACAACTCTCACCACCTTTGACCTTTGACATGTCGCACACTTCTACTTACATTCTGTAAGCCGATCAATTTGGCAACAACGAGGCGAGGCGATGGCAGCTTCATTACTGTCGGTTTCTGAACGTGATACCTCTAATGCCGACGACTCCTCCTTATGAGGCTAACAGGAGGGCTTTAATTAGACGACGCCATGGCAACAGTGAAAACGTTTAGGTTAGGTACAGTGATGGGAAACAGACATCTTCCAGTGTGGTGAGATACCCCGCATGTGTGTGTGTGTGTGTGTGTATATATATATATATATATATATATATGGGAACATCAAAAATAAGTCAGAAGGTCACACACACGTGGTCAAATGATAGAGAAACTATAGACTTATCAGATAGTAGGTCATCTTCTTTGTAGCTTGTCCTTTCTTATCTTTCACAATAAAAGACCTAGATATACACATTGCGTAGCTGTTCACCAGAGGGAACTATAATTGACTCTGAGCATTTTGCTAAAAGGTAATGTGATTAAATAGCTTACAGTAGATTAGTCTGTACAACAGTTGAGCTCAGATGGACTGCCAGGCTGTGGGTCAATCCTGGTAGTTGGTCCTCTGCCCGCCGCGTGAATCTAGTCAAAGCTTTTATTCAACAAATGTTGCAACTGTCAGAGATTCGCTTGAAGACTTTTAATGTGAAATATTGAGTTTGGACTTGCCTGTCTTTTATCCGTCACACGCCTGGTGGGTAAAGGCCTAAAGGCTGGGGGGGGGGAATTTAGTTTGTGATTGTAGAATGTGTCCTCCTCCTCGACTTTAAAATCCCACAAATTCCAGAAACATTACTGAGGATTACTGAGGAGAACAAGGTCTGTTAGCCCCCGTTACCATCTTAACATATCTGATAGAAAACCACGACCAGCACTCTGAAAAAGTTAATAAAGTGGAATGATGCTTCCAAAGATATTTGCTGGGCTTCGACTCATCCGTCACTCTTCCGGTCGCAGCTGAGCGGGGGAGAACACACACTAACGAGTCACAGGCTGACTTTACACTGGCTTATATGGGGGTAGTGACGGTGTCATACAGGCAGTTTACGATAAAAGGTAGCGTTAATCCAGATTAATTCAACAATCATTAGTTATACACTTTCATGCAGGACTCGACCATGTATCAAGGGCAAAAAGGATTAGCGGCCAATTTGCATAATAAACGGGCCAAACAAACACACAAATGCAGAAAAAGCGGAGGCAAATAAACCTTGAAGTGAGTCCTTGTCTGCTTCTGTCCATTTTTATGTACACAGTTTATTAATCAATATTTGTGGCCATAATTACAGCTGGTTTGCTTGTTGGGAGGTAATGGAGATTAATTAGTGACCTGCAACAAATGGCGTATGTGTAAAGGGATAATGAGCTCCGCTTTATGCTTTCATTTTTAAGTGATATTTCAAGTCATCCACGAAAGTTGGAAATTAACTTTAGACTTTTTAATTGTGTTTTTAAATTTTTTTATCTTTGTTTGTTGTTGAAGACCCCCGCCGCTTCCGTCTTCACGGTGAAAGTCTCTCAAGCAGCAGAGCAATAATAAATCAGGTGCTGTCGTCTCGGTGGGACTTTCCCTTATTTGAGGTGACCTTCCACAGATTAAAAACTCTGTTTAGTGTCTCGCCATCAAATACTATATCCGGCTCAACTCTATGTGTCAGTCATGAATCAGAAATAAAGATGAATGAATCCAGGAATAAGTGCTTAGAACATGACTTAATTGGCTTTTGAGCGTTTGAGGTCTCTGTCCGTCTCACATCCAAACAAATTCGACAGCGGGGGAGGAAATACATAATAATGGATATATTCTGTCCAGGTGATCTGTATACACTCAAAATATTCGGGATTATGTTTCAGCTAAGAGGAGATTTAATTGTGTTGATTTTGGCGGCCCTTGTGGACAAAAGCTGCAGTTTTTCCGAGCACCAGATCCCATTTAGAAAACCTATTATTTTACCGCAGCAGGATCTGCCCTGGTTCTCCCGTGCCTCCCTTCCCTCCAGCAGGCCCTGCAAATACGGCCTGGGGGCCCCCAGCAGCGCGGTGTTGGTGTTGGCTCCCAGCGAGGCCGAAACTCGGCTCCTGGCCGGAGGAGGCAGACCTGGGTGGTGATAACAAGCATCAGGAATAACTAGATAGAAATATATCAAGATCTATAATGGTTGCAGATTTGCATATAGGACTTGGAGGAGGTCTTCTCGTGACAGGTTAACAACCCTCCTCCTCCACACGGCTCATCTGCCAGGAAGTCAAACATCTGTAAATCAAACAATGGCAAAACTCAGAAAGTACCATCTCTACTTGAGATTTAAAAAAACAAAAACAAAACAAAAAACAGACTGATCAAAACTGTGACATAACAGGAAAATGAAACACACTTTAAAGACTGTGGTGCTCATTGATTAACACAGGGTGCACCCAGAATCCTCTTGGCTTTGTGGTGCGCATGCGCGTGCCAGAGCGCACTCTTTCCCTAAAGAAAACCCCAAATATCTCAAACCAAGTTGTGACATTTCTTCCCCCCCCCCCCTCCCCTTTCTAACCCCCCTCCTCTCTCTCTCTCCGGGCCCCTACTGGCCCTCGGGTTTCATGACGCGTCCGTGCTCGCGCTGCGATTGGAGGATCGCTCCGCCGGTCTCGTTGACCGACATCTCCGCAGCCACAGTCTCCTCCCAGCGGCGGCGGACGCTATTTGAGTGGAGGAACCAGCGGATTGTTGTACATAGAGCCGGTTTAGTGTCGTCAATGGGAAGCACGCGAGACGGTGGCAAAGAGAGTTACGGTCTAGAGTGAAAACCCGCGGCTGCAACCATGCTCCCCACGTCCACCCCGGGTCTGTGGATTACAGTATGCCTTCATCTATGCTGGTTTGTAGACAGCGGAGACGCGCAGAACGCGAAGGAAGGTAAGTTCTTAAAGTTTGGACTCTGGTTCCATCCCGTCCGCGCACCGGGAGACCGAATTCACCGAATTCAGCTTCGTCCATTCTTGATGTTGTCTTTTAAACGACCACTTTTGTTTTTAAGCGACTCTAAAAGCTGTGTTGAGAACGCGGTCGGACGAGGCCGGTGTGCGGCGGATGACAGCGCCGTCTTCTCCCGGGCTGTTTGCGAGCGACCTCTCGGTGTTTTTACGCACGGCACTTCAACGCCACAGCACACGGATGAGACACGGGAGCTCTTTTTTATTTGTATTTTATTTTATTGTTTTACTCCAGCCTGGTTATAGATTAACAATCAATGAAGGTGTAACTACGGAGCTAATATGTGCCGATCGATCGTCCCAGCAGGCTGGCGAGGACGCGGTTCTTATCCGGACGGTCGTTTCCTCGCTGAAGTGGCCTCGGCTCTAAACAGTCTGTCTCCAACACGGCGGATTGATGCGGAGCCGTGATCCGCTCCAGTTGACCGGAGTCCGCGCTGTAAAAGACCGACATAAGAGGGGAGGGGGGGTTAAATATCTCCAAATAGCTGCTAATTGGCACTTTGAGATGATGTGGATTCCGATTAAATTAATGGATTTATGCTATGCGTAAAAAAAAACACGGAAATCGAAGGGCAGGTATTGATTTGATCACCAAAAACTACACTGTTATAAACGCGCGCAGTCCGGATTTAATAGCTGATATGAATTGTAAATCATCGGCGCTTAAATGCGGGATTCCGCGGACCTCCACATCCGTCTCCTGTAACATATAAGCATTATTTTATTTTGTATTTACTTGCGTCCTGGCTGCTGCCCCTTCCTCGAGCTCTTATTAAATACACAAATAAAAACAACTTAATTGTCGTGGAAGCCTCGCCGCGGTGCCACTCTGCGCTCTCGCACTCGTCCGGAACATAAATAACAGACTGATTTGACAAATCTCCTTCACGGATTAAAAACTGCAAACAAACCGGTGTGTGTGTGTGTGTGCGCGTGTGTGTGTTTTATTACATTTTTTTTAGCCGAACACATTCGTGAGTTTAAACGCACGTAGTGTGTGTGCGTCGGGATTAACGCAACAACTTCCACTCCGACGCTGAGTTTTTAATGAACGGATGCGTAAAAAGAATAAACGCGCTTCAATTTTACGCGTAATGATTCCCAACATTCTATCTTGGGCTCTTTATTTCTTCTCCATGCGCACTGTCCGTGTCTTCATTTGTGTCTCAGAACCCCCTGCAGACACGAGGACCTGTCTGCTGCAGTGCATGTACATATATTATTATTGAATGTTTTTGCTGCTGCGCCAGAAATTAGGTCACGGGTATATGCGCTCATAGGTATGGATGTGTGGCCTATCAGTAATACCCAGCCCCGGTGTCCCGGGGAGATTTAACCACCTGCCTCTCCGGTTTCCTGTCACTAGTGATTCTGCTGGACTCCAAGGCACAGCAGACAGAACTGGAGTGGATCTCCTATCCTCCCAATGGGGTAAGTCTGCAGAACGTCTGCATCACACGGATGTCTATCTTATTTTTCCAGCTTCCCTCTGATGTCCCACATCTGTGATAGGAATATTAATATCTAGAGGAGACATGCGCGAGGATCAGCAGACGATATATTTCCCCTGCCCCTGCAAAAAAAAAAAACTCTTTCCCTCAATAAAAGGTAAACTCTCCCCGGCTTTTGACATTCAGTGCACAGAGGCCTCGAGCGACTTCCAACCTGCTGCTCTGATCAAAAGCAGGTTGTGAGCAACTTTGTTAAATAAATAACGTGAGCCGGAGCAGTTAACCAAGCACAATCTTAAGAAGTTTGTGCGATAAAATCTCCCTTCACACAGTTTATTGTGTAGCAAACGACTGCATGTCTCGTCGTCGTGGCGACGTCCTCCGGTGTTCATTCACAAATGTTGTGTCTCGCTTGTTTTTCAGTGGGAAGAGATCAGCGGCTTGGACGAGAACTACACACCCATTCGCACGTACCAGGTTTGCCAAGTTATGGAGCCCAATCAGAATAACTGGCTTCGGACTAACTGGATAGAGAAGGGCAATGCCCAGAGAATTTTTGTGGAGCTGAAGTTCACCTTGAGGGATTGTAACAGCCTGCCCGGTGTGGTGGGCACCTGCAAGGAGACGTTCAACCTGTACTACCAGGAAACGGATTCGGAGGTGGGCCGGAGCCTGCGGGAGAACCAGTACGTGAAAATTGACACGATCGCGGCGGACGAGAGCTTCACCCAGGGCGACCTGGGCGAGAGGAAGATGAAGCTGAATACCGAAGTGCGCATAATTGGCCCCCTGTCCAGGCGGGGCTTCTACCTGGCCTTCCAGGACGTCGGGGCGTGTATCGCCCTGGTCTCGGTCAAAGTGTACTACAAGAAGTGCTGGTCCATCATCGAGAACCTGGCCACGTTCCCAGACACCGTGACGGGGTCGGAGTTCTCCTCGCTGGTGGAGGTCGAGGGGGCGTGCGTGAGCGACGCCGAGGAGGAGGCCGACAACTCTCCCAAGATGCACTGCAGCGCCGAGGGGGAATGGCTCGTGCCCATCGGGAAATGTATATGCAAAGCTGGATTTCATCAGAAAGGGGATGCGTGCGAACGTGAGTACCAGTTTTTATGTCATTATTATTTTTTTTACAGTCATTTAATTTCCTCATTAGAGTTGTTTATTCTTGAGTTCACTCTTGGAAGTCGGTCGGGGGCGTTCTGGATTTCACACGGTCCAAGAAAGAAAAAAACAATTAAAGGAGGGTGTATGAGATTTGATTATGTAAAGCGGGTACAGTTTGGGCATCACTGGCTTGACGTGTGTTGTCAAGTGGGATTAAAGCAGTTGATCTGACAGCATAAAAACATCGAGGCCAAACAGTGTAATAATTGGAATGTGTGTTAATTGATTATGAGGCTCTTTGCGGCCCCACCATTCTGTTGACGCCGGGATTAAACAATAACTCTACTCTCGCTGCTCAGCTGCAATACTTCTCTCTTGCTTCCTGGCAACGAGCCAAGACAATCACTCGCAGAATACACAGGTCTCGAGGACGTCCAGCCAGTTTTTCAGTATCGGGCCAAATGACCCCGGCAGAGAGGGGGAAACAAATAGCCGTCGCGCTGTGGCATTTAGACCTCGGGGTATTTTACAAAGGAGCCTAACAGGAAGTGCAGACTCGGGGCTCGCCGTGGCTCACGTCGGCCTCGTTGCGGTACGGCGTCGATCCGCTACAATTAACAATAACGTGCTTTCTGTCACTGGGGGGGGATTATTTTCAGTGGGCACCTGACTTGAAAGATAAAAATCACTGTGGATTAAAAGGGGACGAGTTAGGTCACACAACTTAAGTGGCTGCTGCTGCCTTCTGAGCCAAGGCTTTTTTCTTTTCTTTTTTTTTTTTTGTTGGGCAACCTCAATCTAAGCAGCTTATAAGGAGCAGCAGCCAGTAATAATTGAATGGAATGTGTCTAAGAACAAATTAGTGTCCCTAGCAGACAAGCTTTTATGCCACGCTGTCATCCATTAGGGACCCCACTGAGGGAGGTGTGTTAATGAAATGTATTAGGCCATGTTATTTAGAGCAGCACAGCCCGCCTCGTCTCGTGTCTAATGTTAACGGGGCTATCGCCGATTCAAACCCACGCAGCTCCCTTTTGCTGTGTTTCTGAAACCTTAAAGAACAGAGGACTGTTGCATCTCCCCGTTAATTAATCAGCTCACCAGAAACGACACCCAGAACCAGACAGCGGCGCGATGACAGCGAGCCCCGCAGGTTGTTTAAAGTCTGTATGCGGATCAAATTCCCGTCTTGACACTTGCACCTTTATGAGCTTTATCTCCACCGATGCGTGAGGAGCCTTTTTTGTATTAAGGGGTAGTTAATCTAAATAAAATGAGAATCACGGTGCACCATCAGCACTTCTCCCAGCAGCTCCCCCTGACATTAAATTGTCCATTCAGTAGTTTCCCCCCGAAGCACCGGTGCAAAAGCTATTCAAAGTATCTCTACCGGCTCAAACACAAGAGCAATAAGTCCAAGTGGATGTGACGGAGAAAAAAGAAAGTGAAATACTGGCGTTGTTGGATTTCGGATCAACTTGTCTTAGTGGTGTAAAAGCACATTTTTTATGATGGTGCCTCGGGGTTCTGTGTGAGAAACCAGTGTGGTTTTAAATGGGCAGACTGGAGAGAGGGGTGAAAAAGCCCGTGCATGCAGCGAGGGGGATGATTGGAACAAATGGGAATAAAAGTTCAGACTTTTGAAGAGCTTTTTACCTTCAAACCTGTCCTACTCTGACACCTTCCACTAACAACTGTCAGAATCTTGGTTTCGGAAAGTTACGGAAGTTATTGCAAACCTTGATTTCACCGGTGGAGAGGGATTTCTTGCTGTTGATGCTTTTAGACTATTTGGAGCAATCTGACGCCGTTAGGGATAAGTGCTGCAGCCAGGGGTCTGAGGTTTCTATCTAGCCACAAAAAAATGCACTTTCATTCAACCGAGCAAGTTTTCGGTCGATTTGATGTCCAAACATGCTCTCATGATAACACAATGTAAATCTACCCACAAATTCCAACAGCAGGGTGTTGTTACTTATATCTCACCTATAAGTTGCTGTTTGTGCAGCTATAGGTCCTTATCATTGAGAAATTCATTGGCAGGGTATCCGCCTGCAAATGTTTTATTTTAGTGCCGTTTTTATTTACGGAGCCCGAAGTTCCATTTTACTTCACCGGTTTATTTGTGGAGTTTGATTGAATTTCTTTTAAGGATATTTTTATTTCACATTCAATTCCGACCTCTGAATATTCTTAAGAATTAACCATTCATTGCTCTTTGTCAGCTTGTACTTTATTATGGTAACATATTATATATATTGGCACAGAATTGTCTGAAAATGATTCGTGACATTATTCTGTGACGATACCATGACAGTCTTATTATTCTATAATGTGCGGTGTGCTATGATTCCAACATGGCCGCTGGAAAAGAAATTGGACAGAAGGGCGGGTGCAGGTGGAGTGAGCAAGTCAAGCTGTCAGTCATGACATTTGAGGAGCCCTCCCCCACCCCCCCTCCCCCCTCTGTCTCCTCTGAAACGTGTTGTGATCCACTCATTCATCACCGTCAGTGATGAGGGACCCCTTGTCTTTCACCCCTATGCCCCCCCTCCCCCTGCCTCTCTTTAACTCTTTGTGTGGTGAATCTTTGGCAGTAAATGTCACTCTTCTTCCCCGCCTGCTGCGTTCACTGGTCCCAGTGTAATGGGTGTTGAAAAAGGCCAGTTGAAGTGTCCTCGCAGCCTGCGCGGGGGCTTCGTTTCGCTAAAGGAGTGCGTGCCATGAAAATGGCCCCTATTCATCCGCTGGTCTTGTTTAGCGCTGGCTACTGGTTGCGCCGGAGCCACGGAGTCGTTTGGACCAGAGAGAGGGCCCTTGTGGGGCGACACTGGCGTCTTTGTTCCCGCTCAATCCCGGGAATGTATGTTGTCCGATTTTGACACATCACATCATTGTGGCGCTAAGTAACCAGTGGCCGGGGAAATGATTTACTGGCGACCCTCGAACCAGAAAAAGGGGAAGGGGGCCGCTATCTGGTGGAAAACAGATAAAACGGGCTCTATCTCGCCGCTATCGGCTGCATGCTAACAAGAGAATTAATGAGAGGATACGGCATCCTGTAGGCGCTGGCACCATCCGTCTCGACTGTCAGGGAGTTGGACAGAAGTTAGTTGGAGACTGATTGATGGTTGAGCCCCCCCCCCGCCCGAGGGGAAGGGGACCGAGCAGTCGGGGTCTGACCACGACAGCTAACATGTACGGAAGCCGCCAGGCAAGTCACGGCTCCAGGCCTCTGGAGAAAAAGCTGCATTTAGCATTTCAAATGAAGGCGAGAGACAGGAGGTCCTCATACATCTTGGTGCTCCCTTGATTGATAAGGCGTGGGTTTAATACCCCAAATGGCTGTCTTTACAACTGCTCCAGAGCTTAATTATGCAAATGACAGGTGTGCGCCGAATCCACAAGAGACTCAAATGGACCTAAATCACTCAGGATTGAAATAAATTGGTGATGGATAGGAGCTCTTCCTGTCACCGCCAGTGTGTGCTTCCTGTGAATAGTAGCATTCTTCTGCAGCCCAGGGCGTTTCCTCCTTGTTGTCTTGGCCTGGCAGGTAGCAGTCAAGTCACACAGATGTGTTATTCTCAGGATGTCAACACCAACACAGTTGGCAGCATCCTAAAATTGATCACTTGAGTAAAATGCCAAAATTCGCCAACATGTGAGAATTTGCTTTTTATATATTATGAATGGCATATATGTGTGTTTGTTAATATTTTCTGCCATTTCACGGACTAAAATGACACCATTGGCTGTTTCTTTTACGAACGTATTTCATTGTTGATTAATTTATTGAATTATAAATGAATTAATTCTGTCTTGCAAACTGTGAAAAAAAGCCCATTACATACGTCCATAACACAGAGCGACATCTTTTATGTGTTCAACCAAGTAAAACAGAAAATAAGTTGGTACGGGTGGATTTTTTCCCCCATTTGTTTTTCATTAAAAAATATCACCGATTATTTAAATAATTGTTTTCATCTCTAAATGTTTATATCGGAGTTTTATTTGATGTCCATGATTATTCAGGTGATTTTACTTTTTTGGATTTTGATACACAGTATCAAAAGGAAAACTAAGAAAGAAAGATTTCATAGCACAGACAGAACAATTGTTGTTCAAAAAAGAAAAAAAGGCCAATGAAAAAGGTTGTTACATTTTAGCTGAAGTTGAGCAGAGATCGTCTTCATGACCAGAAGATATGACTGTACTCCTGTGCACTCATCTAATTCCTTTTCGTTAGTTGAAACTAAACCACTTCCTGTTTGAAATAGGGAGTCGGCGAGCTGTAATAAACAAAGAAAGTATTTATTTTCCACATCCAGTGACCCCTTTTTTAAATATGCACATCCAAATGAGAAGTAAAAGTAAGAATAAGTTGTTTCCAGGGATACACACTTGCTTGAGCTGGTGCCAGCAGTTCTTTCTGTGGGACCCGGTTTCCCTGTCAACATGTCAAATGTAATACAAACGGCTCATTTTACATACGGAAAAAAAAAAGAAGAAACTTTCATCGGGACGCTCATTCCCCGAGTCGTTTGGCTTGGTAAATATTTGTCTCAAAGTTCCATTCCTATGAACTGCACCGAGCCGTACACTGACACAAAGGCAGGGAAACAAAAGGCCTGTCACGGCCAGTTATTTGCTCCGACTGGTTTACAGGTTTGGAGATGTCACACTGAGGTAAAGATGGATCTGAAGCACACGAGAAGTGAGCTTAAAGGAGAACACGAGGCTGCCGGGGTCTCTCTCCTCTGCTGATGAACATCGACTGAATACGTGAATATCAAGCAGCTGATGGAAAAGCTCACTCCACCAGAAAACACTATTCAGAGCCTCACAAAGAAATCTGATGGGATCGTTGCCCAAGTATGAGTAACCTTTTGGTTCATTTCTCTTTCCTTGTGCCGTTTGTGCTTATTGTTTTGGACGATATATTGTCCCAGAAATGATTGCGAAAAACAATATTTATGTCATTTTTAGACCATTTCATGTCACTCATATAGATGTATGAGTTGATAATAATGCACATACACCCTTTCAAAGAGCAATGGACATTTCATTTTTAAGAATATTCAGACATTAGAATAGGAATGTGACATAAAAAAAGAGAAATAAATGAAACATTGATAAACTCAAATCAAAAACAAAAGAAAACAAAAGCTAGTTGACACAACGTGCAGTATCGAGGTCAGCTAAAATGATTGAGGACATGTCCGTATATCATGACTCCTATCGTGGTCTTCAGACTAATTTAGTCTACTCGGAAACAACAAGAGTCAGCGTTTCTGTGTTCTTGCAAAACTTTTATGCCATTTGCAATAGTTTGGTTTTGGGTTTCAACACAAGGCAAACACCTGTGTTTGAATCCCCGGGGGGAGTGATGCAAGGAGATAAGGCCTGGAAAGTCTTGTTTAAAAAGTGGAGTGCAGATAGTCGTCAACTGGATTACCGAAGCAACCTTTTGTCCGAGCCTCGATGCAAATCAGAAATACTTATCCTGATTCCAGGAGTATCTGCACAGTCTTTGACGTAGTTATTTCTGTGAAAAGAAAAGGGTGCGACTTTGGGGCACCAACTGCTATTTCAAGTCAGCATGAATAAAAAAAAAACAGGGGTGTGATGACTCATCAGTATCCAGGTCTTGGAATCTGACCTGTGAGTCCAAATTTGAGGCCCATGGCTGCATCACATGAATAGTCGGAATCCAAGTAAACAGTCCTCATTCTCACACAAACAAAAGGCACATGGTCGGCTATACTTTGTGAACACCCCCACCCCCCCCAAACAGGGAGACCCCTGTGACTTTTGCATCAGATAGTGTTATTTCCACGGTGACACGGGGGTCCGCATGTGTCCATGCATGAGGTCAGTGAATATTAACTTCATTTACACATGGCTGCAGACCGGCGCAGCGCCACAATGGAGGCCTGCCTGTTGTGTTTAGTAACATGAGCGCCCCGGCTGACAGGACACTGTCAAGAAGGAAGATGGATGATCGCGGCAGTTGACCCCTGATCGCCAGAAGAGTCACCTCTCCGGCCCCCCTCTCCCTGCATGACAAAAGAGCCCTCCCAGCGGTGCGGCGGCCCCTCATCTCCGCTTGCGCTAACAGGCTCAGACATCTGCATCGATCCCTCGCTTCCATTGCTCTTGCAAATCTACGCTTTTGCCCTTTTTAGCTATCTAAACGGCGGCACAGATGTCTGTTTTTTTAATTGCTTGCCTGCCGAGCGCTTGAGAGGGATGCGATCAGACAGGCGAACTCCGACGTCAGAAGACAATGTATCGCGTTCTGCGTTGCGTGTTCCCTGTGGCATGCGGGTGAAAGTGATATGTGAACGGGGCCCCGGGGTCCGACCACCTTGAAGAGGGCAGCGGGGAGGGCCCTGTTGTCAGCGGAGCTGCTCCTCTGGGAGGCTGCAGACCCCTGGTCCCGTACTCCAGTCGTCCTTTAAGAGGACAATCAATAAGTTATTATATAACTTCACAGTTTTTCCCCCCCACATACATCCAGAGCAGAGGAAGCAGACTTAAAAATGTGCTTTCGATTCATTTTTGTGTTTAAAAACAGGAAGTTGCCCATTTTCGCATCACCACAGTGGGATAACAAACAACTTTAGAGCTCATAGTTATTATTGCATTTACATTTACATTTACATTTAGGTCATTTAGCAGACGCTAAATTGGAATTATGTAATCACCTGAAAGTGATTTTTTTTTGACTATTTGACTAATGACTAAATGTTCCACAAGCATAATGAACATTTTATGTCTACCTATCTAGAATATCTGCCTAGCTTGATACTTAGGGGAACATTTTTTAATTTTTTGTATTTTACATTTAGAATAAGTGACCCTTTGAGAGCAGTCCAGAACTGCATCAGCACTTGCGGGTATCTGAGGCCAAGCTGATGGCTTTGTGTGTCAGTGGAGGACTCTGGGACTTGGCTGCGGTTGGGACGACCAGCCAGATTGACATTGTTCCATTCCATTCTGTCACAGCTCTGGGACCGGTGGGAGGGGAGGGGGCGATTTGGGATGGGCGGGGCTGGGTCACTAGAGTCGCACAGCACTGGCACAATTCAGAGATAATGCTCAGTTGCTGATTGGGGACATTTTCAGCGGCGATTTGGCTCGGGCTGCAGGGGGCTTTGGATCGGCTAGATCTCTGACCCTCGGCTTTCATCCCCTGAATGGATCCGTTTTGTCTCTTTGGAGCCGACCACCTCATCCAGCAAAGGTAGCCGCCTGGCTGGCCTTAAGGACCCTCTCTCCTCTTTCCATGCCAGTTAAATGAACTAAACAAAAGACGATTAGGGAGGGACATTTTCCATGTCACTGAGAATCCATTTCAGCAGCTCAAAGAAGCAGAGCCCTCTTCGGAGGACTGTGCACGGGCCGCGCTCCCGCTCAGAGGCTGTAAATCCACTGATGTAATGGGTTTAATCTTAAAATGCCCTTCATTGTCCACCTCCAAA
The DNA here is from genome assembly GCF_963514095.1 of Eutrigla gurnardus. Lineage (NCBI taxonomy): Eukaryota > Metazoa > Chordata > Actinopteri > Perciformes > Triglidae > Eutrigla > Eutrigla gurnardus. The sequence goes on from NC_139927.1 coordinate 17,380,236, forward strand.
TCCATGCAGTAAATCAGCAGGAAAGCTAGAAGAGAAAAACAGGTGTTCAAGTTTGATGTTTGCAAATTTGAGATGGAGTCAGCAGAGACCGGAGCAGTTGTCTTTGGTGAGATCGTGTTACTGTCTCCTTTATTTTGTTAAACTCAAAATCTCTGTAGATGCCCTAGTTCGCAGGTCTCGGATTGATCATCTAAATTAAAGTGTAGATGAGATCTCATGTGATGTGTATATATAGAGTTTAATTTCCTGTCTGGTTATGGTGTTGAGTTTTGAAGTGTCTGTTTCTGAGATTTATGCATCCAGACCAATACAATGGAGGTGAATAAATAGCATTGGTAAAGTTAAAATGATATTTAAACGACATATCTTTTTAAACACTGTCCTTGTCATCCTGTTTTGTTATCCTGTTATTCAGACAACATGTTATAAAGCAGATTTGTCGGGACTATATCTCCACTGCTTTGACAGACTTGTGTAAGTCTCTGCTGACTCCTTTTAGTAATTTGCTTCCCAGTCATGTTAATCCCAAACAAACCCAAGTTAATTCTATGAACTAACGTGAATAAAGATTATAGCCTTCCTGACTCGGACCTGATAAAGTGTTGCCGCTTATTTCCAAACTGTCCCACTTTCAGGTTAAAACTCTGCAGAGACCGTCACGTTACACCACAGCGGGAGCATTAGCTTCACTTTTCATAAAACTTCATCAGCTTTGATCTTTCTTGTGAACAAGCAAGCGAGGAGCTTCCTTCAGCGTTCCCTGCTCAGAGGGCAAAGCTGCATGCCCTCCAACACAGTGTAAGGGAATGCTAATCTTCTCTTTGTTTCTGGTGGAAAGCTACTTATCTCCCGCTAAGCACAGGTACCTCGGATGAATGGGCTGGTTGTCTGTATGTGTGGAGTGCAGCAGCAGCAGCCAGACAGAGCCATTCCAAGTATGTGTGGGGTGAAGGGAGGAGCCGGCCGCTATGACATCACATTCTTTAACCATTTAAATGTATGTCCTTTTTGGCCTTATCGTTGCCATGTCCTGTGTTTTTCTACATTCCGAAGCCCTCGGGACACGGCGCTGTTTGAAATTAACTCTTTTTATTTGACATTGAAACTCTATCTCTGACCCGTGAAGAGATTTTCGGCACAGGCTCAGTTCTTTCCCATTTCTTTGTGTGATCTGCACCGTTTCCCAGAGCTGGGTAGGCGCCTCGCCTCTCATAGGTGGGAGATTAACATGTCTGTGGCAACAAAAAGAATGAGCTGCTGAGCATCTCTTTATTGCAAGAACAAAAAAAGGCTTGGAGCAGCTCACTGGGCTGAAAAAAGGAAATTCACCTGTTGCTTCGGTGATCAGGATAAAAGAAAACATTTGAATGTGACACATTTAAAAAATATATATACCGCATTAATTCCAAAGCGTGATCTTAGAATACTCCGAACACATTTTAGATGCAAAAGCCATCAACAAAATATCAGCAAGCTACGGCAGCGAGCTTAATAAATAACTCATGTCTCCCTTCCGGGTGCACTTGATTCCTCCAAAACCTTTGCAGCTACAAGAAAGTCCACACATCACCCGCAAGACGAGATCAATTGAGCTGTCCTTTGGCTTTTCGAGTAGAAGAAATACTCTCGGCTGGGATTTTTTCCCCCTTTCTCCCAGGTCTGCCTGCCTGTGTTGCTCTGAAATTACTCACATGATGTACGGCCTCTTACATTGTAGAGGAAAACACCATAGGCCTTAGACCATAAAATAGACGCAGCCATAGTTCAGCATACATAAAATGCCAGTAAACAGAGCCTGATGAATGTCCACACCGAGGCCGGCTATTAATTGAGGAAAAGAACATAAGTCACATCTAATCAGAGAAACGCACAGAGGCCCCGGGCTACGTTAATGCATAAGGAATAAGCTCCACGCGATCTATTGACATCCCTCTCTATAGTCACGATGCACGGTCATGGTCTTAAACGTACGCCCTGAAAGTAAAGCAGAAAGACACGAAGCAGGAGTTGGGGTTTTTAAACAGCATTTCATGGTTGTCTGAACATCCAGCTAGACATGGGGTTGTTTGGAAAGAGCTGACGGAGAATGTTTATGACAGCATTAACTATGGATTGCAGTGTAATGGAAGTGGTCAGGCGTGTTTTCAAGAGAAATTGCCTTTGTTTTCTCCCCCACATGGCACTTGGTAGAGCAGGGACATTTGTTGCGGCACCAAAAAACGACTGGACACGTGTCACTCTCACTCTGTTTCTGAAACCAGAAAACCAGGGAGGGAAGTAGCAACCGGGTGAGCTTTGCACATCGGACAGGTGTTTGTGGAGTTCTGTAACATCAGCCAGAGCCAATTTGGTCACTCCAGTGACTCTGTTTTGGCCGATGGGGAAGGAAAGAAGTGGTATCACAACCCAGTCTTTAAAGTATGAAAAGTTCATTAAACATGAATTAAATAATATACAACATATACTCACAACTCATAAAATGGAAGAAAGAAGGAAAGACTTTTATGGCCTCTGTTCCTATTGTGCTTTAGTGGTGCATATTCCCAAAATTAACAGTAAATCCGGGCTTTTGGGCCCCCTGGAGTTCTGTTCTGGGGGCTGAGGCAGTTGCCCGCGCTGCGTGGGTGGTACACCGTTGCATCAGAGAAGTTTGGCTTCTTTTGTTGAATGAGGAATGGAAGATTTGAGGAGAAAACTAGCTTTTTGTGAATACTGCTCGGCTAGAAGCGAGGAGGTGTTGCAAAAAAAAAAATCATTTCGGTATCAGTGCTAGAATTCTCTCTGTGATCGGCACCAGAATTTAGAAACAAGTTGGATAGGTCAGAATGATGTAGACAAAGGAAAAGACAGTAGGCATACTTTTATAAACCACAGGCGACAGGCTCCCCCTGGTACCAGGCGAGTGTTTGGAGTCGATATTTATAAAGCCATTTCCCTATCGGAGCAGCGGTGGCCATGGCGAGCGCTTTTTTTTTCCGGAAAGCAAATGGTGTTCTTTTTTTTTTTTAAATAAGAAAATAAACTGTTTCCTTTATCACGCTTGACCCGTTCCACCTGGCATTCATCAGCGACGGGGCCCTGCATGTTGGTCCTGTCGGCCGCTCTCCTCCCTCTGCCTCTTTTATCACTCTAATGGGGTGCTATCTCCAGGCCGCTCTCTCCGGGTCTCGGCAGCCCCACTCGGGCTCCCTTCGGCGTGCATTCCTTCCACATCCATCCCGACACACGGGCGGATTTAACACATAATCAGGCCGGACGGGAGGGCAGCTGTAAGGGGGGGCTGACAGGACGCATCATGCTAGGACTGTGGAGACAGAAAGACCCACACCAGTCGTTCTCACTCTGACTTTGGAGGTCTGCAGAAGTCAGAGGGAATCTCCCACGTTCCCACACTGAGCACAGCGATGTTGAGACGGATGGGGAGGAACTCAATACCCCAGCTGCCTTGTTTGGACCAGCTAGACTCCGCCACGCTTAGTAGTATTAAGAGTTGTAACCTTGATTGGATTTGTGGGTTGTTGGGAAACAGCAATACTTTGCTTTCCACATCGGGTCCCAAAGTGTAAACTTGTCACTTGACCACGTCCGCCAGGCAGAAACCCACTATTCAGTTCAGTTCAGATTCAGTACTTAACATGTTTTGACTCTTGGCACCAGTGTTTGCATTCTACTTTACTGGGCAGAAACGCACAGAATGCTGGAAAACTAAACAGAAAAGGGCACATTTTAAATCCATTCCGTCAGCAAAGGCACATGATTAACAGGGAAAAAAGAGCCGTTGTATCACAATGCCAAGCGCCGCCGCCACCAGACAAGGGAAATAATTATTTTCCATTTTGCCCAGGAAGGGATATGTCAGGCTGTCGCATAAGGAGTCATTGCCCCTCCTTCCTTTTCCGTCCCTCACCCGGGGTGTCATGACACTGCCAAAGCGTGAGAGAAAACTGGATGTAATTCAAGAATGTTAAGAAGCTCAGCTCGGAGGGGGGAAAAGAAATAAACAGAGATCTTAGAAAAATACAGCAATCCGCATTTTTTTTTTGTGCGGGTATGTGTGTCTGTGTAAGATAAGGAGACTTTGTTTTATTCTCCGGGCCAATGTGTGCACCGCAATGGAGACGCTACAGTCAGAGGAGTGTTTGATTATGTCTATCCCACCACTCTGAGAACCTCTCCTCTCTCCCGACTCCTCTTCCTCTCTGTGTGAAATTGCTGACTGCAGCATGTCCCCCCGCACATCACTGAATGAAAGTGCTTGACCACTGGAAGGGAAATTACAGATGCTGGCTCTGTAGCCTGCGGAGGAGCTGGCTGGAATGTAAGATTTGTATTTTTTCTTCTTCTTCCCCCCTCTCTGCTTAACCTCAAACCGCTTCTCTGAGGAATGACTAATTTCTCAGTGTCATAAATAAGCCGACTGTTGTGTCTGCCACTGAGCTTCTTTAACAGGCCCGTGTCAACGAGCTCAAACCATTAGTCTGCCTTTTATCTGTGCCAGAAGAGGACCAGACTTAAGCAAATGGGCCCCCTTTTTTCTTTTCTTGTACACTTCATCCTTACAAATGTAATTACACGTTTTCCTGTAAGTCCTCTAGTCAAAGTCAGTGGATGCAGTAAAGAGTTTGGAGTTTTGTTCAGTGTTTCAACATGTTTGACATCTTACTGGCAAACACTGACACGCAGTCATTTTTCAGTTTAGAAGGCTACCGGATGAAGTGATTGCTTCTTAGATATTTCCACTTAAAGGCAAAGTGTTGCAGAAGAGGGGGACGGTCGACAAAAGAACCTCTCACTCACAATCGTCCCATCTTGGTGTCTTGGACTGAGGTTGCCTCTTCAGCATCGTGTTCCTGGAACGGCATTCACTGCTGCTGCTGCTGCTGCTGCTGCTGCAGGGGCAGGAATGCCGGGCCGGGACGGCTGTGTTTGTACTTGTCACTCAATGCACTGCCAGTGGTGGGGGAGAGCCGCAGAAGCACTTAGTTGCTTGTGTCATACAGGCATTCGATTTTTGAGGCCTCATTTGCCGCCTTGTTGCTTCTGTAAACATTTCCGGGTGCCAAACCCAGTCGGACGCACTGATAAACACATGGACTTGTTGCTTTGCTGGGGGGGGGGGGGGGGGGGGATAATGAACTGTGCTTTGCTCTTGAGCTGGACTTAAAGGGTAAATCTAGTTCATCAAAACAGGGCTTTTGCTTTTGTCGGAACATTGTCGGTTCGATCAGCAGTTTCTTGGATCGGGGAACAGTGAAGACTTAAGAGGTTGTCAACAAGCTGGAAATGACATTTCAAACAGATTAGGCATGTGTCCCTGTCAGTTAGCTGCCTTTAACTGCTGATGCATTTCCACTTCCTGCATGTTCTTTGCAAGAAATGCATTTACATAAGAAGGTGGTAATAGGCCTCTACTAGGGTTGGGCGGTATGACGGTATTATACCGTGTGACGTATAAAAGTGTCTACCGGTAGAGATTTTGCAATACCGTTTATACCGGAGAAAGCGCAGATGTCTGTGGCATCGCTCTGAGTCACTGTAATTACACCGCCTCGACACACGGGGCACTGCAGGCATTGCAGCAGACTGCTTGCGTGGTTGCATGAGCACGACGAAGAAGAAACAGCCTACCTGAGTAATAACAATCATGGCGGAGGTGGAGAGTGAACGTCACGAGGAAACGGAGGCAGCGCGACCCCCCCATGACGAAGAGGAGGAACTCGTTCCGAAAAAGGGCGCTACGTCTGTTGTGTGGAACAAAAAGCGATACTCTGCAAAGAGTGTCGCGCGACTGTTGCTGCTGCAGGTGGAAACACCGGTAACCTCTTCCACCACTTAAAGTTAAAACATGCGAAGCAGTATTATGAGTCTTTCGCCAAATAATAAATCACATCAATGGAGGGAGATAACGGAGGCCATCACGACGCATACTTTTTCTCATTTGTTATTTTTATTTCTTATTAAGATGGAGCTCTGTGTTTACATTTGCACACACACTATAGCTTAAGTTAAAGCTGGAGTTCAAATGTTTACCAGACATTTGCACATTCTTTGTGGCTTATTATTTATTATATTATTATATTTTCTTTAAAATAATGTTATGCTGCTGTGAGAAAATTAAAATAAAAGAGGAAAATGATCAAATGCGACAGTATGGTTATTTTTAAGCCATTAATTTAATTTACAGGGGGAAAAACCATACCGTGATATATACCGTTACCGTGATATGAAATTATTCATACCGTGATATAAGATTTTGCTCATACCGCCCAACCCTAGCCTCTACTGGGAAACTGTTGAAAATGACTATGTTTACCTCACATTTGTGCCTACCTGCCTTAGGGCCGCACATGTAGCTACTTAGTTTATAGCTTAATCTGGTATATTAACGTTTTTAGCACATGGTTTCTGACGAATTCGTGTAATTGAACTAGAAAGGTTATCGTGTCTTTTTGACAGTTCCCATAGCAAGCCTGTTAGTGGCAAAAACAAGCACTTTTATTGGTTGACATTGCCGGTGAGGAGTTATCCCGAGGGATTACCTTGTAGTCCTTCTAGCAGCTGCGTTCTGCAGTGTTCTACTTCAATACTGGAGCAATTTCAAAAATTGTTGTCCCCATTAGTCACCAAGACACAAAAACATTGGAAAATAGGGTCCAGATTGAAGAACACCAAAGTTGCCCTTTAATTAAATAACCTGCAGAGATTGGCTCCATGAAAGTTTTCTTTCTTTGAACTAGATTTAGACATTTTCCGCACACAGTCTCTCAGGAGGTTTGTTTCGAAACGTCAAATGGACAAAATTGTTTTTTTATTCCGTGCTTAACAAAGCTTGATAAAAGGAGAACGGCTCGGTGAACAAGGAGCTGCACACAATATCTTGAAAAAAAGGCGTTTACCAGCTGTAGCTCTGCTGTTCAGCAGCTGATGAATGAACTTTATCTGTTTTATTCAGATGTATGATGTTTGCTTTTTACATTCGGGGGAGAGGGGCACTGGTATTGATCGGTGCGCGGTACCCGGTGGGACTCTAAGGCCGTATTGGGAATTGAATGGGGGGAAAAGTCTGCTGTGAAAGCTATGAAGATAAGTGGTAATATATTGGAGTTATCCAGCAAAGTTGACTTTAGAAAGCCCTCCCCCTCTGTGGCGTTGTGCTCGTCTTAATCCCGGCTGTGGAGGCTCTTGTCTGCCGGAGTGGCGGCCGCGTTGGGAGATAGCTCCAGCCCCTGCCAGGCTTTCCCCCCTCCGCACACGACCACCCAGCTGATGAGCTCCCAGAAAACCCAAAGGCAAACAGACACGCCGGCTTATCAGAGTGTTTAAACAGCCCGGCGTGGCGGGTGAAAGCACCGTCTTCAAATGGGATCCAGCCATTCTTTAACCTGCTAAAGAGAACCCTCCACCGTCATTATCAACAGCCATGTTTACGCTGCCGATCAGATATACGTCTATCGCTCATCAGACGTGCAACATACGGTAAAAAAAAGCTGCTCAATACGATGAGTAAGCATTCTCGTGTATATGTTCCACCCGGTCAGCATTCAGGACCGCTCGGAGCCTCCTCACGGCTCTGTTTTCAATTACCGGCTCAGTAAGGTAAAGAAAGATTAGAGATAAAATCATGTTCTTTTTTTTTCCCCCGCTTGAAAAAAAAGAAGAAGAAAGGTCTTGTTCCACGAGGCTGCGGCAGCAGGATAAATGGAGAATGACAGGGCTTTCATGTAGCTGAAACGGGGAAACCCTGAGCCCCAGTCTCCTCTTCGGGCCGCTCTGGAAGTGGTACAATGAGAAAACTCAGATCCCTCGATCCGTCTCATTCCGGACCTGTCACAGGAAGCGCTGGCCGATATATTTCCCCGTGAAAAAAAAAGGAAATTGCAGAACCCAGAACTGTAATGGGGGAGACCCAGTATGACAGCTATTGCTCATTTCCTCCGGGGGTTCATGAAAAATGCATTTGTATAATTTGATAGTTTGTATGCGGAGCAATTCACAGAAGTATAGATTTCCTGCAGATTGTTTAAGAAAATCATGTGGCCTGGATTGCAGCTTTTCGCCCGGGCTCAGCTCTGTTTTGCACACACAGCCGGCCACCGCGGATTAGTCGACTCCGGGGCTAAAATAGCCAGACCCAGAATAGACATTTTCACTGCTCACAAATGCATGTGAGTCGCTACGAATCGGTTATCCTCTAACTTTGTCATTACTTGCTGTCGTGGGAATCATTTGGAACTTCAGAGAAATGGATTATTCAGAGAAATGGTTTGGACAATTTGGGTGTAAGGATGTAATTGTGACAAGCCTGGTTCCTAAAAATGACAATGGAAACCGCATTGTCAGTCACGTTCCCATGGAAACGGATTGTCTCCCGCATCACGTTTGACGTCTTACAAATACGTTTCTTATCAAAGTCGGCGTCAGGAGGATGTTGAGGTAAATGGATGGGTCAAACTTTCACCCAGGAGGCCACTGTTTGTGTCCTGTGAACTTATTTGAAGCCAAACCAGGACGTTTTAGTTTTTTACTTTGCATGACCAAGGAATTTTAGTTTTGTTTCAAGTCACCGTAAAACCGAGACCATAATCCGGGAGAGAATTCAGCTTTTGTACGGGAGCGGAATTTTATAGTAGATAGAGTTGCAGCAAAATGCATTATCTCACCACGCAGGCAGCAATGTGTCTTTCTGGATTAGTGAAGTCAGTCTATCAGGTTTGTTTACCATTTTGGTCAAAAGATAAAATGCTGAAATGACCCAAAAGAATATTTCCTCTCAGAGACGGGACAAGTCGGATCCCTTTACCGAGCCGAGGATTCGTCAGCCTCCTTATTTACCCCCCAGAAGTGAGAGGGTGTAGTTCAGTCTGCTTGATGAAGCCCAAGGGGGGGCAGGTTCAGACAAACACACCGGCTCTTTCAAGACGTGAGCACACATGTGGTGTGTTCTGTCATGCCCTCTTCATGGTGGGAATAAGGCAGTGAGGTGACGTCCACACTGTTTGCACAAGACTAAAGTAGACGTTCATCACTGAGACGGGGTTTACGAAATACAGACTGGGAGGAAAAAATCAACTGTACCCACCCTAAACCTTTTGGTTTAGATACCAGTATGGCCATATTAACCCATTACTGACCACTTAGTTACCATATTTAGGAGATCCAATTTTTGGAAACTTTAGTACATGAAAGTACATTTTGAGCTGTCCTCGTCATTGGAATTTTACCTCCGACAATTTCAGAGCCGTTTCGAGGGGATAATGGTAAAAAAAAAAATTGAAATTGTGATTTTTATTTTTCTAAGTTTCTAAATTGATTCATAACTTCCAAAAATATATAAAAAAAGAAAAATGTAATCTTTGGTTTGAGATGTTAACATTAAAATCAGTAAATGATGCTCTCACGCCTTTATTTGCTGGAGTAGATCCTGAAGCACGTACTAATTCAAAAATCAGTTTTGAATCTAAAATCGTTTTGAATCGGAAGTTAATTAAATAGTGAGACACCCAAAAATTCCCACCCATAATAATCACTCACTGCCCATAGACATAATTTTAGAATCTGTGACAAGCACTTTGAATTATTTAAGAGTTTTCCAAAAAATACCCTATTAGTATTTATTTATGAGTATATTTTCCAGTTTCCTTTAAAAAATGAAATCCCACAAATTGTCAAATGCGACACCCGTTTTTGATTTTTTACAAATTTTACCATGCTGAGATTTGGGGCTGAAAACACTCGACACATAATACCGTCTGTGTTATTTTTCTTCTCTCTGACTCATCCTGTTTTTTTCCCCTTCTGCAGCGTGTGGCCGTGGTTTCTACAAGTCCTCCTCTCAGGACCTCCAGTGCTCCCGCTGTCCGGCCCACAGCTTCAACGACCGCGAGGGCTCGTGGCGCTGCGACTGCGAGGACGGCTACTACCGAGCGCTCTCCGACCCCCCGTCTGTGGCCTGCACACGTAAGTCTGGCAAACGCTGCGCAGATTACTTGATGGGATCTGAATTTAAACAGCCACCAATGCTGGGGGAAGAAAGAAAAACACACACACACACACACACAGCCCAGGGCAGACCTGTACATTCAGTCTGCAGTGGTCTCATGAAAGCCCCAGATGTGTTCCGTGGCAGTTCCCTCTGCCTCCCAGTATGTCATTATAATTATGTTCGCAGGCTCGCATGTCTGTTTTCTGTCTTAGCTGGTTGCTAATGATGAGAGGAGCAATTTGCCATTTCCCGTCTGAAAGATTGCAATTACAGTCGGCAGCGGCGGCCCAGGCAGCAACCCTGCGTCTTCATTTGTCCTGGACAGTGTAACTGTTATGTGACAGCCATTGATGGCTTATTTACACAGGCCGGCGGGATTCGGTCTGAAGGGTGGGGCTGATTTGCTCCAAATCCATTCTCAAACAAGTTTATTTCAAGGTGCTCCTGGATGGGTTTTTTTCCCTCCCCCCTCCTCCTTGTTGCCTTCAGCTACTGTGCAGAGGGAGTGTCACAGCCCAGCAGGGCAATGTTAGCACTCTGCTTTATCTCAGGAGGTAAACAGCACCCCTAAACATAATCTCTGCACCTTATCTGTGTGCTGGCTTCATTCTGCTGATAATGTATCACTAGACTCCTGCAAAGGCCCACAGGCTTCTGGCTGCTAAATACGCAGCCGTGTCTTTTTTTTTTAAACGTTGACATATCTATCGAGAAGCAGTGCGGATAAATTAACATTTAAAGATTGTGGTAATTTATTTTGTAGCATTTTCCCGTGGTTTTAAAACAACAAAAACAGTTATGCATATGCAGGGAAATGAGCATGCCTTGTTCACATCCTGAGCAGTAGCGCTTTTTCCCTGAACACCTAAAGTAGGCCAAGTCAGAATCTCTAATGTGTGTGTGTGTGTGAGAGAGACTGCTGATGAGATATTATGCAAACAGTAGAATGTTACGAGCGATGCATTGCCTTGTCTATGCATTAAATCAGAGAATCAAAGAGAGGATTACACGGTTTGGAGTTTGGATTTAATGTCGTAAATATCCTATAAAAAATGATTCTTTGTCATTTATAGGCGTCAGTAAAGCAGCTCGTTGAGCCGCATCTCTGTCTCTGCCAAGCTCCCTCTATTCATTCTCGACGCCCTGTCAGCGCCGTGATGCGTTCGTGTTCCCGTACGTGTGTTTTTCGGTCGTGCTCGGAGGAAATGTGCTCAGAATTAAGTCTCAAACGGCTCCCTCAGCACTCGTCTCGAAATTACAGAGAGGACTTGCAACTCGACTTTGAAATGACTCATTTGACTTCATCATTGAGCCTTTTGACTGGAAAACACTCGATACCTTCCTTCAAGTAAAAAGATTACAGATTGTTGTTTAAGTGCCACGACTATTCATTCCTATTAATTTCCTGAAGCAATGCTATTCAGTCCCAACACTAAATTCCCAAACATTGGTTTAATAAATAAATACATATTTCAAAAGGCATTCATGATTTTCTTACATTTAACATATTTTTCTCTGTTTAAATGGAATTACATTCAGTGAAGAGTGGATTATGACTTGTTTATCGAAAAACCTCAAGTTTTGGGCTTGGGACATGACCCGGATCCCACAAGTCAATACTGAGAAGTCCTGTCAGTCTTTACATGGACTGGTCAGTCTCAAGTCACAAGTAATGTCTTTTGGGACTTGTCAGTCTTGACTTGTGACTTGACTCTAGACTTGTAAGTCCTTAAGGGAATTTCACTTGTGATTATTCCTTAATGGGACTTGAGGTGGGACTTGTCAGTCTTGACTTGGGACTTGCCAAATCATTTTTAGCATGTCACAGATGAACATTTCAATGGCTTTATTTAAAACGTAAATGGAGTAGTAAACAGTGTAGCTCAGCAGCAGACATATTTTGCTCTCAGTCAGACCGATGGCGCCTTTAAAGCAACCGACTTCTGGGAAAACGAAGCTGCGCTATCCCATAACTGTCACTTGTGGCGAGAAAAAAACTGAGAAGAGGCAACAAAGCTAGTTTCTTCTAATAGTTTCAAACAGGTAAGAATGCCTGACGGCAGCATTCGTAGAGACCGAGTAGCGATATGAAATAAGTGACCTCAATTCGAACATATTGAAGCACTTATAGAAGGTCTCCGATTCGTCCGTTGAACTCCGTTCCCACCGCCGTCCGACACAAACAAGGACATAACTCTAAGCTAATTTGAGGCCCGACCAATGACCACAAACCACCGACCTCTCCGTGCAGCACCCTGCAGATCCCGTTCTAAAAGGACAGGTCCATTACTCACTCCTCCGACTATCCTGATCAGACGTCAGCGCTTCACTCCAATGTGAATCCTGAGAAGAAGAGGAGAAAGTTCCCACTTCTTCGCCGTGTCCTCTGGCAGTTCCCCTCTGGGTAATCACCTTGGCCGAGCGGCGTAGTAATTACTGAAGTTGCCTAATGCACACTTTCCATTATTCATTTTCATTAACTCCGGGTCCGCACTTGATGACCCCATACCATTATATGTAAATATGTATTTTTAACTTGTATGAATAGCTTCGCCCTCCTCCTCATTCAGCCGGCACATTTTTTTTTTTTTTATATTTCTGTACGTGCATTTCCTCATTCACTGCTGGATTAAGTCGGTGTGACCAATAGTGACTGTGATTTCCTTGTATTCAAGCTTTATCCAGACCAGGAGTGAATAGTAATTGAAAATGAATTTGCACTGCCTGAACAAATAGCTTGATTGACAGATTTTTCTTTTTTTGAATAGGGGTTTGTAAAGCTACCATATCGTAGGCCTTAGCAAAACAGTCAGATGGATCTCTGGAACATAGAGATTAAGAAAGTGTCTATGAGGATTTGAGAGGAAATGAGATGAAGACGTAATGTGGGGACACGGAAAGCCAAATCCACGCTGAATAAAGATGAGGGAAGAGATACATTATTTCATTATTTTGTTACATTATTTCTGGAAGCAAGAAAACACTTTTTTTATTATTTTTATGTTTTTGCACTCCAATCATATGCAAAGTTGTGAAAAAATTCTATATACTTGGGGGGGGGTGGGTGCGTTTTCTCCAGAGGCAACAGAGACAGGAGTTGTTGACAGGTTGGGGAATGGGCATCAATCACGCGACAGCTGGGAGTAGCGCTGGTGCAAGCCAGGGGCCGAAAAGGGCAATCGAGAGCCGTCTCCTACGACTCCCGGCCCCCGCCGCGCCCCTTAAAAATGTGCCGCCTCGACATGTTGTGGACCGTCGGAGGGTCCACCCTGCCTGGAGTTGCTAGGGGACTGTGGAAGGGCTGCAGAATGTAGTGGCTAGTGTTGCTACTAGATGAGCCAGCGTTTAACTCGGGTCCGGATTCACCCAAAAAAAAATTCAAAGTTTATATATTTTCCATGTTTTTTGATGGAAAGCAGCTTAATTTAAGAACATGCTCTGTGAGCATTTTATCAACAACACATTTTTAAGATGATAAGTCAAATTGTTGACAGAAGGCCCTTTTACAAGACAGGACCTCATCAATATGTAGGTGGAAATAAAGGAAGGATAAAACCATCAAAAGGGTATATACGATGGCACTGATGAGGCTGATGAGGTGCAAGTGTGCCACAAATCACCTGCTGTTGTAGGGACCAATGCAACCCGTTCAGTGTGATACGGATACCTGGACTTAAGGTGATGCTGAGAGTCCGCTACAGTCCACGTGTTGTAAATGTTGTCATCAGAGGGTGTATTCCACATATCGGCATTTTGTTGTGGTCCGCTGTGTTGTGTGGAATGCGTCCTCCAAGCAGACAGTATGAACAGAACTATGTGTGGTGTCCTCAGCTGTCCGCGTCCATTTGGGAGTATAACCGAGGCTTATGAGTAGGGAGTCTTTGGGGAGTTGCTTGCTTTGCCCGCGTTGGTGATTAATCTATCTGTAAGCACTTTAACTTTTCTTTCACGAGGCCATTCTTGACATAATCAACAGAAATGATAGCTAAAATTAAAAAAAAAAAACATAATAACCAGACCCAGATTGTAGCAAACCTCTCAGATCTATGCTGGGGGTTTGACCAACCCCAGTGGTCCTTGTTCCACAGTGCTTTTTATCAAAATGTTCCTCTTTACTTGGATGGTTTCACTCACACTGAACCCCTCTTACCTTTCATTTTTTATTCCTGTCCGCGTGCCATCATGCTCCCTCTCCAGAGGCTGGAATTAATTTTTGTGGTTGCAGCACACATTTTGTGCGAGTAGCAAATCCATTATTGAATTCAGTGCGCTACTGAAGTAGTATTGAAATTTTGTTTATTAAAACAGTAGCCTCGACTCCCCTTCAGGTTTAAAAAAAGAAACCACTTCTTCGAGCCTTTCTGCGTGGCTTCCCTCGTACCGGTTCTGCTGCTGCAGCCACATCATTAGAGGCGAGGTCGCGGGGTCACAACACACATTTGTAGAGTGAGGATTACCTCATGGGCGATTTGAATACCGCTCACCCCTGCCGCCCCTGCTCCCCCCGCCGCTCCCCAATTAGAGCAGAGCCAGCTAATAGGCTGTGGAGGGTTAAGGCTGCCCGAGCACTTCTCAAGGCAGATAAGCGCCGGATTCTTCTCTCCTAAGCTTGGATTTACCCGGGTCTCACAACTCTGCACAGAGCGGGGATGGGCTTTGAAACATGACCTCAAAAAGAGCGATCCGCTGCCATGCTACGTATTCTATAGATTATCAGATGTGGTGGATGCTTCAGGTGCGACAGTTTATTCCGCAAAAAGCACAGGTTCTGCTTTGAAATCTGTTCCGTGTTAGCATGCAAATGACGTAGCAGGAACGATAGTTCTGCACCGCAACAAAAAAACACACGCTCACCCGTGCTCGGCCACACTTGCAGCGTCAGAGGGAAGCTAGCTAGTGATTGAGACATTTCAGGCTGCGGGCGCTCCGGCAGGCTAATCCGTGAAATGAAACTTGACTGGTAGGAGGGGTGAGAGGAGAGAACACGAAAAGATAAGACAGAGTGGGGGCAGCGAGAGACCGAAATAAGAGGGGTAAAAAGAAGAGGGAGAGCGACAAGCCCTTGAGCTATAAGGACGAGCAGACAGACAGACAGACAGCGGACGGCTTAGGCTGCCGCACATATCTGTGCCTGTAGGTGAAGTGGGGGCAGAGTTTCATATTCGGATGTCCAGACGGATATATTTGGGGAAACAATGTGACGCCAAGGCAGAGGAAAGAGAAGAAAGGGGAGAGGGGTTCAGTCCACTTCAAAAACCATTGAGACGTATCTCTGAAAGGTATCTCTGTCCAAGAACTCCCGGCCTTATCTCCATGTGACATATACTCTTTTCGAGCTAAGTTTGTGCATACATGCAGGTTTTTTAAAACATGGGAAAGCCTGCTAAAACCATAGACTGTAAATAAGAAGTAGACATGGTCAACGTGACGTCAGTTTGTGGACTACGATTTTGAAACCTCAAGTTTGGCATTTTGTGGATCTGACGAACACAAGCGACAGAGCAGCAA
This sequence comes from Eutrigla gurnardus, assembly GCF_963514095.1. Classification (NCBI taxonomy): domain Eukaryota; kingdom Metazoa; phylum Chordata; class Actinopteri; order Perciformes; family Triglidae; genus Eutrigla; species Eutrigla gurnardus. The sequence continues at coordinate 17,395,726 of NC_139927.1, forward strand.
CCTTACTAGATCTGGATCCATCTGGATTCTGGTGTGAAGCTGCTAAAAAAGTTAGCTAAATAATGAAAAGTTAACTTTACAGCTAAGTGCTAAAGTAGCGTGTTAGCGACCTGTCAATCACAATGTATTCCCCGTCCTAAAACATCCCCTGCTTTATGGTCTATTTGACTCTAAATGGACCATAATTACTAAATGAACATCATGCTTTAATGTAGAAGACCTGAAACTAGAAGTTGAGACCATAAAGTCATTTTTACTGAGGTAATATATAAAGTGAGAAGTAGGGTCATATTCTGTAATCTGACTTCTTTTTGCAACCAGGAGTCACCTAGAATGCAAGTTTAAGGCACTTCAGCGTCGGCTTCACTTTTAGGAGGAGGTTGCCTTTCAACCTGTTCATACCCGAGTGTGTTATTGTTGGGAGACAAACTTTGAGGGGTTTTATTTTGTTTCTGTTTTAGTTTGAATAAAGTGCACTTTGAAGATCGGTGAGGTGAAATCATATGTAGTAGCACAAATGACAGTGCTGATTTGTCACTTTTCACCTGTACTTTGAATTCATGTGGCCAAGCGCGATCCAATTGCAAACCTATCATCCAGAATGCATTTCAGTGCGAGGCGTCGATGGTTAAAGAGCTCCGGATGTAAGGCGATCCGTCAAGCGTCACGTTTGAAGCACGCTGGAAGAAAAAGAATAAGCTTCCAATCCGAAAAACACAACAGGTCCCCCCCCGATCTGGGGTCAGCCTAATCTAATTTCCTCCCCACCTCTCGTTGCCAAGGTATCGGCGCTTTGATCAGCAGCACCTGAGACCCAAACGAGAGTGGCACGGGCAAAATGAGATGCTATCATCGCTCACCACGGCAGTGGAAATGCTTGAATAAGACAAGACACCTCCGATTCAGACTAGGAGCTGTGTATGTGTCGAGGCACACCGACTCTTTGTCTGTGAGGGAGATTGGGGGGGGGGGGGGGGGGGGGTCGAGTGTCAATGCCAAGGCTGAAGTCGAGTGGCGCTATCAGCAGTCACTCCTCCCCACTTCACCTGCCACAGGTGGCTCTTTCATCTTCCCAGTCCACAGTCCCTTATCTTCCCCGATAATCATGAATATGGATGTCTCCGCGGAGCCCTCGGTTCTAACGGGTGGAACCCGGGAAAAAAACAACTTAAGTGCCGTTTTAATGAGCCTGGATATTGGGATAGCGGTTTTGGCTCTATGCATATGCATGACCCATTTTGTTAAGTTAATGTGACAAATTGAATGAGTAGAGAGGAACCCTCCCAAAGATTCCTCCCCCCCAAATAATATTTCCCTGAGAAGGCAGAGCGGTTTTAAATCTCCCAGAGAGCAGCACGAAGACATTCTTAAAGCATTCATAAACAAAGAATACAACTCGTATAATCTTTACTGCGTTAGCGGGGAGTTTATTTATATCAACATCTGGGCCATAAAAGCCAACAGCCTGGAATTTGAAAGATGAAAGCAGCAATTTGTTATTCATTGTTTTACGAGATGAGCTAATCTCTTCGCCGTTACGGGAACATTTACAGGCAAATGGTCTGCGGTCCCGTGCACTTTTTTCCGATGGCGCGGAGCTAGTCGTTATCGCGTGTCAAGTGAAACCGTATACGGCAGTTTCAGGACGGTGATAATCCAGGTTTAAATCTTGTTCATAAATTCTGTGGGCGAGGCAGTCTGAGTCTTTTTTTTGGGAAGACATTAACTTTAAGTGTCCTGCTGTCTGTATGATATAGCTCTTTAAGGCAGCCCAGTAAAGCCATCATCTCCAGCTGGGATGGCTGTATATTTTTGGAGAATGGGAAGACTTAACCGTGCCTCAATCATTTTCAGAGCAGCTGCAGATTTGATGCCGTTAACAACTGGTATGTAAACAAAGGCCACGGAGTCCATCCGGATGAATCAGCATCTATGTTTGCACTGTAAAAAGGAAGTTAAAATATGAGCTGCATGGGTGTGCCCCATCTTTCAGCTAATTGTTTTGTTTTTTCCTGGCCAGCAGCTTTCACCGCCATTGCTCATTTCCTCATGAACCCACCGTACAATACCTGCACCAAACAGCAAAAAGACAAAGTTGGGAAAGTGGAACTTTTAGCAGCTAAAGAGACATATGTTGTGGCGGAGTGGGCGGAGGCAAAATAAATCTGGCAGGACGGCCGGGTCTGCTGAATGTGTGGCCCCAAGAACAGATGCAAATAATAGGTTGAAATGTTGTGTTAACTCAAACAGTCCTGACTAATCTGTCTAATTTGACTGAAATTAGAAAGACTAATGGATTTGATACTATGAGTTAGAAATGCAAGATTTTATTGAGGCTAATCACTGTGGCATGAACAAGACTTGCGAGTGAAGCAACCTTTTTCTAAGTGAAGCATCTTCAGGTTGGATTACTAATATGCTGCGCGCTTAATAAGCTATGTGCTAGCAACTCAGTTAGGGGAGGGTCTACAGAAAGTGATGGCGGACAAAGGTGTTAGTCTCGTATGAAGGCGTTCGAGAATTTTATCCAAATATATTACATACATGTTGAGCTGCTTTTAACCAAACGTTTTTTTTCCAAACCTTAATTTAATGAGTCAAATGAACGATCAGTTGCACATTTTATCACCTCAAATTTTTTTTCGTTACAAGGCAAAACTCATAATTATAAGTTCTGAAATGTTTCTGAATGTAATAACGGAACAATTTAAGTAGGCCTTGAAACCAAAAAAAAAAAACACTTGTAAAATGTCATTACCACTTTAATTAATAATAATAGGTTTAAGAATGGTGTGTGTGTGTGTGTGTGTGTGTGTGTGTACACTCTACTATGAAATCATCCCCCCTTTGAAACTTTGGGCTCGCCTCCTTGGTTTCACCGCCCTCTAACACTGACCTTGGTGCCTGCTAGAGCTGACTCCTTTTCAGGCTACCTTTATTGTTTTTTTCTTCTTCTTCTGGAGTCTTATTATAATTGAGTGTCAGTGTTTGGCTCTGGAGCTGGCATGTCCTGCAGGGTTTTTTTCTTCTTTCTCAGAGAACATTGAAAGCACAGATTCAGTCGTTGCACACACTTGGCTGTCACTTTCTTTGGCACTCAGTTATTTCATTCTGGCTTCCTCCATGTCCACCTCTGACAGGACCTCCCTCCGCGCCACAGAACCTGGTCTACAATATCAACCAGACCACCGTCACCCTGGAGTGGGGCCCGCCGGCGGACACGGGCGGACGCAACGACGTCACCTACAGGGTTATATGCCGCCGTTGCAGCTGGGAACCGGAGGAGTGTGTTCCGTGTGGGCAGAACGTGGGGTTCTCTCCCACACAGTCAGGATTAGTGGACACTTACCTAACCATCATGGACCTGCTCGCCCACGCCAACTACACCTTTGAGGTGGAGGCCGTCAACGGGGTGTCAGACCTGAGCCGCACGCAGAGGCTGTTTGCGGCGGTCAGCATCGCTACCGGTCAAGCAGGTAAGAGCTCATACATCAAACTCTACAGCACATTGTATCTGGTTTGTTTAATCCACTCGCAAACAGAAAAGCTGACAGACATGTCTGGGAACGAGTGGTATTGCTAAAGACGCTTATTGGTCGTTTTTTCAGCCCCTCAACATGTAAATTTTTGGTATTTTTCATAATGGATCAAATGTACAAGGTAGAATATTAGAGTAGTCTTAATAAGTGATATTTAGAAGTGTTGCCTGCTAAGATCGGATAACAATGTCCTCAATTATTTGACACAGCGAACCTGTCGTTTTTAGTTCAATTTGGAACGTGAATCGAAATAAATCAACATTGATTTCACACAGGACAGGAGCAGCCGTCTGCTTGGTGAAAATCCTGTGTTTGTTTGGCCCATCCAGCCGTACGTCAGACAAGGCATTAAAAAAAATAGAAAATATGTTTCCCGGGAAACGGTATTGACAGTGTAGGAACTTAACTGTTCAGAGACCAGGCTCTACACAGATATATTGGTGTTAGGAAAATTGAAAAACAGCATTTCTGAAAATGTGGAACTATATATTCAGAAGTTGATGTTGGAAATGTTGGTCACACACCAGCACAATTCACCCTTTGCTCCAGCTGAGAGAACATTTGGCGATTGACAATTTCATTTTGATAACATCTCATTTGCAAACTAATGCTAATGATTCCCCATTAGCATTAATGACCATCGCATGATAATATCCAGTAATATATCCAGCATGCATATTGCCCAGATTAATTTCAACGTGTGTATCAGCACCACAGTAGCCAACATTATTAGCTTAGCAGCGATGCGGGCTCCCAGTGGCACTCCATGAGCCGGAGCTGTGTTTGCAGTGCCGTCTTGAGGGGATGGGCCTTAATTAAAATGTTGTATTTTGTGGTGACAAACTCTTAAAGCCTGTTTTTTTATTTATTTATTATTTCTATGGATCCACCCAACGATATTCCCCTTTCATGCTTGAGCATCCGTGAAACACAGTCGGCCCAAAAGAGTGCTCCGACCACGGTGATTAAAAGAAGGCTGCACTGAAGCTTTAGCTGGATATAGAACCTCTGGCTCTCATACTGGAAAAAAAGAGGCTGTGGGATGTGATGTATTCATGGGATGTGATGTATTTCGTGGCGCTTGGTTCATGACAGAGACACACGCTGGAATGTGCCGAGGGGTTGCCTGGCCAAGGACACGAGGATGGCGGGGGGGAAGAGGATGACCTGCGGGGGGGAAGCCAGAATTTAAAAAAAACAATTAACACTTGCTCTTCTAGAGTCACTCATAATTACACGTGGCGTGTTGACAACAGACAATTACTCAGTTAACCCGGCGGAATATTTAGCCATTAGCTAAAGCGGCGTGCTTGGCCAAGATGGTGTCATGTTTATTATTTTGAGTTAGTGGCACCGTTTAAAGTGCTATAACACTGTATCAGTGTGATTGGTCGGCGTGGATCAGGCCGCTGGGAATTTGGACGATCAATTCCATTCAGTTTTGATATCTAATCGCTTTTGGTTCCAAAGAGGTGCTTAAGTATCACGGTCTTGAAGGTCTAAATACTTTCGGCACAGAGTAGTTCCTTCTGGGCGCACACCGTCTGTTCACTTGACAGAATAATTCTTTAAAATCGGCGGCTCTCAACCCTTTTTCTTGTCGAGGGCTGCTATATTGATACACATTAGGTCATGGACCCCCATTTGATGAGATCCTGCTTCAGGGATATTCATCTGAGAAGATTTTGGTTGTTAGATATGAGCCAGAATTCTAGGAAAAACCTTAGAGGAAGTGAAACCGACGATCGCTGGGCTCACTTCTATCTGGAACTAAATCCCCCTCCCGCTTTGCCCCCCTGAAATTCCTTCCAAGGATCCTGGGGGGTCCCATGGACCCCTTTTAGAGAACCCTTGCTCTGAAATTACACAAGATGGCATTGAAAAGAATAGTGAGATTGCCAGCGGAACTATACAGTCAAAGCTCTGCAGGTTTGGGCTGAAGTTCAAGTCAATATTGATGGCCGTGTGACGTGCCTCTCTTGTTTCCCTTCTTGAGCAGACATTAGCGCCACGCTGCTGGGCTCATTGTCCTGCCCACCGGACCCTCACTGTGTCCGGTGCTCTCTGGGCTGTTAGGGAACGCTTGAGCGCTTTGTAATTGGAACGCCGGCGCTTCCTAAAACAATCGGCCTTTCCTGAGCGAGCATGCAGGACCACTCATTAGAGAATGACTGCATTATTAAAGCTTTTATGGCTCATCATTCAGAATTGATTAACCTTTTTGCGTTGTGAGGCGCTTGCAGCCTCGGAACCATAACCACAAAAAAAAAAGAAAGAAAAAAGAGAAGGCCGTCCCTCCCCCATCTCCACCTCCTGCATGGTAATCGTGTGCATATAGGCCTGTAGCTCGGGACTGGGGGGAATGAACACGCGACACGTGAATGCAGATGGTGATCCATCTGATGAGGAATTCACACCTCCCATAATTACACCAAAGGCGAGGCGAGGCTGCAGCTACAACGCAAGGTGCTGAGTGCTTATTGTTCCCAGAAACCTAATTACCTCTCAGCTCCGTCTTAAATGAGTTTAAGTAGAGCCTGCGAGTTCATAAAGCCTGGTTTCTCCAGCTCCGTCCTCGCAAGCGCTTGAATAGAGATTTCATGAAGTTGAGGATTTCTTGCCGCCGTTGCCGCCGCACGCTGGAAGTTACGAGTGCGTTTCAATCAGCACTCCATTGTCGACAGAGCCGCCACAGCCGCCGGAGGCCCTCGGAGGTCCTCGTTGCTTTAGGTTTTCCTCAAGCGCTCTTGTAAACAGGGCCCTTTGTTCTTCCAGCACAGTTGCAAGTGGGCACCGCTCACAGAGTAACCGTTAATATTTATTCAAGCGGATGTTCACATCTCCAAGCTGTGGAGGAGGGCACAGCAATAGGATTTGAAATTGGTTATGGGAAAGGCTGCAGGATCCGTGTGTGTGTGTGTGTGTGTGTGTGTGTGTGTATTTGTGTGTGTGTTACGGGATGGGGTTTAGGTGCGATCAGAATTAGATACAAACAATATAATGAGTGAAAGGAAGAGCTGGTGTAAAGTGTGTTTAATGTTGACTTCCTGTATTAGCAGCACAAACCCTGTTTGCAAGTTGAACGACAGTTGTGTCGCTGCTCTGAAGTATCCACAGGCTCCCTGTGTGAGTCAGAGCCACACAGCCAATGCATTATTTAGACTATGGCGAGTTCTACTAGTGATGCCTGGGTTCCTGATTCCAAAACACTTGGGTAAGATAAAAGATGTTGTTTAAAGATCCTGACCCGTCTTCGAGCGAAGCCCCTTTCACACATGGAGTATGAAACTTTGCTTACTAGGTCTAAAATATCTCCTTTTTGGCAGATGAAGGTGTCCATTACGTAAATTGTCAACATGACACGACATTTACGGAAAGAGCCGCAATGCTCGCACAATATTTGGCACCTTCTACACAAGAGAGCGCATAGAGGGCTGTTTTATGACTCCTTACTGTTGGATCTTAAAATGTATTTTCCACTGAAGCCGTAAAGAGAACATAAAGGGAAGCTATGTCCACTTTTCAAAATTCAACCATGTTTTTTCTTACCGTTTAAGACGGTCCAAAAAAAGACTCAAATGTGTGATGTCATCAAGTGTAAAGTAGACGTGGGACGATTTGAACATTTTATGCCTTAATTACCCCGACCATAATAATTGCAATTTCAAGAGGGGAAAAATTCTGCATAATCTTCCAAAGCTGCTTTAAACTCTTTTTTAACTCAAATTTAGGTGGTGTTCCCCTTTAATTCCATGGTTCTGTTTGAAAACGGTTTCTGGTCTGTTTCAGACATGAAACCAACATGTAAAATTATCCTTTACATACTTGTGGTTGTTGTTTAGAGTTGTCTAAAAAAGTGGGTTTGGACTAGATTGTCTCTGAATGCCAAAAATGCCATAACTGTCATTTCAAAGTATGATAACACACATTGATTTTTACTGTAGTATCAGTAATACCTACCAACCCACAAACTGTGAAATAAGACGTCCTGGTCAGTTATTTAATTTTAAGTTACTACATATTTTTAGTAAAAAAATAAGAAGGTATGAACCTGAAACTGAGCATTACTTCCCTTGAAATCAGACTTTTACAATTATACCCTTTTTCCACCAAAAATGTGAGCGTATATTCAGGGTTTTTTGACTCCCTTCGCCAGTGCATGCGAAGCCTTTCTGTTTTTTTTTTCCTGTTGTGTCACCTCAGACATCATGAGCGGGCCGGAGAACGCGGCTTGTAAACCATAAAAATGTACTCCTTTTTTATATCAGTTACTTATTCGGTCTCTTTCAAACTCTCAAAAGCATAGTTGGTGATTGTTGGTAAAACAATTGTTATCTGTTGGCTTTGAGGAAATCATTAAATATTTGTTTTGTACGTTAAAACATTAGAATAATCATCCAAATCCCTGTTTATTTTATTTATGATATATTCCCACATTCCAAATGAAGACTAGAGCCAGAAGTTACTGGTGTTACTGGGTTGTTTTTGTCCAGTGGAGGGACTGTGGGGCTGTGGAGCAAATTAAAAATTCAGCGAACAGAGTTATCTTCTGTGTTTATTTCGAGCCATTCTTCCCTGCGTTTGTTGTGCAACACCGTGTGAATATAAGATGATGTTACACTGTAGTCCCCTTCAAGTTCAAGCCTAATTAAACATTCAAAGAGAACAACAGCCTATTCCCTTTAGTGCAATCTCTCATTGCAATTGTGAAGCATTGAGGCGCAGAAGAATGTAAGCTAAGCATTTTACTTTGAAGGGGAAAGCCTCGGTGCCCTTGCATTGCGCGAGGAGCAAATATTCCCGTTTTGTTTCGGCGGCTTCAGTCAACGCCTTCGTCGCTTCCCTCCCGCAGTTTTCCGTCTGGAGTTCAGAGAGGCAGACAGCAGAGATTCTTGCATGATTTGATACTTATTTTATCCTCAAGAGTGTAGCAATGTTCATTAAAATAAAAATGTTCGCCGGTGCAAATTGACACCCCTGATCCCCCCGTGGTAATCTATACGGCCCCATTATTGACACTTAATCATTGCTAAATGGAGATTGTTCGGCACATTTGTGAAAGTAACACTTTGGGAATAATAAAACCATTGATTTATCCCTTTTTGTGTTCCAATCTGCCATGGTGGCCTCAAACAGAAGGATTGATTGATTCCGAGCAGTCCCCGCTGACCGATGCCAGCCAGTGTCATTTTCTAGTTAAGCGGATCCTCCTTTGTAGCGTTTGTCCCCGGTTTTACGTTACCTGGGAGCCCATTCTTTCCCACCCCCCCTTGCTCCACATGCTCCCAGTAATTTGATGAGAGCCGGGCAAAGCAGTAAGATTCAACAGCTGCAATAAAACTGTGGTGGTCTCAGAGCAGCAGCTCGCAGCACTTAACCTGTAGCTTTTCTGTAAATGCCTCCTGATTTGTCTGTCACCCAATCCGTCAGCAATGAATAATTTTCATGGAAGGTGCACTTTAATTACTTTCCCATTTAAATGGCATTATCGTGGCCTATCTAGGTAATTAATCTCACCAAGTATCCTGTTTCAGCCTTTTATTGCTGGCAGACGAGCTCCCTAAATCCCCCCCACCCCCCCCCGTACCCCCCCCCCCCCCCGAATCCGGGATGCTTGAATGAGCCCTCCCTCATAGAAGCTGGCGTTCCCTCTTTCCCCTTCACTCGGTCTCCATCGCAGCCATTGGACGGTCCTTTCTCTCTGTGCATGCACCCTGTCCGAGCTGTTGCTCTGCCTGGGGAAGGACGCGGGCGGTTTCGTCAAGAAACGCCTCGCAACAAGTGTTTGGAGGGACGGGTGCCTGCAGACCGCTGATCATTTTGTGTGGACGTTTGGCATAATTGTATGAAAAGATTCAAATCGACGACGAGCGTGTCACACAAACAAGTATTTTGTATAAAAGCTTGATGTAGCGTATTCCTCTGTGCCATAGCACTCCAGAACTGATTAAAAACACATCGATTGCACCGGGTGACATGCTCCTTCATTAACATAAACACACAGACTGTAGTTTGTTTGGATGTAATCCCACATAAACCATCCTGCTGCTTGAAAAATACACCCTTAGGAATAAAAGGTGCTAAGTAGAACCATTTAGGTTTCTTCGACTTGTCATAGGAGAACACTGTGGTTCTTGTTCCACCTGGAACCTAAAGAGATGTAGCCATCTGCCAAGAACCTCTCAAACCTTCTAAGGGTGCTAATATGAACCCAACCAGAGGGCTCTGCAGAGAACCTTTTTATATTCCATGGGTTTCATCTAGTACCCACCCAGGGGGCTCAACCAAGAACCCTTTTATATCACAATGGTTTCATATAGAACCCATCTGGGGTTCCTCAATAAGCTCCTAAAGGGCCGGGGCCCACACCAATCATTGTTCACAGTCACAGTTTTTGAGGCTTGTGTGGACTGGGAGGATCCGACAATCCTTAAAGGAATCCTTCTTCCAAGATGGTTCTTTGTTGGTTTCAAATGTTTCTAGGTAGAAACTCATCTTCTTCAGGAAGAACCCTTAGAAATGTGGTTCTTCAGAGCCACAAACAGGTGAAGGACGTCAGGAAAGAGGAGAATGATGCCAACCTTTTCTGTTCAATTTGACCATTTTTATAATCACAAGCCTTGAAAGAATTTATTATCCGCAGCGTTATGCCGATCAGCGAGGAACAGATTATTTAAGAAGCTTTTATAAGAACTCTACTTTGCAACATTAATGTTTTGGCCTTGGGCTGGCCAATCTAATACAAGCTAAATGGACTGGTCAGAGTCAGTCAAATTAAAAAGAATCAATCAACAAATAAAAATCAGCTGTAGAACAGCTTTTGACATCTCAGCAATATCATACTTTCAGAGTTTATTGGGGATCACAGAGATGCAACTAAATATTACAGAGAATCAGAAAATAATTGTTCATTGTTCTTCTGTACCAGCAGAAGAGAACAGGTGGATCTACTGGCTGGGCAACCAAAACATTACTTCAAATATTCAATGTAAGGGAAGAGGTTTTTCTTTCACTCCCCCTTATTTGTTGCGGATTCATCGGCCTATTTCCACACAAACTCAGTGTTAATAATTTGGGACATTTGCAGTGAGCGATATCATTTCGTTCTGAAAGCCATCTCAAAAAGTTGCAACATTCTGATGTTTTGGCCTCACTTGGGAATATGTGGAATTTTAAAAAAAGTATTACATTCAGCTTCATCCTATAGGCTGGCTTCCCCCGGAGCAGGCAGACACGGCTTTAATTATTCAGACTTCTGCGAGGTAGCAGAAAGAGATTGAGGCAATGCTTTTTTTCTTCTTTTTTTTGGCAGACAATCTGCTGTTTACTTTTCCACACAGCAACTCGGCTTCTCAGTCAGACCCTTACCTTTCTGGAATCACTTCTCCCTCTCTCACATTTATCAGCCAAGACATTTGACAACTCAGAAGTCGGTCACTAAACAAGTTTCCCTGAGCATTGTTGCGCTTATCAACGTTTTGGGAGATATTAAATGTGCGTGTGTATTTCACGATATCTTGAATCCCTCTGTAAACAAACAAGGATTTCTGGTTCAGGCCAAGAAACTCAGGCACGGAAATGTCTGATTCGTGTTTACATGTCGGCGGCAGGCTGGCTCATTGGTTAGAGTGACAGTCCACTGAGGTGGATGTTCATTTCGTGGAGCATGAGCAACCAAATGCCTTAAAAAGTCAAGAGTGACAGCGTGAGCGAGGCTCACATTACTCCCAGCACCCAATCTGTCTCTACAAGGAAGCAATGTAAACTCCTTGGAGGAAACACAAGCGGCTCATTCAGAATGCTACAGCCGAGCCCGTTTGACTCGCCGACCTAATTGTGGGCGGGAATATGTAACTCAATTAAGTGGTTGTGTTTTGGTCCCTGAATGTGACTTTTAAACAATCCTCAGGACAAATAAATGTCCAAATGCAGTAGTATGTTATGAGACAAAAACATGGATTTTAATGCACTGATCTATTTTTTTGTCAGATTAGTAGAAAGAAAACATCCTAACTATGTCACATTTAGGTGTTTATTTTACTACTTTGGCTATTCAAGTCTGCAGATATAAAAATTCATGCCTCATATGCATATTTAAACGTAACGTTTCAGAAAACTTGAAATATAAAAAAAATGTTTTGATAAAAGTAATCAAGTTTCATGGTGGTAGCGGCTAGCTTACTCACCTGCAACTTGCATTGGATTTATATATATATATATATTATATATATATATATATATATATATATATTCATACTTTTTTTTTTTTTTTTGCTAAGACTGAGCCAGAAACTCAGTAGCACTTACAGACACTAACTTCCCATTGTCATTCCTATTTATATTCTGAAGCTTTTATTAAGGCTTTTTTTTTGTCATATATCATTCATTGTCTGATTTATGTATATAGCACTTTGTTCCAAAAAAAAAAAAAAGAACATGGTGATAATGGATTTTTTATGGCTGTTCCCAGTGTTTTCTGATTTATGGAGTGATACAAAGAGAAGTGTTAAGCTCCCTCCACTTAAACCTTTGACTCTCATATATCTTTACACGATTTCTGTTCTGGAAAAAAATAGCACACGTTTTATAAGATGATGCCTCATTTGCATATTTAAACTTTTGATATTTCAGAAAACTTAAAAAAAAAAAGCCTTAATTTTAGTAATCAATTTGGGGAGTTTCATGCTTCTATCTATTATCCAGTTATGAAGGTGTATGCAATTACTCTTCCAATATTATAATGGAGGTTATTGGAGTTTCATTGTTGGCCAGTGTTGAATTTTTAAGATTAATTTTGTGTACAGGTAGAAATGTATATTTATATACAACATATCTCAGAAACTGGAAAGAGACATAACCTTTTGATGAAATGTTTTTTTCCTATAGCTTGCTTTGTCCTCGATAAAAGCAACACACACACACACACACACACACGTCTGAATCCGATAGTATTTCCTGTGTATAAGCAACAGTACATGACCAGATTAAAGCACAGGGTGACACCAGCACACAGTATTCACTCAGTGAAATTACAGACCTGAGGGCTAGTTGATGAGAAATGTCACTGTCGACAAAAATGGAACTCTAATATATTCCATCTCAGGTTGGTCGGACACTTATTAATGTCTCTCAGTGAGCGCCAGTAATTGAGGTAGTCAGTCTGGTGGAGGCAGATGAAGCGTGGGACAAATAACAGTGTGACCTGAGAACAAAAGGAGCCGTGAATGAGAGTGCACATATTTATCAGCGTTCTGAAGCACAGTGTTCTCAAGTTGAGCAGCAGCACCTTGTTGCGGCACAGCACCTTATTGATTTTTTTGCATTCTTCTAGCATTTTAATATTAATAATAATAATACTAATCACAGTAAAAGAGCTTGGAAGCCGGTGGATGAAGCGTAAAAATGTTGAGAATAAACATTGAACCACTGAGAATAAAAGTTGAACTTTTGAGAAGAAATCAAACCACCAATAGCGCGCCTCATTCTGTTTTAATTTCCTAATGCCAGGCACCTATACTCTTCTGCATGCAATCAGAAGCGAATGTGCAAAAGGAAACTAAAATAATATTTAAAAAAGTATTTTTCTTACAAATGAAAAGTTGAATTCATAAGCAATAAAACTCATTTTTGTTTAATTCACTAGACTTGTTGGGGCTTTGTTGCTCCAGCCTTATTTGGTCTGGCCAGTAACTTGTGTTGGCTTATTTGAGTTATTTTTTCGCAGACAAACCCAGAAATAAAGCCACCATAACTCAAAATCAGCAGCCAACATCGTGTTGTTTTCAGCCCCTGAAAAGTTCCAGCTGAAAAGCGAGCTCCGCCGTCCATATTTAAAGTCGCTCTGTGTGTTCTGAGCACCGGCCGGTCAGTGGAGGCAGCTGGCTCGGGCTCTGGAATGCGGCAGCTCTCCGCTCACTGCCCACGGGTGACTGTAAGGCCTCGGTAAACACCAAAATACTTTCTTTCCTTCTCTCTATTTATCTACTCTCTCACTTGCACCGCCTCTCTGCTCTCATATACATTCAATCACACACGCGCGCGCGGACATACCACACACACCCTGTCAGCATGCACCTGTGACTCCGAGAGCCTCCCTTTATATGGAACACATGCTCGGGAATGTCAGGGCCCCGGCTGCAAATGGCTCCGGCACTTTGCAATAGAACCATTCGAGTGTTTCATTTCCTGCACAAGGAGTTAAAAGGACTTCCAAGGGTAATAAAAAGCCAAGCGGGGCTGCACGCTGTGGGTGCCCAATAGCAGTGAATTCCCCCTACTGGACAACACACACACGCACACACACACACACACACACACACACACACACACACACACACACACACACACACACACACGCACACACTCCTTCCTGCAGGCGATGGGATTTTGTCTGTTGCTGCGGAGGGATTGTTCGTAGCCCAGAGGGTGTTAGCATGTTAGCTGCATCCATCACACACAGTAAACAGCACCATCTGCCTGAGCCCGTTAGGATCGTAGAGAGCCGTGGTATCTATTTTGACGCGGGTAATAATGGTAAATAATGTTCTTTCAGGACCGTATCTCAGTCTATGTTTCAATTGGTCACCTTTCCAAATTAATTTGCAGTCGAGCATATGACTACAATCTGATTGACGCACGTCGATGTGTTGTGTGTGATTTGCTGCTGAAGATATCGAAGATGTATCATATTGTATATCATGAGCAATAACGCAGACGGAGGTTACATCCTCACGTCTGATTGGCCGAGCACAGTGCATGTGATTAATCACCACCGTCTCTTAAAGGAGAAGCCTTTTGAGAGCAGTTATAAGTGCTCTGAGTGGGAGGAGGTAGCTTGATCAATGTGTCTCATTTCTTCATATTTTGGCCACTCTGTTCTCCGAGGTTGGCTCTCAAGGCATTCCTAAAGGTTCAGGTTTATTGGCCCGAAATAAAATATACAAAATAAAACAATTATATTTTAATGTAACATTTGTATTTCGAGCACTTCTTCTGAACGTGGCCTGCACTACGTTTGCTTGTAAGCGTCTGTTTAGTCTTGCTTCCCGAGGTCTACGGAGAGGGTTACGCTGGTAGAATTGGCAGAGGTTTGCGTTGCGTAACACAGTCGTGCATTGCTGTGCAGGGTGTGTGTGTGTGTGTGTGTGTGGGGGGGGGGGGGGGGGGGCACCTGTGAACATTGCTCACTGGTGCTTTGTGAGATGAGAGAATTGAGGGAGATTGACAGCTCGGCTTTTTCTTTCTTTCATTGTCTCATCAGCATACTGTCTCCTGCAGTGAGGAAAACTAATTATGTCTTCAACCCCCTGCTTTCCCCCCCTTTATTCAGATCATCACACTTGGAAATCATAATGAGTTTGTGGCAGACCACTTTGGCTTTGGAGAAAGGAAGGAGGGGGGGCAACCTTTTGACCCTCAAAAGCGGTTGCCTCAAATTATTTCAGGGCCAGGACCAAGACCTGGTTTAGTCCTGCACACCTGCTAGTCCCTCAGCTGTACGTCTCCTGCTTTAAAAGCAGCGCTCACCAAAACCCCTTTTTCCCCCATTATCAAAGCCGAGGGGGCAGTTGACAGCCATCTGGTAGGCCACTTTTAATGATTTGGTATAAAACAACAGTAAAAAGATTATGCAAACGGGCATTGGTATTGGCTGGCGAGCAGACGGGCTCCACATCTGGACGGGAGGATGTCAGCGAGGGCGTGAGGGATGCTGTGACGCGGTATCGTGGGCCAAGAGCGTCTTCGCTAAGTCTCCCAGTGCCTTTGTAATAGATGATCTCCTTCACCCGTCTGCTCATCCTGCTGCATCCTCAGACAGCCAGGACTAAAGAGTCGGTGGGAAGTGTCTGACTGGAGCACTGTGAGTCCAGCTGGGTGGAAATGATTGCCCGTTTAACCTTGTGATTGCAGACAAAATGCAAGAGTACAACATGTTTGAGCTGGAAAAAGATAAGTTACCTTGAAAGAAACAGCTTACAGGCAAGTGATCGTGGGGGAGTAGGGATATTTGTTTCAAGGGGAAAAAAGTAGATATCCTTGAATACCTTTCTTTTCTGTGTTTTTCTTAACCTGCCTTTGTCTACTTTTACCTCACTCAGTGACGTCCAACGCTTCCCAGAATGCCTCATTACCAAGAAGCAATTTGGCAGACAGAAGCATCTACAATATGCATTCGAAGGATGCGTCCGGGATGTCAATCAGCAGTTTCAAACCGATTCAAAAAGATAGAAGCTAAAGCCGACAGATCGCCTGGCAACGGAGACACAAGTCAATGAAATGGAGGAACACTGTTCCTGTAAATCGAGGTCTAGGTCAATTGTCCCAAAAAGTAGTCCTTTTTTTATTTGTCATAGTTTTCAATGCCAACTGTGCACTGTTGTCACACGTTTTCAGTCATGCCTTTGTGGAAGCAGGCAGCCATTGTCCCCTGCCTGCTGTGTCGAAGAAGAGCCGTTCTTCGGTGAGAGCCGTGCGTTCCGTATGTGATGTATTCTCCGAAGAAAGATTACATCTAAATGAAAGTTGGAAGAGCTTGTGTCCTTAGAGGCTGAGCTAATTAAATTTGTAAATTTCCCCCCAAATCATCTTCCCCATCACGCTGGTGACTCGCCGTCAAGTGCTGCCAAAAAAAGTATGTCACGACGTGTGAAGAGCCGTGTATTTTGGCACGAAACGTCTTGATGAGAGACGGCATTAAGGGGGTCTGCAGGAGTCCCCCCACCCCCCCACCAGGTTTGTAAAAACACTCCTCTAGTGCTCCGGAAGACTGATAATCACGTATTAATGTCATGACGTTATTTGATTCCGTCTATTACGCAAAATTAAATTACATCCAGCTCGTGAGATTCTGTGACTTAATGCACTGACTGGGATGTATTTCAGCTGTATGGGCTTGTTAATCTGACGTATTGCAGATAACATCCTCGGCTGTCTGGCTGAAATTAAATCACAGTTGATAACGTGGGATGAATCCCCCGTGCGGCGTCTCGACAGCCGCTGGAGACGAGTGCATGGGCGCCGTAGAAGCGTAGGCATGGTGTGTTGCAGGAGGGGAAGTCTTCGCCCCATAGGGGGGTTTATTTTGTCGTGATACCTGAAGGTAGCTTGCTTTAAATGATGGGAACACGCCTGGCAATTTGCATTCGAATAACTCACCGCTCTCCAATTAACTGACGACAAAGTGGATTGGAGACACGCTGAGCAAACACAACTGGACGTCTGACACAAAAGAGGCAAAAGCCACCGTCTGTCATTGTCCCCGGGGTAATTGGGGCGAGGTTTCGGTCGAAGCTCAACGCCCGGGGCCCTCCCACTAAGTCTTAAGCCTCGTATCCTTCGTAGCCTATCAGATGGAGATCACCAATTACAGTAGTGGCAAATCCTGCCGATGCAATACACAAAAGGCTGACAATGATTTGACACCTCGCCACCGGCTTTAATCAGGACGTCGGGCTACATCTCTCAATTTGCGAGCCCCTCCGTCCCTCTTTTAAGCTGCTTCGGCCCAATTTCACGTGGCCCTATTTGGACTATTCTTTTCACAACTTTCTTTTGTTTCTTGACAAAATGCAACTAAAAGAGCTGCCAAATATTCTGGGGCTTCATAAAATGAAATAGTTTGGAAAAGTAAAGTTCAAAGAATCATCAACATATTTGCATACAAAGCCGTGTGTGCGCATGTTTGTCCTGCTTTAGCCTTGATTTTTCCAGCAAATCTGCCCACAAAAAGGAGAAGCATCGTGCATTTCATAATTTTTTTCAATAAAAGATGCAATTCATGAAGGAAAAAAAGAATATGCAGTACACAAAAAAACCAGCCTTCCACAGGCAGACCAACCCCACCTGTTGTTTTCCATGACCTTTTATCCCCTGTCACCTGCTGTCTGCGGCCAATCAGGGAGGAGCTCTGGAATTAGTTCCACTTTAACCCAGCTGGCGTCAATCTACCTTCATTTGGAGCCAATTCACTTATAAATCAAATGTTCCGTCTCAAGAGGCATGAAAACGTAAAGAGGGGGATGTTTGTTTGTTCCGTCAGCAGATTAAAGTCCTCCTACGGAAAACCTGTTAGAGCAGAGAGACCGAACATACGAGCGCCTTCCTCTTGGCTTACATTAGCCACATGTACTCAAGTAAACGACATAAACTTTAAAATAAACAGCAGTTTAATAAAAGTAGGCCTATGAGGAACATAGTTTGTTCTTTGTTTCCCAAAAAAAGAAAGAAAGAAAAGTTTGAACTCCAAAATGAATCCATTTCTGTCATCGGCTTGTAGATGCAAGCTGAGGCAGACTGACACCTCCACGGAGCGCCGGGTAAAACCCTCAACCTCCTTCTATCACATCAGCAGGGGACACCGACACTCCTACCAGGCCCGATGTACCGACAAACACACGCTGCATGGGTGTGTGTGTGCATGTTTGTGCCCCCCCACTGCTGGTGGTCCTCTTCTCGGAGGGAATCTGCATCACAAACACCCTGCACCCCCCTGCTGCTGCTGTCTGAGCCTGAATCCACACAGCTCTGCTTGTCCTCTATATAGATATGAATGGTCCCACCAACTCTTCTTGAGTTTAATAATGACGGATTAAGGCAATTCAGGGAGATGTACAAAGCACCGACTGGGGCAGCTTATTTTAATTGTCCCGGTGTGACTAATGGCAGTTTTTAGGAGGCGTTGACTGCTGATTACGTCCATGTGGAGGCTGAGAATATATTTGACCAGCGCACAATGTTTACAAAAATGGCTTTTATTCCCTTTTATAAATTCTTCTCCATTAAGCCTTGCTTCGTACCTACTTCTTTTTTAAAGCAGCGCTCCATAAACTCGAGACCACGAAACAGCCACAATGAGAAAACATTATACAGTTAATAGAGCTGTTACAGGAAAAGAACAAAATACCTTTCTGGATTGCTTAATGCCACGAGGTGCCACCTTGAGCCGTATTATGTTGCTCGGCTCACGGCTGCGTTTTTTTTTTAAGTCCTTCTCAATATCGCCGTTATTTCCTCGCCGGCTTCGCTGATGATCTCTGACATCTCATTAGTCTGTCTGTTATTCGTATTTCCCACACTAAGGCGGAATGATCACGGCGGATATTGTGAGGTAAATTTTTCTGTAACCAGCCGAAAGCAAGGAAAAAGAGTCATTATCAAGTCCAATATAGAGTTGGCAGCGAAACAGAGACACTTGCTGCCGGATGGAGAAAGTGGAATATGAGATTGTTTCCCAAGATACATTTTCAAGGCTAATTATCTCGCAATAATGACATCATTATAATGATAGGGAGCCGGCGCTCAGACTGTTGAAGAATAAAGCTTTGTTCACGCTCTTGTGCCGCCTTAAACTTCACAGGGGTTTATTTTATTTTTTGCAGGGCGCCGAATTATTTCACAGGAAATGACTAAAACGCTCAAAGAAGCTGCAGGTGTTTTTCTAAATAAACACGTCTGCTAAGATTTATGAATTCAAACATAAGCTTTAAAAAAAAAGTGATACGCCGTGCCGCAGATGTTGTATCGCCAAGCTGTGATGTCCAATTCATCACTGAATATATTTTATGGTGAAATATTGTCATTCTTTTTTCTTTTTTTTCAATTTTTTCTTTTGAGCTTCACAGTTTTTTCCCTCATCCACGCTGTGAGTAAGTGATTTCCTACATCCCCCCAGACGTTTGACAGCCCACTGAGAGGTGGTGTGAACTTGCCGTGGGTTTAATGCAGAGGTGGAGAGAGCAAGAGAGAGAGAGAGAGAGGGAAAAAAAGGTGAAAGTCACAACCCTGACTGAAATAGTCTTGTGGCTGCGAGGGATTCTCATCTGCTTCTGTGTTTCTGGACAATGTGGAAGCTCCGTCTCTTATGAGCGGATATCTCCCACTGTGATTGTTGAATGCAGCTGTTTCAGATCGCTGAACCCCTTATTTTGTACCGGGGTTCGATCAAACCAAACAGGCTAGGTGTGAAAGCTACCCTTAGTATCCCCCTCTAATCAGCAACATGTAAAAAAAAACATTAAGGGCTGAAAACTAGAAAACATAGAAACAATATGTGAGGTGTCTGTATGTTAGTAGAAAAAATGTCCCATCAAATTATTCCAAACACCCAAAAACTGGTTGACCTTGGGCTTTCAGGGCCGTCTGTTTATGGCGGATTATCCCTTTAACTCTGAACATTTTAAACAACAAGCATCTCCCACATCAGCGAGCCCTCCTCTCTCTCTCTGCCCTCGCTTGAAGGTCATATTTAGTCTTTCCTCAAGTCAGAGAGAATGTGAAAGAGGCTTTCTATTGGGTGCCATCTTGTTGTCTATCGAGCAGGTGTTACAGCATGGCGGGTGGGGTGGGGGGGCTAATGTGGGACAAAGGACAGTGGCGGTGCCGAGTTGATCCGGGCAACCCGAGACCTAGCTTTGTCTCTATGAGCAGCCGATCACTCAGCACACTTTCAGTTGCAAAGCTGCCAGGAGGCTCAGAGGGCCGAGTCTGGGAATAATCAGCTCTTGTTAGACTCCGCTAACTTTTTAGCACCGCAAACAGCATTCACGTGACACCCCATAATAAATCATAGTTATGAATTTGAGCTGCACACACAGTCACGAGCAGCAACACATCCGTAAGTCCCACAGAGATGGAGTCGCCGCTTGTCTCCGTGTCCGCTCGGCGTCCATTAATCATAATCACTTAGCTGGTTCTGGAAGTTAACGGGACACAAAGAAAAAGACGCGGCTCGGGAGGTCAATCGCTGGAACGATTCGACGCTTTCCTCGCGGTGAATGCACGCCAGCCGTCTCTGTGTTAGTGTCGAGTGCGAAAAAGCGACACGCCCAGTCGTGAGTGTGCGTGCTCCGCCGTCTGGTTCCCTTCACGTCCTGTCATTTGCTTTTTGTCGGAGCATAAAGAAGACATCAAGTGAGCTCATAGCAGACAGATGAGTGATGGGAAAGCTCACCGCTGATGACAGACGGAGAAAAAGCCAATCCCCAAAACTACAGTCACACGCTAAGTAGGCTTTTGTGCAATTTTTTTTTTTCCTTTTTTTTTTCTTCCTCTCCCACATGCTGTCTGGTTGGAGGCCTGTCTGGAGTGTCTCACTCAGGGGGGGGGGGGGTTACTCATCACGAGCGCCGCTGCCAGCATCAGGTCGTCCCCTTGATTACAGGGCTGCCGCTGCTGCTGAGTCGGCTGGGCCTTCCACTCTTATCCCTTATCACCAGGTGCATTTCACTCCGGCTACGCGCCGCTCGATTTCCTGCAGATGCACTCGGTTGACTCACACAGAGTGTGCAAATGGGTTCCATACTTCCCGGTCGCCATCATCCTCCAGCTTCTGTTTTCTCAGGCGGAATGAGGTATTGTGAGCTTTGAAGCAGGCGTGTGTTGGATCAACATGGACATTATTTTACAACAACTACAATTAGTTTCTGCTTCATTGAGATGTTGCTTTGAAACTTATGACAGATTTGTACTTATTGGTCCTCTGTCGATCAACTAATTGATTACATTACTGTTTGAGCCGTCCATATATGGCATCTCCATTGTATTGTGCATACGCTGCTTTATCGCCTATTTTACTACTTATTTTACATCATATGTCGGATCATATGCTGTTTTGAAGAAGACCCGGAACTAGTGATTGAGATCCTTAGTTTTTGTTTTTTAGTAAGGGGATTTATAAAGTGAGAAGTAGGGTCATTTGAATAAGGCTTCCAATTGCAACCAGATGAGTCACCCCCTACTGGACACTAGAGAGAATGCAGTTTTAAGGCACTTTTTCTGTGGCTTCACTTTTCGGAACAGGAGGTTGCTGCCAAGTCCTTACCCTATTGATATTGGGCTTTATTAGCTCATATTTCTGAATAAATAAATGTGCAGTATATCAGATATACACAAAGCAACTGACATGTAATGGAAATATTCCACATGTGTTGTTCATCATTTACACATTTCCTCACCATTCAGCCTGACATATTTGGTATCTTGAGATCTCCACTCGATTTTAAAAATAATGTTTTGTAGGTCTGAGCAAAGCTTGATCGCGTGGGTCTGTGCTGAGGGGGTCAGCGGGTTTAACAGTGTGGCAGGTTTTATTTTTCCACCGGTTGTTTTTGTCTCCAACTGGTTCATTTTCACTTTTGAGATTAAAGGTGATCCCCCTAGAACGAATGAGATTTGTTTTGGAGGATTGTTTTTTCCGCCTCCTCGCAACAAAAAACAACTAGAATCTCAAAACACTTTGCCTGGCCGCTGGAATAACCACACTCGGAATGTGTGGCTGTCACTTCATCTGGCGGAGCGCTGAACTCGTTGACAGATGCAAGTTGCTCGGCAACCGTGGCATCAAGGGAGTACATCCGGGTCCTTGTACGACTGTCCACGGCCGTATGAGCGGGGTCGTTTCCAGCTCCTGTCCGACCTGCCTCGGGCTCTGATCCGATTTAACCGGGCGGCGTCTCGGAGAGCTGCAGGCCTGGCCTAGATCTGTTGGCAATCAGCGTGTTGGAACCGGACTGCAAAAATTACAGAGGCGGCTGGAGGGGGCCGTGGATATGATTTCCCTGGGATGGAGCCTGTCCAAGACTGTGATTAAAGAGCATATGAGCGCTGATTAATATCATCATCATCCCGATGAGATATTTCTATAATAGATGGATGTTTATGATGCCAGCCCTCAGCGATCATATGCCCCCCCCCCCCCTCCATTCAGCAAACGCTGGCGCCGGCTTTAATTTGAAATTTTAATATTTCTTCAACGAGAGCGGCGTTGGGAGCAGCTGCCTCTGTGTGACGCCGCAGATAAGTGTGACCGTAGGGGGTTGAAACCTCGGAATAATAGCGGTGCCTCAGGATTCTGACCCGGTGTGCGCCGCCCGTCCGCGGCGCGGGTGCGTTTTGTGAGTTATCTCACTTATCATTCCCCGTAGAAGTCATATGTCCAATCAGGGCTTCAGATCGGCGCGCGGGGCCCTCAGGCTGTGCTTTGACATTTAAGAGGTGGAAGGCCGTTTGGCTGCTTAGCAGCATCTGTAAATATCCACAGCCGCTCTCACCGCAATCCGCTCCGTGCCTTTTCACTCCGCGGCCTTTGTTTTATTAAGATAAATGATAAAGCCACTGTGTATGCAAACGCGTATATTTCTGCTTAGCCCGGTCATGTATTTGGAAAGACGTGCCTCGCAGCGGCTCGTAGCAGAAAGGTCAGCGAGGCGGCGGATAAGCAAAGCCAAGCGTGTACATTATAACAAGTACCAGCTCTTTCATTTCTCATCCGGCCCCCTCGCCTGTTTGTTTCCCCGTGTGCCAAGCTCGATAGCATCATTATAACACAGCTCACCATCAAAAAGGGGGGATGTGTGACCAGCGCAGCGTGCCTTCGCGACTTCATCGGCACCATTCTGCAGATCTCGGGGAAATTCGCTGATGAAGAATGAGGATGTCAGGCTGCGTATCATACAGCCGGGCGCTTCCCGGGGATTTACTCTGATTAAGTGGGTTCAGATGGAAAAGGTTTTTTGCCTGTGATCAAAACCAAGGTTTTATTTACAAACCCAGAGCTTTTTTTTCATCCGTTTGTGACCCTGTCTTTTATTTCCCGGCAACCTCCCAGAAATGAGGCCCGGGTCTCAAAAACGTTTAGCTCCGTCTCACCACGCCGCCGCCTCACAACGCGTTAAGTGACGCACACACACATGCCCGCCTGCTGCATATTCTCACTATAATCGTGATTGCCAGAGTAAGTCAACAAATGTTCTTATTTGACGGCATTTGGGAAAGTTATTGCAAACAACTGGGACCTGCGTTTCTAGTGTGAACGGTCAAGGGGTTTAAATCAAGAGGCTCCATTTGATTTCTCTGGTAAATACATGGTTTTGGCCCAATCAGGCTGCAGTGCATATGGAATTTATGTTCCATGTCACTGTCCTTTGGGCTGTTTCCCATCTGTCTGCCCAGCTGATGATTATGACATTTCTAAAACATGACCTGGTTACTGGGAGAGACAGGAGGAAATTACACTTCACACCTGACATTAATAAAATCAGCGTCTCAGCTGATTGCTCGTGATTGTATTTGCTTCACTGCTCCTATTTTATGCTAACTGTGGGAAGCTGTGAAAAGAGGAAAGCTTCATGTGTTATTGACAGTAAAGCAGAAGAAGATGTTTTGCTGTGACTTTACTGCGTGTCTCTCACATATTTTGACCCGTTGGATTTCGAAATGTCTCATCACTGATCAAACCTGTCCTCATCTGCCAATCTTGGAAGATCTGAGTTTACCATTGGACAATAGAAATAGATAATGGATGGATGTGATTACCATCATGAATAGATGTTGTTTTACATATTTGAGTTACTTGACTATTAAGCGTAAAGGGGATTTTGAAAAGCAGCATTGTGATAAAACTAAATAAACACAGCAAGAGAAGATGTAACCCATGTTTCACGCAGACATTAAATCTGGTCAAAATGGCTTCAACATCTATTTCTAGTTTCTTTGAAAAAGACACTCTCTTTATTACTTGTCAGTGTGTTTCTCTTGCCTGACCATTTGTAAAAAGATCCTCCCCCCTCCCAAGACACATTTTAGTGCCCGGTGTGAACAGGGCCATCATTTCACCATTACCGCTATGTGATTATGTAAATTCAGGTTGGCTACGCTATAATGGAGTGGAGATGACTCTATCGCTGCCCTGCATCAGGGGGGACATAAACACGGGCGATTGCAGACCCCCGCTCTGGCTGCAGGAATCAGGGAGTGTGCTAAGAGTGGCTGATGATAGGCTGCCAGCCCCGCTCCCTAATTTGGACACTGACACAGGAAGGCTGAGTGCTTCCTCAATAAACGGGGTCCCTGCTGGCGCAACAATTATGTCACAAAGCTGACCCGTGATTTCTGCATCTGTTACACTACCGAACAGCATTTTGGATATTACAGGAGCAGAACACGGGGTTAAAAGGCGCCGGCGGAGCAATCATCCACAGTGCACCTTGTGTGTGCATGTCAGTGTAGCATGAATCCCCCCCCCCCCCCCATATGGGTACACTGAGATTCTGATGCCCGGCACATAGGGCTATACTTAAGCTGTTAGGTGTGGGTGATGCACTGAGCAAATCACAACCCCACCACCAACATTTACTTGCTTGAGCTCAGGGAGAATTCAAGGAGGGATTCTATTAGCTGGAGACGAGCTGCTCATTGACATCTAACGTGTTTCCTTTATGGCCAAACACATCCCACCTTCATTTGATAAGCATTTGGCTATAACACTTAAGGAGAAAAAAAAAAGAGTGGCAAAGACAATTGGATCCGATACCTCTCTGTCGAGCCAGAGATCCGCTGTGAATGTAGGATAGTGAGGTCCTTGAACTGGGAAATAATGAGCGGGGATTTGATGGCTGTGTTGAGCTGTCAGTGGTGAAAGCATCAGAAATGTATTAATAATCATCCCATCACCTCTGGAGCTGTCAGCCCTATGGAACATGAAAGACCCCAGCCTAGGCCCTCCTTCAAGTCAGGCCTAGCTAATTGCTTTCAAACGGAGTGCCCTTTGACCCCCCCGCCACATGGTCACTAAAGATGTCCCCGCCCCGGCCGGCATTGTTATGCAGCGAACGCTTCGTCCTCTGCCAGGCTCTTTAAAAAAAACTCTATTTTCAAACACGCTCGGTTCAAGGGTATTTCACGCTGCTCCGCCAGAAGTTCTGGCGGTGAATAGGAATCGTCGGGCCATCAAAATGTTCCAGAGACGTTACCGTCGGCCTTTGATGGGAGGACACGCTGCGGCTTTTCGCTACGTCTGGCCACATTCCACATGATTTCTCTAATGGAGAGCTTGTGAAGGAATTAGATTGATCATATTGGATAATATACAAGGCTGTAGGTTTGGTTTAAGAAGCGAGAGGACACAAAGACCTTTCTCTCTGAAAGCAGCTGCCTGCTGCTAATGGAAGGAGCTTGATGAGAGCAGAGTCCGTGGGCCAGAAAACCCAAAATAATACATCCTTTTTTGCAGCAGACGTCATCAGAAATACGTGTTGGCAGCAGCAGCGGCGTTGTGTGTCAGCCAATCTAGACGAGTTAGCAAGCTTTAAGCACTGACTTAAAACCGCATCATGTTTGGCTGAATTGATATTCAGACTCAAGTTCTACAGAATTCCGACAGGAGCACGAGGGGAGGAAAAGGTGTTTCAGTTTGCCAAGTGACCGTGTTACCTTGTGACTTGAATGTGTTAACTTTGCGTTAACTTCTGGACTTCACTGGTGGCCACGTTTAGGACCTTTAGCAACGCACATTGGCACACTTCGAAGACAAAAAGTATAATTATATACCTTGTCTGAGGCCTTGAAATTTGTTGAAAGACTCTACTGGTTACAAGTAATGATCGTGACAAACTAAAAAGTGTGGCTGACTTCACACTGAAAAGTAAACACCCACGTACAAACAGGTAGCTGTAAAATAAACAAAACAAAAACAGCTCGGGTCACATGAGATTTGGTGGAGTGATCTTGACGTCTTAAAATGCAAATTGTTGGGAGAGACAAACAATCCCAACCAGGAGATCATCACCAGGAGCAGAGAGCAGTTGGACACAGAAACATTGGCGGGGAGTGAGATGGCGTGGAGGTCAGGGGTCGGGGGGGGTCTGTTCAGATGCATTTGCTTTTAAATCCAGCGACCCACGTACAATTCTCAACTCATGCAAGCAATTTTTTCCCCAGCCTGAATGAAGTCTTTATTTTCAGCTAAAGTGGTTTTCGTTTAACCGTGAGCAAAGCTGCCTTGCATTGACCTTAAAAGGACAACACGTTTGACACGTAAAAGTCCGTTTACTAGTCTTCTGTGGCTCTGGAGGAGCTTTGTCCAGTCCTTTCAAGTCTAATAAAAAATAACCCTCGACGATGTCGGTGGGGTTTCTTGGGCCGTGCTGCAGTCTACAGAAGAGTTACAAACAGTGCAGGTCAGTCTGAACAAAACAATACTACGGTATTAGTGGAATTATGGGAAATAGAGGATCCAGTAGATAGAAGTTTGCTACATATTATAGCCTAAATGTCAGAATTCAGCCTCTGCTGCTTTATCTATTTTTCTCCTAACAGTCTGCTGGTTTATGGAAGTGTCGTATTAAATAGCTTTTAAAATGAACGTTTCATAATCCCCCATCAAAGAGATCTATTTGCATCTCCCAACAACCACCATTTTGAGAGTCATAGAGGGACGACTTCCTTAAATGCCTTTATTTGTATTCCTCCAAGAGGCCGACATTTAAGAGCCGTCTTGTTCTGCCCCGTTATGGGAGTCACAACACCAAGTAGAAGTAATCTTGATTATGTCATACCTCGTTAGCGTCAAGCCAGCCAAACACAAACTGTCGCCGGGCTTTTGTTTCACAGGCTGCTGGAGATGATGTGTTAAAAAGGCTTCGGTCCAACAGGCAGACTGCCCCCAAACCGAACTGTATATTCGTCTCCACGGTGATGCTACTATACTGTATGTTAAAGGCATCAATCGCTGTCAGTGTGTGAAATACTTGTATTATTATATAATACGTATTATAACTTAGATATGACGGAGAGCAGAGCCAGCTGGCGAAGTGGGTTTTATGTATGTTAACATAGATTGATGTACTGTACAGACTTAGGGTGTTGAAAGGACTTTTAATAATGTGTCAATTTTCTTTTAGTGCCAGTTGTTGCAGAAAACAGTGCAGTCTTCCTTCCATTGCCACTGTCGGAACTGTAAGGCGGCTTTCCGCGTTTGTTTATGTGCATATATTGGGCCCAAAGGATTCCTTTTTTATTATTATCATTTTCTCAAGGAGACACTGTAATCTCTCCTTCAAATTAAAAACCTGTTAAAAGCCTTTAAAAACGCTATTAAACGCCAGCGATCGAACGATGGCGCCGTTGGCATTAAGATACGACATCGCATCTTGCAAACAGGCGGTAATTAATATATGAGTTTATAGCATCGGTACGGTCCACGAGAGAGAGAGAGACACTTATGTAATGAACTGCAGACCGCTTTGCCTAAATCAGACGGCTGAGTGAAAGGAAAGGATATTAAAAAACGCAGCGTCTAATGTATTCATAAAATGCTTGAATGCGGAGCACGGTGGCCACCGACTTCTGGATCGGTTAGCTTTACAGGAGACACTGTTCGAGGTCACTAATATCGCAGAGGCAATGCCTTCCCAAACCGTCTCTTTAAGTCCAGCCTGACAAAAAAATACAATTTACTGCCACACTAAGCCCCGGTATGTTAGAAGTGGGACCTGGTTCTGGTCTCCCTGACATGTAGTCTGTCATTAATGGCTGTCACACAGCGCCACCTGAGTGAGCCACGAGGGAGACGGAGGGAGAGAGAGAGAGAGCCCGAGCGGCAGTTTCTCTCTCAAATTAATGCTCATATCTGTTCACAGCCCGGAGAAACGGAGAATGACTGCCCCTCCGTTGTGAAAATGGCCGATCACCTTTCAACCCCGCGGAACACGGCGTCTCGCTAATGCCGCTCGCTGAGCTCACGATCTGTGTGGAAACACAGGGCCCCGGCTCTCTGTCACCCGTGGCGGGGGTGAAGGGAGTGAGGGATGGGGCGGGGCCCGAGCTGAGTCATCGCTGCT
The DNA here is from genome assembly GCF_963514095.1 of Eutrigla gurnardus. Classification (NCBI taxonomy): domain Eukaryota; kingdom Metazoa; phylum Chordata; class Actinopteri; order Perciformes; family Triglidae; genus Eutrigla; species Eutrigla gurnardus. The sequence goes on from NC_139927.1 coordinate 17,423,879, forward strand.
ACAGCCGTGGGGCCAAAGGGAGGGGGGGGTGTAAATGGGGCAGATCTGCTGCCTGAGCCTGCGTCACACACACACTCTGAAGGGAGACGAAGCTGTGTGGGAAAGTAGCTCATCATGCTGAGCGCCGGCTCCGTGGCTCATGTATCCCCCGCCGATGCTTGATAACCACGTATCTCTGACAAATCTGTCTTTACTTCCGAACGAACCATGACCTCATATGGACATGCATGACATCTCAAAACTTTGATTTGAATTAGTAAAATACCAACGTTTGAGGCAGAAAAGATCAAAACTAAGTACAACTGAGAAACAGGAACCAGTCTTAATCAAGTCAATTATTTAATGAATCAATGACTTAATGTAATTTGTAACCAATTAAATGGAAGTTTCCTCAAATTATGCATTGTGTTATAAGAGTAATAAATGAGGCACAGGCATTATCTTTAATCTCATTAAAGATAATATTAAATATCATCAATAAAAAGTACAAAATATAAGCAATTTAAGTGTTGTCTATGGGAGGAAGCAGTGTACCCTTGGCTGCTAGTTTGACACCCTGATCTGACTGAAGAAATGACCCTGTTGCTTCATGGGAAGTGTAGGATCCAGCATGTTTGGGGCTTCACCCGTACTAGAGACTAAAAGTCACGGTATCTCAATTATCTCCGGGTATCTAAAAAGCCAAATCTGGTCCAGACGTTGATAGTTTCAGCTTATCAAGTTGCAGCATGGAAAGCGTGAGAACCGCCATATTTTGACCTCGAGCCACCATGTGAGTGAAAGTATGAATATTTCAAATATCTCAGGATATTCAAAGGCCACATCTGGCCCAGGAGTCTGTAGTTTGAGACACCTGGTCCCCCTAATCTAAACCAAGCCAGGTAGCAAATGTGACATAGTGGCCAAACAGCAGCTGTAACGTTAATGCTAAATTGCTAGAGTCTGGCTTTGACAATTTCCATGACAATTAATCATCCTTTTGAATAGTTAAAAGGCCAAAGTAAGAGACTGTTAAAACCAAAGATTACCAGGAACAGGACGACAGTTTGATTTGTCTTTGAAAGGAAGCAGTGCAGATTCAATGGGGGTTTGAATCAATGTGTTTTTGTTCTCTCGTCTTAAAAAGCAGCACTATTGGTATTTTTCTTTCTTATTGATTCACTTTCAAAAGCGAGGGAGAAAAAAAAGTTAATATCCCAAAGCAAAAAAAACAAAAAGGAGAATGCTCCTGAAGGAGATTTGTCTTTTGACTGTTGAATTTAGTGACAAACAAAGCCTTATGAAAAGGTAAAAAAAAAAAAAAAAGTAGAAGGGGCCCACAGGGACTGTATGCCACTAACTGTATCCGTTTACTCAAAGAGCGTTGGAGTCCAAGAGTTCCTCGCCGTGCAAATATATATTCTGACTGAAGTAGTGTTCCTCTATGCACACAGCGAGAATAAAAAAGATGGGGAGGGGGGGATGAAAGCAAATGCCAGATTAAAGCAGTAAACACAGACAAGAAGCGTCAGTTAGTGCCCATAAACCCAAACCTGATTTAGGATCGGGAGGAGAAAGGTCCATATTTCAAGGACGCCGTCTGGATGCGGGGCAGAGACGGCAGCTAAAGTGAATGAGTTTAAGCTGCACTAACTGCTTGTTGTGACTCGGGAGGGAAAACTCAATCGTCCCTTTGACCGTCCGCCCGCGCCGAGAAAGGATGCATTGTTCCTGTGTTTTGGGTGGATTATGAGGGAACATGTCACAACAGCGGGTTTCTGACAAGGTCTTGGGTGTCCGCCGTCGTGCACTTTACTGTCAGGAATGCCGATGAGGCCTAATGAGGTTTTAATCCAGCCGGAGTCATTAGTAGCGGGGTCATTTTAAAACAATCTGGGGTCAGGCTGCGTTTAGGCTACAGAGGTCTGCTCGCGCCGGGTCACTGAGCATGGCACTTCTAGGGAACGAGGCTTTGTCTCTCAGAACCAACGAGTCACTTCACTGCCACAGAAACATGACCTCCCGCACACCATTCATCATTTGTAAATTGCTGAAAACGAGGTAGACCATCAACTAAATTCACATCATCACGCTGTCTTGTAAGAATTCACGTCTTCGCTTTAAATCTGTCATCCGTGAGCTTTCCTTTCATTTGAACGCTACCCGGGTTTTGTGAAAGATTCAGGAAACAGAAATCGCAATCGCTTCTGACAAAATGGCTTTTAGTCAGGAGTGTACGCCGTCCCCAGGACGCCTTTTTTCGAACGTGCTAAGACGTGTTAATTAATATGTTTTGCCCCAAGAGCAACATGAGTCATCGTCGTTTCACAGCATGTTTACAGAACGGATTTCTGGCCTGTTTAGAGTGCAGATGAGCATTAAAAAGTTGGAGTCCTTAAGAAAAGTGCTGTCAGAAAAATGGTATACCAGAAGCATAGAAGCAGTAATGACACGCTGTCAGAGACTCAGTAGATGCCAGCGCAGTAACCTGATTCAAATAAAAAATTGTTTCAAGAACTTTCTAGGAACGAAGGGGTATATGCTGAAAAAAATAAGGTGGTGTCTTCACTAACTTCAAGAATTGGCCTAAATTATAGATAATGCTTCATGAGAATTGTGATGTGCTCCAACTGCTCCGCCAGATATTTTCACTTTTTTAAGATAATATGACTCTATGATTTTTCTATCATCGAGAGATGGATGGAACTGTTGAGGCTCCACTTCCCTCCTTTGGTTCAGTCTCTAATTTAAAAGAAATTCTTCCACAACCTTTTTGTAATTTCCTGACCAGAGGGTTGGGGAAAGGATAGGGTGCTTTTATATTTTCCTTATTATATGGCCATTTTTGCATCATGAATATGAGTATATGTTGAAAATTAAATGCGGAGATGTTAATGAAAATAAAAGAATATATTGCCAAGATATTGCCCACAGCCAATCGGAGCAAACTGGGCTTTTGTCAGGACGGGGTCTTAAAGAGGCAGCCGCCAAAACGGAGCGTTTCAGACGCTTGGCGAACAAGGAATCTAAATTCACACAGACAGTATGAGAAAAATAGGGGTTTTCAACATTAAGGTGTGTAAATATGTTCTAGTAGAAACCGAAAAAATGTATGAATCTGAAAATGAGCACGACATGTCCCCTTTAAGTCCCAACTTTCAAGCTACCATCATTCACCTTGACAACTTCAAAAAGGAAGTGTGTGTGTGCGGGTGCACTGTTTGGCAAATCTAAATGTAGCAGCAGTTAATCCAGGCAGCCAGACACTTCAAATGAGTCATGCAACGAGCCGGAGAAAATCGGTGTGCATAAGAGTGATGTCAGAAGGTTACAGGTACACCCGTCTCCCTCTAAGAGGGGCCCACGCTTCTGTCATCACGGAGAGTAAACTACCACTTGTTTTCCGCTGGAAATGTTGGAAACGCAACAAATTAAATTGTCATTTATAATCTAGATTTCGCTTTCCACCGGCTGCATTGTCGCTATCTTCTGCTGTTTGCACTGCAGTTGAGTTTTTTTGCCCTCAATTTAATGGCGTTTTCTTTTCTCCTAAACAGCTCCGTCCCAGGTCAGCGAGGTCATCCGGGAGAAAGTGCAGCAGCGCAGCATCCAGCTGTCCTGGCAGGAGCCCCAGCAACCCAACGGTGTCATCACCGAATATGAAATCAAATACTACGAAAAGGTGAGTTTCTGGATTTGCCTGTGTCCTTGTTTGTCTTGTGAAATCCCCCCGCCCCCCCTTCTTCCGTCTCTGTTTTGCCGACTCTCCATTGTGCATTCATCTGCGTGCTGCTGTGAGGGGAATTCACAAGATTCTGCGAGTACGTTCTTTGTCTCGTAATTGCAATAACGAACGAGATGCTCGTAAGATTTTAATCAGGGCGCAGTCCTTCACAGGCGCCCTCTGCGCACGTGTTAACACGCACACGATCCACGTCGCCGGAATTAGTAATCTGTCACCGTTATCTCCTTCCCCCTCGTAGATTGTGCCGCTGCTTCCCCCGTGTTTCAAGTCTGAACACATCAGCTTTTTCTTTTTCCACAGCGAGGTTTAATGGAGCGAATTTAACCCAGCAAATCAAAAGGCAGGGTATAGCGGCGCCGCAATGCCAGTCCCGCTGGCCCGATCCCTCTCCACAACACTGTCGAATCAGTCTCCTGTGTCACGTACGGTGGCTGTGGTCGGCCCAGCTGTAAAAGTGGAAAATTGGAAACAACAACTACACCCCTAACAGACCCTGGCATTCCATTTGGGCCTTTTTCGCCGAGCGAAACATTTATAGATCAGCACCCACTGCAGCCTGTGCATCCAAATAGATCCCTTGATGACGATATTGTCATTATGTGTCGATCTCTTCTGTGCGGCCTAATAGTAAGATAATAGGAAAATAATCAAAATGAGATGTTCAGAACATTTTTTTCTTTCAGTTTTTCAAACTATGGAGTAATATAGCTTAATAGGTTTTATGGTACTTTCAGCACGAGGCACATTTTCCCAGCATTTATTTTGTGTTGAGTTTGTATTTTCAACAGAATTACTGTTTGCCTAACTAATCAGTTCCATGCGCTGCGACTTTGCCATTTTCCACCATGACAAGGTGGGATTTTGCCCTTTGAACCACTACGAGGCATTTAATGTGCACCATCTGTGCAGGAAGTTTAATTTACAGTAGCTGAAAAGCAAAACAAACCAATACAAATACATGAATAAAAACACACTAGCAATTGGAATGGAATTGTGAATCAAAACAGCAACTCAGAACAGCACAATATACAGAATGTATCAAGGCAACAGGGAAATATGGGGGACTTTATACAAGGACAATTATAGTTACAATGTAAAAGAAGTCATGTATGTAATGACCCCTTGTTTTAAGATAAAGTTAAACTCATGATGCTGAATAGGGTAAGCAAAAATATCGAATATAGCAATATTATGATTTGTGATACTGTATTTATTTTTTAACTTTTTAATTAATAGCTTACATCCAAAGATGAACTCAGTCAATACTTTAATTTGCAAATATAAAGGCCAATGTCACAGGTTGGTAACAATATTGCAATATATTGCAATGTATCGCGATATATCGCAATATAATGAATAGTAATGTTCGTGATACATGTGACCTCGGCAGATTCTTGCCAATACACATGCCTGAAGGATATATTAAAATGATTTGAAGGGTTTAATCTAAAAATGTCACACTTATCTAGTGGGATGAAACATTGTTCGTCACATTCATTCCTTTCACAAAGTGCAGGTGATTACATCCTCTGAAGTATCCCCGCCGTCATTCTGGAAGGAGAGACGTTAAGATAACAGCACTTCAATGGGACTCACTTATGAACCAGAGTTTCACACAGCAGTCGGATGTTCTTTTATTTCGCCCATATGGTGACAAGTTGAGTTCTGAATAAAACATGATCCCTCCCTTGTACAGGATCAGAAGGACCAGGTCTACTCCACGGTAAGGTCCAGGTCCACGTCAGCCACGGTGAACAACCTGAAACCCAGCACGGCCTACGTGTTCCAGATCAGGGCCTTCACGGAGGCCGGATACGGTACCTTTGGCCCCAGACTAGAGATCACCACCAAGGAGGAGGCCACAGGTAAACAGAATTGTAAATACAATTTATTTTTCTATTCCCATAATTCTACTTTTTAGATACTAATTTATGTTTGTGTTCTGTTTTTATGTAAATATTTGAGTATATGTTTATACATCTTCAGTTATGAAAGTGAAAATGTAGTTTATTAAGATGTTTCAAAATCTTCAGTGTCCTGATGGTCTTTTTAAAAAACCCCAGAGACCATTAGCACGTCCCCCGGACCACGGCCGTATATATCACCTCATCATTTCCGAGCACGTCCCTTTTCAACTCCAAATTTATGCACAACCTGTTAATGTTTCCCGGCTACAGTAGTAATAGCCCAGGGAAATAATTTGCTTTCGAGCAAAGCAAACAGAAATTGCCTCGACTTTGTGCTGACACCGAGTCACGGGAGGAATGGCTAAGCACAAGGACAAGCTTCTGTAGCGTCGTGAGGATAAACTCATTTAAATCTAATCAGTTACATTACAGTGTCACAGCATGTTATTGGGAGTTTAGGCGAGAGACGCCGCTGTGAGGGGCGTTCAGGATCACAAATGTCTAGCATGCTAATATATTGTTAGCGTGGATTCACACGAGGTTAGGCAAAACTTTATAGTTATTCAAATCAGAAACGTTGTGTGCTACATTTGAAAGGAATAACAACCTTTTCGGGATATTGAGATAAAAAAAAAACCTCCATGAGTCATTGCTTTATTCATTGCTTTAGTTTTGCAACATCCAATGCCAGCCACCTTGCATCCAACATTTCTGCATAAAAGGACATATTAATTACTCATAGAGCATGCAGAGCGTGTCCTGTGACAAGGTTAGAAGTTTGCAGTCCGGTCAAAGTGTCCTTGGACCAATAGGCTCCTTTGTCTCGGAGGGAAACCTGCAATATGACAGTCGAGTGCTCTTAATTCCTCCCAAAACAGACAGTTAGTTCGCTATTAAAGCCATGATTGAGCTTGAACACCTGATCACATAATTGAGCTCTGAGACAGGCCGCCGCAAAAAATAAAAATAAAAAAATGAAATCATTCCCTTTCCAAGTATTTATACAGCGCAGATCCACATGATTTAAAATGCATGAATTTGCCTCGCTCATAAACCCCGCTCGCGTTGACTTTGTGCGACGCTATGTCGGGCCGCTCTTTGCCGGAGCGATCGGCAGTTTGTCAACGCAAACAGTCTGAGCACTGTGGAAGCCCTGAATGGGTAACAATCCAACCTGAATGTGTCTTTGTTTGAGATGAAGGGCATCGCCGTCGCCGTCTGGGACTATTAAGCCCACTTTCTGAAACAGTAGAGCCGTGTGTATAAGGACAGCTCAAAAATAGAAGCGTCCCTCCTCCTCCTCCTCCTCCTCCTCCTCCTCCTCCTACTCCTCTCTGAGGGAAGCAGAGGAAAGGGGAGGGGGGGGTTATCAATCTCACCGCCTCTCATTTGACTCAATTATGTCCTGCAGATTGTAGCCTTTGATGTGCTGAAGTTCACACTGAGCATTTGTCTGTCTCTCTACATGTCTGTTTCTGCGTGTGTCCGTCCCATCAGCCGCAATCGTCTCCAGCGAGCAGAACCCCGTCATCATCATCGCGGTGGTGGCCGTGGCGGGGACCATCATCCTGGTGTTCATGGTGTTCGGCTTCATCATCGGGAGAAGGTACGCTCTCGCGGGCCCCATTGACTCTCCGCTCCTGTGAGTCTGCGCTCGTCAATTAGCCTTTCTGTCACTCACGGGCCTCCACGCCTGCGGAGCCGTCACGCGCACACACACGCGCACCCATCACATCGTGGCATGCTGTGCTAATGGGTTGTGATGCATCTTCTTTTTTTATTTTTTTTTATTAAGCAGAGCCATTATGATACAAGTACTCTAGAGCGAGAAAGGGTTGGCTCTGCGTCCCTGTGTGTGTGTGTGTGTCTGTGTGTGTGTGTCTGTGTGATCCAGAGGGCAGGATGAAATATGCCACGTTTTTTTTGTTTTTTCTTCGACCATCACTAGGCACCCAGCCCATCAACATTCCCTCACGCTCTTCATCTGTGTTTTCACCTGCATGTATGGCATTTCATCAGAACTTGCTGTTAATGCTGTACGTGAATGAGAATGAGCCATCTATGACGCCCCTCCCCCCTTCTCCTCCGAGGCATGAGATAGTCGAGTCGATGTCACTGATGTCAGGGTGACTTTTACTTTCCAGTGATAGCAGTGTCTCCGATGTCAGCTGAGGATAAAGGTCCATACATTGGAATAGAGGGTGCTCTCACTTGAGATACTGCACTGCGATCGCCAAAAATGAGCTCATGCAGAGAAATCTTTGAGGGTGACATCAGGATTTTTCAACCCCAACCGATAAAGACAACAAGTTTTGAAATTGGTCCAGTATTGAGGTTATAAGAACATTATGAAAAGGAACCCTACAGAGAAATTAAACCTTTTCTTGGGTAGTTCCTATATTTCTCTTAGATCTGTTATATACAGGAAATCACAATGTGGTGAAATGACCTAATATAAATATATATATTTATATATTTATAGGTCTATACATTAGAGTTCTACTTCGCATAATGAACAGTGGAGACGCGCTGCACAAATGCGTCATCCACAGTAAGTTCAGGTCCATCACTTCTGGCTTATTCCACTTTCCCCATGTCATCCTTTTGTTCCCCCCAGTTTCTGCTCAAAGACCAACTTTGTGCAGCAGAACACCTGCTTGAAGGAACCTTCAACACGTTAATATTACAAATGAATATTACGAGACATGTTGAACCGTCCTTTACAGCGCATGTTTAAATCTGATATGTTACATGATTAGTCGAGCTGGGCTTCATTCTAGTCGGGGCTCACAGCTCCCACTGCTCAGCATGGGTTTCTTGAGGAGATTTGTCATGCGCGACGCTTGTTGCCGCATTAAAATTCTTGTAATTTACGGCGTTTCATTTCCTCGGCACAATCAGTTGATTCCGCCACCCTCTTCCTCTCCCCTCGTGCAGGCACTGCGGGTACAGCAAAGCAGATCAGGAGGGAGACGAGGAGCTCTACTTCCAATGTGAGTGCCTGCATTCATCAGCACGCATAAAGTATAGATGCATGTGTACACACACACACACACACACACACACACACGTAGACAGAGACATCTCCATCACTGCATACTGAACAGAAAGGGGTGCCTTAAAACCCACATTAGCAGCCACAGGCGTGAGTGTTTGATCCCAGTTCATTTGATTTGAGTCAAAGCCGGGGAACAATCAGGCTAACATCTGCTGTTGATTGGCTAGACTCAGTGTGTGGAGATGAAGGAGTTGGGAAACTACAAACGCATGAATGTGACAGCTGTCGGGGACGGAGTAGAGGTTGAACTGGTTGTCCGAGTGCCGTTCTAGTTTTCTTCTAAAACTGTTAAGTAATCCTACTGCTGGCGAACGTCAACTTCTGCTGCAGCTGACTGTCTGATATCGAGTGGATTTTTGGCAGCCAGTCATTTCTTGCAAAAAAAAAAAATCTCCCTCGTAAAATACAAGAGCCTGACCGATTTATCGCAGTTAATATCGGTATCGGCCAATATAGCAACATTTTGAAGAAACTAATATGGTAAGTGCGGATGGAATGATTTAGCTGTGGTGTCATTACATAGTTTGACCAGTAGAGTGCACTACCATTTACAATAGCCAAGCGACCTGTATGGATATCGGAATATGTTTAATCCATCATATCGCAGTCGGCCCCAAAAATCCCATACAGGTGGGGCTCTACAAAATATATTGTGAGGTTTCAGGGAGTTTTATTACAACAAGCGGGTCTAACAAGCTGCGACTCCTGTAACTCTGCTGGTACCATTGCATTAAAAAAACATGGAAGGTGTGTGTCCAGGGGGGTGAGAGGAAAACAATGGGAAGCGATGAAGTTTGGGGGTAATAGTACCAGCAAGCTCTTCAATCTACTTTCACCCCTAGTGAGCGACAAATCTCCTGGTGCACACACAGTTTGTCGTGTCGAAGGGGGGTGTTTCGATGCGCCTTCTATCAGTTAGAGGCTTTAAAGAAGAAAAAAAACACCCCTAATGATGCCCCTGGAGATCCAGCTGCAAACTGCTTCCCCCAAGTGGAGCTGTAATGATCCACGCTGTAGGCAAACTGCTGATTTGGAAAACAAAGGGTCAGGGGTGTCACAATGTGTACGGCTAAAGGAGAGGCTTTAAGTAAGTCCAGGTTGGCTACTGCTAAGTGTCTGACGGATCCACCTCAGCAGAAGAAGAAGAAAAAAAAAAGAAAACACAAACCAAGCCGGCTTAATGGAGCGATCCGCCGTGCAATATCAAATGACGAAAGGCTGCCGGGGTGACAGAAGCTAGATAGCAAATTCAACATGTAGACCCAATTTGTCTGCCATGTAGCGAGAGGAAGACGTCGGCTATCAGATCCACTGACGTCTTGGATGGACGGAGCAATTATGGGTGCAAGTGGAGGGAAATCTCCCCTCGCCGGAGCACAATGCTCTTGTTGTGTTTACGCCGTTGGAATGGCATCATTGCCTTTCCTCCATACCCACAATAAGAGTCTCTCCAGTCAGACGAGGTTGCAGGGCCAGCCTTTGCACAGTGTATTGTCGCTCATTACATTTTACAGTTGAGAGGTTATATTGTTATCGGTGGAATCTTAAAAGCACATTGTAACTGTCCCTGCTTGGCCATGGTCACACTTTTTTCATCCTATCATGCATCAACTGTTAACAACACTATATCGCCAATGAAAATATAGTGACCAAGGAGTTAGGATGGTCAGAAATGATCTATAAACAATATTCATCCAACAAATCAAAGCACAGAATTTAAGTTTGAGGATCAGTCGAAACTGAACAAAATGTTTGCCCCGTTGCCTACAGATTCTCAATACAGAATCTGTTTATAGAGATGACTAAATAACAAATTATAATCACTACTGAAACTTTAATGTGTATTGTATGTATAGCAATTTACACATTTTATTTTGAAAATCTACGTGAATGTTTGGTTTAAATTCAACACTTTCACTTCCAGAAGGCCATAAAACGTGGCATGATTTCAAGTATTATGGAGCAAACATGGAGAGAAAATTTGACTTCATTTAAGCTTCATTCGGTCACTTTTTGAGCCGGAAATTCACATCGACTGAAAAAAGATGCAGTTGCTCAACTGGATCTGTTAAATTCAGAACCACGTCTGCCCTATCAGAATCATCATACGACCCGAGAGAGATAAGTCGAGCTGGAAACGCTGGACGCTAGAATCTTCTGTCTGCCACAAAAAAGTCGTAAAAGTGCCTCGCAGAACTTGAAATTACATTCTGTAAATAGCAAGAAAGGGATTTAAACCACATAAATCCAAATAGATGGTTTTCAAAGTGAAAGCTAAATCTGAATGGCTTGTTGAATCGCATGTTTTCTGATCTCGGCAGAACCACAATCTGGGCTGTGGGTTAGTAAGCACTCCAGACACCCAAATGTACAAGCCCGAAAAGTGCCACTTTTCCACGATGCGTCTGCTTTAGGTTTTTAGAGGCGCTCGAACGATTTTGTTTTTCAGCTACTTGCAAGATTCAAATCATAACAGCTTTTCTTTGCTTCCCTAGAAAATAACTGGATTTGAAAGAAATGTGTCAATAAACCACAATGCATTATGAACCCACATAACCCCGTAGGGGCAGATTATCCTTCATTGAGGTGGTCTCAGGTTACAGGTTACTCAAAGCTTTGCTTCCCATTTGTGATGGATTTTCCTGCATGAAAACCATTTTTTTTAATGATTACTTGAACAATTCCCTCTGAATCACCCCTAGTAATTGTTTGCCTGTCCGCCGTTGCGTGTCTTGCATATTTAGTCACAACAGTAATCCTCTTACCTTTCCACAGTTAAATTTCCAGGCACCAAAACCTACATTGACCCCGAAACCTACGAGGACCCCAACAGGGCCGTCCATCAATTTGCCAAGGAGCTGGACGCCTCCTGCATTAAGATCGAGCGGGTTATCGGAGCAGGTGAGCTCATCCCCCATTCTCTCGGCTCCTTCCTGTTTAGACACACACCTCGCTCTCATATATCACACTGACAGCCAGATATTTACACCTTGACACGGCTTCACACGTTGTATATTGATAGTGGCGTTGCAAAGGAGGGGGGGGTTCATTGCAATTAACATGTGGGCCGCGTCTGGCGGAGGCAGTCACAGAGCTCGCTTCCTCCGCTGAGAAATTGCTGCCACATGGGTTTTTACAGAGGCGGTCAATGACAGTATGTATGCAACTCCAGCATGTCTTATTATAGGTCTTGGTTACACTCCCCTGAGTATAACAAGATGTCGCACTCCAATTTGTATTCCGCCACTGCACAGCTGCTTTGTCTCAAAATACACTAATAAATTTGTCATTGTGAAGTGCTGCCTCCCCCCCGACCCCCATCTCTCCCCCCCTCACTCATGAATGGCTCCATCCCCACACAGGAGAGTTTGGGGAGGTGTGCAGCGGCCGGCTCAAGCTGCCCGGAAAGCGGGAAGTGTCGGTCGCCATCAAGACGTTGAAAGTGGGCTACACGGAGAAGCAGAGGCGGGACTTCTTGTGCGAGGCGAGCATCATGGGACAGTTCGACCACCCGAACGTCGTCCACCTGGAGGGAGTCGTGACGAGAGGTAATCGCACTTGAAGGGGAGGTGAACATAGAAGGTGTGAGCTCAGTGTCCAGGTGGAAAACGTTGTTTTTCTGGTCAGTTCTGAGATTTTTTTTTTTTTTTTTTTGCTTTCATAACATGAGAAAACATCCAAAATATACATTTTGGTATTTTATTTTCCATCTGTAGATTTTATCCTAAATTCACCAAAAATAAAAGATTAGATAATGCCTCATCTCCATATTTGAACATTATATGAAAACTTGGAATACAAAAACGAATTGCCATAATGTAATTCCACCAGTAGTGTTTTCCTCTCTGAGCCAGAAAAATGTCCACTTGAAGCACTTAGATCCACCAAACTTTCCAGTTGCATTCGCATCTATATTTTGAGGGGTTTGTTCATATATCATTCATAGCTTGATTTATAGAATATATTATTCCTAAAATAATGTTTTATATGGCTGGTGACAGTATTTTCTGATTTATGGAGTGAAAACCTTTGAATGTCGAGAAAATAACATAAGAATTTTGAACGTGTCTTAATACAGTGTTCAGATTTCTTATGCAAATTAGCACATTTACTAATAAAATACTTAATTTGCATGTTTAATCATAATAATTCAGGAAACGTGTAATATAAAAATAATTATCATAACGTAAGTAATCAACTGGGGAAGTTTCCAGGTGAGGCTATTTAAAATTATCCCCCTTAAAGATCCTGCAGGATTGGTTTCATCAAAGCATATTTAGCTTCGGGAGGTAAAAAAGCGTCGCAGTTAAGAGTGACATTATATCTGATTAAATTAGCCACAGTCCTTGTTTAACATTTTCTCATTTAGACATTGTAATAAAAGGAGCAGATGGTAACTTTTAATTAAAAGCCAATGAAACACGCGGTTAAAAATAACTTGGAAGTCGTTTCGGCACAGTTGTTTATCGTGAAGCGTTTTTTAAGCAAACAAATTTCAGGTGAATAAGTAATCACCCCCTTCATCGTCCCTCTTGTTGTTGTTGTTTTTTTGTTCTCCAGGAAAGCCAGTGATGATCGTCATAGAGTACATGGAGAACGGCTCGTTAGATGGTTTCCTCAGGGTGAGTGTCACCTTCGAGCATCTCATTTCTTTAACTTTCCTAAGCAGTTCGCTAGTAATCGTCCCAGGGAGCAGGCAGTCCGCAGTAGGATCTGTGCATTGCATAAATATCATAAATCTTGTGCTAGAGCCGCTGCAGTGCTGTGACCTACATTTTTCCCCTCATGGTCAGCGAAGATGGCTGACCCGACTTGTGTTTTCCCTCTGTGCAGAAACACGACGGCCAGTTCACAGTCATCCAGTTGGTGGGGATGCTGCGGGGCATCGCGGCAGGAATGAGATACCTCTCCGACATGGGATACGTCCATCGGGATCTGGCCGCGCGGAACATCCTCGTCAACAGCAATCTCGTATGTAAAGTGTCGGACTTCGGCCTGTCGAGGGTGATAGACGACGATCCCGAGGCTGTCTACACAACAACTGTGAGTCAATTAAAGTGCCCACTCTCTCCACCCGGCGCCCTGTCTGAATCCTCTAATCAAGTCACAGCCGGTGCATGAAAATAGAGCAGGAGCACTCGTGCACGCCCAAGTAGTCAGCGCTGTTTTTAGTATGCGTAACAAGATGTGTGTCTGCAACTTTCTGACAGTTCAGCCTTTATGACGGGCTCATACGTTGTAAATGTTGCCTTATTTATGGCTAATTAACGTTTAATCATGCTTTATAGATGTGTTATAAGCCATTAATAAGAACGACTTTTGGGTTGCTTGGTTATCATGTGTACACTGTCATAACGAAGTTTATTACAAATGGAACATTTGGATGGCGGCCCTTTCTTAAGCCTTAAATTCACAACATGAAACAACAGCCACACTGAAACAACCAATCACAAGCGGAGCCAAAAAACAAGAACCCTGGAATATAATTTAATTTAAGCATTATTTAAGAAATATATATATATATATATATATATACACACACACATCATATCATAAAATGAAGTAAATAGCAAGTAGCCTTCGATTTAGTTATGCTAAAATGAGTGAATGTATTGACTTTCAATGGCCAGGAAATTAATTGCCTACTATTACATAATCTCAAATGTGAGGATTTGTATCTTTTATTTATATAATAGTAAATTAAGTATTTTTTTTAGACTCAAACTAAGTGAATTTAAAAATACAGGAAGTATAATTTAATAAAAGACTCTTTAAAATGCATTTGTCATTTATTTATGCAGGGAGACTTAATGATTTATGATTACCTGTTGACTAAAAAGAAGATGCATCTTTAATCTGTGATGCATAACAAACCTTTTTTTCTTAACTAAATTTAAGGTTTGTGCAATTTCTAAGCCTTTTAATGCTGATTTTGATCATTATCGGGATAATATCGTGAATAGCAGTTATTTTGGCCAGGATTATCGTGATATGATATTAGAATATTGTCCCATGCCAAGCTGTGTTTCAAATAAAATATGCATTCAGAAGTTAGGTCACATCCGTAGTTTTAATTGTAAATAAGCTAATTCTAATGAATATAGGAAACATTAATAAATACCAGTTACATCTTATAAACCCACAAAGGGTTCCGTCTCAGAAAATGGTGGTGGTATTGTTTTTGCTACTTTTGTGGAAAGTTTTTTGGACCATGTGTGTAACTAAAACTCTCTCTAATTGATGTTTTAGGGGAAGATGCAGGATATAATGAATGTGATCTTTGCTCCAGCCACTGACCTGCGTTTTACTGAACAGGGTGGCAAAATCCCCGTCCGATGGACCGCGCCGGAGGCCATTCAGTATCGTAAATTCACCTCTGCAAGTGACGTGTGGAGTTATGGCATTGTCATGTGGGAGGTCATGTCCTACGGGGAACGGCCCTACTGGGACATGTCCAACCAAGATGTAAGTTACTGCCTGATATGAAGTCATTAAGTTGCCTTGTCATTCTGCTGGGGGAATTCATCATAACCAAGGATCATAATCTTTAGTAAAAGAAAAAAAAAACGAACAAATACAGATATTCTTTTGAGTTTACAAGCCAAACAAAATAAATAAAAGACAAGCGGCGTTACTATCTTCTGACATTTGTTTTTATGAGTTTCTAAACCTGAAATAATGTATTGCTCCACAATGACTTCACAGATTACTTCCAATTTGGGACAATAGCTCTTTTACTAACTATCATCTGAAAGGGGGCAGGAATTATCTCCCACATTCATCTCCTATCATTTCTAAGTAAGTCATCCCACTAAAGTGTAGAAAATCACAGACTAAACTCCTAGTTTCTGCTTCATCTTTGAGGCTTTTCTTTTGAGGGATCCTCAGGAGAACCGCTCGGCCGGGACGGTAACCTTGGGCTTAATTATTTCAAGTCTTGCCATAATCACGCAGTCTGAATGCATTTGAAGGAGAAACAGTTCTGAAATGGGACACGCATGAAAATGAAGTCCTCAGAATATGGATTTGATGCTGGTTTTAATATAAACAACAGGAGTGGAAAAAAACATTGTTATGCAGAATGTTTTTTGATTCAAATGGCTCTAAATGTTTAGAATTACTTATGGTAATGTGGACCAGTGTGAGTTGCAGTGTTGAACCAATGAATTACGCAGACAGCAAATCAAGCAGATTGCACTGGTCGCTTTGTTTTAGACGTAGAACGAAAATATGTTGTGGGTTGCATTATGGGAAATGTAGTGTTTCCTTGCTGAACCTGTGTTCGTGTGTGAATATCAGGATGTATATCGACTTCTGCAGCTTTGATTTTTACTTTTTATGTATTTATTTTTATTCCGTCTCTCACAAACATCCCAACTTTATGAACCCAATACAAAAAATATGGACTATTCCTTTAACCATCCCTTTTATGGATGTTTGACAGTCAATGAAACTGGTAAAGGCCCCTTTACTGCAAGAGAGGGATTACTTTGCATCTCTCTTGTTGTACGTAAAACAAAGCAGGATTTATTTTTCAAAAACAAAACCTGTATCCCAAAGCAATGCAGTGATGAATATTATTTTAATAGGACTCCCTATAAATGAAGTCAAAACTCAGTCAAGCATGACAAAACAAGATATTTTCGCACCAGATTTGCAGATCTTAAAAAAAAAAGTAAAAATTCATACAGCTTGAAATTCCCACCTGACTGCTGATGTTGTGAAACTCATTTAAATTTAGAGATTCCGGCTTTCTATTAGGGGCTGTAATTAAATCTTTAAGGTGCCTTACCATCAAGCAAATTGTAAGAGCTGACTCCTGGCACTGCTCAGACTTTTCTTCCTCAAATAACACATTTAACACTTTTCAAGTCCCACAATTCTCTGTCCAAATTGCTACAATTATTAACTCACCAGCAGTTCTCTGAGTGCTGTTGCTCGCCTTCCTGCCAACTTCCGCTGAGGGAGTCGAGCGGCGCCGGACCATTTGAAGCCGTTCCGTATTGTTGGAAATTTGGCACATTCTGATTGATGGTGGATAGCAAGTTGGTTCGGTGCCTTAAGTTTCCTATTTGGCACCCGGCGTTTAGCACCCACAGCGACAGGCCTAAACATTATTAATATTCTCTGGCGCTCCAAAGATTGAACAATCTCATGTTAGAAATGCGAAACAAGATGGCTGGGCATTAACGTGGCATATGTGGTGTTTCGACGCTCCGCTACTTGACAGACATCAATGTCAGAAATGTTTGCACTTTGTCAAGATGTCAGCAAACATCCTCGGGGGATGCGGGAAGAACATTATTTGCATTTCCCCCAACTGTTTCAGTGTTCTGACACCATTTCCCTCCATGACTCACTCTCGTCTGAGCCATCCTGACAGAAATAGTTGATGAATATATGCAGAAACGTACACGTCCTTTTCCAATAAAGGAAGTTAAGCTATTCAAATCAAAGTGTTGGCTACACCTCCTACTCTCATGACATTGACTTTTAATGAACTCGGCGCTAAACTGCTCGCGTGATGCAGTTACAATAGAGTCCCTTTAAAGTCTCTCCGGAAAGATCTTTTCTATTATTTATCACAGCTGTATAAAGATAGCCCGTTGTTTACACAAATGTGGGGAATTAAACTCATAATTTAGTCTGCACTGTGCCATATAAGGAACCAAATACCTACAATTAAACCGTGACCTTGTAGGGCCCTGGATTTCAAAGGGTTTGGGGTTCGGATTAGGGTGATAATAAAAAGGTGACCAAAGAGGTTGGGGTTAGGATTAGGGTGATACTACAGGCTAACTAACAGGTTTGATGATACTAAATGCTGATACTAATGACCCATTTTGTTTTGCATTGCCCAGGTCATAAAGGCTATAGAGGAGGGCTACCGTCTTCCAGCCCCAATGGACTGTCCACCAGGCCTGCATCAGCTAATGCTGGACTGCTGGCAGAAAGACAGAGCCGAACGTCCCAAATTCGATCAGATAGTCGGCATCCTCGACAAGATGATCCGCAACCCTAACACATTGAAAACTCCAGTGGGAACATGTACAAGGTGAGGAGCTAAAAAAAACCCTAATTAATCATTTTGTGTGTGTGTCTTCATACAATAAAGAATTTGAACTTTTATTTTAGTGCATTAGTGGATGATCCAAAGTGTCCAGTGGATGATTTACCCTCTGTAGTTCACAGATGAAAGATAAATCCCGGGGGATCGATACCCCAAAGCAGCTCCCATGGCTTTATAGTCAATGGCAGGGCTTTTAAATCAATCTCTGTAATGAGTTCCTGGTACTTTAAAGTGCAGTGGGACTCCAGACCTCACTCTGACGTTTGTCAGATGAATTCTATTTGCAGTCAGAACATACTTTGCTGAGGTGAGATCGAGAGGTTCCAGCTGGTTAAAAAGCCCTTTATTATATGGTGACTGTATGTGATTAATATAGTCGGATTGAAAGATATTTTTCAGAAGCAGAAAGCTGACATGCTCCGTGTGTTTGTGAATTTCTTATTGATTGAAGCCTCCAATCAGTCAGTCAGACCCCCCCCCCCCCCCCCCCCCTTTCTCGCAATTTACTGCACCGCTGGATGCCTTTGGTCGTCGCTTTGTCTCGTCTTCTGCTTGATTGTGTTTTTCAGTGAAACGTTTCCTTTTCACACACGACATAAACATCACTCTGTGCTCATCCCGCAGACCAATTAGTCCACTGTTGGATCAGAGCACACCAGACTTCACCGCTTTCCGCTCAGTAGGAGAGTGGCTGGAAGCCATCAAGATGGAGCGATACAGAGACAACTTCACAGCAGCCGGCTACAGTTCCCTGGAATCTGTGGCCAGGATGTCAATCGAGTGAGTAGATATGAGGTCCTCGAGTGGTTTTAAGCATCGGTGGAGAGCGTTGACACCAGGTTGGATCTCACCTCCACTTCGCTTCCTTCCATCCCAGCCTGAGTAAACAAAATCCATTCTGTTGCATTTTTCATTCAAGCAGACTTTTGTTAGACTGCCACCCCATGAGTTCACTGTACATCTTCAGATCCTGGCCTGGGCCTTCGATTCCCCAAACAGAGATAACCAGGCTTTATTCCTTCCATGAACCAATACTTATACTGTATATAGTTTATGAAGAAGCCTCCATATTTATCTGTTCTCCATTGACTAAATATTTCTTTTCCATTTTGCAGTTTTTTTCATTGGTAGCCTCAACACTTACACAGATGGTTCACATTAAAAGCCTTCCTCGGGGCTCAAAGGGCTTAGTTCTTCCCGATCCAAGTTGGCTTTTAATGAGATCAGAGAGACAGAACAAACAGCAAAGTAGAAACCACATAAGAGTGGCTGATATATAAACTCAATGTATTGCAGCTTCTTCTATCTGGGATTCATTAAATGATATCCTCTAATTACAAACTGTCATCCACGATACATGAATAAATAAATAAAACATAACTAATACATGTTTTAAGAAATGAAAGTAAGCAAAAAAAACAACTACTATTTAGTTATAATTGTTCAAGAATGCATTTCCAAAGAGCAACTTCAAAATGACAGTACGTAACATCACAGTGTCACTGAGAAACTGTTTCCAAAAAGCAACTTCATAATAATAGCAGACAATATCAGGACATGCAATGAAAGTTCTATTTTAGAGAGCAGTCAGGGACAAGTATAAAAACAGAGATATTTCACACATCTCACCATAGCCTGAAAATAAATATATTATTTATAAGCTATATTGCTCAGGAGCTCAGTTAGTTGAGAGCTCTCGTGCACGTTAGTTTATCTAAAAATCTCACACGATAAAGCAAGTTTGATGTTCTGTGTGGGATTCAAGAGCTTCACTACACAAGTGATGCTGTGAAATAATGCCGATCTTTGGACAATTGCTTATCAAACCCTCCCATGTATTGTGTCCTCATCTCAAACTTGTGTGAGCTTATGGTTTGTTATTGCATTCTTACTAGTTGAGAGCATCAGCCCAGACTGCGGCTTGCCCTTTAGTTGTTACTCAGAACTTCCAATGACCATCAGATGTCAACATGCCTCTCCACATCCCCATAAAGTGCTTCAAGGATTAAAATAAACTTTCCAAACATACTTCCCAAGAAAAAAGATCATGCTTTTTTGCTATATCTTCCTTGGTATTTAGTTTTGAAAAAGTGTCATTGAGAAACAAGGCTTTTCCCTCCAGCTTTTACTCACAATAATAATAAAAGAAAAAAGCAGAGGCTGTGAATGGCGCTGGTTTTTGGGCCTCATGTGGTCCAGTGCATTGATTGATGTGTTGTCTTGTCTTCCTAGGGACGTGATGAGCTTGGGGATCACGCTGGTAGGCCATCAGAAAAAGATCATGAGCAGCATACAGACTATGAGAGCCCAGATGCTGCACCTCCACGGCACGGGAGTCCAGGTGTGACCGCATCGGACGGGACGAAAACAAACAAAAAAACAAAAACAGAACTTATCTGGAGCAGTGCCTGGGACGTAACCGGGAGAATCGTCAAAGTAAACGGACATCTGTCACGTCTGACTTTCTCCGGCTGTGTCTGGAGTGAAATCATTCCTTTGTTCCTCAGTGAAGGATTGTGGTCCGCCTTTTCAGAATGGGCACTAACGAGAGGAAAAGGGCAAAAAACTAAAACAACAAAAAAAAGAAACTACCTGGAAGACATGACTCTTTTTCATTTTTTTTTTTAAGCGCTTATGAACTTGACCACATAACAAATGGCGCATTGGAAAGGAGTTTGACGCTTCGGTTTCTTTAAGTTAATGAATGATTTAAGTGCACACCATGGCTATGGATTTCCTTTAAGAAAAAAAAAAAAAAAAAACTTGTCTACTTTCGGTGGTTTAACTTGTTTCTTTTTTTAATTTGTTGATGTTCTTTCTGTCGGGCCACAGTGACACGTTGTGGCCCGTGCAGCAGTTCCAATTTGGACTTGACAACAGGGTAAACGCTCTTTTATCCAAAAAGCAGAGGGAACTTCTTAGGTACAGATTCAGAGGTACTTTTTTTTTTGTGCTGCTGACACATGTTGGACTGTTTGAGCTGTTTGCAGTGACTCGTGTTTTCCTTCATGTGCTTTTGAAGTGAAAATGGTAACCTCACACGCTTGTTTGCAGCCAGAGTGTTTTTTTGTTTTTTTAGATGGTTCAAACCTTTCAATTCTTTTTTTTTTATTAAGGAATTTCCTAAAGAGTGCAACACTGAGGAGGCGAATTGTTCTTTGAATCAACAGACTTTTATATCACAGTAGCAATATCCTT
The DNA here is from genome assembly GCF_963514095.1 of Eutrigla gurnardus. NCBI lineage: Eukaryota > Metazoa > Chordata > Actinopteri > Perciformes > Triglidae > Eutrigla > Eutrigla gurnardus. The sequence goes on from NC_139927.1 coordinate 17,444,836, forward strand.
CGTCTTAGTGTTCACTACAGGAAACGCAGAACAGTTACTTGGTTATTGAGTAGAATGTTGCAACGATTTTATCTAAATTGAAGCCACCGCAAATTGTTTTGCCATCATGTTGCACATGTTGTGTTTGTTTCAGTGCATTGTTGAGCTGCAAATAGACATTTTCAAGGGGTGGATCCAAGAGCGTTTGTAGACGTAATACTGCCTTAAAATGCGTTAGACTAAGTATTGCCACTATTTTAGGCACTTCAACGGCAATGCTTTCTGCATCCATTTAAAGGGTGGACAAGCTCCCTGTTTTTATTTGTGTTTTATTTTTTTGCTTCCTTGTAGTGTGATGTCTTTTCATCTGGAACTTGAACCGGTGAAATCAAGCGCACGGACGCGGTTTTAATGCCGCGAATGACACAGTCAGCGAAAACTAGCGGACTAAACAGCAATAATTACCAGGTAGAAACGGTCCTCAAATGAGATTTTTGTTTGTTTTTTTAAAGGTGCTAGGTTTTATCACATGAGTGTGCTGTGCTGAGGCAAACCCCGCCAGAGAGGAAAGGAGCATACCTTTTTTGAAAATGGGCTCGAAAAAGAAAAAAAAACTCCCGTGCCAAATCACCAGATGAAATAACGATGTCGTATTTTGCCACTATGATGTCTAAACGTGGCACGGGTGTGTTGAATTGAGTGGCTGGAGAGATGAAAGAGGCAACCGTTCGAAACTCTGGAAAGGTGCCAATTAGCCATGCTGACATCATCCCCCGACACCCAACATGTCCAGAAATCAAAGAGCCCCTTCAGGGTTTCCAGTCTGTAAAATGAGGACCAAACGACGGAGCTCAGACACAGATCGTGCCGTTAAACCCCGCCGTCCCAGCTCCACGGGCACGCCATGCAGCTCCCTTATTTATTCATGCGTCTCCGCCGCCTCATTCCTCACGGGCGAAGATGTGACGGGACATGCATTAAAGTGTCTCTTAAGATTGCTCTTCTTTTCTCCCGTACGGCTTTTGTATGGAGATCAGAGTTGGGGAAGATGTGCTAAAAGCCAATCAACCTATTCTGTGCCATCTGTCCCCACACACACAAAAAAGGAGAACGTTTCCTTGTTGACTATGTTTTACTGCAGTATTCCTTCAGAAGAAAATGCAGTTATTCAGCTGACACGTAAACAGCAGTGGTGAAGCTGTCTCATCCATATCTTCTACCGCTGCTGTAACCTCAGATTCATCGGTATGATTTAGAAGCTACAGTGCTCAGCTGCATAAAAAAAAGCATAACCACACCAGGACTCATCAATCTCAAGCTCACAGGCAAACAGCAAAACCATCACTAGCTTTCTTCATTCTGTCCGTCGTCCACATTAAGCCAGCGAAAGCTGAAAACACATCTTTTCTCTCCGTTTTGGCCACGAGCCTTTAGAAAAGCGTCTCCAGGATGGATATAGAGTGAGTGAGAAGGAGGATGTAAGCCTGCCTGGACACTATTACGTTAAGTCACCTATAAAGAGCTATCTTAGACACAGATGTGGACAGCAGGTATGCACAAGAGCAAAGACATCGTGCTCATTCGTTCTGGCACATATTCTTCTGGGCTGGAATGCAGGAAGTGGAAACCCTTTTACAGCCGGCATCGTCAAACATACGGCAACATACCCGACCGTTCTATGTTCGGCTGTCGGAAACAATAAACCAACGACGGGACTCCAGTTCTGCAGAATTCAGACAGGTGTTTCAGTTTAATGTGTGACCGTGTTAACTGGTGACTTTCAGCCAGATGAGTCTGTGGTCTGTTCGTGGTAACTTACGTAGATAATTAACAGATGTATTTAAAATCAATCGAAGGCTTTTACGAGGACACCAGGTAACATGGTCACTGGTTCAACCAAAACACCATTAACTCAAAAGTTTATGTCATGGTATTTGACATCCTGTGCATCACCACAGGAAACACACCAAATACATGTGTATATCTCACTAGTAAATATTGGGCCACTTGCTAATATATTCTAATCACTCACTAATGGACAGAGATGTGCATTCACAACCGTTGGTGGTTAATGCTCTTGCACAAGCTTCTGCACTCCGCCGTACTTCCGTTTCCCAAACTTAAGTAATTTACGTACAAACTACAAGAGTCTATAATTTGGGCGTAACCCTCTCTGTGATCACTGATTTATTTTTATTTATGTTAATGTAGCTGACAGACGTTGCGACCATTAAAAAAAAAAAATGGGATGCAGCTAAGGAGTATTTTCATCGTAAAAAAAAAGCCAATTCTTTTCAAAGTGGATCCATTGATCTAAAAAAAAAGCCCAGTTTATATCTTCAATGCCTTGTTTTTTCCAACTAGCTGTCAACTAAATTAGATATCTAATTAGAAAGCAGAGAGGACGACGACATCCAGCAAACATTCACTTTCAGGTCGGAACGCGTACATTTTGCCCAAAGATCTTTTCATCAAGTTATTATTTCAGCTCTAGATTTCACTGGCAAGGAATGACAGGCCTTTTCTCTTTTAACATTGATGAGCTGCAATCAAATTAGTATTTTATACTTGTTCCTTTGTCTGACAACAGAAACAAAAAATTAATGACTACGAGCGTGAGACTGTACGAAAACTCTGGTGACAGAAACCAGGTTCAGGCCCCGTCTGTGCCACTGTTTAACCAGATGTTTGCTGGGTTGTGTCGCCAACCCAGAAGGAGACTGAATGTTTACTGTCGTCCAGCTGCTTCGTGAATACACATATTTTTAGGGTTTAGGGTTTTGAATGATGGTAATGAAATGTGGTACTGCCCAGTTGCTTTTACTCACTTCTGTGACAATGGAAAAACATGCTGAAGCATTTTGTTGGAGATGCTAATACCTAGCCTGAAGTCACTGTGTGTGCATCTTAAAGTCAAACTGAAGTGAAAAATGCCTCTTTAACACTTTAAAATCACATTTCTGGTCATATTGAGCACCTCCTCAATATGCCACCATGTTTTTCACTGTCTTCATATTTTGATATCAATTCCAATATCTTTTCCTTCCTGGAAAACAAAATTATGATGCGTGGTTACATCATATAGTACCAACCAATGTCAACCAATAATATCGTGACATCCATAAATCCAACAGTCTGCACAGAGCTGGAGAAGGTCGTGAGCTAATCTTTTCAATAATAAATCATCCGAATGTTACGTCACGCCTTCTGATCCGGTTTCACTAGATACTCGACATACAGCTCTCTGCTTAACTTTACCATCATTCAAAACCCTAAACATTAACCTCTAAAAAGGTTAACAAACAAAAAACCTTGTGTAGGTTGCATGTTGTTTTGTTTTGGGGTTTTTTTTTTATGTAAACTGCGTTTCCAGAACGATCCTGCTTAGTGTGGATTGGATCCATTTTCACTGTGGGACTCACCTTTGTCAGGAGACACCAGGAATTAGCCCTGACCAGCTCGGAGCCCCCGTGTCACCCACACCCACACACACACACACACACACACACACCCACCCACCCTTTATCCATACAGCAGAGCTCAGCAGTTGGGCCTTGGCCAGACCTTTGAATTGAATACCGGCATGAAGTCATTCAGTCAGCACAAAACTCCCCAGTTCACAGGCAGCATTCTCTCTCTCTCTCATCCCCACTCCCTGCGCTTATTTTTTAAAAAGAGGGCCCCTGGAGGCCCCTCACACAACCCACGGTAGAATGCCTAGTTTTTTGTCCTGTGCTGGGGAAACAGCAGTTTGAGCCAGATTGAGATTAAGGCCAGGATACAATCGATTCTAACTCACCTCGAACCTTCACCGCCAGAAGTCACTTTACCGTCTGTTTTTCTTTTCTTTTTTTTTTTCTTCTTTCTTTCTTTTTTTCAGCTTGGTTCATCCACATTTTAAACTTCAGGTTGCTCAACTCTGGACAAGAAAAGTTGTTGTTGTGGCTCTTATTTCAGCAAAAACACAAAAAAAAGAATACAAAATGTAAAAAATGAAGAAAAAAAAGAACGAAAGAAACCTGCAGGATGTAGAGATGTTGGTTGGAATCAGGAATAGCAGATAGAGTATGAAGTTATTTTTCAAATCTTGTGGTTCAGCAGTTGGAAATTAGTGTCACCTCTTTGTCGAGGCGGTGGATAATTCCAAAGAGTGCAGCACTGTTGATTGTGTTTGAGGGAGACGAGATTTGAGGGGGGTCTTTGTATATGTACTAATTGTAAAACTTGTACATTTTATTTATATTGTTTTTTACACATATTACTCAGTAGAGAGCTCTGAATACATTGAAAATGCACTATATTTTTCTATCTCGCAGATGAATTATTGTCACCCACAAGATTTCAGTTGTACATAATTGTTTTGTTTTTTTCATTTAGGACCAAAGACAGATGATAGGATTTCCATCTTTACTTTGACTTTGACTTTGTTTTGCATTTTAGTTAGTTGTACAGTAATTCAAATTGTCAATTTATTATTTATTTTTCTGTGATGAAAGTATTGAGAATATTTACTGGTCAAAAGTATTTTCCCCAAACAGCAGAACTGTAAGATCATTTAATTAGACAATTTCTTGTTACATAGACAATTCTTTTTGCTTTGTAACCTTTGTAATAGACTGTACATATATTTTTGGAAATATAATACAATCTCTATAGAAGTTTTGGGTGTCCTTTGCTGTGTTTTTTTTTCATCATTGGCTCATCAACTCATTTCCACACCATATGATGTTCAGATAGGTATCCACGAAAGACATCAGCCATATTTGGTAAATCAATGTTTTCTTTTATTTAAATACATTTTTAGTCCATAAAAATGCATTTTAGTGGGATACCAACCACTCTTCAGCATCAACTGTCAACGAGCTCCAATGTAAAGCCATCGCTGTCTTTATTGAATGATCAGAGGCACTGGCGTATTATGAAAGAGGGAAAGTCCCCACAGTTGGAAAAAGTATATTCACATGCATATTTATCACGCGAAAAAAGGCTTTAAGCCAAAGCAAATAACAAATAACAAATGTTCCCCCTAAATATAATAATATATTTTTTAGCAATGATAATTTTGCTAGGAAGAGCTTCCAATTATGAAGAACCCATGCAGACGTCAAATATGAAAACAAAACATTACTACACAATTGTGCACACAGCATTAGCAAGCACGAGAAATGAGCACATGTAAAATACAATCAGCATGGGACACAAATAAAACAGGGCTTTAAACAGGGTTTATGTCCATGAGTCTGTTGCCCCAGTGCATGCTGGGATGCGTCTCTACACATGAATGAATGGATGGATTTTATTAATCCCACATTATGAAATACCTCGTATAAAGGCAATCACGAAAGCAGATCTATTATCCCTCCCTACTCATTGTGCCTTTGTTTCAAAATAAGAGCACAATCCTCTTAATGTGTTTGGAAAAACAAATTAGCTGGATGAGCTATAACGAGATCAACATGATCACAGCATGTTAGCCTGATTACTTAAGCCATGTCTGAAGAACACCACTGGTTCATCACATCAAATAATGAATTAAAGTTGTTCATGAATAGCTCTTGCTTTATCCCATGTTGCCGTGTTCTGGAAGGTATAAGTGGCCATATAATCCATTAGTCAGAGGGACTTATATAATCTTTCAAGCCAAAGTTTGTTCCTTAGCTTTTAAGGTAGACTTTTATTAATAAGATGCAGCTATGTTGATGTCCAGCAGGGAAATTCAGTATTGTCACAATAAGTTTCATCTCTTCAATGTCTTTTTTTATGTCACAGAAATGGTTGTTTACAGGTATATTTATTACAGTTATTGTTAACAAAATGAACCCTTATCATTTGTATTGTTTGCCATGGAGGTTTGTGTGTGTGTGTGTGTGTGTGTGTGTGTGTGTGTGTGTGTGTGTGTGTGTGTGTGTGTGTGTGTGTGTGTGAGACCACATGGACATGCTCAAAGCTTGTTTGTAGCGAGATAAGACAGACAGAACTGTCCAAACAGTCCCCTGAACTTCCCTGTTTCCTACTTTAATCTTCCAGAAATTCCAATACTTCCAAAGAGCTTTAACGGATCCCTCCTGAAGATATCTCTCAGCAGTTTTTAGTATTTATTTTGGTAAGTCCTGCAGTGGCTCAACATGCCGTCTCCAATTCTGCTCGACGCTCTGTGAGCTTCCTTCACATCAATCTGGCCTCCTTCCGTGTATTTCTCTGTGGCTACTCCACACTTGTCATTAACTCAAACGGCGCTGTCTGACGCTCAAATGGTTCGATCATTATCCGCGGAAGTATTGCAATAAAAGTCTGAAAGCTCCCGTTACACTGGATAATCAAAACAGCGGTTTCCAAAAGGGACGATTTCTTTAGTAAAAAAGTAATAAATTAAAACTATTCTCCACACTTAAGCAATGATCTTTGGCCCTCTGAGCAAGATTATATTTAAGTAAAATGCAACTGATATATATATATATATATATATATATATATATATATATATATATATATAAAAATAAAATGCAAAATTAAACAATTAAAATGTCATAAATATATATAACCCATAATTGTATATGCCATATACTATAAAAGTTCACTCAATTTATCAATTGAATTGAATCATATGTGACAACGTATTTAATTTATTCAGAATAACACTCAGATTTACATTTGAATTTTTTTCATTGAACTTTTATAATTAAATAAGTTGAAATATTCACAGGAAATTTAAAAACTTAAATTCAACGTTTTTAGTATAATTATTTCAAAACCCTCCTGGAAACCGTGATGGAAAATCTGGTTATTTAGTTTTTACACTTAATTCCTCCACTTGATCACATCATTAATTATTTGCCGGATCTCTTTCCATTACACGCTTTCACATTTTGATTTCATCCATACATCCATCCAACTTTTCCAACCCAAAACACCAAAACACTTTGCCTTCATTTCAACTTCAAACATTTTTTTGAGCCCTGAAATTTAACAAGCGCATAAAAACAGCTGGAGTACACTGATGTTTCTCTGGAGGAGAACTTATTTTCTCTGCCACACATAATAACGCATTCCACATCCAACTGTTAAAGACATTTTAAGGACTTGTCCAAGCCTCATCCCAGACAAAAGCCACTTATTCATCCATGTGCTTTAAATCTTATCTCTGAGTTATGAACACCTGCACATCTTGGCATCCTGTAGTAAGAAAGCAACACGTTGTTGATCATAAATATTTAAGAAATAGTCAGAGTGCAAAACAAAGATGATCCTGTATTTTTTTCATATTTCTTTTTCTGTTTTCAGTGCCAGCATATCATAATGACACAAATGTGCTACCTCAATTTCAGTGTCATACATTTGGATTTGTTGCCAGTGCTGCACAAGTCACATCGAGATCAAATCAAGAAAAATAAAATGAAAGTCTTCTGGTTGAGGAACCCATTATCCATCTGTTATCAATCATTATAGATGCATTATCATATTGTTTTATCCTTTATTTCCCCCCCAACGTTGCATCATACAGTATATTTGTTCATATAGGATGGTATGACATGGTAACCAGAGATGCATCGTCCCTAAAAGTTCATCATTTCTCAAAATGTTGAGATGAAGACGGTGTTCGACGCCCTCATTGCTACCTGTCAATCAAAAGGTAGCCCCGCCCTGAAGCATAGATTGCTTTATCGTCTATTTGACTCTAAATGGGACTTCTTGAAATGTATAAATGAAGCTTTAGTTTATTGCAGAGAGATATTACAATTGTTTATAATACACCCTAAAATGGATCACATATTGGATCTCCATATTTCAGAGTGAAAAATGTCTTCATCTACAGCTCTCCAATACACTGATGTACTGCCACGGAAAAACAGTGGAAGCTGGCAGACTGCCAGAGGAAGATAACAGGGAAAGAAATCATTAGTTATTTGGCAATTCTGCAATAATGCTGAGCCCCCGCTTCACTGTTATTACAGTATCTGACATTTTGCATCGAATACACAAGTCAAAAGGGGGATATGGAGATGAATGGGTTTAAACTGTGTAAATTGATTAGGGAACGTGCAGGCCTGACTAATGGTTACCTGTTGGACTCCACAGGGAAAACAGATCATGACCCATTTAGAAAACAAAGGCATTCGCTTTTCACACTTCAGGTGTGTCCTTTGGGGAAATATAATGTGATATTTACAGATGCAACAAAGTAGACTTTTCATGCCTAATCTGCTCCTCTTGTCTCGAAGAAAAATAGCAGGCGATTTCTGGGGAAACGGGGCCCCTGTATCCTAAACGGGAGTTGGTGCTTTATCAAAAGTTTTGCCATCGACTTGCCTTGAGGAAGAGAGCATCAATCCATTCTCATTATGTTGTGGATATTGTCCAAAGTTCCTAGTTCCGGAGTGCTGTTGCTAATCAGACCGAGTTTTAAATACAGTTCTTTGTGTGGTTCAGAATAGGAGAAATCATACTCCACCCAGTCCCTGGACAATCAGCCTGCAGGAAATTGGTCCTCCATGTAGGTTGGGTGAAAGGGCGTGCAGTTTGTGCTATTTGGAAAAGTGACACGTTCAATAATAATACATTTTGAAGTACCAGGAGTATTTCACACAGAATGCAATGTGGGGAAAAAAGTGTTTTTTTCTTTCATATTTCACGTCACAAATAAATGACATCATTAACCACTTAGTGCCAGCTGACTGATATCTATATTTATGAGGATTATAAAACAACTGGGAGGGTCCTTAGTCCACACCTACATGGGAAACCTTATTATGCCTTTCAATCTTGACAAAGCAGCACATACCAGATCCACTCCTTTAATTCTGACCTTTCACAAAAGTTGCAGGTGAGTATTTCACATAATATTATTATTATTGTAATTATTATTATTGTCTCTGGTGTGTAAAGGCCTTTAAAAAACAAGGAGTGATGAGCGATACCCAAGAACTCAGCACTTCCTGGGAGCGAAGCAATCAGCCTTCTGCCGCCTGAACAGCCTCTGCACTAGTACGAGCTAATAAAACACAAAAAGAGAGTAATGAACAAAGTGAACAACACAGCAGAAGCATTACACTCAGCCACAACTGCACCATACACACCAATAGTGGAATGAAGTACCACGTTAAATCCAGGACTGTACTTACAATTTTGAGGCACATGTACTTTACTTGAGTATTTCTTTTTCCAGCTCCTTCATACCTCTACTGCACTACAACACTACTACAACAACAGGAGATGCTCAGAGAATAAAGGCTGGAACACTTACTGAAACAGATGAAGGGATAACACAGACTAAATACACAAGGGAAGAAGAGTAATGAGGGACAGGTGAAACTAATCATCCGGGGTTAGGTAATCACAAAGGTGGGAAACACAAGGGCAGGAAGTGAAGCATCTGAAATGAGACATAAAAAGGTGAGTACCAAAATGAAACTGAAAAAAGTGGAAACAATAAAAACACTGATCACGGGACCAGGATGTAAGACAAGCATGGAAACAATGATCTTATTCCACTATTTGAATAAAGAAACATTTTGTTAATGTTTATAAAACAAAATTCACCCCAAATAATTGCTATATGTGACTTCAATTTTGTTTTATTTTAAATGTATACATTTTAATACATGTTGGGTCTTTGAAAAGGGACTAACTATAAAGGGTATAATGCATACTATATAAGTATAAAAAAGGTTTTCCATTTGCACACCGTTCAAGTTATTTGGATGAACTCAAAACACCCTCAACTTTACTTTAACCGAACACTTAATGGTTCCTTTCAAATCAAGTACAGGGCAAAAACCACAACAAAAGCATCACCGTCATTGTTTTTTTTTACTGCATGTATTTATCATAATACTTCCGCAGCCCAGTTGCTTTACGAGTCTCCTAACAGCAGAACTTTGCCTTGATGTCCTCTTCAATGTTGTTTGTTATCCTGAGTGAAATTCTACTCAGGCTCTGTGTGTCAGATGTCAACAAAATCATCTGAAAACCAAACATCTCCTCTCGGCTTAATCTTCTCCCTGGTTTCATCATTAGCAGGGTAAACATCATATTTTCTGTACAAAGTACTCGCATTCCTGCAAAGTGTCACTCGGTCGACAAATCAGCATAAACAATTCTGGCGGATGTAATTAAGAACCCTGAGCGGCAAGGGCATCCGAACTCCGGTTTTAAGAAATATTAGCGGATAATAAGCAGCGGAGTTAAATCATCAGATACAATCTTCTGAGAGGAGGTTGGTAATCACCATACTGCTGCGGCTCATATTTTATATTTCTATTATTTATTATATTCCCCTTTAGGGTCAGTCGTGGACGTGGAAGCCCACACTGAAGCGCCTTAAACTTGTATTTTCTCCACTGCCCATCAGGGGGCGACTCCTCTAGTCGAAATGTGATTGCATGGAAGTCTAATGACCCTACTTCTGACTTGATTTATTATCTCTGTAAACATTGTAAACGAGTTTATGGTCTCTCAGTGTTTTGGTGCATCGATTACATTGTTTTTCCTACTTGCCCTTCAAAATGACAATATCTACTAAGTTGTAGGCCAAATGTCCCTCATTCTCGTAGTTTCAATTTGCTCTCAGCAGCAGATTTTGTTGGCAGAAGGCAGCTGATCCATCTCCATCCAAGTGTGTAGTAAGTACTCCAGTAAAACAAAGTAGTACCAACAGAATGAGTGGCCTAAGTGCACAGTAATACCATGAAACTAAGAGGAATTTGGCATACAACCCACACAACCCCATTTCAACAAACCCAAACAAACTCTAAGGTCTAAAGGCCCCCACACACCGCCCAGACGTCCAACTGCCTTATCCGACCACTCTCCGCCCACTCTGTTGCCTCTCGTCTGACCCGTTCGGCAGAAAAGTTGCGTTGTACACACCGCTTCGACGTGCTTCCGACAACGCAGCAGCGTGTACGTTCTGCGCTTGCGCGAGATGCAATAAGCCTCCTTAACAGCGGGTGGCGCTAGTCTCGGGCCAGTAGCCTACTCCAAAACAGGAAAACAGGAAATGACGGAACGGAGTGCAGATAAAAACAATGCACACACAGCTGCTCTTCCGTCTCTTCGCTCCACGTAGCCATTGCTTCGATAAATGTGCAGAAATAACCAAAAGTGCGACGCAACGACGAAGTAAAATCTGTACTCTGCGCCATCTCTGTTTATGTGGTTTGTTGTTTACCATCGTCACTTCCGCCCCGCCCACACACCGCCATTGGATACTCTGATTCGCTAGCACACCGCCAATCAGAGTATCCAATGGCTCAGACGTCCAACAGCCCACCTCCTCAGACTTCGTATGCTCAGTCTGATCAGACAACGTCCGCGCGGCTCCGAAAGCTTCCGACGCAGCTGTACACACCAAACATATGTGTTCCCGACCTCGTCCGAGCCTCTCCAAACGCTTCAGACGTCCAACGGTTGGGCCGGTGTGTTCCTGCCTTAATGAATGCAGAAAAAAAAAATCTGTTAAAAAACACAAAAAGTTAACAATGTTTGGTACATCCTCATGACACTGCACATCAGAGAAAAATCATATTATTATGGCATTGCAAGGCTGTCGGTACGATCGTCAGCGGCTACTGTCTGCATGGTGAAGTGGCGTTGAGTGAGAAATGCAGAGGTCAAATTTCATGTACGATTGTAATGATGTTAAAGGTCCAACTTTGACCCATCAGCTCCTTCCCTTTTGGCAGCCTAACCCTAACCCAAGTAGTAGCTGTTCATCAAGGATACCTTAAGTACAACAGTGCTATGATCAAAGCGCTATAGTTAAGAACATAGAAGTGCATTTTTCTTTCTTTTTTTTGTGGAAGTCGGTCATGCTATGCAGAGTCGAGGTGAAGTCTTAACAGGTGAGTCTTGAGCCTTTTTCGGAAGATGGTAAGTGACTCTGCTGTCCTGATTGGTCGGGAGTTCATGCGTACACTAAGGCGCCAGAACAGAGAAGAGTCGGGACTTTGCTGAGCGACATTTGTTTGATTTCAGTGATGAAGTTGAATTTTTCCGATCGCAATGGTCGCTACGCCCTGAAATCAATGATGAAAGTTGCCAAGAGGTAAGCCACCTTGCTTCATTTTTGGTGCTTCAACGTTGCAAATGCTCAGTTCTAAATCGGACAAGTGCTAGCAGAAAGTATTGATAACCAGAACAAGCAAAATATCAGTAAGTTGATAATATTTTACACTTGAAAATGTGTCAAACTAGATAAAACAACGGTAAATAGCATTTGTTATCTGTATGTATACGGTCATGTTTTATTATAGGTTAAACCTGAGCTAGGCCATACTACAAGGATAGCAATCATAGCACATGCTTATAGGGTGAGAAATTAGTTTCAAATAGTACATCAAGTCTATCTATTTATCTTTCATACATGGTAACAACAAGAAGTATGCCACAAGTTGATTACAATCATTTGTTCCACGGAAATCAAACAATAATGTGTTTCGTATGCAAATCCGACCGCATTGCCTTGAAAAACACAGCATTCACCATTCCGCTTTTCTTCCTGAAACAAAAACGTTATCTTGATTAAGTGTCGCAGCAACAGTCCGATTCATCAAACGTCTGTATTCAGAGTGTCTCAGGACGCTCTGGGCTGATTGAGAGTAGCCTGGCTGCCCCGGATTCATGGGGTCCTTTTTTATGGCCTGTGGCACCTTCCTGTGGTAAGTAAGGAGGCAGTAAAATATGGCCTCCCCCCTCCCTCCCTCACTCAACCCCCGCTATGGTCCACAATCCCCAAGGTAGATGATCAGTTTCACAGGCTGGCAAATGCCTCTGTGGGAAAGGTTGATGGATTTGGCAGATACAATGGTTTCCTCAAAGACACGGTGGAGCACAATGAGTGATGCTGCTGCTGCCATTAGCTTGCTGCTCACCGAGTGTAGCTCAGCTCAGAAGATCGCTCGTTAAAAAAAATGCACATGGAAATCCTATTACAGTGATAATCATGACCACAGCCACTATATAAATGACTGAAGTGTTTTCATCCTGCACGTAATCGTGACTTCCATGTTATTTTTAGCTCACTATTAAGCATTGACGGTGAGTTCTGTTTTCTGATTTTTTAACATTGTTCTGCTTGAAGTGTGCACCAGAAATAAACTTTCTCAAGAGACTTCTCTGAAACACAAGTGAGGTCAGAAGTCCATCCATCCATCCATTGTCTACCGCTTATCCTGTATTCAGGGTCGCGGGGGGGCTGGAGCCGATCCCAGCTGTCATTGGGCGAAGGCAGGGTACACCCTGGACAGGTCGCCAGTCCATCACAGGGCTGACATGTAGAGACAAACAACCATTCACGCTCACATTCACACCTACGGGCAATTTAGAGTCACCAATCAGCCTATCCCCATCCTGCATGTCTTTGGACTGTGGGAGGAAGCCGGAGAACCCGGAGAGAACCCACGCTTACACGGGGGGAACATGCAAACTCCACACAGAAGGAACCCGGGCCGACCCGGGAATCGAACCCGGGATCCTCTCGCTGTGAGGCGACAGTGCTACCCACTACACCACCGTGCAGCCCCAGGTCAGAAGTCATTTAAATTAATTAAAATGAATTGATTTATTTTCATTCCTTGAGAAAACTTGAAATTGAATGAATTCATCTCAAGGTAAGTTGGATCTTTAAAAATGCTCATGTCTTAAAATCAATACTTGCATAACACTTGGGTCCATCTGACAGTGGATATTGACAATCAACAATCCAAAACATTTTGCTATGCCAACAAAATCCATAGCAACCAAGTTTCAATATCTTTCAACGTCACAGCATTCGTTGGGTTTTGACATCAATTTGATTTTCATTTCTTCCTACAATTCAATGTCTTTACAACATTGGAGCTTGATGTCGACCAAATGTTGGGTTTATGTTTGGGTCTATCCAACGTAGGAGTCTTTTAGAAGTTATACCAAACCTTTGGGAACACACCTATTACGCAAATAATCTAAATAATTTGTAACTGGTATAAGCAAAACACAGGAGTTGTGTAACAAATTGAGGGTAAAACATCAACATTGGCTTGGTTTCGTATGGGATGCAGTGGTCTCCTGTCTGAAAGTCCTGTGTTTGTTAGACCCCTCCCATCAGCCCTATGCAGAGTTGATCACTCTTCATATTACACCAGTTGCTCTGAGCATCTAATAGTGACCAAATTAGTATTAGAATTAAATATGGTTATTGCACTTCTACTAAGGCAGCACAAACAAATGTATATGAAAGATTTGATTTGTGTAAGTCCTGTGTGAAATGGCTGTATCATTAGGAGGTATAAACAATCTGCCATCTTTACAGAGTTCAACAGCTTTCAGAGGAGCCTGTTGATGATCAGACTGGCTGCATTTCTGTAATACCACAGAGTGATTTTTGGAAAAGTTCAACAGATTCACTTGGGTGGCAATAATGCAGTGACATTTGGAAAACTGAATGTGTTGATATTCACTCTAATTACAAGTGCTGTGTTTTGCTGGGATTTGAACTTCAAATTGACAAATAAAGAGTTTTGTAAAAAAAAAAAAAAAAAACCTTCATCTGCAACAGCACTGTTAGGTCTCTGTGGAACCAGCACAGGAGGAGTTCACAGAATGAACACCCAATATGTTAAAAAATAGAGCTATTGGCATTGATGAAAGGAGAAACCTGCTTCATACACGTGATGTATGACTGGGAAGGACACTACCTGCTGAAAGACAGACCGATGCCGCCTTTGACCTGCAGTTGGTGCTCCAGCAGGCGTTCAAGGTTTCTGCACCTGGCAGCAGTGGTTTATCCTCCGGCCAGCAGCAGAGCTTTGCCTCGCCTCCCACGTGAGGACATGATTCGGCCGCAGAGCCGCAAAACCACCTTCACCATGGGCCTTCCCAAGTCCATCTGCCAACGTGCACCCGGCGGAGCCCAGCCAGCGCCAGAGCCAGGTCCTACGAGGGGATCCTCCCACACTCAGCGGCCCTTGAGAATATCTTTTCAGTTCATTAAGAAAAGGTGCTTCCTCCTCGATAACCTCATTATAGCACACCCATCTCAACAACAACCTCCACACCACTGCTCCAGAGGGGCGGACTCATTCCTTCCTCCCATCAAATATCTGGAGGATTTTTAGGATGTTTATAATAATAATAATAATAATAATAATAATAATGATAATAATAATAATGATAATAATAATGGGAGAGCCACCAGCATGACAAGGTGATATTCAGCAACCTTTCTGCACTCAGCGCTGCACGTTTTCAGCTCTTGAACCAAACGATGTTTCCTGGCACACCAAAGCTCACACACCAACATACACCGGCGGGTCTGGACTCATGGTCCATTAAAAGACACATACAAATACATATGCAAAACAATTAAAACAATTAAAAACGACAGTGTTTATCAGGATTTGACAACAGCATAATGATAATTACATGAACCATTCAGTCTGCAAATACATTTGTACATCACATTTCTCAACAGTGCATGAATAGTGTTGACTCCTACCATACAGTATAGTTCCCTTGCACTGTTCCACCCTGTTTTTTGAGCAGTATCCACAACCCATCAAATGCTCCCAGCGGGGCCTTTTGAGAAGTGTGCCTGCTGTTATTATTGAGATTAACTGATTGACTACCTGAAGACCACCTTATAACACAGTTTGCACATCCATAATTACACTGTTTGCATTAACATTTGCACTGTTTTATTGTTGTTTTATTTATGTCTCACACGCTGCCTATTTTAAATACTTGTTAGTTTTTGTCATATTTATCTATTTTTATACTTAGATGTTACATTGTTTGGCAAACATGGGGAAACACGTCTCTTTACTGAGCATATGATAATAAACCCTTAGAATCTTGAATCTGAATCTTGAATCTATGTATTTCCCCTTTTCTCTAGATTTCATTACACAGTTTGAACAACTGGTTCACAAAGAGCAAAGTTCACGGACATTGTGCTGTGTTTACTAAACAGCCGGTGCTTCTGCCTTGAGGCAGCGCTGCAGCCGACATCTTGTCAGCGGAGCAGCAGTAAGTGAACACACCAGTCCAATCAGGACTGATCAGTAGCATCCCAGCAGTCGGGGGGCAACGGGAGTGATTTGAGTGGGTGTGTGCCTGCGTAAGGTCACGATGCGCTTCTCTGCAAATCACCCCTCTCACTGGGCAGCAATGTGAGGCATGAAGAGGCAGAGAAATCACCGAATGGCCTATTGTAAATTGTGCTGAGCGGGAGATGTGGGGGCCAGCATTGTGACACTATTATCTTTCCGTCTGACATGAGATGTGCCACGTTATTCATGGAGAATGAATAGATGGAGGATTCCCCAACGGCTTGGGGGAGTGAAGACGAGCAAACAAAAAAAAAAAATAGATGAGTATTTATGCGGTCGCCGTAGTGAAAGCGCCGCCAGGAGATTAGTCGCAAAACTGATATAGAACGTGCGTGACATGCCATCCCTTTAGAAATGATTAGACTGCACAGATCTGCAGATTTTCATAGAAAGGGGAAAAAAACCATTGTTAACATCTGTCCCTTCCCTGCTTTATGAAGCACAAACATATTCGGATACCATTTGAAAGCCTCTGGAATCAGCCACAATTCATTGCGACTCGAATGCATAATGGCCGGGTCCTACTGCTAAACAGCTGCTTGGCTGTCCTCGCACAGGAAGCTTCATTTGGATAAACACAGCTGATGAAGGCGTAGTCGCCCAGTACCCAGTAATGACTGTAATGATAGCAGCGCTCAGCTAGAATGCATGAGAGGCTCGTAATGCACGTGATGCAACTTTAGGAGCGAGGCCTGTAGGGTCTTCTTCGCCGACCAGGGTGGGCGGGTCGATGCTCAGAAGCCAGACCCAATAGGGGTCCCTAATGGGGCCTGTATTGATCCTAGCATGGTGTTAGCCCCATGGGTCTAATGGAAAAGACTGGAGAAGGGGGAAAAAAGGGCTCTCCACCCTCAGAATCTGGATCACACATTGTGTTCACTTTGCCGGACAAAAGCGGTCATGAAGGTGTTTGTTAGAGCAGCTGAGAGCCGGGTCGTTGCTCTGAGGTGAGCTAACACAGTAAAAGGAGGAGGCTCACGCTGGAAAAGCAGGCTGCCCTTGAGTGATTTTGCTCCCCCTTTGAATAAGTGCTCATACACACACACACACACACACACACCGGCTATAATATATCACCTACATGTCCCCTAATGACCTTCATGTGGTATATTGAATGTAAACTGGGTTCCACAGTATGTTTGCACATGATGCTTCAGAGTCATCGTCAGTCTCGAGGCCAGATAAACGAACCGTAATCTGTGAGAAAATGCGTTTCCCTCAAAACATATTTGAGAATGCAGTTTAGTTGTATGGCAGTGTAATTTTGAGGAGATGGGATCTATGATATAGAAATAATACATACAATAGAGATTGCACTAATATATCGGAATTTAACACTATTCTGTTCTCATGCTTAGTTTTGGAGAATTCGCTTAACTTTTTCAGCCTTGTATGTCTCAGCTGGCGACCATTGCTGCAGACTCGCTGATTACCAAATTAACCTTCAGATCACTATTCATCTGTAATTGTTAACAAGAGATGTTTGCCTGCAATCGCTCGTTCCATTCTAGCCACTGCAGCACAGCTGTCAGCTGTGGTTCACATCTGCAGGGAGATCGGGTAAAGAACAAGCAGCAGCAGCAGCAGCACAGTGATGCTTTACAGCAACACAATCAAGTTCAATCGGGTCACTCAGCTGGGATTTACGACAGAGGGCGACCAAACGCGTGATAAAATGACTGCCTGAAGATTAAAGTGCTGTTCTGCGGATGTTCAGCGAGTCCACTCGGGAAGCAGAAGTTTGCCTCTCCTCTTTCAAATCTAAAGACTCAGTCGACATTACTGCAAGGCTGCCTTTAATTCGTTTCATGGTTATACCAATGTGGAGTGATTTGAGAGCATGAAATAACTGGATTAGTTGCTTTCATCCGGCAAGTTTCATAACAGTTTGACCAGCAATCTTTGCCACGGAGTTGCTATCTCTCCCAAAATGAGATGGTGACGTCTGTGTTGAAGTGTTCTCAGAGGCTCTGATGCCTCTGGAAACCTCATGAATCCCATCCCTTGGCTTTGAAAAATAATTTAAAAAGGCTCTTTTTCATTTGTTTCTCAATAATGTTGAATAAGCTTTATTAGGGCCCGAACACCGACAACGTCGGGCTGCGAAGCCCTATTGAAATGCTGTCGTTTCTTCTTTTTCTTATTTCGCAAGTTCAACAGCCTTTTTGAGGGCCTTAGCAAAATAATTAGCTTATCAAAATTGGCGTGTGGCTGGGGACTGCCGAAAAATTTGATATTTTAAAGGTTTCATAGTTGGCCACAAAAAAGTGTCTCTCTAGCGCCACCTAACGCCTTTTAGGCCACGCCCCTCATGCCGTAACTCCAATTGACACAAAATTTGGCACACATATGCAGGCAAGTGTACTCTACAAAATTGGAATTGGGACAAGTAAAGTCTGCCTACCTACATTTTCTGCCATTTTAAATTTTGTGAAAAACACGTTTTTGCTAACCGTAGATCCGATTCTCACCAAAATTGCTGTGCATCATCATAGACCAAGCTGATCAATCGATATCAAGGGCTCTGTAAAATATCATTATATATATGAAGTTATTAGCCAATGAAGCTCAGATGGGCGGGGCTCTAGAAATCAATACACATAACTCCATAACCTTTAACCCAATCATCACAACACTTTCAGGGTATGTTGACATATCTCCCTGGAACATATTTTGAAAGTTTTATGAAAATTGACCACTCGGGGGCGCTACAGTAAATCAGTCATTTTGGGCCATTTTAGGTCATTTTAGCCAGTAGTAGGGTTTGTATTTTAACAAACTCCTCCGACACCGTTGATCCGATTCATGGCAAACTCACTGAGACTGTTTTAGAGGCCTCAACGATGCAAAATCATTGAAAGGTCTTACATAAGTCAAAGGGCGTGGCCAGGACTGCGTCCTGAACATGGACGAATTTCATGCTTCAACCACAAAAATCGAAACTGTTATAACTTCAATGTACATTGTCTGATATGATCAAAACTTCACGTGTGTCAAGAGTACCACTCTGAGCACATCTGCACTGCAATATTGACTCTTAGTCAGAGCGCCACCTACTGGCGATAGAAAGTGTTAAGTTTTATACTTCAGCAAACTCTTCCTAGCAGCTTTATCAGATTCATCTCAAACTTGGTCATCATGTACTCAAGTCTTTAATGATGCAACATCATCGACAGGTCTTGCAAAAGTCAAAGGGCGTGGCCAGGACGTGACATTTTGGCCAGTGTACTGGAAGTTCTTATAACTGCAGGATACAATGTCCAATCTGCTCAAGACATGTTTGATAAGAGGTTCACCCTGAATACGTATGCACTGTAATATTGACATGAGGTAAGAGCGCCACCTGATGGTTTCTGTAAATATCATGTTTTTACACTTTTACGGCTACTTTTAAGAGATTGAACACCTTTAACTTTGATGTACCTGCATGAAACTTTGTAGGTACATAGAACATGTAGAGATGTACAAAAAAGCCTCTTGGACCCATGCCCTAAACCCAACAGGAACTCAGCCATTTTGCATTTTATGTGCAATTTAAACGATTTTTCGTCTTTTTCATGCAGTATATTTTAACAAACTCCTCCTACAGGGTTGTTCTGGTTCCTACCAAACTTTGTGAGCCTGTTCTAGAGCAACAATTAAAAATCATCAAAAGGTCTTACATAAGTCAAAGGGCATGGCCAGGACGACGCCACAAACATGGACAAATTTCATGCTTCACAACACTCTAAACTGTGATAACTTCAGTGTCCATTGTCCGATCTGGTTCAAACTTCTCACATTTGATGAGAGTCTGACCCTGAACGCGTCTGCACTGCAATTTTGACTGACAATCAGAGTGCCACCTAATGGCGACATGAAATGTCATGTTTTTACCCCCATATAAGGTCCCAGTGTAGCGTGACGACTTCAATTGTCTGATATGGTGATCGACACGACGATTCAGGCAGGGAACGAACGGCCACGTGGCAAAACATCTGCCTCGAAGCCTCGTTAAATTCCTATGACGCGCCTATGTGCAGGGATCTGATTGTTCCACACGGACCGTTGTTCAGGAAGCACACCAGCGCGTCATACACGGTCATTCATTCTGAATTTAGTTGGCGCGATGGCGGAAAGTCAGCCTCAGAATGTCCGTAAACGACAGAGAGTATCGGGGCTAAACAACGGTATCCTGCTTGCCCATGTGAGCGATTTATTTCTGACAACAAAACGAATGCGTAAAGTAGTAAAGATGTGACTAGATGTCTCCTCGTCTCCGTGGCGCATTTCTCCGTTTTGTATGTATATCGATCACTTCTCATCCGCCATCTTGCGAGTGACGTATAGAGTTACAGCCAATCGGAAAGCCTGATTTACGCTTGGCTGTGAGTTGTTGTGTTTGCCCAAACGGACGGAGGAGTTCAAAGCAGAGAAAAGAATGGTCAAACAGTTACTGTAGTGATAGAGAAAGCTAAATACCGGTACATAAATGGCACAGAAGAAGTACACTATATACACACATATTTAGGGCAGGGAGAGGAAAGGGCCATTGCTGGCAAAACAAAACGTAAATTAAATGTTATCCATGTTTTATCCAAGTTGATTTAACTGTATTGTTGTTAAATTCTCACTGGCACTTAATAAATGGGCTTAGTTTTGGAGCCAAATTTTGGAGTTGGAATGAATACCTCTGTTTATTTTTTTTAGAAATGCTTGATCATTTTACAGCCACATCATTTTCGTTATGCATTATTTGTTTTGGTTGTTTAAAAACGCAATTTTTTTTTATCCGATTCCTTGATTAATCGATCGATAAAGTGCTAAATTAATCGATTACAAAAAGAATCGATAGCTGCAGCCCTACCGGGGTGCGTGTATGCGAGGGCCCGTGCATCACTGCTCGCAGTTTTAATTTTGATATGAACTACTGTAGGCCTTCTCAAACACAGTATTAAAGGGTATCTTTGATATGTTTCAATCGGCAGCAGACAGCAGCTTCTAAATGGAAAATGTTGTTTACCTTTTGCTTAATCCCATCTGTTATTGTGTCTAACCAAGTCTCGCCCAAGGAGAAGTCTTCTTCTGAAACCTCCCGTCAAGGTCACAAAATCGGCCAAATATACAGTCACGACATTGAAAATATCTGACAACACCAGCGGTCCTCTCTCACCTCACTCACGTTCCCAGCATTGTCACCTGGCAAAAAGTCACGTGACATAATACACAGACGGGATTTCAATAAAGAAATCCAGTTCTGGTATGACTGATGTGACATCATTGAGCAGACACCTGTCCGTGTCGTCTCACATACCTAAACACGCCAGTAGCCCCTCTGGATGCTGATTGGTCCAAACACAAATGCATTCCTTGCAGACGCACAAGAATTTGTATGGGATCTTGTGAGATCCACCTGCCGTGCAAGATAAGCACAAGACTCCCGCCCCCCCAACAAACAAATTATTCAAAAGAGCAGTTGTTGTTTGTGTCTGTTGACCAAACAATCCTATTTCACATGAACAGCTGATCTGGAATGCCATCGGGGTACAAACAGCTGAAATAATGGCCCGTTAATGTCGCATTCATCACACAAACAGGATGAGGGATGATGGACCGAGTGTGAGCCGTGGCGAGAGGAATCTGACTTCTTCCTGATCCGTGTGTCAGACCATCAGAAGGACTGAGAAATGGATGCAATTAACGCTGTGTCATTGGTTGCATTATCATTAATATTGCAAGGTGAGGGGTAATTTGTATGATTGATAGGAGGAGTCTCTGACCAAAGGCTCTAAATATTACTTTCCAGGAGGCTCTGCAGTGGAGGGCAGATGGGAGACAAACAACAAAATGATCAGACAGAAATTATCTTTCTATCTGAAACGTTATCTCATATATTGGCTGGGAAGCAGACCATAAATATTCATTGAAGTAGCCAATATAACATCTGATGTGAGCATCCAAATAACAGGCTGGGTAGAAGTTTGAAGATTTAAACGGTTTAAATGTGTAAATAGTAACTCTTAATACACACTTTAGAGTTCGCAAGAGTCTCATTTGAGTGCACTCTTTTAATGTGTGGAAAGGTCGTCATGTCCCAGCAAGTCCAGCATTAAAAATGATAGTTGGGGTCTCTTCAAGTATAGTGTATAGTGGATAGGGTTGTAAGTTATGAGGTTGCATTTGAAGATCGGATGCCTCATAGCGGCCGTCCCATTTCAAAGACTCCTTCGAGTGCAGCCCGGAAATGTGTTTTTTTTTTTTCCTCTCCTACAGACAGCAAATAAGGTGCTCCTTAAAAAAAACACTTTCATAAATATGCTATCGAGCCAGGCTGCTCTTTTGCATTATCTGACCGTTTTATAACCGTGAGTTACACAACCTTGTTTTGAAAAGTAATAATGTTTATTTAAGTTATGAAATGGGACACTGAACATGCAAACTGTGAAACAAGCATTCTCAAGCACCAGATGATCTCGGCAGCAAATGCCCTTTTGCTGCAATTAATCCTTCCGAATTTTATTTTGCACATTTGTGATGATGTTAGTCTGCAGCATCCATATGTTCCACCTGTGTTAATTGCTTAATGCTAGCACATTTGGGACTTGCTTCCTTTCTAGGACACGTGTGTGGTGGTAGCTGTGTCATCTCCAGTCTTAAGCCCAAGTTATGCTTCTGCGTCGACACAACGCAAGGGGGCTTGCGGACTCTTTAAGTCCTTGCGGACCCCCCTTACGTCCAACGCAAGGGCCTGACGTGCACCTCCCAAAAATCCTAGATGCGACGCAACACCAACGCAGCGGCATTGGCTGTGATTGGTCCGTTAACTACATCCGCTGGAGACCACTTTCCGGTTTCCACTCATAAACACCGCCATTTAAACTTTTAAAAGGCTACTTTTATTGTTTTCACCTTGTTTTATTGTTTGCACCTTCTCGCTTTTGCACAAAGAAAAAAAACACCAAGTTCTGAAAAATTGTGGATGTTTAAAGCCGGAAAGTAAACAAATAGGCTATAACGAGGCTACGACGATATACGTCAAGAGTCTCGGTCGGTCGGTCAGTCTTTACAAAAAACAAAGCGCCCTTTACCGGTGTGGCATTGAATTGCATTTCGACACGTAAACCCAACGCAGAACCATCATGGTCTCCAAGCAACTGCGTGGCCGTTGCGTGATCACTACGCGGAAGCATAACCGAGCCTTTACGTGGTCTTGATGTCTCTGGAGAGCAGGAACGCCCCCTCTCTGGAAGAAGCTCTTGACCCGTTGTCAGACTTTATATACAAGGTCGCTCCAACGGCAGAGCCAAGATCAATTATGTTCAAGAAGACAGCTGAGCTTAACTGTATGTAGAATCCACTGAAAGGCTGTGAAAGAAATGGGTACTTGTCATTGTCACTTATTTTATTGAATTTGAGCACTCAAAATGAGATTCAAATGTAAAAGTTATGGCTTCAAGCTGTCTCCTTGGTTTAATTTTGGTAAAACAGAAGTAGTGTGTGGAAATCCACTCCGCGGCTTTTGCGGCCATTAAACCCGATCAAATAAAAAAAAGACACCAAGTTATTCTCAAAGCACCTGCAAAAGGGCGAAAAGCAGCCCCAACTGAATTGCATTCATAAGGGGCTTCCACTTAAGTGTTACCTTAGGATGCAATGACAATTGTGTCATGAAATATAAGCCCTGTAATATCATTCTAGTGATATTTTTTGTGAAATTTAGACAGGGGCAGATAGCAGCTGCAAATGATGCGCAATCAATGTCATCAGTGGCCGCAATCCATTATTTGTGAATTCGCTCCTGATTGTGCAGTCTTGTGTTCAGCTTTGTATTTTATGAATAACATAGCTAGCATGAATATTTATGGTTAATTTCACAGCTAAGACATCCTTCAGCCTGCTAACAGTCAGCATCACTGTTTGAAGTGAGTGATTCATCTTTTTGGACCTTTAAAAGGTTCCTTTGACTTTGGAAAGGGATCAAGTTTGTCTGATTCTGATTGACATGTCTGATGATTCCACCCACGTGTGATATTTGTGTAGAGTTCTCAAGTGTTTTACTTTATTTGTTATTGCCATTTTGGTTCATACAAGTGTGAAGAAATGGCGATATAAGTTGGTAGGCCAAAGAAACCGAGAGGATCTTGCAGGTCTGATTTATAGCCATCTGAGAGCAGCCTGCTCAGGTGTGCTGCATCTCTGACGAGCTCTCAGTTCCACCCATCAATTTCATGGAACAAAGGGGGAAAACACAGCCAACGGCAAGGATAGGGCCAACCCTCAGGCCACCACGTAAGATCCGACTCCTACATTGGACCTAGAGTCATTCAGCTGATAGAAGTTGAACTACTTGGAAAAGAAAGCAACTGGATGTCCAACACATTATTATTATTATTTTTTTTTTGTCAGCTTGAAGAAATACAACACCTGCTACGTGATGGCTCGCCTCCAAGTGAAGCTTGAAAAGCCGATCCAATCGTGGAGCGAACAGAACAAAGCTTTAATGTTGCAAAAAGCGCTGTGGACACAAGGCAGGCCATATAAATTTAGATTCTGGCTCCAGCAGGACAGTCAGAGGAGCCACCGCATTTGAGAAGTGAAAAACGATGATAACAACCCCAAAAACCTAATCATAACTCATCAACAGGTAAAACTTTGGCATATCTAGGCCACACAATGAGCCTGATCCTTTTGCACACTCACATTCCCCAAGTTTACAGTCAGCTTCCTTTTTGTAAATAATCAGCTGTACGCTTGAGATCAGGCTGCAGACGTATACTGACCACTTAATAGAAGAGTGAGTACTCATTTCTATCTTCCCTCCATCATGTTGGCAGAGTTGTAACTACTACAATACCCATGAACCATAGGGCATCACTGTTAGGATATATAGGCCAGTCAGAGGCATGAATAAAAGCCCATGTTAAATTATGTTTGACCTATCAATAAGCCCTGTGGTGGTTATCACTCTGTGCCCAATGACAGGCAACGGAATCCTCCAGCCTGACCTAATGTTACTTTAAGTTCCCTTTAAATCCTCCTCTCACTGGCAAAGAGCTGATGTTCAGCAGCTTGTGATCGTTAGGCTGCTACAGTGGCCGACCCCACTGGCTTTTCACACCATTCTCTGAACTAATGTAATGTAATCTGTCTTTTAAAGCGAGAGCAGGTACTTGCCCTCTTGTTTAGGCGTTGTTGCGCAAACACTGGCTGGATCAACTGGCTTGATCGGCAGCTTCATCAGCATGGCCTGCTCAGCAGCACAACCACCATCACTTTAGATGTGGCAGCTAATGTCATGAGCTAACGTTATGCTAAGCTACCTAGCATGCAATGATGATTATTGTGACCCCGGGCCCTGGACACAGACTCACCATGGGCCCCTACCAACACAGACGAATAGTAAGAAGAATTAGTAGTAGGTGGAAAGTCACCCGTCATGTCGTCACTACCACGTCGCATTACATCACATCATTTAATCGGCTAATTGCCAACAATGTCCTTATCATACTACATTTATCACATTTACTGTAATATTTTAAATGATGAATAAATAAGAAAAGATAACATATTGGCATGTGACTATTCTGCCCCTTGGACAATCTGTCTTTGTTGCCTTAGCCATCAAATAGTTTGTTGCATCTCCATTTCGACTGTGAACTGTAGTCAGTGTAGTTGCAAAACCAAACACGATGCCTCCAAAATCTCATTCGAACATATTTGAAACATAACAAACTCTGATGCAGCCAAAACAAATATTATTTAATGTGACTGGTTCAGGTGGTATTGACAAAGTGAGTAAACCTACACTTATATTGTACAATGAACCTTAGCTGTCAACTTGTAAACCAGCTCAGTAAGATCTTAACCACACACAGTTCAGTCCTCACAACCTTTACTTATGACTCATGATGCAATTTTCTAAGAGTCATATCTCATTTAAGAATGATACGCTTCGTTTTTTACCAAATGATGGGTTCACCTGATACCGATGTGGCGACGTCCCCTCTGCAGTTCAGAGGAGCATAACAAATCAATGTAGACATTTGGGAACCACACAGTCAGTAAATACAGGATCAAACACCGATATCCAGTATTTCCCTATAATTTCACCATGTGGTTTTAATCGCTGGTTTGCATTTTCTAATTTAGATTTGACGATATTTTTTAAAAACTCTCATGCAATCGGAAGGCTCTTTTGGAAACAAGATTGTTCTTGTATTATTTAATTTTTTCCAGGAACTCTTGAGTGCAGGAGAGGGCAAAAGATTTGTTTTTTCTTTTACTGTTGAAGTACAAGCTTAGGAGATACTTTACATAGATGAAAAACAACCAACTGATCCCAACTGGAGGTTTATATCTTTAGGTCTCGACTGGGCCTAATATCGATGAGCAGTGAGCATGTAGGGAAACACTCAAAGAAAACCTGGCTCATCAAAAGATAAGACATCCATATCCATTCATACCTCTCAGCATCACTGTAGATCTGGATCATCCCTCGGAGGGTGTGCAGGCTGTGGAAGAGCACAAACATGGGAAACCTTTTGTCCATTAATCTGCTGCCTCTGTGCTGCTTCACCCCCCTGCTCTCGTCCTCTCTCCCACTCCTGCATTGTGTCATAGAGGGTACGCACATGATGATGACTTCCTGACCTTCTAATCTACCTTGAGAATGTCTTGATATAAATAAATGAAGGAAGGGCAACAGAGAACTGTTCAATGTGGATCTGTGAGGTTTGGCTGTTGTTTAGTAAGGTCTCCTTTATGGTCAACTGGATGTAAATGCTGTTGTCTCCCTGATGTCAAGTTACTTGGATTCTTGCTCACAGTTGCTCTTGTGAAACTCTTGTTTGCATTAAGGGGAGAGAAGCAACGCTTGCGTCGACCCAAATCAGGAGCAAGAACGCAGTACTGAAGTAAAGCAACAGTGGACTGCTGCATGTTTCTGTGGTGATGTAATGTGAATCCAGAAGAGAAGTTATTGTTGGCAGTTGTCTTAACCAGAAATGTTCAGGCTGTCCAAACCTTGATTTACCATTTGGCCTGAATGATAGTGGTTTAGCCTATATTAAATAAATGTGCTTATGAAACAAATAAATAAGGCTATACATATATATTATTTCTGTAAATGTAAATATAAATACAAATGTATTTGTTTACTGAAAATAATAAATGTGTATGTATTTATTTATTGTCTCATTTATTTCAGGATTTATTTGGGCATATTTTTTTAGGAATTAATATCAGTTTAAATGGTATTCCATAGATCCAGCCATGTTGGCATTCTTCGAAAATGTGTTGTTCGTTCCCATTGTATCTTTTTTTCAGGTAAGTTACACCTGAGGTACAACTGCCACAGTTTCAGCCACACTACTTGCCGTCTGATGATCACAGCTGATAGGACTTTAAAAATGGTTCCTGCTGCCTTCTCTGCTTGGTAACAAGCATCATGCTGGCAAGGCCAGGCTGTGCTTAGAACGTAATGGGCATGAGGAAAAAAAAGAAGTAAATTAAAAAATAAAATAAAGTTTTTTTCTCTCATTCTCCGCACCAACTCGTCTTGCTTGTGCTATCTCTCTCTTTCACTATGTCTTTTTTTTAAATGACCTTACTTTACGTTTAATATTCTGAAACAAAGAGAAATGTTCATCCCAAAATGGTCCCAAACCTCTGCTAGAGTGCATCCTTGTTTTACACGAGTTGAAGCAAAAATGCTATGTGTTTGACCATTAGCATCCCAGCAAACCCCAGCCTGAAAGTTACGGTACTTTACAGAAAGAACTATGGCGAAGCGGCCTTTCTGGGGGGTAGCGCGTTCCCGGAACTTAATTTGGACGTTGGTTCCTGCGGTCAAAATGCAATGAGCTCCTCAAAAGGTTCCTAGTTCCTGGGGAAGGTTCCTCAGTTGAAAGAGAGCTGAAGTAAACTTCCACCGAATCCTAGATCCAGGGGTCCCCTCTCTATCTTCCTTTATTTCTTGTCCCATCTCTATTTTCATCTCTCTATTTTTATTTTATCTTTATTATAAACGCATAAACGGGACAGTTTTGTAGTGCAATGTTGAGGTCACACCAGAGTGGCACACCAAAGCTCACAAAATAGACCGTGCAACAGCGTTCTTTGGTGAATGACTGTTGCTTGCAGCTAACATGCTAGCAAGCCAGGAACATGCTACTAAGCTCCAAAAGCTTCTGTTTTTCTGTGAATCCGAGCTGTTTACTCCCCTCAGGCATTTTTCATTCAATAATAATAAAAACGCTTGATAAGTTCACAGTGCACACAGTTTATTGACGAGACACATTTGTATCATCAAAGCGTGTCTTTAGCTGTTAGTTCTGTTAAGTAATTCATACTCTGGTGGCGAAGGGTTAAAGAAGACTGGATGCTGGTGCACCACCAATAAGTTAAGAGCTTCCACCATATTGGACTTTCTAACTCTTTGCTCTCAAAAGAGAAGCACTTTCCGTCTTCACAGTACGTGTCTGTCATTGGCAAACATATGCATGTCAAGTTTCTCAAAAGTTGAACTTGAAGAGATTGGCACAGATTTACTTGGATAATGTTATGTGCAAATGTGAGTGTAAAAAATGCACCAAAACAATGGTGAGGAATGTTTGGGAAATCTTGTAGCCTGTGTGGTGTTTTAAAAAGTAAGGTTTAATCAAAGATGCATGCTCGGGCTGCACAATTACTTAAATATAAATCACATAGCGGTATTGATGTTTACAATACGAGCTCCGCTCATCGAAAACTCCACTGCATATCAAATTTGCCGCTTCCTTGACTAAGTCACTCCAGATGTTTGGATGTTACAGCTGCATTCCAGAGTAGAAGAGGAAGATGAACTGTATATTACTCATTTTTAAAATGCAAGATATAAGTGCAAGATTTGCACAATGTAGCATGAAATGGAAGTGGAAGCAGTGCTCTGTTATATTTAAATGTAAAAAAACGAGTGCAATAAAGATATTCTCCCTAGAAATAAATACATAATTGTGATCTCAATATAGATCAAAATAATTGTAAAAATCATGTTGGGCGGAATCATGTAGCCCAAATGTATGTGTTTGGTAAATAGTGAGCATACAACTGGATTATACTGCATGAGTTGTGTGAGAGGTTTTATCCAGTTTGGACATTTCTCTGGAAAACAGTTTTCTTCAAGAATGTGAGTAATTGCTACACAAATGGTCTTTTTGTGTGTATGTGAAGTATTCCTTTAACTAGACTCAATATCAAAGCGCTACCAACAGGCCCACAAAGTGCTCCTCAGCCAGAAAGAAGGGAAGATTATAATATAGTTGTCTGCTGGCCTGTGTTAAGCCAATCCATTTTTTATGAGAGTACAATACTGGCAGCTCAATCAGCATGCAGCACAGCATGCAGGGACGCAAGCTGCTGATCTCGCTGCTATTTCTGCCTTCCGCCGTGTCTAAAGCTGACTTTCCAAAGCACACCGTCTTCTGCTGTGCTGTGTAGGTCAGTCGCGGTATTGACTCGGGGTGTTTTCAGGCATATTAAATCCAGTGACAGTTCCCGAGGTCGGGGGGTTGGACAAGTCGCCGCATCTGTCGGACTGGATCATAGCATCGTTTGAAAAATCAGTGTGTCTATTTGCGTATGCAGGCAGCAACCTCTGATTCTGAAACGTGAAGCCAAAGCTGGAGGGCTTTTAACTTGCATTCTCTCTGCTGGCCATCAGGGGGCGACTGCTCTGATTGCAAAAAGAAGTCTGATTGTCTATGAGAAAATGCTACTTCTCACTTGACATGAGTTTATGGTCTTAATCTCTAGTTTCAAGTCTTCTTCAATCCAGCATGATGTTCTTTTAGTAAATGATCATTCCAAATCTTGCTGTTGACCTTGAATTATGAAGCTTCACACCAGAAGCCAGATGGATCGAGATCCAGTAATTTTCTGCTCGGAGTGCTCCACCCATCACTACTGGGCAGCCGTAATATGGTCACTTCCTTCACTGGTTGCAAACATTCCAAGATGGCGACGGCCAAAATGTAGTCCAAAAATGTAGTCCATGAACCAATGACATCACTATGGCTACGGCCACTTACTTACAGTCTATGGTTCAAAAACTGCCACTGAAATGTGTACACAATGTGTGTGTGTGTGTGGGGGGGGGGGGGTATTGGATGTGGGTGCTATGCAGAGGAAATTAATGCAAGTGAAAAACAAAAAAATTGTGAAAAGTTGAGTCAGTAAATCAGACTTCTTCTAGGTTGCTGTCTGATAGTACACTGTTGTGAAGAATCGTCTCTATACTGCAATAGTGTTAAAGAAGTCAATATGTGTCTTTAATAGACTACCATTAAAGGCAGAGCTGTAGTAACCACCTAAGTGGTAAAATACTGCGAGGCTCGTCTGCCAATGAGTCGCTTGTGGATGTGAAAAGGGGATCCGTGTCGTTTTTTTCCCCCCTGAAAGTCCTGCATTGGATGCACACAGTCTGTTCTGGATACAGATGCTAATTGCATTTTAATGTGTCATTAAAAATAAACCCATAAATCAAATGGTAGCACAGTAATTGGGGTTTAGAGACTTAGAGGCCCCTTAGGAGAAATAATCCCACTTTCAGAGGAGATGAGGAGTTCAGAATAGTGCCGGATTTCAGGGCAAACACAGATAAATGGCCAGCTTTTCTGTCTGACCACAGCGTGTTCAATGGGGTGCTATTCAACGCCGAGGCCCGGCTTATGAAGGCGGGGCCTGATAAACAACACGGAGAGGATGCAGGATCCAGGAATCCTCCGTGACTGAATACAGACAATGAAAATATGCTTCCAACGGGGCCGACGAGCCAGGACGCCAGAAGCTTTGAATCAAAATATGACTGCAATCTGTTAAACCGTCAGGGCACACGCAGGTTAAGCTGAGCTGATTTCAGAGCTGCAACACAGGCATGAGGGTGTGTGTGTTTGTGTGTGTGTGTGTGGGGGCGAGTGTGTGTTTGGTGGAGTCGCACAGAAGTCGAGGTGATCCGTCGCATTCACTATCCACAAATCAGTGTCAAAAGAAGCTGCAGATGGTGTGTGACCATGTGACCAACCCAGGAGACAGTACACGAGGGAGGTACCGTAAGAATGAAAAATAAGCTTTATTCCTGTTTAACTCCAGGATGAAATCCAAGTACCGACCTTAAACCGAATAAAAGTGGATGTAGTCACCGTGATGTCATCTCCCATCATGCCTCCCTTCCCTCCAGCAACACGGCCTTGGCCTTCAACGGCATGGTGCAGCCAGGTGCAGAGCTCTCCCCAGAGCTTCGTTGGCAGGTCAGAGGCGGCGGCGAAGAGGGATCTGGATCTGATTTCCTGGTGATGAGCATTAAGAATAACTATATGGAAATATTACCAATATTCTCGCTGATGGTCAAATTTACTTACATAAGTCATATAAACTGCCGTATTACACTGAGACTGTTTCATCCCCATTTTCACAGCCATTCCTCACAGTCACTTTAAACTGGTGACATTACACACATTTTCTGTCCATGCAAATAGTTTTGGTTTCGTCGTCTCTGAAATATCTGCTGCTTGCCCATAACGAGGTGAATGGATTTTCACTTGTGGGTCTGAAAAATGGAACATTGGAAAAACTGTTGAAAAGCAACGGCCAATGTCGATAAATCTTTTTTGAAGAATCTGAGCTGAATAATCGAACAACCAATCATTTAGCATCCCATCATATCGGTGACCACGCAAAGAAAGCTGACAACATGAAAGCTGCACTAGTCAATATTTTTCATATTAACTACGGATCAAATTACCATGGGATATCACCAACACTGGAGGCCCCAGCTCTGTGGAGTCATTAAGCTTCTTTCAATGTGTTGGTTTAGGTTTGCAGCCCTCAACTTTATTGTTTTAGCTTCGTTCCCTCTCAGAGTGGACATATTTGAAGCTTTGGGTTAGGCATTTTAGCCGTGCCATCTTTATGACTTAGAAATTAGGGATTGAGACCATGAACCAGTGGCTTATGGTCAGTAGAGAGAATGCAAAATGGCTTCACTTTTCAGAAGGTTGCCGTAAAAACCAATGTTAGCACATCACTAACTAGCTAAATGCATTGGTAGTATGCTAGCGGTGGTAGCTATGCTCTAAAAGGGACAATAATTTACTAAATGAAATAATAATAAATCGTGCTGTATTGAAGAAGACTTGAAACTAGAGACTGAGACCATAAACTCATGTTTACAATGTTTACTGAGATAATAAATCAAGAGAGAATTAGGGTCATTTTCTCAAAGACTTCCATTCTTTGGAGGAGTCGCCCTTGACGACCAGCAGAGAAAATGCAACTTTAAGGCACTTGTGCATTGGCTTCACTTTTCGGAACTGGATATTGCCACATGGGTATAGCTCTGACAGCCTGACTGAGTAGCAGCGGGGGGCGGGGCTTAGTGAAGGGTCAATTGGCACATTAGCAGGTGCTAGAATCCTGGCAGTCCTAGTGTTAAAGAAAGTCATGCAGAAATAAAAGTCAAAATAAAAGCAAGAAATTGATGGCTTCCACTCTTACTTGCACAGAATGTATGCAGGACTTTCAGAATCTGTACATGGGTACGCACACACACAGAGACATACAGTACATAATCAAACAATCCAGAAAAGAGACGAATATATTTCATCTTTCAGTGGAAAGGTGTAAGATAAGCTGTTGAAATCTTCCTGTCAGACGTGGCTGCCCTGATCTGTTGTTTTAACAGAATTAGGAGGATCTGAGGTGGATTATTGTTGGGGCTGAACCAACACTGTGTACGACTGCCGGGGCTGTGCTTAGATGTTCCATGCATTATACTGTTGTCAGAGTGATGTGACGGGGAATGAAAGGCTTTTCTGTGCACACAGGCTGAGACGTCGGGAGGAGGAATGTAGCATGCTATTGAACTCTGCTGGAGACACAATGATTAAGGAAAAGACATATTACTATTCGCCCTATGAATTGGGGATTAAATAAATTCCAAACTGATTACATTTTGGCAAGAGAAACTTTTTTCACTGAAAACTCACACTGCTTCAGTGCCGCGTCGAGCTCACATTGTCATGCCACTGTTGAGTGATTTGTCATGCAGTGCTTATTTGGTGGGGCTGAAATGGAATTAAAAACTAATCTGACATCCAACTTCTGTTTTACACCGGCACCTGCACACTGCTGGAGTGCTGGAGCTCAAGAGGAAATCCAGCCTGAAACATTGTGTGCTGCTGGCTGGCTCTTTTTAAACTTCCAAGCATTTTTCTCTCCTCTTTGACTTTGTTTATCTGCTAGAACTTTTGTCTCCACTGGATCAAAACGAGTGCCTGCAGGTACTGTCAGAAGTCATTCTGGGAAATGTAGGAGTTTAGTATCTGTTGTCAAAGTTTAGAGTGCAGGGAGAGGGCAAGTAGACAAGCAAACAATACTTTGTATCACTTGATGACGAAAATGTATTGTCGCTATAAGAGCTGCTGCTGAAATACTTCCTACACTGATTGAATGTTTTACTTAACAAACTAACATTTTTCAGTTTTCTCACGAACCACAATGAGCACGCATTTTCTTGTTTATTCTCAATTTTTTTATTTTTTATTTTTTATTTTTAAAGAAGGAAAGAACCTGCATGCAACCAGAGGAGTTGCCAGTAGAGAGAATACAAATTTAAGGCACTTCCACTTTGGCTTCACTTTTCCGGAACCGGATGTTGCCACCAGTGTACGACATAACAACGATCCACTCATCAAAACATTGCTCCATAGCTCAACTAATGAAAAGTTCCTCGTCCTAACTTTAAGATATACATGATGCAGTGTTGGCTATCTATAAATTGACTCTTGTAAAAGCAGGATAACAACAGTGAAAGTTTTTGGGTGTAGGCTATTTGCCTGCTGACTTGAATTAGCAGCATGAGCACACTAATTGAACACAAATGGTAAGTGTGCCGTCTTGAAATTGGCTAATAGTTGATAGTGGTCGTATAATGTGTTAATATGCTCCACAATGAGGCCTGTAAATTAGAAGTCAATGTTGCTTTAACTGCATATCTATGGATTTTGCAGCAAACGAGATCCAACGGGAAACAGAGCAATGAGATTACAATGGAATTTTACCTCTCCAGTCCATTCCCTTGCTAACTATCATTGGAAGCAGCCGCTCAGAGTTGTGTAGCAGATGACACTGTAGAAGTAACCTTTCCTAACTCTCAATGCGAGCGTCTGGAATAGAATGATGCCATGCAAGCTAATGTTGGTCTTTTAATTTGTGGCATCACTTTGGTGCCCGTGGTGTTAAGATTATTTTGACAATAGGATATACCCTTAATGAAGAGCATTCTAGGGTATTGCAATGATCAATAATTGGAGAATTTACGGAGGGCGGATGAGTGAAAAGTAGTCAGCCGTGAAGGAAAATCAGCCAAATTATGTCTGAGAGAGGGAATAAAGATGGAATAATTCACAGAGAGACCCTCACTGTCTGCATGTCTGTGCAATTTACTCTCTTCCCCACTTATTGATGTGGCATTCAAGCAAGAGCGGAAACAACTAGAAGAACCTAACATGGAGGGAGGGAGGAGAGGATAGTCGGAAGAGACAATGTACGTTTTAAAATTCTAGTCATTTTTGTTGCCATCTCACAGCAATGTGTCACTGTCAAATGCTTTATCTGTCAACTGCACTCTTGCCCATAGACAGCCCTGGGCCTTGTGGGAGACTTCATGGTGGCTTTTCCCCCCCTTCCCCTGACATGTGCCTGTGGCAGGTGTGGAGTCATCACAACTCTATTAGCTTCACCATGGCAATAAAAACACATTAACCTGCTACTCCGAGGACCACGGTCATTACCCTGCTGGGGCTCCGAGGAGCTCTGTAGACTGGGAAGGGACATCTACAAATGGAGTCTGGCCAATACCTATGTGCACTAGCAGTGTCCAAATTCATTGAAAACCCGAGTCTGACCCAAGGAGTCCACTTTCAGGTTTGTATAAATTCAAACATATGGTTTCATTCAATCTGAAGGGTCGGGAAAACAACACCGGCTCTGGCTTTTCGTCAGCCAGTAATCAAAGAAATACAAGTTTCAATTAGAAATGACTGACTTGAAGCATGATGGCAAATAAATCTCCATAATAAATTAACAAAAGCTGAACAACTCTTCCAACCAAAGTGATACTGTGCTAATGTTTACTCCACAACATAAATCATTTTAATAAGCATTAATTTATTATTTTTACCACAGAAGTCTGGGGAAGGTTTCTCCAAATCTGAAAATCAAATTACACTTTTCATGGGTGATGGCCGCTGCCTCTGGCAACTTTGGGGCTAGCGCAGGTTTTCGCTCCCGCAATTCAATAGATAATTAAAAATAAAACGGATAAAACACCTGTGAGAAATCAATACAGAAAATTCCTTCATATTAAAACACACACATGGGTCCACAGGCCCATATATTTATGGACTTTACTGAGTGTATAAAATATTAAAGGTTAATTTATCAACATTCAGAGCATTAATATAGCAGCAAAAATAGATTTGCTCTGTAAAGATATAGTGAAGTAATGTCTACCTGAGCAGAGAATGATGTCACTCTCCCTCATCACCATGTTGAGAGCCGTTGAGAGGCAACAGATAGTTTCTGAGATCTAAGAATGTGGCAGATTCCCTACAACAAAGTCCAACAGACCCAGAAACTCATTCAGTCAGACCATGGATGGAGACCTAAAGCCTCACTGGAAAGTCACAGGGTGCAGTTCTTTTTCTCTCTTTTATTTCACCCTGACCTTTAATATCAAGTATCTGCTGATCTGATAATGATTTTTAATTTCCCTGTGTATACTTAGACTACAGCAAGCCTGTAGTAAAGTTAATGAAGCAATTGAAATGTTCGGCTGCAGAACAGCTCTGCCTTGACAAAATAAAACATGCATCACAGCTTTCCTCCCTGTAATATTTTGGGCAGTATACCGATGTACAGTCTGGGATGATTTAACAGTTCGTCTGTGTTTTCTCTGTTCTGATGGGGTTTCTTCTGGCATTCCCAGATCTCGGCAATTCATTTGGGATGACACCCAAACTCGTGAAAATAAACTGTAAGTATCCTTTAGCAGGTGTTGTTCTAATTACTCAAAATCAAATTGGGCCCCTTGAAAGGCTGAGAGAGAGAGAGAGAGAGAGAGAGAGAGAGAGAGAGAGAGAGAGAGAGAGAGAGAGAGAGAGAGAGAGAGAGAGAGAGATTCTCCTTTTTGAAAGATAAATTCAAGTTGGGGCTGTGAAATGCACCATGAAACCGAATGCCTTCTCCTCTGTGTGTTGTTCAGGGTCAGCTCCAGTTGCTGTCAGGTCCACTCAGAAGCAAAACCGGGTCCGTCTTAGAAAAGTTGCAGGTAGTATTTTGGACCTTTGAAGGCCTCTGGTATCAAACACTCTGCTGGAGTTAGTGTTGGATCACACTCTACTCTGAGGCATGCCAGGCTGCCTTTTTTAGAAAAAAAGATGAAATCCCCCTTCACTCTCCCCACCGGTGGCATCTTTCAACCAAAGAAAAGCATAATAGGTAGCCACATACCGCACCCGGCCCTCTCCGCAGGCATTTCCATCTGCACCCTGATAAAGAGGTCTATTGGTGCTCTTGTCGGGTGGGGTGGAGGTCTGACTGCCTCACCGCAGGGGTTTGTCCACCTCCCTCGCTGTCTTCACTAATCCTGGTCTTGACAACCGGTGAGAGGACCAATCACAAGATGCCTGGCAGGTCCTCCAAATCCACCCGGGTCAGGGATAATTAGCCTGTAGATTTCGCTTTCTATCCACTGTCTGAACATGTCTGAGAAAGGGCAGCCGTGAGAGACACATTTGCTGGATCTCAATGGAATTAAGGGGGTGCAGAATGGTGAGGGTCAGCTTCTTGTGTACCCGCATCCAGGCCTCTTCAGGAGATCAAAATGTGCCCCCCCCCCCCCTTTTTTTTCTTTTTTTCTCATGAGAATCTTATGCGTCTCACTGGAGAGTTGGCAGTCATTAAAAGCTCCACAGCCCTGTTCAAGTAAAGACCACAATCTATTAAGATTCAGTTTACCACCATACCCACTCACATGTTCTGTTAACATTTCATCATTCAGGACTTTGGAATAGCTGTTTTCAAACTGTTTATTCTTGAAGGGAGGCAACAAATTAAAGACCTTCATGTTGGTTTAGTATTGGGTGCACTGAGACAGTCCCGAATCAAAGACCGTCATCACTAACAAGTCTTCCCTCTCATCTTCCTCTCAACGCTCCCCTGAAGAACATAAAGAAATCTGCAAAACATAAATCTGAATGAACTCAAGGCCCACACACTAGCTTTTTCCTGTTCCTGTTTTTCCTCCAGCACTTCAACTGCCTCTTTTACATTTTGAGCTGTGAGGACCATTAACCGTATATACAAGTGGATGTAGTCACGATGACGTCTCCCTTTGTTTTGTGGACTTCAATTTTGAATCCTCATGTATGTCATTTTGGCTGTCGCCCTCTTGGTTTTTCAGAACCAGAAGTGACCATATTTGGACAATGATGGTGGAGATAGCAGTAGCGAGGCATGGCAGGGCTAGCTACAGTTAGCAGCTAAGGCTAGGGTTGCCTATATGTGATGCTTTTATATTATGTGCCGTCATTAATGTTTGTTGACATTCCGGATATTTTTGTGCTCTTTGTGCTTAGCAATATAGAGGCAATCAAGGGTTGATTTTTCACATTAACTGTGATATTTATTTAATTTTCTTTCACTTTATTTTAATACTTTTGAGTTTTTACATTTATTTCAAACATACAATAGACAACAGTCATATAAATCTAATTTTATTAAACAGTGAAATACATAATCAGTCCCACAATCAAAGGCAAAGAAACTTGAAACTTAGAATGCTAATTTTGGCTAGTGAAAAACCTTTTTAGAGGAAATGAACAGCAGTCTCCTAAAGGTCATTAAGTTGGGCATTTTAACAAGGGGGTCTATAGGGATTGACTTGCTTTTGGAGCCAGCCCTAAGTGGTCATTCCAGGAATTTTCGACACTTCTGCATTTTTTTCCCAGACACAGAGGTTGCCGCTCTGTGACAACACATGCATTTTGTTCATAAAAGGTATCATTTTCTAGATTTATTAGTTATCGCTATCCGAAACATTGATAATTGTTCTGGCACTACAGCATAATGCTCGCTCGTAATTTTACTATCCAACAATGTGTCTGCAGATAGTGATTTAGGAGCTCAGTGCAGACGAGCAGCACAAAGAGGAAGGTTACTGAAGCCACATTACCACCATTGATATTACCCAACTCCGAGCCCCTTACTTCATTCCCCACCCATTCAAGAATCACATTAAGGTTGCAGAGAGCGGTTTTATTGCTTTTAGCTTTTCAATTAGGCTGGATAATTTGTGTCCACCCTCCTTTAGATTAGATTTTAAATGAGAAACATGTTGTGCCATTAATTATCACAATTCTTATCTTGTGGACAAAGCTTTTTAACGCCCAGCAAAAAAAAAGAAAGAAAGAGGAAGAAAAGGATGGAGAGAGGGGGAAAAAGTGCTTGTGTGATGAACAGCGCAGCTGACTGCTGGGTGGACAAGCTAAATGATTAGCTCCGTAATAGTGAGAAGGGCTATGACAGTGATGGACCTTCAAAGAGCGCGGCTGCCTCGCCCGGTGGGGCGTTCCGTCAGACTACCTGACACCCCGGCTTGTGAACATATGCGTGTGCGTGTGTGTGTGTGTGTGTGTGTGTGTGTGTGTGTGGTTCTGACTTGAGGTGATGTTGCTGAGCTACAGAAGACGTTTGTACTTTTGGTCCGGCACCCCAGCACCACTCCGTCCCCGACCAGCCGATGGAGCAAACTTCACTCCTACTCAGCTCTTAAAGTGGGTCAGGCCTCTGTGAAGCTCCTTGCCACCACTGCGGTTTGTCTACAGCACTGCTGGAATCTGTGTACAGCAGGATCTGCCTCTGCAGCAGGATAGCAGTGAGATACTGCAGGCAGACACAGAGCAAAACTGAGCTGAAAATACAAAAATGTAAAATACAAAGTGGATTGAAGTCAACTGACCATTATGAAGCTTTTATGAGCTTTTTAGATTGAAATAAGAATGTGAATGTCATCTTTCTTAAATGGTTTAGATCTGTTAAAAATTGCATCGGAAAAAATGGCCACAGAAACAGAAATGAGGATGCAGCTAAAGAGGATGTTGTAAGTCCATCCATCCATCCATTTTCTACCGCTTATCCAGTATTCAGGGTCGCGGGGGGGCTGGAGCCAATCCCAGCTGTCATTGGGCGAAGGCAGGGTACACCCTGGACAGGACGCCAGTCTATCGCAGGGCGATGTTGTAAGTCATTCTAAAAAAATAACAAGTTTAACATCCACATAGTTTGTGGATCATTTGCTAAGAGAGCCTTGATGTTGACACACGATAGATATTTCACTTGCTGGTGATTGGTTAGGGGCAATCAGTAGCAAGTGGCAGCCGCAAATTACTGTATCCATTCATATCAATGAGAGTAGAATAAATATAAGAAAACACCTCTCTGTTTAATGCAATAGGATTCAATGATGACCCAGAGTCCCAGATAAACTCGACCACCTCGTCACACATTTTAAGTTTGACGTGACTTTTTAATGCACTAGGTACCTCAATTAGGTACTACTTGCATTGTGGTTTGGGTTACAAGTTAGTACGTTACACAAGTTAAGAGCATTATGTATTATCAACTGTAGGTTGACACAGGACATGACCAGCATCCTCCTGGGTGAAAGTCCTGTGCTTGTTTTGAACAGTCTATTGAAATCTCAATTTTCTAAAAAACACCCTTTGCAGCCTCACCGATCGTATCATTAGAGCAGCAAATATTTTATTCCATTTAATGATAAAGCCTTCTGGTGGAAGCATAAATATTCAAGAAATAAATTACCAAATAAACAAAAAACTGCAAGTCAGGAGCGGGCCTTCTTTACCTGGTGGATTATCCACATTTCAATGACAACTTGACCAACTCATTGTCACCATGAGACCTTAAATTGAGAACAGAAATATTGTTATACGTGTCTAGAATAATTATATCTGCATTATAAATCTTGCCCAACCTGCTTTGGCAATACTGAACCATCGATGCATGTACAGTATTTCTACATGTACATGGAGCTCCTCTGGAATCTGCAGGCTGCTTAACATGTGATAATGACACCGCTGGCAGAATTCACATCGGATTCCAGCGTTCTCTGGGGAGCGCATGCATGTGTCTCTCACATTAAAACGCTCCTTTTCTGGAAGCTACTTCCTGCAGCAAAGTGGAAAAGCAGGAGCTTGTGAAAGAGGCAGAGGTCTGTTAGCTCCGAGGTGTTTTCCCTCGCCTCCGAGGAAGCGACTCGCGTTTTCACGATGTGGTTTGACAGGCAGACGTGATGATAAGCCTCACGAGCCAGAGACGGCTGACAGCGTGCACACGCTGACCACCTCAGAATGAACCGTTTGTAACGTGAATATTATACACTCAAGGGCATGCACACTTCTTGCAGCACTTCTTTGTTCTGCTCGATTGCATAGTTGACTGAAAGTGCATTATAGTAAATCTTTTGTGGCATGTTCAGTTTTTTTTTTCTTTAAAAATGAATTTCACTTTGTTCACAAACCAAAAAGGGCTATTAGAAGGAACGAAACCTCCCCTTTGAATTAGACTATAAATCATTATTATGCTGTTTTATTATATTAGCTATTCCAAATTCCTAACAGAGGAGGCCCTGCTTTAGAAGTGGTGCGGTGCAGCAGTCTTGAAAGAAAACACTCCCTCAAGGGCTTTTTTTTTTTATTTCACATCTCTGCAATTCCAGTACACTGACCTAATTGTAACCTGTTTTCCACAAAGAGCTTTCCTCTTTCAGTTCATTTGCTCTATCGTCTTTTTGAAGTCGTAGCAATAAAAAGCTGATATATTCAGATACGGTAAGCAAATATTTCTACAGAAAGCGCAATATGTAATGAAAGTTATGGTTTATACCTACAGACATAGGCTAACCATTTTATCTTCATTACCATCATTTTTCCAATCTGATCTGAATCTGAAATATCCTTTTAGAGGAGCAACTACATTAAAATCGAAGCAAATAAGAGACATAAGTATTTAAATTTCGACTGCCCCACAAATAGAAGCCTGGTTTGAACCAGAGCTGTCTTATGATTGTAAAAGCATCAAACCCTGTCTCCATAACGCAACTGGACAACTGCTCAGAATGTTATTTGCCAAACTTCAAAATGGCAGTTAAAACGGGTGACATCATGATGATGTCATCCATCTCTTATATACAGTCTATGGTCTGTATGAAATGCACCAGCATTTCAAGTGACTCCCCAAATAAAACCATCAGTGTCTTAATGAGCTGCCAGGTGACCGAGTGTAAAGAGGAGGATGTCGGCTTGGATGGATTGGTGAAACGAACACAGGACTTTCACATCAGTTACTTATACATAACTGATGTAACAAAAATATTTACTTAACACAAACCACAATCTTTTACCAAACCTAACCAAGTAGTGTTGAGGTCCTGACCAAGCGTCCGCATGTGATTAGAGACACTTGAAGTCCCTATAGCACATTTTATTGTCCTTACATGATATTAAACACATCAGGTATAGCTATGACTGAAGTGTGCGAGGGCCCAGTATGTCAAACCAAATAGTGGACGTTTGGATTCCTCCCTGACGGCTGATCCCGCCCACTATGATTTCTCCGAAGGGGCCAAGAGATTTGCGCTCAAACTGACCACAAAGACCTTTCCAATAAACCGCCAACGACCGGCCACACCGCTAGCTTTAGACACATTAGGCCAATTGAATCTGAGAGACAGTTTAACGGCCCCCTCTCCGCCCATCAAGAGCTCAGGCAATTTAATCCATGTTTTGCAGCTTTTGTAATTCAGCCTCCACTCAAACACCCCGAGATACTTGTAATTACTGACAATAATTGAGTTTGTGTCGATGTGAAACACAGCTTGGGCTGGACGGGACTGGGGAAGCGAGTGCATTCGTCGTGCTCGTTTGGCAGAATGACAGTGATGCAAAGCTGCAAAGACAACAAGCGCGGCACCTATTTAAATGTTTGGTGAAATGAAATTGAATGTGACATAATGAGAGGAAAGGGGAGTGGACCCCACAGCCTCATCCTGGGTGGTGGTAATTAACTTGTGTGTGTGTGTATGTATGTATGTGTGTGTGTGTGACAGAAAGGCAGTTAATACACAACAATGTTTATGACAGCTGCGCTAACGTTGCAGTGGCGTGTCTCCGGCAGCCGGGGGGGGGGGGGCGCTCGTTGGTTCACCATGTCGGATTGGAAAAGTTTACTTGAGAACACTCTCCCCATTGCAGACCGTGAACCCCAAGTGTTATTTGCATGCGTCATCTTATTGGAGAATTGCTGTATAATTCTCCAGTTTTAATTTCCTAAAGCAACAGAAGCTTGGAGATTAGGCGATATCTGATCAAATGATTGCCGCGTTGGTTCTCCAGGATCACAATCTGGGACGTGACAGAGTTTGTCCTTTATAACAAGACAACAAGTCTCCAACTGTTCCGGTGAAAACTGCAAAACACTACAGCAGGCAACTCCTTGGTGTAATTGTGAACTAGAAAGTGAGTGTGTGTGTGTGTGTGTGGGGGGGGGGGGGGGGGGGGGGGGGGGGGGTCAACTTTGTGCTCAGCAGACCTAGCTCGTGTAAATACAGGTAAAGAGATCACAGCTGCATCTGGCCTCGTCATCATTTAACGCCGGCATGTACGGGATTGTTTGAGAGGCTCCGCTCCGCTGCAACACCGACATCTCTTGGATCACTGCCTAGACTGCAAGCGCGGCAAAGAGCGGCGGGGCACGGGGAGCTGAGGCTGCTGGGGGAGCGCGGGCAGGGGGCCGCGGGTCGAAGCTTTGGCTGACCACGCCGACGGCTCCCCGTGTCCTCTAGAGTCGTCCAGCTGCGTAAATGAGCGCCAGAGCAAGACTGTCAACAGCCAGGCCAAGTCACACACACGTAACCAAGGCAATGCCCTTCCTACGGCCCGAGGTCGTTGTGTTTGTTTTCAGGCTTCGTCACGGCCAGTTCCTTTTTTCTTTTGTCAACTGTGTGATGTTGTTTTTTATGGAGTCATTTACATAATTTGATTCATTCACTCACAATTGTGAGACGCAAAGATTGTAATAATTTTAACTAGCTATACTTTCACTGAAGTACCCCCCCACACGCACACACACATTTTTGCACAAATATTTTCACAACATTCTTGCACTAACTATAAATTTGTACATGTTATATTATGGTGTATTTATGGCTGAATATGCATATAGATAGTGTATTTGTTAATTTATTTTTAAAATGTTTTAATTGTATTTATGTTCTTGACTGCAGCACTTTGCTTTATTGTTTATGCTTTGTAAATATTGTGTGCACTGAACACCAAGGCAAACTCCTTGTATGTGAAAACATACTTGACTATGAACTGATTCTGATTCATTCCTATTTCTTTCATCTACAGTATCAATGTATTCATTCTATTTCTATCACATATATCTCCTCCAGCACACCTCCTCAATGGCAAACCTTCAGAGATGTCGTCTGTGTGATCCTTGAGGACCGAAACGTCTTTGGGCTTGTCATATTTAGTCCATATCCCGCGGGGCCTGATATTTTTGCCACGTGCTTCCTCTGTGTAACGTATTAATCCTTATTAGACTTTTGTGAGGCTTTCATTGACTCACCGAGGTCTTTGAACCTGGGGGATGCCTTCTGTTTGCCTTCAGAGATGCAGAACGCGGCCCAGTTCTGTCCAGGGAGAACCGCCACCCTGAGGAGACAGGACTGCAATGTGCTGTTCCCACTGAGAATGTGTGATCTTTTATGTTCAATGGGGGGGGATTACTCCAGGCATTCCATCCTCGCATTGTTTGTGAGGACCCTGTTTCTGTGATGGTTCCAGGACCACTTCACTGCCACTGTGGTGAGTTTATCAGCAATAGTAAATACTTGGAGCAGTTGCACAGCAATTATGGAATACTGGTTAAAAATAAACCCACACAAACACCTCGGTAGAATTGAGACTGATATGTGTTGGTTTAGTTCATACAAATTAATGATCGGTGTGTTTTCATTACAGCGATCAACCAGAGAATCACACATGCTGTTTAAATCATTTTCTCATAGTTCCCCTACAGTGTTCATGTTAGGTTTTTCCTACACAACAGCATATGGGGAAATTGAATATATAAATTTTTTATATTAGGCAATGTTACCCTGCAGATTATTGTTATTTTTAGGCCTGTTAAAAACTGGAGAGATGCAGTGAAACCAGCACCAAGCTGTGGCTTTTTTCTCTATTTGCACAGAGCACAATACTGTTTAAGCCTTATTATAATTTGAAACATTATTTATATACAGTAGGTACTGTAGGCCTACTGTATTAAAGTGTATTTGAAATATACAAAGTACAGCCATTTGTACAGTCATTTGAAACAGCTGTGCTGTATTTTTGGAATGGTAAAAACAAATTCAGTAAAACGTGAAGCTGTCATATCAATTAGAGGGTAATCTGCATGAAAAAACTAAATTGGTTATAAGGATCATCCACTTATAGTGATCAATTTGACCCAAACGGGCATAATCACCAGAATAGGTTTCCACTGAATTTGTCGCTATCGTACAAATAGAGTCGTAACCCGCAGCATGCGCCTCTTGCTGTTTCTTCATTTATTGAGCAGCTGTCGTCACCCTCACATCTGTATTCTACTTCAACCAGCCCTTTTGCAATCA
Organism: Eutrigla gurnardus; assembly: GCF_963514095.1. NCBI lineage: Eukaryota > Metazoa > Chordata > Actinopteri > Perciformes > Triglidae > Eutrigla > Eutrigla gurnardus. The sequence continues at coordinate 17,489,677 of NC_139927.1, forward strand.
GTGCTGCTGCACCTCCGCGGACCAAAATAGAGCCACTCATTGCATCCACCTAACAACTGACATTTTGTAGATAAATTTACTTTCAGAGACACATTTTGTTGTTTACATGCTTAATAGGGGTCCACAAAGCAAATGCACGAGGTCATGTATTTTAACACAGTCCATTTCTTCAGAAGAACATTGGGATAATGAGCGGTAGCTTGCCTCTTTATCATGCTGGGTATTCTTGCTGTATTACTCTTAACTTGCAACGTCTGGGGAGAAAAAAAAAAGGACGTTTTTAGCTTTTAAATTAATGCCATCACAGACCACCCTGCCCATACCATCATAGTGTTATGAAGTGAAATAGAATATGGAGATTTTTTATAAATAAAAGGTGACACCAGTCCATAATAAGAATAGAGGTGATGAGTAATAAATAACTGCCACACTGGCCAATTTCCCAAACAAGGTTATATGGGTGTATTATGTGAGAAGTGACGGCTGGGCTTTATTTCAAGCCAGCACATGACTGATATGCATGGCTTACTTTTGTAATTGTCTAGGTGCATTGGACCCAAAGACAGACATAGCAATCTTTTCAGCCTAGTAATGTAGTATGTGCTAAAATGGCTTCAGAAGTGAATTATCACTTTGCTCCCTGGCACAGGGATTCTGCCGCCTCCAGAGATGAACATCACAGTCGCCCCACCTCTGATGCATCACGGAGGGAACTAAATGGTGCACACTTGTATATTTCCAGTATACGGCGCAGGAAGGCGCCCTGCTGGGCGAACTGACCGTCCTGTAAGGAGAAGGTCGCTCCGAGCCCTCTGGGAAATGGGCGCAAGCACATGCGTCTCAGAGGGACCTGTGAATGAACAAATTCCTAATTATACGGTGCGCTAATGGCATTGAAAGCCCTGGAACGTCCGGCATGGGTGTCATCACTGATACAGGAGTTCTTTTGTTTTCCGGTAACTTCACAGGGGCACCTTTACCACCGTTAAGGTGGCAGCATGCTTCAAAAAAGATCTGGGCCTCGCAGTGTAGGCGAGATTCCTTGCTGTTCGTCATAGCAACTACATAAAACTTGCGATCATCAGTGCAACACAAACACGGTGTGTTCTCTCGCTGGATCCCGTCATCGGCAACCAAATGAAGGAACATCTGGACTTTTTCAAATCAGAGTCCAAGTTGCGGCGATTTAGACACACTACTTCATATATAATCAGGAGATCCAAGCATGAGTCCATTTCCGAACGGCCACTGAGAGATAATGTTGCACACTTCAGGCTCTGGGATTCCACTCAGTTCTGTATGTGAAAACTCAAGAAGTTTCAACCATGTTTAGTTTCACACACTATGACTGGGGACAAACTTTTAGTAATCTGCCAAGAGCAGATGGTGACTTTATTTTTATTCCATCGCATGATTTCATTTGTCATCACAATGATCCATACAAAAACAAATGGCAGTCTAGTTTTTAGGAAAAAAAAAAAAAAGTAGTTTCAGTTAGATTTGAAAGTTTTACTTGCAAAAATTACTGCTCGCAATCTGGGAAAGAAATAGTTGCCTCTTTCAATCGTCTTATTGCCACATGAGCAGTATCTTCTTAATGATCCACAACTAAATTGGTCTTTTGTTTTACGGAAACACCACGATAGAATTTAACTTAAACAAATCTCCATCACATCATGCTGCTCATCCGTGCCACACATCTACCTATGTTGTAATCAAACACGATGAGCTCCAGGCAACACTTTGGCCAAACTCGTTAAAGCGGCTATAATAACAAGCAAGCAAGACGTATCAATGTGCAAACAATGTGACAATTTGAAAGTTTCTCTTGATGAGCCTACAGAGGATTGTCAGCTGAATAGAAGCTTTATAGTGAGTTTGGGATCATCGTGTAGCTCAGAACAGCTAAAGAGCTGCTAATGAGCTAGATATTTCCCTCTGGAGTTAGAGGCCAGAAACAATGAGTGAATATTGGACTTGCATTCATCAGGTGGACACAAACAGACTCAAAATGACTGATGCTACTCCATAACTACTTGATGTGTAAATAAGCAACGGATGACGTTCACCATATCCACTTAAAAAAAGGGAATGATATGTCAACGTTGTGTTGGCAAAGTGTCTCCACTGCCACCAAGAGGCCAATCAGTTATTGCAGGTTTTAAAACGATGACCGTGTTCCTGGATACTGGATACGGTCCTGAGGGAGTCTTTATTATGGAGCTAGAACAGTCTCATAATTCATAAATGCACACAGAAATTCATAAATGCACAAAAAAGATTTACAAATGTATTTGGGGATTTGTATATACATGTGACTCAAAACACAAATACATTTTCAATGCACACACAAATATGTTTCATTTCATATGTAAGTAAAAAATATTCACATATAAAAAACAAGATTCATAAACATATTTCCAATGCACACACAAATCTAAAAAAAAATCACAAATACATGAATGTTAAAGTATTTGCAATCTTCATCAAATACGCATTTGGGGCTTGTTACATTCATATATGAACTGTTGGACCTGTATTTACAAAGTGCTTTTAATTTGTAAACCTCCCTGCATTTGTGTGTGAAACTTTTGAGACTCCCCTGACGTGACTCTGATCCACAAATGCGTTTTTTCTAAGAGGAGGTTGTCTGTAGCCAATCAGATGTCTCCCTCCTTTACAGCCAATCACGTGAGTGTCTCCCCTCCTCCGGACGGCGGAGACGAAAGATGGCCTCTGGCAGTTCAAATGTAAGTAAAAAGTACTCATTTCTTGTGAATCTTTTACATAAGTCATATTCCAGAATTATGAATGACTGTTTAGCATGAATCGTGACGCTAAATCAGGTCTGAAACCTGTTTTCAGTGACAGAAAGTAAATGCATTCAGCTGTATTTTTTGTTTGGTTGTTTATCGGCTATTTTTACCATTTCGGGTGCTACCGTATGCTGGTTAGTTAGATAAATTAGTCCTCAAACACATCATACAGTTTGACATGTTAGAGTTAGCATTACAGAAGCAAGTTAGGTTTAAGTGTCAGGAGTCATTCACGCAGCGGCGTCATCGGCCGTAGCTTACGGCTCCGCTAACGTTCATCTTTCCTCTGTCCTGTGAACTGCGAAGCCAGTTTAGTGGGTTAGCGAGGTATGTTGAGTCTGTACTACAAGTCAGTCAGTCAGGCTGTACTACAAAGGTGGCTCTCTTTTAGATCACCACGGTAACTTATGCTTAGCTTATAACCTGGTCCCGACCAGGTTATGTTCAGAGTTTAATCATAAAACCGGCTATAAAAGCGCTGCTGTTTCACTATTTAACTAATTTACAGCTTGCGGCACCTTTACTTTGAAAGTCCAGTGGAGCTGGATCAGAACGGAGCGTTTGTACGGAGGGAGAGATCAGCTGATCCGCTGCTGTTGACTTTATCTCTGAGCGTCTCCGCCTACAGGTGTTCTCCTCACCCGTTGAGCTGAGCGTCAGGAGCTCATTATATATTAGACTATAGTCTATATTTTACTTTTATATACAGTCAGTCACCACTGATAGAAGTTGTTCGCTCGCAGCAGGACGGATAATCAGATGGATAATCGGTTAAGTTAATAATTTAACTTAATGTGGCCGTGAATAAATTAATTCCGATGTTTCGCCTGTTATATTTCAGTGTCAAACAAAAAATACAGCTGAATGCATTTACTTTCTGTCACTGAAAACAGGTTTCAGACCTGATTTAGCGTCACGATTCATGCTAAACAGTCATTCATAATTCTGGAATATAACTTATGTAAAAGATTCACAAGAAATGAGTACTTTTTACTTACATTTGAACTGCCAGAGGCCATCTTTCGTCTCCGCCGTCCGGAGGAGGGGAGACACTCACGTGATTGGCTGTAAAGGAGGGAGACATCTGATTGGCTACAGACAACCTCCTCTTAGAAAAAACGCATTTGTGGATCAGAGTCACGTCAGGGGAGTCTCAAAAGTTTCACACACAAATGCAGGGAGGTTAACAAATGAAAAGCACTTTGTAAATACAGGTCCAACAGTTCATATATGAATGTAACAAGCCCCAAATGCGTATTTGATTAAGATTGCAAATACTTTAACATTCATGTATTTGTGATTTTTTTTTAGATTTGTGTGTGCATTGGAAATATGTTTATGAATCTTGTTTTTTATATGTGAATATTTTTTACTTACATATATATGAAACATATTTGTGTGTGCATTGAAAATGTATTTGTGTTTTGAGTCACATGTATATACAAATCCCCAAATACATTTGTAAATCTTTTTTGTGCATTTATGAATTTCTGTGTGCATTTATGAATTATGAGACTGTTCTAGCTCCATACTTTATTGGACGCCAAATAGATCACAGAGAGAAGGGATCCACAATGTTGTCATATATTAGGGATGCAAAACGGAACCATAAAAGAAGCATACGCAAACCTGATTTGCACATGCCAGCTGCAGTGTTATATGTGCAGGCATATGTAATGCTTGAGGATGCAACGTCATTGTTTAGGTCAGGTGTGAGGGAACATTTTGGATTCAGAGTTGACTTGAATAGGGAGGGAATGAAGCTTAACAAAAAAGTAAGCTTGCTTGAGACCTATCAAGTATGCTAACGGTAATACATCTACACCGGCGTCACCCAAACATGTCCCCTGTCAGACTCGATATGGAAGTCACAAACTCTCCTTCACGCTGCCTTTATGGAGACCTTGAAATGTTTATAGCTAAAGATTGACAGCCATTTTCAGTTCTTAGTGATGCAGGATTTCGCCCTTTTTCACCCGCCTGCATGCACTTTACTAACAAAGTAGTCCCTGAGCTCTATGAACACACGTGAGGAAATTGACAACCAACTGGTCAAAACCTCCTACACATCCCTTATATTTGCTCCAGGGCAGACAGAGGTACCTGACTTTGAGTGTTCACACTAGTCCTAACCGAATAATAATGCATCTTAACAGACTGGTTATTTTGCAAAAGTCTAGTGCTTGTTGCAAAAATAATAACCATCTGCCTTGTGAAATTGTCAGTGAACGCCATCACTCCAATTAGAGATTACAGATGGAACAGATACCTAAAGGCTACTGACTAATTGTGTTGGATTAGAGCACTGTAAAGAGTCACTCATTAATCTTTACGCTGTCGGGCTGCCACCGATAACCATAACCAGGAGAAAACAAGACACCGTAAGTAAGTAAGTAGCACTGCTCTTTCACATGAGAGACAAAAAAAATGTAATAAGTATGTCGCAAAGTAAAAAAGTTTCATAAGCAACGGGTATTAATAGGACAGACATGTCAGCAGTGACAGGTGATAATTCCCCTTTGGGCAATCATTTTTATGCCAATCAAAATGTTATTATTCATGTAAATTGAAATCTGCAAATCCCAAACTTTCTGAAATGCAATGATCAATACTCAAATGCTTTGGTACTCTCTATGAATCAGATTAAGCCCTCTTAATCTCCAGGATGAATACTTATCTCCTGTCCATGTTCTCATACTGTATAATTCTGCATTGTTCGGACATTTAACGTTTTCTGATTTAAAAAGGCTCTCTGCGAACATGCCAGGAGGCTGGCCTTGCTTTATAATCAGTAATCCAGTTATTGGTGCATCTTTTTGGCAGGCCAATGGATTTTTGAACTTTTAATGCTTATTGGTTTCATGGATTAGCATTGAACAGAAGCTAATAGGATTTAGCACAATGCTTCCAGTTTGAGCTCAGTTGAATGTCAGGGACGGTTTTAGAGGATGTGACCATTATGTCTTAATTGAGTAATACTTTTAGTCATGGGTCAATCCTGATGTGCTGCAATTGTTTTGCCCTCCAAAATCTAATTATTATGCCAACATCGTGCTTGAAAGACTCCAAAACGTGCCAGTGTTTCATTCTGAGGTTGTTTCAAGAAAATAAACCAATTGTCTCCTACAAACTGCAACGTTGAGATAGTATCTGGACATGAGACGCATTTAGATGCAACCTCTAAGGGGAACGTCTTCTTCCTTGTTACACTGTAAAAACAATAACTTGAAAAGGATTTTTATATTAAGTGAATATAAAACTACAAGTTGCACTTCAAACTGATTATTTTAGCTGTTTCAACTAACTTCCAAACGTTGCTGATTAAAAGTTGAGCTCAATTCATAAACTGAGTTGGCGAAACAAACAAATAAGAATCAAATCCTACTTGAGGGCGGGTCAACTAATCTGCGCATGCGGATTCGGGTTATTTAAGTGCACAAGCTCTTCAAGGGGCAGCACCGGGTTTCCCAGCCATTTTCTCAGGGATTATTCTCGCCTCGTTGGAAATTTTTCGTCCACCATCTTGTGCCCTTGCCAACATTGCAGTCGCAATTCTCATCGAAAAGGTAAGTTTGTTGGGATTGTTTGTGGAAATGTGCTTAAGATGGCGTTTTATGTGACCGACTGAAATTAGTTGCTGAGCTAACTGTAAAACGTGTTAACTATCCTATCCTAGCCAATGTAATGCTTGTGCAGGAGGATATTTTTCCAGCAAATTTCAGCAACATCAGCTTGAGAGCTCTGTCGCTATGTTGATATGGAAAATAAACGACAAGCTATGATTTTGGAGAACAGCGAAACAAATGAGGCTGAAGGTACGTGTCCACAGGCAGCGTTATTTCCATGCTTCCCATTCATTGTCTATGTAAGAAGCCGTGCAATGCCGTCACGGCGAGTTTGAGAATATTGTACACAAATTGTCTTCAGACTGTATTTTTATTAGCCTGCTACATAGCAGTATTTCAGTTGTATTATTTTTTCCAGGCAACCGATTCAGAAGACAAGCAGACTAAAGGCATCCAGATGTGCGTCCTTGCCGTGCTTGAGGATGATGATGCACTTAACGCACAGCCCACTGTCATCAACGTCGCCGTTGTGTTGGAGGAGTCCATTGTCCTCACAGATCTTCCAGACCTCCCAACAGCGGTTGCCTATCTTTTTGGGCTGCTGTATACATTGAACATGGAGTACCCAAAAGAACTCAAGTACACATTTGAAACTATTCAACACATTTTCATGGAGATGTTTGCCAATTGCTCACAGCGTGTCAGGAGCTTAAAAACTAAGCTGTTACTTTGAGCCAAGGGTTCATTCATTTCTTGAATTCCTCTTATATTGCGGCCTGACCAGACATAATCAGGGAACTTTCTTTTTTTTTTTTTAACCTGGCCTACATTTGGAGTTTGTTGGAGCTCCCCCTGTTCTCTGAGACGTGTCTTTTTTTCTCTTGACACCGGAGCTTTATTTTTGACTCGGATTACATTTACAAAATATGGCTGCCTTTATGATGGTGTGCACTTGTGTTGTACTTAAGAAGTACATGTTTTCAGTATTCAACCGTTAAGATACAGACACACACCCTCACTCTCACTCACACACACACACACACACTCACTCGGTCACGCTCACACACGCTCACTTACACACGCTCATTCACTCACTCACACACAGCATACTGTAGATGGGAAGCTTGTGTGGGGTCAGTTATGTGAAGTGGTCAGGTATATGACCAAAGCTACAGTGAGGTAGCATTGCATTTTGTATTCATCTCAAAACTATTGCAGAAATATTGTTCGTTCTGCATGCATCTGATGCAAAACAGCCCTACATGTCTGCCTGAATTATTTTATGTATGTTTTTGTTATTATTATTACAAGTACATTTTCTCAGTGAACAGGTACTGACATTTAATTTGAATTTACTTCTCATGGTTTATTTGATTTGGATGAAGACAAGGGCTGTTAATGTTAAGTTTTAAAGCTGTTTATTACCATTGTGGTGAAAAATAAACAAGGAAAATGATTTTCAATGCAAAATCCTGTTTATTGTCACTTTGTGTAATTTATAATTTGGATTTGTGAAGCTGTCATTGGTATGAAAGACAAGGTATCCGAACCAATAAACCGTAGTTGTCTCAACTGTAATAACTATGTTGGTACAGCTGTGACAATTAAGTTAGTACTACTGTAATAATTAAGTTAGTACTACTGTAATAACTAAGTAGCCACAACTGTAAGAAATAGGTTGCTACAGCTGTAATAATTAAGTGTGTGCAACTGTAATAATTAGGTTGGCACACCTGTAATAATTAAGTGGGTACTACTGTAATAATTACATTGGCACAACAGTGTGCCGTTTTTCCAAAACGTAAAAGTTTGAGTTGACATCAAAACCTGTGTAGAACCTGGTGGCCAGAGATGTGTTTCTTTGATTGCTTGCGTTTTCTGAAGTTGAATATGTTTGGAGTGAACCAAACGAAAAAGAGAGAAAATTAAAAAAGGATAGAACAAATCAATTATGCTGTATTTCTCTCCTATACGGATATAAATCTACTGAAATAATAAAATAAAAGGATATAATCTTTCATGATGTTTGCAAGGAGGCGTCAGCCATCATAATCATATTCTTTGGCATTACTTAAAGTCTACACATTACGCCAAACGCAAGATTGTATGTATTCTGGGAAGTAAAAACCAAAAGAAAACAGATTGGGTTTTATTACATTAGGATTTAGCAAATCTAATTCAGGATATGTAGTCTGTATTCACATACACTGAGACAATTTTCATTCATCACACAGTTTGTGGATAATGTGAGCTGTTACCTTTAATACTTCAGAAGATACATCCAGAAATGTACATGTACAGCAAACAGACAAAAACAATAGAGCTACAAGCTTTGGGAACGCTAGCCTTCTCCAAGTCTTTGATTTTCTTTGAGTGTATGATTACATTGTGCTCTCTGAATCTCCTGCTTGATCTGTCACGCACTGACAATTTGTGACAATTATAGAGCCCCGGTGTAATTAGCCTGTCAGAGAGCATGTATGTAAATGAAGCAGCATCGGCCGTTTGCCATGACGGGCTGTAGTGTGATTTTCCAGTGGTTTGACACGGTGCGTGCAGCGCAGCACAGACCTCCTGGGAGGCTGCATGGTGGATGCTGGCTCCGCCTCCTCACTGTGTGTGTGTGTGTGTGTGTGACTGCTAAAGGCTGAGGATTCTCCTCAGCTCTGTGACTGATGAAATTACATCTTCAAATGTACGCTTTAGCTATTGTCACCCATCAATTAGTTGAATACCACCAACCTCTGCCCCCCCCCCAAAAAAAGAGACACACTGGGCTCTTGCTGATAGAAAACGTCACAGAGAATAAGACAAGACAAGAATGGAAATTGAAAATGTCTTTTTAAACCTTTTAGATCACATCTGTGGTCATATTGTGTTTGCCAAAAATGTATATATTCTTTTTCTATATATTAAAATCCAATGGTTTTTTTTCTTTCTGGAAAACAAAATGTGACATGTGCTTACATCAGCTATCCATTTATCCTTCCACTAGCGGTCACTAAGGGTCATGTTTGCTTCCGGCCTACTGTTTCACTCAGAAATACTTCACCATAGGGAAGATAGATACTCTGGAAATGCTGTTTCAGCTCACTGTTTCCGCTATCCTTTTTATCCATTCACTGCAATTAAATCAAATCAAAATCTGTGAATTCTGCGTTCAACAACAGCTGATGTGTGTTGCTATATTATGTTCACCGAGCACCTTTGAATGAACCAGGTCGCTTGATTTTCCAACCTATTTGGGACCGCCACCTATACAAATACACCAAGAGTTGTTGTTTGGGCTGTGGTTGATTAAGTGTGTTCGGTGATTCCACGGAGGTAAGCTAACCCTCCACCTTCACGCCACTTGAGTGATGCAAATAAACATCAACGATCCCGCAACTTGAGGTTAGAATTTGATTCATGTTTGGTGTGAACAAATCATTGGGTTAAGGCAACAAAACAATTTGGTTAAGTTTAGAACGTTACATACTTGACTAACAATAAGTCAACTTTGGTTTCATGCGGGACACGAACAGCAGTCTCCTGTGTGAAAATCCTGTTTGTTTCACTCATCTTTTTCTACATCATCTGACTTTAAGAGCACTCCCTGAGTATTTATACAAAAAAAAAAGAGAATATTTGATGTCCTAAATCTATGAAAATAAGATCCTGCTTTTTAAACACTTGTTTATCCCTTTTTTACATACACCCTGGCATTTAATTTATTTTTTTTCTTACGCCTACAGTAATTATCAGTACAGAAAAAGGAGGTGAAAATAATGTAATTGAATGGTATCATATGTATTCTCCATGGACCTCTGTGTACCTCCCCAGGTAATGTGCTGCTATTGTTTGGAAATAATTAACAGTCCATCCTTCTTTTGGATTTCTTGGAACAGCGGGCTCCATTCAGCTCTCAATATGAGGGAGAGAGCCATCTCCACTTTGTTTGTATGAAATCATTTCAGGGACATTACCGCTCGGTTTCTCTCATTACTTTCCACTCGTCTGGCCGTGTCCTCGGGGGTAAAAGCTGGCAGCAAGAACCCATTCTCAATTCTGTTTGTGCTTTAAAATTGATAAGTGAATCAGAAGAGTATTACATATTAATTATTAATTTCACAATGCGAGGCAGAAAAGGAAAAAAAAAAGGAGAATCACTGGATCAAACTTGCTCAAATAAAAGCAGAATGACTATGTGCTTAGCAAAAGGTGCAGCGGCGCACCTCCTGCATACCAATAGACTGTGGTGAGAGTTAACTTCTAATGGGACGATGCTCCTGCACTCCGCCATGCTGACTTGTCTCCTAATGGCCCACTACATCAGTCATGACGACCAGGGCTGCTCGGGGACTGGGACCTGGGCCCACACCGTTAAAACAGAACTGCGGATTGTTATAACTTGGGTTTTATTTTCATTAGCAGGGACCTCTGATTCAAAGTTATCACTGAGATCTCTGTACGTGGAGATAATGCTCAAAAATGACCCAATAATGATGAGCAACTTAGCCACATTTATTTGAGAAAATAAACATAAAAAAAGACCAACGTACTCATCTATCACAGACTGAATACTCTAGTTTTAACTCATACAACTTGAGCAATCATCACAGCAATGAATATGAAAAGCAAGACAAGCAAACACATTATTGTCAACAATATAGCTATCACTTATACTGTTGACACAGTTACTCATTCACCTTGTTAATTAAAACCTGGGTTCCAGTCGTATATAGTCTTTTCTTATGCTCAAGCGTGGATGGCATTATTGTATTTATTTATATCAGTCGAATGTGTCAAAATTAGTGACAAATGGTCTGTACATCTGTGTCAGTTTCATCTATCCATTTTTTCATGGATTTATCTACGTAGCGAGCTAGCCATGTAAAGAGATGACTCCCCCATTCTTAATCCTTTCTACAAAGCCACTGGTCACTTTTTACCCAACTGGCAGATATAATTCAATAGTTTCAACAATTTAAATCATTGAATAAAAAAATAATTGAATGCATTTAAGAGGTGGACAATGACAGAACCAGGCTTTGAAAAGAACCAAACCAACAATGTCTGAGACGTCTGCAAGCTCATCGGGACCGAAATTGGCAAAGATGCTGAGTCAACTCAACAATTTGTTTCTTTTTTATAGACCGGCCTCCAGTCAGACTCATTTAATGTCTCTCCTTTCATTCTGAAAGGAGCTATGCCTCTGTGCTGCAGAGCACAAAATAGGCCAGTGTATGAAATATTGTTGTATTGATTATATGATGAATATTCTACATACATATTTCATAACCATGCATTAACACATCATTTCCTGCATTAGACTATGAAGCGCATCCGGGTGAAGTTAAAGGGTGGGGAGTTAGTAAATCTTCAACTCGGCCTCAATCCCACCTCATCATATACCGATGCTTGGTCTGCCCCCCTCGGCGTCAGGTACTGTGCAAACAGGTTGGTTGAGTGACAAACAAAGGACTTTCGCCCAGGAGACCGCTGTTTGTGTCCCATGTCAAATTATGGTTCACTTACGTCACTTACTGTATTTAACTAAGGCTGTGTACCTAAGTAAACATACTTCTTCGATGTACTTCAACAAGCACACTTATTTTAACCCAAAACTGAACCTTGCATTGGAAGTTTATTTTGAAAAGACATTATGGATGTAACAAGTGGAAACTGGGACATCGTCCCCTGCTACATCCAAAACTGATGCTAGAGAGGTAACTGGAGCATCATAGTCTGTAACTTAGGGCCACTCAAGTGTTGGTATTTGAGAAGTTGGATCTAAGAATGTATTGAAGTGGTACTGGTAGTTAAGTTCAAGGGACCACAATAAATGTGTAGTGTGTGTCAGAGAGAGGGTGCGGTAGAGAGACCTTATAAATGCGTCCCATTGCGCCGAAGATACAAGCTGCAACAAACACTCAGCTTGTTAATTTGCAGAATGACTTCATGGAGAATGTTTAACGGGCCCTTGGAACAATGGTAGTTTGTTTTCTGGACAAAGGGACGTTTGTCCCACTATTGGGGTTTCAGAATAATGGACACTCGGAACAATGGGCAGTCCTCTTTAAAGGATGGGTAACAGTCTCTGGCTGGGGTCGGACTGAGGCTGAAAGATTGTAGACTTGCCAGGCTGGGGCCGGAGTGTTTGGCCCATGCAGTGCTCTACAATGAATGTAGCTTACTGACAAGTAATGTGTGTTTATTAAGCCTGATATATCTAATGGCCATTAAGGTCCACTGTTGTCCAAATACTGTTAAAAACCACAGCCACAGCAATCAGCAACACTGTTGCCTTGTTGGCTTTGTATCTAGTGGGAACCAATGGGCTTGAATGCCACAGACAAGGTAGGCACGTCGAATGGGTTTAAGAGACTGATAAACACAATGTAGTTTTTCATGAGATTCTCTAATAATATAAAATAAAATAATAATGTCAGCCCTTTGACAAAAAATACATTTCAGTAAGCTCATCATGCCGTCCTTTATGTGAAAAGCACACAGCAAATGGAGGTGAGATATACAGTATTTGGCACATTAGAGATGCATGCAATTTGATACTGGCCCTGATCCAGATAAGCCATTAGGATTTGATCTTTCGCTGTTTTACCTGTCATGCTGGAATGTTTCAGAAAAAAACAAACTTCACAGGTTTTGATTTACTTAAGACTCTCATTGATGAGAAAAATGACACATTTACTACTAATAAATACAATTTCTAAAGCACAATGAGTCATAGAATTAATGTCTTAGTTAACCAAAAATATACATCCTGCCTAATGCCGTGTGTTAGACTGATAAAAAAAATATGAATGAACTGCAGAGTCCACTAACAAAATCAGGGGTCATGTATTTTATCCCCAGGCTGCACTTCTAATTTCTTATACTCATAATATGTATTTATACACATTGACAGGCAAGTCCTATTTATGAAAAGCAGAACTGAAATGTCTGTCGTGAGCTATTTAATTGAATAAAGTAACTATTTCCTTGCCAGGGTTTCTGTTTCTCTCTTCCTCTCCGCCCACATAGGTGGATCTCCTTCCTTTTTGTTTGGAGCCTGAACACTTTTTTTTTGTCAGGAAAATAATCCCTCATCCTTGAATTGTTTGGAGGGATTGGGATGCGAGCAGGCTGAGCATAATGGTGCACCGGGAGAGTAGGTGTAGAGAGAGCAGGGTCAATGGGAGGTTATGGCTGATGGTGCCGCAGAGCAGCGTGAGGTTTCCGTACTCGTCCTCGAGTGCTCAGACAGGAGATGGTGACGGTTTCGCATCTTAACCCCGGCTCACTGATCCCAGGCTTTGGTGTCCAAAGGCTGAATCCAAATGTCGGCCCTCCGGACTGTAGATGCCCAGAACGGACAGACTTTGGTCATACATAATGGTGAAACTCCTTTCTACAAGCACCGACACTTTGGAGGTTTGCTTGAGGGTCTCTCCGGTGCTCCAACAGCCAGTGGAATGGTTAGACAGTGATGTTTTATATCCGCGTCTGGGTGAGTAAACCAGCTCTGACTCTCAGGGGAATTGCTGTCATTTGACCTACAAGGAACAACACGGCTCTTATACAGATCCCTAATACCTCCTTCCTTCCTAGCATACCCTTGTTCCACTCACTCCACTTGTAAACTTGATGTTTGAGTCGAGTCAAATTTGAACTCAGGCCAAGAATGATACTGAGGGAACATAGGGCCTAATTTGGAACATAATGCTGAGGGAACCCAAATATTAAAGGTTAAATAGGTAATTTGGAAAAACCACAGAGCTTTTGACTTTGAATCATTGAACATAAAAAAGTCCCGCCCCCTTCATTCAGACCCTCAGGAAGTAAGCATTGACAGACAAACAGGCCGTCCAATTATTTTATCCAGCCCGACGTTTTGGATTGGACAGGGTTTTTACAGTGCTGCCACGGCCACAGATGACATTTTTTAAAAATGTTTTATGTCAGAGCATTTAATGTATTCATTGCTTTCGGTATGTTACAAGGATTGCAAGTACTATAACAAAGTTTTTCTGAATAGAACCACCTACTCAACCTTTAAAATCACACGATTCCACAATCGATCCGTGTTGTCCGAAATCAACAAAACATTTTTTTTAATGTCTCAAACATGGATTACTTTCTATCTATATTGAGTTGATTCTTTGGGACATTTAGCTTGTATTTTTGTCACTGAACTCTTGACTCGTATTTCACCCGTGATGCACGCTTCGCTTACATCACGCCTGGTAGATTTCTGTGTGCGTTCCCAATTGTGCACCCTGATGGAGTTGTGCACTCTGGAGAACCGTCGACATGAGATCAAGGTGAAGTATATGCTCTCCCGTATTGCTGTAGCAGATGTAAAGATCAGAAGGCCACCGGTCTCTGAGGTCCCGGAGAGGAAGTCAACATGTCAGTTTGATTTCCAGTGAGCATGTCTGTTTTACTGCGTTAAGTACTCTACTGTACATCAAGCAAAGTAGAATCACATCTGAGCACGGGTGCTTCAGCCAGACAATGATGGCCTGTTTCCTGGTTTGTCACTGATGGCAATGTATTTATTGTAATACATTTTTTTTATGTTATGCTTGACATGATATGTTAAGTTGAGGATACAAGAAAAACAAATGGTCACATGGTGATAAAAAGTAGTCACAGTACTATATAAGATAATTTAGTTATTTAAAAATAACAATTTAGACATATCACACGATAGTTCTTTGAAAACATCTTTTCATCTCTGATGAATATGAGGCTTGATATTGAACAAAACTGTCCCATGTCATCTCAGCTTGTAGTGAGGCTATGGTTAGCATTTAGCTTGTAGCTTGTGTGGCGTCACGAGGGTCGTGCTTTAAACAGCACTTGATTAAGAATGAATTTCTCTTTACGCCAAACAACGCCACCCTGGGGGTTTCACCCAGGGACCCTTTTTTTCTCTTAGACTATTATTACTAACCAACGAAAGGCACTCAGGTTCGTTTCACAATGGAGGCAGAGACAGCATTTCAGGGTACAAAGAAAACATGTTTTATTAAGTACTGTTCGAAAATCTAAAAAACCACCAATATCAATAAGTTACTCACTCAGGGGGCAAAGAAGGGGAAACCAATCAGGGCTGAGGCTTACTGGGCGGATGAGTCCAAAACAAAGGGGATCCCAGGAACACCACACGTGCAGTAAATGAAAGTGAAACAAAACCCAAAATAAAAGTGCAAACACAAGAGGGACACCGCCACCGGGACACCAATCCACCACCCTAGGCTCAGCACCTGAATGGGGGGAATCAGAGGACAACAAG
Organism: Eutrigla gurnardus; assembly: GCF_963514095.1. Classification (NCBI taxonomy): domain Eukaryota; kingdom Metazoa; phylum Chordata; class Actinopteri; order Perciformes; family Triglidae; genus Eutrigla; species Eutrigla gurnardus. The sequence continues at coordinate 17,505,339 of NC_139927.1, forward strand.
TGAGAAACAAAAGAAATTGAATGCAACTAATCACAAAACACACAAGAAATCAAGGAACTAAATACACAAAATATCTAATAACACAATAGCAAATCAAATAGAAGTAACAGAGTCTACCTAATCACAAATGAAATTTACCTGCAACCAAAATAACTGTAAAGCCAACATAAAAGTCAGAATTACAGGTTGCAGTGAAAGCAATGGTTACAACAGAAACAAAGAAATGCCATAAAGAGCAACTAATCATACAGAAAATAAAATAAACTTTCCCACTGTTCTCACACACTCTCTCACCCACACACACACACACACACACACACACGTTAAGATGCGGCAGGTCCGAAAACAGCAACACGACCTGGACAAAGAAGCTAGTGCTTAGCCAGCTGTAGTGAGCAGCCAGGAGCCAGACAGACAGCGTTGGAGTAGCTCACCGCAGTGGCGGTTACAAATCACAGTCTGTAGGCAAGCAGTGGAAAGCAAAGCAGCAAAGCCAAGCCAAGCCAAGCAGCAGCAATGCGAAGCAACAGTCAAACCAGAGTACAGCAAGGCAAAGCCAAGCGAAGTAAAGCAAAGCCAAGCGAAGTAAAGCAAAGCAGCAATGATGTCCTGCAGACGGGTTAGCGGGTGCTGCTACACAGGTATCTTTACCCGGTCAGATGATCCCGATCGGCACGGCGCAGAGCAAAGCGCTCGGCTACCCGAGGGCGACCAGCAGCGGACAGCGAGCAGCACACAGCGAACGGTGAGCAGCCAGCTGCATGCAGCCAGCTGCATGCAGCCAGCTGCATGCAGCCAGCAGCGAGCAGCGTGCAGCCAGCAGCACACCCAAGCGAGCCTCTGCCACCAGATGAAACCGGGAGTGGAGGGCGTCAGGAAGTGACGTGACCCAGGATCCGTCAAACAAGAGGACAGCCAGGTGCCTTCTGCCTGCTTTTTATAAGGTGCTCTCTCACAGCCATTGGCTGGGAAGAGCCACACAACTTCATACTGCTACAATCTTCCCCCACCAATTGAGTCGTCGTCCCGACGATTAACTAACCAGCAACAAACCAAAAAAAACAACTAACTCCAAGGCCTAAATAAAGCGGCAACCGCGCTAGACACCGGGCCGGGAAGATTTACAACTCTGTGTGCCATCCTGCCTGCGGACCGTGGGAGACGATGGGCATTGGGATGCTGACCTGCAGTGGACCTAGTTGTCCGTCGTGCAGCCACTTCCTCAACAGGGAGAGGCGGCCCAATCTCCACGGGAGCAGGACCCACTGATAAGGGTGGCACAGAGGGAGCTGGGTCGGACGGTGGAAGCAGCAACCGGGGTGTGGTTTGAGTCACAGCAGCAGCTTGGTGGGGAGTGGCCAGAGGGCGCTCTGGCCTCAGGAGCAACATATCGCCATCGCATGGCAGCTCATCCTCTGACTGAGGCTGCTCAGCAGGAGGAGGAGAGACGGCGTTACTACCTGGAGGGTCGACCCCCACCACAGCCTTCAGCAGAGTACAATGGACTTGCCTGGCTCTGGTTGGATCATCCCTAGGGGCAATGGTGTAGACTGGCCCCCCTTCCTTTGGTGCCCTCAAGACACGATACACAACCGAGGCCCACTGGTCCTGGATCTTATGACGCCCCCGTACACTAAGATCTTGCAACCAAACCAACTGGCCCTCCTTTAAGGGAACATCACGGACATATTGGTCATGGTTCTGCTTACGGCGTTCTGCAGCAGCCTTCAACCTGTCCCGAGCTCCCTCGAAAGCCATCTGCAGGCGAGTTTGATGCTCCTGGAGCCACTCGTGGACGCTGCCACCAACAGGATCTTGGACACGGCCTAACAGAAAATCGACTGGGAGTCTAGGCTCTTGGCCAAACATCAACAAAAAAAGGAGACTCACCGGTGGCTTGATGTGGGGTAGTGTTATAGGCATACAGGACTTGAGGCAGACAGGAACTCCAGTCGTGCTTTCGTGACACTGGCAGTGTACGCAACAGGTTGTGAAGCGTTCTGTTGAAACGCTCACATTGCCCATTCCCGGACGGATGGTATGGAGTGGTACGAGACTTCTTGATGCCATATAAAACACAAAGCTGCTGAATGAGGGAGCTCTCAAAGCTCCGTCCCTGGTCTGAATGTATCCGGGCTGGGACACCGAATTTTGAGAACCACTCAACAACCAAGGTTCGAGCTACGGTGGTGGCACGTTGATCCCGAGTAGGGACAGCCAACGTGTACTTACTAAAGACGTCAGTCATGACCAGGACGTCTTCCATGCCATTACGGCTGGGCTCCAAAAGGGTGAAATCAATGGCGAGGATCTCATTAGGCCGAGAAGCCAACAAGTGCCCCATGAAGGTACGAGCAGTTGGTTGACTCCCCTTGGCAACCTGCCACCTCAGCTGACATACCTGGCCAGTAACACCGCTGCCGTAGGAGCTCTAAGGTCCTCTCAACCCCCTGATGGCCATGCCCCTGGTGAACTTCCGTCAGCACATCTGCTTTTAAAGCAGCAGGTAGCAACAACTGCAACACCACTTCCGCCCCATCTGGCCGGAAAACCTGCCGATACAAAACACTATTCTGCTCCACCAACCGATCCCACTGTCGCAGCAACACCAAGGCTGAGTGAGACATGTTCTTGCGCTCCTCTTTATCGGGAGGTTGTTTGCGCCTCCAGAAAACCAGGACTTCCTGGATCACTGGGTCGCTGTGCTGGAGCGTGACAATGTCAGAGGGAGGATGATGGGGCAGGGCTGCAACCGCTGCTTGTGTTGCACCCACCTTTTCCACCTGCAGGGCCTGCTGCAAAGGCTTAGGGAGCAGTGTGCCACGGACCAGGCTTTGCATGTCCTGTGGTTCAGGTGGACGCTGGCAAGAAAGAGCATCCGCGTTCTTATTGCTTCGGCCCGAGCGGTACTTGAGTTCAAAATCAAAGGACGCTAGTTGGGCTGCCCAACGTTGCTCGGTGGCTCCAAGCCTAGCGGACGACAGGTGACTCAAGGGGTTGTTGTCGGTGTAGACGACACATTTGTGGCCCAGCAGATACTCCCGAAACTTTTCGGTCATCGCCCACTTGAGCGCTAAAAACTCCAACTTCATGGAGCTATAGTTTTGCATGTTGCGCTCAGTGGGCCTCAAACCACGGCTCGCATAGGCTATGGGCCTCACCCTACCATCCTGCTCCTGTGATTACACAGCCCCAAGACCTCCATAGCTGGCATCCACCTCCAAAATAAATGGGAGCGTGAAGTCAGCATAGGCCAGCACAGGTGCCGAGGTGAGCCTAGCTTTCAATGCCTCAAAGCTACTGTGACACTCCTCTGTCCAGCGGCCAGAGACTATCTGATCAGCCTGCTTGGATTTGGGGCCTGCCAGTTCTGCCACCAGCTTATGTAGGGGTGCAGCCAGCTTTGCAAAACCCTCTACAAAGCGGCGGTAGTAACTGGCAAACCCAAGGAAAGAGCGCAGCTCAGACGGAGTGGCAGGGGGCGGCCAGCTGGAGACAGCCTTGATCTTACTGGGGTCAGTAGAAACACCTTTGTCAGAAATGACATGGCCCAAGTAACGTACTTCCTGCTGGAAAAAGGCACACTTACTGAGTTTCACCTTAAGCCCTTCATGCTGCAAACGCCCCAGCACCACACCCAACCTCTCCAGATGTTGCTCAATGGTAGAGGAGAAAACCACGATGTCATCGAGATAAAGCAGGAGGGATTGGCACTGTTGGTCACCGAAAATCTGCTGCATCAACCTCTGGAAGGTGCTGGGAGCGTTGCAAAGCCCAAAGGGCATGCGGTTCCACTCAAAAAGGCCAAAGGCAGTCTTGGGACGATCTGACTCTGCCACAGGGACCTGATTATATCCACTGGCCAAGTCCATGGTGGAAAACCAATGAGCCCCGGTCAGGGCATCCAAAGACTCATCTATGCGGGGTAACGGAAAAGCATCTTTCCTGGTCTTCCTATTAAGGAGCCTGTAGTCGACGCACATACGAATAGTGCCATCCTTCTTTTTAACCAAAACAATTGGAGAGGCATAGGGACTGCTGCTCTCTCTAATGACCTGAGCACTGAGCAGTTGGCTAATGTGGTCTTTAACGACCTCATACTCAGATGGAGGAAGGCGCCGATAGCGTTGCTTCACCGGAACGTCATCTAAGAGAGGGATCTCGTGGGCAATCAGGTCAGTACAACCGAGATCCCCGTCATGGGCGGAAAAGATGGAACTGTACTGACCAAGCAGAGCCCTCACTTTATCCTGTGCTTCCACAGGCACATGACCCAACTCCATGGCTGCTATTGGATCCTGCACTGGCGGGGAAACAGACTGAGAAGCCACTGTAGCCACCATGGATGGCACCTCAGTAACACCAGCAGGTAAGCTTACAACACGTACCTCATCTAAGCTCCCAACAACAGCATGGGGATAAAGCAACACATCTGACATGCCTACATTCACAATGGGAATGTAGGCTGTGCCCCGTACCACCGGCACCAGGGCAGGAGAGGCAAGCAGTCCGGCCGGCAGGCCAGAGTCTAATGGCTCAAACATTACAGTGCTGCCGGAGTACTGCTCCGAGCATGTGGTCACAACGAGTTTCATCACACCACCTGGGATACGACAAGCCCCTTTTCCACGAACCTTGACCTTCCCCGCACTCTGATCAGGCTTAACTTCATACTGCTACACTTGGTTGGAATTAATTCTTCCTTTCTTCAGTTGGCTTTCCCATGTTTGATTCTGCAAAACTCTGGATAGCGTTAAAGTTTTTCTTTCATCTTTTATTGAAAATGATTGTTAATCTAGACATTCTGTGCATGGATCTATGGAATTCTTCATCCCTGAAATGATGATATATCAATTGCTCATCCCTTGTTACTTTGAATTCTTGAAGAAAACTTCTGCATGCAAAAACAGGAAAATCTTGTGAGAAAAAAATAAATGAATTTTTTTTTAGAAATAACACAGGGTGACTCTATTGATATACAAATGGTCACTTTGGGGGTGGAGTAGTCCTTTCAGTTTTGATAAAGTGGTTAGGGTGACACTACATTAGACTGTAGACTCCAAGCACTCATACATCACTCTCTAGACATTCGGATTCAGCCTCTAAGTTGCACTGAAGCAGAGCAGGTGACAAGGAGAACAAAGAGTGGATTGGTGATACAATTGAGCAGCTCTTCTAGCAGTAAAAGCAGGGAGGAGCTGCTGTTCAGAACGTTGTGTTTCTAATCAGTCAGAATACTGACCGTAAACCAAATCTTTTTTCTAGAAGCTTTACTCGGCAAGACACAGGTTTAAGTCTCAAGCTGCTCGGGGGAAGTGAGCACTTAAATGCCCTGAACCTGTCACAGGCTGTCAAAATACATGACATACTGTACTGCATATGGCGAGCACAGCGATGGCTTCATGTGACTGATGTAACACCAAGTAATGAAGTGTCTCTTCCATATGAGGCTCCATTAGTACATATTATTTTTACCTCATATATATATGTGTGTGTGTGTGTGTGTGTGTGTTCTTTCTAGCAAAGTGTCAAACATTCAGGTCAGCAGGCTACCTATATTCAGCTGGCAGCAGATCGTATCAGCAGCTCTTAATTACGATAAAGCTGTAATCTGCGTAGTGCAATGACCACCTCTCAATTTGCTCACCAGTGGATGGTGGGAGTTCAGTAAGGTCAAACGAGTGGTGAGTCTTCTCGACAGAAAGTAGTTTTGTCAATCTCAAAAATGTGTATATTCAGAATAAATATTAAACCGATTGCATGGAAGTCTATGAGCAAATGACCCCACTTCTCGCTTGATTTATTATCTCAGTTAACATTGTTAACTTGAGTTTATGGTCTCAATCTATAGTTTGAAGTCTTTTTCAATACAGCATGATGTTCATTTAGTGAATTATTGTGAAATTGACCATAAAGCAGAGAATGCTTTAGGGCGGGGCAACCTTGTGATTGACAGGTTGCTACCACAGCCTCACTACATCCATCAGTACAGCATTAGGAAGAAATATCTATTTGGAACTTAAATGCCACATGAATTCACTTGACAGGGTGTGTGTGTGTGTGTGTGTGTGTGTGTGTGTGGGGGGGGGGGGGGGGGGGGGGGGCTCAAGGGCACACATTATCACTCATAGATTTACTTCTTTGATTTCTATCTGTCATCCAATACTGCACTTTTTTAAAATTATTATTAGCTCATTAAATCATTCATCCTGAGACGGGGCCAGTAGGTCTTCCATCAGCAGCACTGGCCTGCTTAAGGAAGTGACGGGGCTTCACTGGGAGGTTCTGCTGACCCACCGGAGCACAGCTACCGTATCTGCTGCCAGCTTTGCTGAGGTGTGGATGGAGGCGCTCATCCAAAACTCTTTACACGAGTGGGGCTTTTTTTCAAAAGTCGCTCTGCTGTTTTTTTTTGTCCCAGCAAGTCCCCCCTGGCAATGAGGAATAAAGCCAAGAAGCATTCACGGGCTTATACCAAACCAAACAAATGTGACTGAATAAAGGCTCTTCCTGGAGCACTTCCAAAATACTAAGTTGCTTTTTCTTTGAATGTTAATAATGAGGAACATTTCTTTTCAACTCTCAGTTGCGTTGAGGAAGTTGAAGCTCAGTCCATTGTCCTTGCTCAGGTTGGTTATGTTTGTGAGTGCCAAATGCAGATTGTGATGAAAAAAATGATTCAAGCAAGGCCGGCCTTTCCGCCTCACAGCTTCAACAGCTTTTCAAAGTAAACTTTGTTTTACATTGTAAAAAATTGGTTAGTTTTAGGCAACAAAACTTATTGGTTTGGTAAAAAAAAGTTATTAATTTGGGTTAAAAATATGGACCAATGTACCGTTATAATATCAAGGAATTTTTTGTATCCCTTTTTCACAGGTGTTTCATCAGTATTACTTACCCGTTGACTTGAAGGAGCTCAGATACAGCGTGTGGACTGTTTACCTCCATCTGCTGTCTGTCTGTCTACATAGTGACTTGGCACATGGAGGTTTCACCTATAGTAAAATGAGTCATCCAGTTCATTCATTACTTTGGAGCCAAAGTAGTGAGGTTTATAAAATTAAATGGTATCTATAATCACAAAAGGGACACAGATTTCATATTATAAATAATACCATGCTGTTGTAGTGACTGGAGAACTGCACCCAAAAGCAGACTGGAGACTGAAAGACGTTTTAATGAATAAGAGCCAGAAAGTGTGAAAAATGTGAAACATTTTCAAATGGAGTTTCTACGTGAACGCATGAATGAGTAGACCACGGTTGAAAATGCATGAACTTCTATCAAAGTTTCATTTCAATGTTGAACATTTCATGTTGAATATTTCTGGAAGGTATGAGATGTAATAATATCACACACATCCTCATTGAGCTAAATGTTTGAATGAAGTCACTATGTTGAAAAATGTGTGTGTAAGGAGTCATATGATGAATAAACAGGCGGAAGAATAATAATAAATGGGATGTTTGCACATAGACATGTCACTGTGAATTAACATGAAAAACGTGGAAAAAATTTGCAGCTGAAGAGCAAGATATTTTTGTGGGTGGAGACCAAACCAGAGCTAAAAGGAGAATGGATATTAGAAACCTACCTCCAAATTAATGCTAGTCTTGCCTCATGTGTGCTGGATATGTTAAAAGTCACGCTTCCCATATCAACTTTATGATATAAATATACATAACATAGTATATCACTGCATGCTTTTCGGTTTGCAGCCTAGTTGAGCTCTGCCCCCACAAAGCAAAGTAAATAAAAAACTGAATTAATGCAGCTTTCGGCGTCGGCTTGGATTGCATTGCTTCAGTTGAGGTGATGTGTCTACACATCACACAACGAATTAATTAACATAAAAAAAACACATTCAAACATTTGCTCCCATCAAACTGAAAAGAAAGATCAAGGGACCAAGCCAATTTAAATGAGGCTACATGTGGAGCGACCAAGAGAGGCCTGCTATTTACCTGGCAAACGTGTTGGAGAGCTGTGTTTACAATAATACACTGATTGACACCGGTGCAGAGCAGCTGTTTGGTCAAACACGAGAACAATCAATAGGGACTCTTTGTTTTGCTCAGCAAACTGTCCTATAAAATTTGGTACAATATTTGACGTGCTAACACTGTTTTGAGTGATCATTATTTCCCACTAGGACCACGTAAGTGGGTAAACAAATATGAATTATGTGTGAGCGGTATAAACACTTTGGAGAGCCCTCGGGAGATTCCAGCCACACTTTATGCATGTGCATGCCGCGGCTCAGCTTCACGGTCCTCTTCAGTTGCATTTTAGATTAGGATTAGATATAAAAAGCTTGGACTACATCATAACATTATTATATATAAGTGCTGTGAAGTTCTTCTTAACCTGAGTACATATTCATGTTGTTGCTGTTTTTTTTTACTTTGTAACTACCAACACCATACCCATTTTCTTTTGCATTTTAGTTTGTTATGGCTATGTTGTTGGAATCATATTTGGTATTGGCTCAATTTAATCTTCATGCTGCTCATATCTTGCAGACCTGAAGCACCAGTTCTGTGTTGGGAGTTCCAAAAAGGTTTTCGGCCAAACTGGGTTAAGCCAGCACCCATGTTTTTGGGTTCAAGTCAGTATGTTGTGTTATTACAGAGAATGTTTGAATTTGAACATTCTTATTCTGAAAACATAAAGTGGATATATTCTTGTCAGCCTGGGGGATTCAGAAAGAACATTATTGGGAGAGTAAAGCTGTCGTACAAAAACCAGGCTCAGGAAATTGCTGAAAGGTCTTTAATGCAGTATGACCCAGCCTGATTAGTAATTGGTGAGGAAACTCTGGGATTTTTTAGGTCTCTGCATGAGGCCCCACAAAGCTGCAAAGATCATTACACCCCACAATACCAAATGATGGACTGGGAGGAAAAAATGTAAATCTTACTAACAATTTTGCAGAGTAGTGAAACTAAAAGCATGACTTGAAGAGTGACTCTTGACCTTGGAAAGAGTGAAGTTTAGTTTGACAAAAACTTCAGGCCTTTATTATAGGATGGGTTTGCTCAGTTGTTATGGGGACATGGTGATTCCTGTCTTTGGCATTGGATGTGACTGGCCTCCTTCATTATCTCTGGCTGAGTCCTAGTCAGTGGGCAGCCTCCGGGTCGGAAAAGTGAAGCCAATGCGGAAATGCCTTACACTTGTATTCTATTTCATTAGAAAGCAGGGGGCGACTCCACTGGGTGAGTCGCCCCCTGCTTTCTAGTTTCAAGTCTTCTTCAATATAACATGATGTTCATTTAGTAAATTATGGTCCATTTAGGGTGAATTAGATGATACAGCTGATTATGCTGTAGGGCCGGGCTACCATGCGATTGACAGGTCGCTGGTGTTCACAGACAGCCGATGGTGTCTGTTTCTGGAATTAAATGAGTCTGTTTTCCAGGGTCCCTCCATTTCAGGGTCATGAGAACAAAATTATAGGGTTTGTCCTGAGATACAATTTGGGTCCAGACAAAATATGAGGTTTCTCCCTCTGACTTTGCATACTTGATTGTATTGCAAATAAATATGCAATCATTATAATGAAAAACCGCAAAAAATGTAGCTTTGAATCTCTTGTCGGGTTCCTATTTTAAATTAAGTACCACTTCAGATCCCTTCGGAGCGGGCTTTAACTTTTGGGCCTGTGTAGAAAGTAAAAGAGCACATGGACATTTCAATCAGAAGGCTTTCTTCCCTCATCAGTATGAAAGTGTGCTGCCAATGGACATCTGCTGTGCTATTATGGGTCAATGTCATGGATCACTTTGCAGAAGTTGTCAAACTTAGGTAAGAGCTTGCAGAAAGCCGCGACTGCGCGCCAGGCACCGCAGACCCTGCAGAAGTTTGATTGGACATCAAAGCCATATTGTGTTTGGCCAGACTCATGGTTATGGAACTATTGAATCACGGCTATCAAATAAATCAAAGACTGTCCGTCCGACAAAGGATTATATTTGAAAACTGTGGGTCCGAATTTACAAGAAATGACATGCTACATTCGTCCCACCATATATAAGCCTGACGTGCGAGAGAGAGGAGCCGGCACAGAAGGCATTACCCACGCACACAGCTATGTATAACTCAGGCATGAGTCTTTGCATGGCCAAAATTAAAGGTGCGAAGCAGACAAAAGTGAATTGCCATTTTGCCAAGGGTGCATGATTCAGTGTGTAATAACAGGCCAGTATTTGGCAAATCATCTTAGCAGCGGTGTCCAGGGCAACTCTGGTGCAATGCAAAACCAGTATTTGATGAGTGGACTGCACTGAGTCCAGTCGCCAGAGGACTGGATAGCCCTGTGTGTGTGTGTGCGTGTGTGTGTGTGTGTGTGTGTGTGTGTATCACAATAATGATGAAAGCTGAAGCAGACTCATTCATGTAGAACTAATGGACAGGTGGGACTGAGGGTGAGGAGCTGCCGAATCCCCTCAACCCCCCCCCCCCCCACCCCCACCCCGTCTACCCCGACAAAAAAAAACACATCTCATCACATCAGTGCTGACACGACACACATAAATGTACAAACACACACACAGACATTTAAAAAAAAAAGTAGGACTAAGAGGTGAGCCAGTAATCAGAGAACACTTCAGCAGCTTAATCAGCATTGCTTGTCTGATGAGGAAGAACACTTCTGGTTTTTGTGGGCAGGAGCCTCCATTAATCATCCTCAAAAGAAACAGCACTCAACCACAAGTTGAGTCGAGGACCCTCTTTTTCTGCAGCAGCCTATGTAGTGCAGAGCTGAGGAAAAAGAAATATATTGGAAGAAGGAAGGGGGGGGGGGGGATACATGCTCTTTTTCAATCAGTCCAATCAGTTTTGGTCAACTTCGGTGATCAGACGTTTAATGTTTCAAATGAACACCAGACATCTACTGTTCATGTGGTGGTGTGATTGTTCTGTTCATATTTTTCCAGCGTGGTCAGTGAGAGAAACATTACCTGAGACAGGCTGTTTTATTCTTTTGTTCAAGATTCATTTTTTGCATTTTCGCCTTTATTTGGCAGAGGATGGTGTGTACAGGAAGAATGGGGGAGAGCGAGCAACATAGGTCGCAAGGCCGGAATCGAACCCAGGACATTGCGGTTATACGGCATGCACTGTGACCACTTGAGATGAACTTAAAAAAAGAACTCGCTGCGGCGGGATCTCTGTACCAGAGGGTCTGTAACTGGTTGTCATTCATTTAGCGTTTTAATGTGTAAGAGAGTTCAAAACAAATGACATCCTCGATGAGATGTAGTGGCCTTTAGAGAGCAAACACACTGAGATGAATCAAGGTGGAAGTTTGGCAGTCTGACGATCATTATACTTCCAGGACACGCACGCAGGAAGAGATGCAATAATCTGATTCAACCAGGGAGTAGGACATAATTAATATTGCAGTGTTATTTAATTAAAACTTGAGCATGGGTAAAATAAAGCCGCTGATTATTATTATTTGCAAATGATCACATGGCACACTTTCAATACAGCCTGACTAGTGATTGTCTGATAGAATGGATGGTTATTAACTTCTTATATGGGTGTTTTTCCCCCCTCATGTTTTTTTTCTGTTTCTGTAAGAAATGGATTGCATCAGTCATCAAGTGAAACGACAGTATTGTAACCTGTGGATGGCTGCCTGCTTGTGTACACCAAGGTGCCCTTCAGTAAATCAACCCTCAGTTCCTGCATTGACCAATATTCATATAATGACGTAAGGCCTGACATGAAAATGATCCTGATCTATTGCATTTCAATAAGTTTGACACATATGTACATACTCATCAAGTTGTAAAGTCTTATTTCTTGTGAGTTCTTAACAGGGACGTATCATCAAAAGCTAATTTTTCAGTGCCTGTGTACATACATTTAGGAAAGTCAGAGCATACTCTGCTTTTATGGGAGAGAAGCTTTAAGAGACAGAAGCAAAGGTTATTGTCTCAGTAAACATTGTAAACATGAGTTTATGGACTCAATCTTTAGTTTTAAGTCTTCTTCAATCCAGCATGATGTTCATTTAGTGAATTATGGTCCATTTAGAGTAAATAGACGATAAAGAAGGGGATGATTTAGGGCGGGGCTACCTTCTGATTGACAGGTTGCAACCATCGCTGCTGATGCAATTAGCTACTAACATGACTTTAACACTTTAAGACAAGTTGACCTTGAATTATGAAGCTAACTTCATAAAGAATCCAGATGGATCCAGATCCAGTAGGTGCTGCCCTGCTGCTTGTGTTCTTCAGATCCTCCTGTCCATAATCCACAGTCCAAATATGGTCACTTCCTTTCACTGGTTGCAAAAATTCCAAGATGGCGAGGGCACAAAATCCACGAACCTTTGAGTGACGTCACCATGACCACGTCTATGGTCAGATGGTGATTACAGGTTTATTCAGACAGACATTATGAGAAAAATATATATTTTTTTATTCTAAGCAATATAAATCAACAGTTACACAGCTAGTATTTTACCTTACTTTTAAACTTGAGATATCTAGTTCAAACAAGTTGTATGCTTTTTGAGCAGCAAAAAAAAAAAAAACGTCTATGGAAGTGTTTGTGAAAAAATGAACAGTCCGTACAACCCTTAGCAGGCTGGTGGAGCTCTGGGTCTGACCTGTGTGAGGTCAGCAACAGAAGGTTTGCTGACCCGGTGGGGGGAATTTGGATCAAACCGCCCCAGGTGCTGGTGTTTGCGCTGGCTGAATTCAAACGGTTACCAAGGTCACGTCTCCTTGAGCCGCCACACGCACCACTACCATCGGAGGACGAGGGTGTCCAAAGTCGTTTTCTCATTGCTACCACTTTGGATTTAATCCAATAAACTAGAAAAATGCACACGCACCATGGATGTATTATCTCAGGGCAGCGCTACGTTCTCGTCCTCTCACGTCGGTCCGAGGGCAGACTCATTTCGTAAACGTCTCATGTCTTTATTAATTTAAACTAAGATGTTGACCAGCTATTACTCATTGCAACTTTAAAAAGAAAGTTTAATAATGATATGGAGTCCAGACAGCTCACTGTGTCGTTGTCGATGGCGACAGTGGGATCAACAGCAGGGCATCATTTAAATGGGGGAAGACTCGTCATCACACAGCTTACTGGGTAATGGGAGCGGCACTAATGTGAAGAGGACATGCATATCAGACACAAATACATACAAGACTGAATAATGAGTTTTGCCTTTGAGCAGTACATCAGATGCATGTCTAATGCCTATTATCTTCTTTTACATGTCACATTCTGTCGCGTAACAGTTTTGCGTGTTTGTGCCATGGTATTTTGTCCCGCGTTATGCCACAAAACCAATACTCTCTCTCAAAGCAATGTCTTTTTTTTATTGATTGCACCGTGTCCTGCGAGGACTGGTTAAAATGGTAATCATCAGTTAAATAGAGACCTGAGGGCCCCCTGAATAAAACACAGCCTTCAGCTACACCTTTTTCTGCTGGTGGACAGCATGGGGGACCGGTAAATATTGATCCACAAAATATCCGCATGTCCGCTAATTCAGCCCGTGTGTTAACTTGAGCCGCCGCAAACGCACAGGTCTGCAATGAGGGTTTCTTTCTTTATCGTTCAGTAGATGCTTATCTATTTCCCGGAGAGATTTTCAATGAGGCAAAATTTAATTAAAAATCTGATTAAAATTGCTTTTCAACACACTCCTGAATCTTATAAAGGGAGAAGCAGCACAGCCATATCGACTCTCTCTCTGATGCCCCATAAAAGATTTTCCCCTGTCATGTAGGAGAGTCAAGACTTAGAAGACTTCGACGAACCTCTTGTGGCTGAGGTCGAAACATTCAGGTACTCCTTGCCCTCTTCATTTGAACTTTTTTTTTTTTGGTTTCCTCAGAGAGGTGTGTGCAGAATTCCGACGCAATCACAGAGCCACCGCTGAACTTGAGTTCAGCTATTACTACATCCTCCCGGCCCCATATAACCCACATTTACCAGACTATAGCTGCTTCCTATTCATGGCACAGTGCAATCCTCAGCACATAACTGAGGGATTCCCATAAAACACTGCAATAATAACTGGCTTCCATTTGGACCAAACCTCAACCCACGTGACCCCTCTAAAGGACCCAGCGTGTTTATATGTGGTTTTTGTGCATAAAAAAGGACTAGGATTCTACCGCCCAGCGAGGGGCTCCTAGAGTTCGCAGTGTTCAGTATTGGATGAAATGAGCTGATAGTTTTACTAGTAGAGAGTCTTACTGTGGTAAACCTTATTGTGCCTGCCATCTGGAGGGTGCTAAAGGTATAGTATGTGGGCTTTACAGGCTAAATGCAAGTACTGTCTTATACTAACAAGTGATTATGGTCCCGGTCCACTGTGTTCACATACCTTAACATAACATGCCTTCTTTCTGTGACCGTTTCAAAATAAAATACCTCCTGCGTCTTTCTGTTGACAAAATCCCTTCTTATGTTAAAGGAAAACACCACCGCATTTCCATACTGAACTATGTTCTGCTCTGATGTTAGACGAGGTGATACATACCTCCCTCTCCTCTGTGCGTGCACTCAATGGCTCTTGAGCGCACTCCGCGCAGCGCTAATTTGCTAGCATGTCGCTTGTCCCCGTATATTCCTTAGGATCCAAAGGGGGGTGAAGTTAGAAGCGACCAAGCACTTCCACGTTGTCCCTATTTAAATACGGTTACGTGAGTAGTTACACGACCCAAGTTTGGTTACACAAAATGAAACATGCCAATTTTTATAAGCGGATAACAAGGATAACTATATAGTATGGCGGAATAACAACCGGAAGCACTTCGACGTCGGCGCAGTAATATCATCACTCCGCTCCCCCTCTTACTTCCGTCAATAGAACCTACGTGACTTCTTACTTCTACCTGTGCTACTAGCAAACTGCAAGCAAGAAATCATTTGCAATGGCGGACTTTGTAGACGATGACGACTGGTATGTAGCAGATCCAGAGCCATATCTCTTTGAACCCGAATACACGGAGGAGGAACTAGCTCTTATGGACCGTGAGAGGGAAGAAAGATATGAAGCAGAACAGACCGGAGCCGGCGAGAGAACACGGGCAAACAGCAATTGGTGGTGCAAGTGTGACTGTTGCGAACAGATGCCGACTGAAATTGAGAGCCTGTGCTGTTCAGAATGGGACCAGGTGTTGCCATCGATGGTGGGAGTCAGTGTACATCAAGAAGACCCTGGACATATCGCTTGTGTCGCGGCAACCGACGCGTTTGCAGCAATGATTCACCCGGCAGTTATCGACTTTTTCTTTCGACGTGACAAAGTCAATTGGAAGAAACGACCCACACCGAGTGGACCCGATGGCCAGCTATCCTCAGAGTAAGTGCTAACTGAAACCATTGAAATATGCCTATGTTATCCTGTTGTCATTTATACATGCATACTTAGCATATCGTTGTTTTCTCAGTCAAAAAAGGTTGGTGTCCTACCGGATAGTGCTGGAATGGGCCCTGCAGGGTGAAACCTTGGGCAGAGGACATCGGAAACCATTACCATCGTGTGTGGTCGGGGCTATACGACAAAGATATCCTTCTGAGTCTGGTGTCTATGTTGGATTCCAAGAAGTACATGAAGCAATTGTGATGTAGGCCTACTAACTGGACTGTATGTGCTGGGCCCTAACAGGGCGTACCCACCAAACGCGATGAAACTTCATCGCGCGACAAGATTACATGTAAAGTCAATGCAAAGACACGATTAGACGCTTCATCGCGCCGGGCGACGCGATGGACGCGATAGCGCGGCGTGATGGACGCGATGGACGCGAAAAATCGCTTCATCGCTTCATCGCGCTATCGCTCGAGTTGAAATAATTGAACTTTTGCGGCGAATTCGCGTGAAGACGCGCCGCGACAGCCTATCAGCGTTGAGATCGTCACCGACGTGCTGACGTACGGACGTCCTGGTGTTCCCTCGCTTTTTGCCGGCTTGCCGCTCCAGTGAAGAAGATGGAGGAAACAGATGGAAAGGCGCTCCGCAGCTGGAATGGAGCGCCGATAGTTGGTATCCAGGCGGGAGATCCTGGCACCAACCCTGGTTAGCAGGTCTTCAAACTGGGCAACAGTCAGCCTGAAGTACCGCTGGAACCGGCCGTCGTCCAGGCGCAGCTCCTGCAGGAGACGGTGGAACTCGCCGAGCTCACGCCGCCTCCGTAGGGTAGCATGCACCCAGAACCGACGTCGGCGCCTAGCCCGCAGACGAAGCTGGGAACTTCTCCAGAGTAGATACAGTGCAGCGATGGTGGTTATCTCAGCCATGATCGACGAGAGAATGAAATGGCGGAAGAAATGTTGTTGTTTGGGCGGGCTCATCGCGCGACGCGATGACGCGATGCCGCGATGAGGCGTTTTTTGGCATATTGGACCGGCGTCAAAACTGGAGCGTCTAGCGCGACGCGATTTCATTTGTCGCGCGATTAAATCGCGTTCATCGCGTTTGGTGGGTACGCCCTGTAACAGTTCAGATCCAGGTTGGCTCCAACCCCCCTCCCACACACACCCTCACACACACACACTCTTTATTTTATTTTTGACTAATTTGTTTATTTTAATTATTCATTTTCCCCCATGTTATATTATTGTTGTTGTTGTACCATTGTCATTGTTTTGTTTGTTTGTAAGCACTTTGGGTCAACTCAGTTGTTTTTTAATGTGCTATATAAAGTTGACTTGACTTGACTTATGTTTACATGACCCACAGACATCTGTGGGACAATTGCTCTGCAGCTTTCAACAAGTAGCCTACTACTCTGACGTTGACGTTGTTTTTTTTATATTACAACCATTACTTGGATATCTCACTATTTATTTATCAAATAAACCAACTTTTGTATGACATTGCACATCGCTAGAGTCTGCATATTGCCTTACAATCACAGATGTGGGATGGCTACATTTCTAACATTTTGTATACATTTGTATAAATAAAGCTTTGAATCTACAACATCTAGAGTGATACTTTTATCTTGTTTCCTAAACCAAATGGCTTCTGATATAGTCAGTCATGCAACATCCAGGATCTTTCTGTTCGATTATCTTCAATTACATAGTAAATATGATAAAACGCATGTCTGGAGAACATGTGGCCTGTCAGATTTGTTCAAACATAAGTGAAGAACAAACTGAGAAAACAAACTGAGAAAAAAAGTGATTTATTTCACAATATAAAAACAAACAGCCTTCGTATGACTGCAATAATTGACATGTGCCTTCTACACCTGCTATGCAAGTACAAGTCCCTTCCAGGGTTTTTTCAATGACAGGTTGTCGGCTGTAACCCAGTTACAATGTCTGCGATGGACGTTTAAATCTTGAGGTGTGTGACTGTATGACCTCCTCTTTGCTGGGCTTTGGTAGAGATGCGATGTTGGCAGACAGGTGAGGTACTTCGATGTGGGATGATGGGTCTTTGAATCTGATTGAGGGGTCAAGTCTTCTTTGGTGCACTCGTTCCATGAGGTCATCTCTAAACTTTTGTGTTGTAGCCGCATAAATTGGTCTAAAAATCCAATGCTTAGATTGCTTTTGGAAGACAACACTGTGTCTTGGGAGGCCTGAAATAAAAAGCAGTATGAACCAACATGCTCAAAATATAGTAAGGTTATCATTTTTAAATTTATGATGTTGTTACACATTTGTTTGGACTATGTGTTTGTTTGGACTATGTGTTTCTCAAGCATCTAGTCAGTCATGTCTGTGCCATCAGTTGTGTGAAGATCATGTTCCAGTATGGAAGACAGATCTATGGGTACAGGGGAAACTGTTACAGTAATTTTTACTCATTTAGTACCCACCAGCTGCTGTTGTTGCCTGTTCCCGATCTGTGGAGTGATTCTCATTGTGGTCCATGATAGCAAGCATAGTGCGTGCCTTCATTGCCGGGTATTGAAAATGAAGTCGCTTCGGACAATACTTCAAAAGGGCATTGTGGAACACCTCAAGTTGTCCTGAAAAATAAAACAAAACAAAAGAAAGGCTTTACTGTGGGAAAAAAACAAGAGCATGAAAAGTTGTGTGTTCTTTAGCACTGTGTCATGACTGGAATACATAGTAGTACTCGTCTTGTCTGGTGTAACATTCCCCCAAAATATTTTTCCAGAACCTATTCTCACAGACACACCATGACTTGAACCATATCACTATTTTGCATGTCAAACTCTTTGATACACATACCTGTATGTTTGAACAGTGTCATCTGTTGTAGGTCTTTTACGAGACGTGTGTCCATAACCATGGACTTCAGGGCGTTGAAGGCAGGGGAATTCACTTTTAGCCACCTCTTACTTCGTTGTTCCTGTGCTGACAAGTCTTTGTGGAAACATCTGTATTCTGTGCCATTGTCTTCCCAGCGATGGACCCCAGTGATGTGGTGTTGGAGAGACATCCATTGTCTGAGCAGCTCCTGAAAACATAAGAGCAGAGGCACAATTTTAACTATCTGGAATACAATACAGTTGTCTTCCATGTTCAAGAGTAAAGGATTGCTGTGCATTACATCTGCTTATAACATTTGATGTATATACTAACTAGAATTTCACTTGAGCTGTGTCTGTATGCTTGGGTACCTTTGCATCTCCTTTGGAGGTGCAACAGCTCCACCACATGTGGTTGCTGACACTCCTGACCCAAGGAGCAAGATCTTTGCACTCCTTCCTGTTGGATGCCGCCACCAGTTTTTTTTTTTATCCTGAAAAATGACAGAAAATAATAAAAATGGGTGTGCACTTATTTCCTGTAGTAAATGTAATACCACTGTTTTCCCTTTGATTGCATAGACTATAGTGGCCCACCATTTCAACCATATCTGATACATCCTGATGTTTCAGTATTGTTTGCGTCTGTCTTGCATTAATTTATATTTTTTATCAGTGGCAATTTAGGACTAATTAGCTATAGAGAAATGGGTATGAAGTTGTAATCAAATCAGTGGGAGTGCACCGCACACATTCTAAAGCCCACTACAATTTCCTGTGGGAAACACTGGTAATACACAGAGAATAACAGACAATAATGGAGATATAAACGAACAGTAGACTTACCTTTGGCTACATGCCACGGATCAAACTGATGAATAATATGAGGATATTCTTCTCTCATAATTTTTCTTATGGAGGGATGCCGGTCTGTGGTGATCACTTTTACCTCGATGCCCTCATTCAGGATCTTCTCCAGGCCTTTCTTGAAGGCCAGTGGTTCCATTGCGACAGAACTTGAGGCCTGGGACACCTACATAGCACAAATGTATGGATGATGACATCTAAAACAAGTTAGAGAATTGACCATAGATTTGTGAAAATAATTCACAATCTTACCTGCATCAGCTCAAACGCCACAATCTGTTTCGTGGAGTCATCCATGAAAGAATACGTGTTGTATTTGCTGGAGTGTCCGGGGCTGTCACTTCTGCCATCACCACATAGCTGCACCCCTTCACCATCTTCATTTTGGCAAATCAATCTTGCTTTGATGATGTTCTCCTGTTGTATGTATGCTTCCTCAATCACCGGGAGCAGGTAACTTGCCTGTATATTGTAGAAAGTTGTTTCCTGGGGCAACTGCAGGTTGAAAACTCCAGCCCAGTTGGCTATGTCGGTGTATGTAGAGCCGGTAAAGAGAGTGGCAGCTGTTGCAACAAGGTTATTTTCTGCCATTCCACGTACAATGGGGCAAGACTCCCATTGGCCATCGTTGCATTGCCAATTTATATTTATTCTGCTGCCGAACTGTGTTATAGTTTGGTTTAGGTCACACATCGCAGAACTACAGGTGCGGCACTTCTGAAATAGCTCCATGAGTTTTGACTCATTAACTATCCACTTCCTCTCCTTGCATCCTCTGGGTTGTCCAGAGAGGCTTGAGGAACTTCCTGTGGTGGTGGAGGAGGCGGCACTAGAAATAGGCACAAAGCTGGTGTCTGCGGGATCAACAGCAGGCTCTGAGGTCATGCTGACATCAAACACTGATGTTGCACTCATGTCCATTGCAGTTGCTTCAATGGGGTGTGGTTCCTGTTGTAGACAAATAAAAATAAAAAGATGCATTGGTACTAGTGCCACATAGAGTAGATATTGATTAAACAGTTAACTGACTTTACAAGAAACAAAGTGAAATAGTTTCTATATATTGCATGATGGATCATCAATAGCAAACATAGAAGTTCAGTAGAGGTCACTCACCTCATATATGAGACTTTTTCTTGGACTACAGGTGGCCATCATTGTAGATGAAGATGCAGTGTCCTAGACAAGAAACAGATTTCAAGTAAATGTAGGTCACAGTGCAGTCATAGCGTCGTGTGAAACTTGAAGATTCATTAGCCTACCGATTGCTTTGTCCATGTGGGAGCCAGAGTAACAGCTGGTTTGGTTGAACGTGAAGGACTAGCTAGCTGTACAGACAAGGGCACTTTGAATGTAGCAGTAGCCTCCTCAGCTCTGTGCTTCTGGGGGGTTGAATGAGGTAGACCCTCAAAAGAGTATTCCTCTTGTTCAGACAGATCTTGCTGTATGTCACTCAACTCTTCCTGTATAATAATGGACACAATTCAGACATAAATTACTATCCCAAGAATACTTTTTTCCAAAGCAAAATAAAGCACTACAATACTTGATAGTTTTTACATTCATCAGAGTAAGAAAGTATTGTTACAGGGCATTACATAAACAGACAGTAGTCTACTCTTTGTGCTTCACCTGGGACAAAAGTACCCCTCCCCCCAACCACTCAGTCAAGGCATTTTCATGATAGACCTAGCGTCAGTGTTTCACCTGAGACAAAAAAAACCCTTCCCCCTACCATTAGTCAAGACATTAGAATGGTATCCTAGCAGTCTCGTAATACACAGAAGCACATTTGGTGACGTTACACAACGGACTTTGCTCAATGGTTAGGCTTATAACGTTAGGCTACTTCATTGTAATTTCTGAGCTAGAGTTGTCATGCAAATCAATCAGTAATTTCTTATTGCAAGTCTCAGAAGTACGGAAGCGCATTGCATTCACTGGATAAAAAAAAAAAATTAGACGCCTTATCTCGTAATTACGAGAAAAGATCTCGTAATTACGAGATCATGATTTCATAGTTACGAGATCTTTTCTCGTAATTACGAGATAAGGCGTCTAATTTTTTTTTTATCCAGTGAATGCAATGCGCTTCCGTACAGAAGAGCACTGATTTCGCAGTGAAGTTAGTCGTGCTAACCTGATACAGCTAACGTTATTGCCACTTCCAGACCAACCAAATACCATGCATATGGACACTTACAGCATTAGGTGATGATCCACTTAGTTGTGAACGTGATTTCAGAAACGTCGGTGTGGCCGTATCCTTTAGGCGTAATCCCGAGGAGGTATAGTCCACCTCTGTAAAATGTTCGGAGCAAACACGCCAGTTCTTCAGAATCTCCACCGGTGTTGTTGGATCCATGTTCAAAGCAGCTAACCAAACTTTCCGCCGTTTGTGGTGAGTTGGAATTCTGTGAAACATGACGGGACTATATACCTTCTGCTTGTTTTCACAACCCTGTACGATGCACATTATAACCATGATGTTGCTTCCTCAACTGTGCACAAACTACTACAGCTGGTGCAGGCGACGGCGTGCAGGTCACGTAGGTTCTATTGACGGAAGTAAGAGGGGGAGCGGAGTGATGATATTACTGCGCCGACGTCGAAGTGCTTCCGGTTGTTATTCCGCCATACTATATAGTTATCCTTGTTATCCGCTTATAAAAATTGGCATGTTTCATTTTGTGTAACCAAACTTGGATCGTGTAACTACTCACGTAACCGTATTTAAATAGGGACAACGTGGAAGTGCTTGGTCGCTTCTAACTTCACCCCCCTTTGGATCCTAAGGAATATACTGGGACAAGCGACATGCTAGCAAATTAGCGCTGCGCGGAGTGCGCTCAAGAGCCATTGAGTGCACGCACAGAGGAGAGGGAGGTATGTATCACCTCGTCTAACATCAGAGCAGAACGTAGTTCAGTATGGAAATGCGGTGGTGTTTTCCTTTAACAAGGATGCATGTTCTCCCCATGCTAGCGTGGGTTCTAGCATGGTTTGAGTAATATTTGTGCACTCTTTCAAAAGTCACACTTATTCTCATTGTCAATCATGATACATCTGCAAAATTGTCCATCGTGAGTTTCAGTGTTTTTGAAGTGAAATGCTTGGTGGACTTTTTTAAAGCTTCTCAATGAGAAACAAAAGTTCAAAGCTATTTGTTAGAAAGGTTGTGAAAAAGAACATTCCGATCTGAAAGTTATACACTTTGAAATGTCAGAGAGTTATCTTCCTCTGGAGACCACAAATCAAGTTCTGCTGGAATCTGTCCAATAGCATTCATGCTCTGCACTAAAGTGTTGGATGAACGCATGGGCCCTCCTGATGCGCCAGTGTGAACGCAAAAGAAAAATCAGAAGCAATGCAAATTATGACAAAGTCAAAAGAAGTAACTATTATGGTATGGGATTACCATAATAATTAATTATTTTGGTATGGGAAAACCATTGGCATCCAGTTGCTAATTGTCTGATTCCTTGAATGCATCCATGATGATCCATGTTGTCTCACAGTTGCACATGCAGAGTGAGGAAACCATGGTTTTCATTTTGCCCATTTCTTATGGTGGTGAAATCATAAAATTAAAAAAAAAAAAGAACAGACATTCAAACTTAATAATAAAAAAAAAAAACATCTGGTACAAATCTAGTCCCTACATGTGTGTGTGTGTGTGTGTGTGTGTGTGTAATCTGGTCATTGAGTAAAGTTCTCCTGCTTTGTGAAGAATAAAGGGAATGTTCTGCTTATTGCATTGGTGTGGAGTGTTTCATGGAAGAAAAAGGAGTGGTGGTGTCAATAAAGGAATCAAGAAAAAAAACAAGGTTGAGCCAAAATCCTCACTGCAAGAGTGTGTTTTAACACTTTTGAACTCTGGTTGTAAGAGAGACACTCAAAGAAATAAAGTTGCACTTAAATGTATTAGATTAACAAGTGCAGGTAGCAGGAGAAGGACCCAGATGCAGCTACAGAAGCATGAGTCGTATTCCACCAAAGGCTTCCAAAGGGAGAGTCACTGGCTGCGTTTCGGATCGCATGCATTTGCGTCTATGCATGCACAAGACTTGAGAGGATCCGCCGGAACTTGTCATAAACACGTCAAGTTCCCACCACGTCCAAGTCGGACACAGGTGCACTTCACTGACTTTTTTTTTTAATTTAAACTTTATTAATAATTATATACATAACAAAAACTATCGCGCCAGGGGAAACTTCACAGACTTTGCACAAAGAATATGTTCTACCCAGTGGCGCTGGCTTTCTTCGTCGCTGACGAACTCGAGCCGAGGCATTTGAAGTCCCGTTGTTGACGGAGGCTGTGGAATTTTCTCACGTGGGAAATACCACATAATAATTCTAACCAACTAGGGCAACGTTGAGGGGAGTGTCTTATGTCCACACTTATTTGAGACCATCTGCACAGAAAAGCATGTGGAGGGACGTACCCAGGAGATACCGCAAGTTTTTAAAGTCATGTGACATGTCGCAAAGGGAAGTTATCGCCAGCATTTGTGACGTTTTTTTCCCAGAATGCCTGGTTTTGCGAGGCAAATGCATGCGCATGCATGATTGGAAACGCGCCTACTGATGCAGGCAGGTAGAGATAACGAGCGACAGGTGGAACTCATATCAATAATTACACAGGAGGGAAAACAAAAAAGAGGAAGGGACTTTCAAACTAAAACAGGAAACCAACTATAAGAAAACCATTACAACCCTGACAGTGTAAGCACAGGCTCAAATTGAATTGGTAACCAGAATAACCAAAATAGGGCACTTAATTGAATCACGTCATTATGGGTTTAGATGAATGCTATTATAGATAATTATGATGTGATGCTGGTTTTCAAATCCATGTTGCCAAACGGTTCAGTAGTCAAGCTGTTGAGATTAAACTATGTATGGACGTGTTTAACATGTTCAGTGAAAGCACTCATGGTTGTCCCATCTGATCCCTGCAGAACTGGATTCTACTCTCTCTTTTAATATTAGGATTCTACTCTCTAGTATATTTCTTTTTTTTTTTGGCTAGAGCACTGTTCAAGACTTTTTATTACTTTTTCAGACAGTGTGGAAACGGGGAGTGAGAGAGGGAGATGACATGCGGGCGAGTACGAACACCAGACCACCGCGTCGAGGACTTTAAGTCTCTGTACATGAGGCGGCTGCGCTAACCACTGTGCCACCGGCCCCCCCAGTAAAAAGTATAATGGGTACTTCGGTCTAATCATACACTGTACATAAGAAGTGGAAGCCTTGAGTGTAGCGTTTTGTGCAAGTGGCATGGGAGGGTGGATTGGAACTCTACCTCAGGACAAACCTAGAGGTTTTACACTCAAAAGACATGACCCTGAAACAGAGGGACCCTGGGTAACAGACTAAATAAGTTCCAGGATCAGAGACCATCTGCTGCCTGTGGACACCAGATCAAAGTCAAAATCATTGACCAGGACCACAGACTGTATATAAGAACCATTTCTTGTATACAGTCTGTGGTCCACGTAGTCGCCATGATGTCACCCATTGGTTTGTGGACCACCGTCCAAGTCTCAAGTTTTTTGCCATCACCATCTTAGTTTTTGGCAGTCGCCACCATTTTTGCAACCAGATGTGATGACGCGGTGGTGCTAAGTACAACCAAATGCTAAACAAGACATTTTTAGGCAACAAAAACACGGACAACTCCCAGACCTGGCAACACCGTGGAAGGGACCTGTCGACCACAAGGCAGAACCCGCCTTAAAGCATATCCTGCTTTATGGTTTGACTCTAAATCAAATCATTGACTAAATGAACATCATGCTGTATTGAAGAAGACTTGAAACTAGAGACTGAGATCATAAACTCATGTTTACAATGATTACTGAGGTAATAAATCAAGTGAGATGTAGGATCATTTTCTCACAGACTTCCATGCAATCACACTTGTACAATGAGAGGAGTCGCCCACTGCTGGCCACTAGAAGGATGCAAGTTCAAGGCACTTGAGGTTGTTGCAGGTTGAGTGTTTTTGATTTTCGGAATATCGAAAAGCCTTTTGCCTTTCGCCGTTTCAGCAAACAGACCACGTTGGTTTCTGAGCCACTGCTTTAATCCATGTTCCATAAGTCTTGCACATAGTATGGTCTGTGTATTTCCTGAGCAAGAGAGTGAATGGGGCACACAGGGGAGAAGACACTGAGGAAGTAGGATTCATGAATAGTAATGCATAGTGGGGCCCTGAACACCAGCTATGAGACTTTTATTGGTGTTGGATGAATCCTTACTGTAAGCCTTTTTTCTGTCAGGGAGCCTTGCATCCCAAAGCCGGTGTCATCCCTAATAATTTATAGATGCAAAACAGAGGAAACATTAATCAGAAATATGCCGTTGTCTACAAGCCTCGCAAATGCTTTGTTTCTCACATATCCAAGTGAAAGACAACATGCAGCAACAACGTACCCTGCAGAGACGTCTCTCCTTTGTCTCCAGTTCCTGATGCAACACTACTGCCCCCACTCCTGGCTTTGGTCGACGTCAGCGGCAGGAAAATAAAGATGAGTTTTTCACTCTGAAATTGATGGATCAACATTTTGACATGAAAGACTGCCTGATCAAGTCAGATAGCAATGAGTTTTATTTGCGTTTTCAACCGGTCAAGCGGCAGTGCATGTTCATGTGCACGGGTATCTGGAGTGCCCACCAACTGTGAAAGATGTCAACCCAGTCAGTCTCCCTAGATCAGAAAACATGTCATTCAACAAGACATTCAGATTTACCTCCCCTTCATATGTCACAAAGCAGGATCAAGAGCAGCGTTTTCAGGAGGGGATCTTAAAGAGACAGGTGTTAAAACTCTGTTTCAGACAGAAAGTGAATACAGTTGTATTCTCACTCATTCTCAGTGTGTGGAAAAATATGTTCTTTGAACATTAAAGCATCTGAACATGTTCTAGTAGACATGTAAATATAAAAATGCAAAATAATACAAGGGGCCAAGAGATGAAACTTTGCCCAATTCTGCATGAAGCCTTGACACAGCGTCCAACATCTGTAGCCAGCTATAGTAGCTTGGAAAATGGCGATATAGCATGAGACACTGAATGTGATGGATTGACTGTTTATCAGGCCACAAATGAGACAAGAATTACACTGACCTTGCTCGGGTCATGCGGGTAACATTGGCTTCATAATATGGTGGGATTAGCAAGCTTACGATAGCTAGCTAACTAGTGTGTGACTTTGTGAGCTGTGCTGTAATTTCAATGCTACACAGTGGTGATGGAAAAAGTACCAAAAAAAAGACCAAGGACGTCAATGAGTCCCAAACAGCCGACTCTCTCAGAGTCTTGCCTTGCAAGATTAAGACTGATTTAAAAAATAGTAAAGGGTGCTTTGAGGTATTTTCAACCATGAAACGGCAATTCAATTTGGAAAGATGTGTGAATATTAACACCATTGATGTGTTTCATCACAGTAATATCATCATACCATTTAGAATGTACTAACGCAGTGTTTCGAGTCAAGTCACCCAATTTCATAAACTCAAAAGCATATTTCCCATGCTGAAGTCACAGATATTAATATCGCCATAGACTAAATATCAATCAACTTCATACTTTTAGAAAATAATTAGAAATCTCCTCCAGACTTTGTCTTTCACCTTTATTTAGCCGTGGAAGACGTGCTGAGCGTGTTCCCCTCTTTTTCTCCGACGTCCTGCTTCACATTCAAACACTTACACACATTCACACGGGGGAGGCTGCAAAACGCAATCAGAGTTTCCCGCTGATGATAGCCAACCACATTCACCAAAGCAGATGGAGGTTAAGTGCCTTGCTCAAGGGCATCTTTGCTGAAGTACGATGCACTTTAAAATACCAAGCAGCAGTTATTTTTCATTATGTGCCCTTTTTTCCAGTTAACGATTTCCGCTCTTTTTTTCAAGTGAATTTTAACTGTCAGGTGCTGGAACGAAAGATGCACACAAGTGAATTTCAAATGTTTCGGCTTGAGCCAAAAACGATTCTCCAAGGCTGTGGTTTCACTTCATGAACATACAGAAACAAGAGGGGAAACACTGGTGGACAATAAGAGAAACAACCAGAGTTCTTGGGGAGTTCTGAGGTCAGAGGTCTGACCTGAACACACACACACGGTCAGAGAATTTGCTCCACGTTCACTCTGATATTATATTAAAATACAGGAATAAAGCACCATAATGCAACAGTGTGTCATTTTCTTGTCATAACATTTTGATCTATGGAGGTTTCGACTAGTGTAAAACCTGGTGTCTTTGCCTGCTCTATGATGGATTACTTCCTGACTGACAGTTGTAGGATTGCGAAGAAGGCAGCGCTAGAGGCAATTATTGTTCCTGGAGTCTGGCAAACGTCAGGATTTGGTGTCAGTTACAAATGGCTGTTGTTCACTTGCTTTGAGAGGAGGTCAAGGTGAAAGGGTGGGCGTGCTCACTAAAGACTCAAAAGACTGTGATTAGTTAACCTCCTTCTTCATCTTGGTCGTCACAGATAGACTTAACAAATACTTCAAAGAAGGCAGCGAGGACGAGCCAATCAGAGGCAGAGTTCTTTATGGAAAAACTTCTAACTACAGTAAAAGGGGAAGTGGTCATTTGGCATGCGAATGAGAGGCCTCTTCATTCATTCACAAATTTATTTATCTATTTAATTGTATTTAGTTTTGGCGTTTAAAAGCGTCCATATTTTGACAAAGCTCCGATACTCAAAGCTACTTGACTTAAAAACGTTCTCGTACTCTGCGAACTTAATACACAATATCTGGTTAAATATTCTCACAAGAAGACATGCTTTGACTGCTATTTACCGCCACAGTGATAGCCTTCCTGTTCACAGACTTCCAGTGGAATCATATCGGGATGAAATCATATATCACATAAGTCCATTGCAATGGTCGGAGTCACTGACGTAGTATAAAGAATGACGCATTAAGGTGGATGGGTGAAGCAAACAGGACTGTGTAAGAGTGGGTGTCTTGTGCGAAAGTTATTTTGCAGACTGTCCTCCTCGAGAAAACGACCACATAGGTCGTGTGTCAAGCACCGAATTACGACCATATGTTACGTTTCAAAATAGCGCGCCCTCTAGCGGTCAAGTAAATATCGACACTCCGGTGTCTCAGACGATCGCCCCCCCCACACGTCGACCTAAACCTACCCCGATTCCACGACATCTTCCCCCCACCCCCTCCCCACCCCCCCCCTACCCCCCCCCCCCACCCCCATCCCCCCCCCCGCGCGCCCCCGCGCGCCCCCCCGCGCTACCCCCCCCCCCCGCGCGCCCCCCGTCAATCACCCCCCCCCCCGCGCGCCCCCGCGCGCCCCCCGCGCTACCCCCCCCCCCCCCCCCCCGCGCGCCCCCCCGCGCTACCCCCCCCCCCGCGCGTGCATCATCGGCAGAGACCGCCTCCACACGTCGACCTAACCCTAACCTTAACCACTACTATCGTTGCGGAAGAATCTCCGCAATACGCTCCCAGAGGTCGTATTCGAGTGCATGGACCAACGACAACTGTGGTCGTATGAGTTGGAGGACTTGTTGTTATTTTGTCACATCACTCGTTAGTCACATGACTCTAATCACTCGCTAGTCACGTCAGTCGTAAGCTAAGTTAACGACAATGAAAATAATCGTTAGCTGCAGCCCTACACTGATACACAACTAGGTTGTATAATAACAAATGAATTGGTTGAGTATTTAATGCACACAAAAGTAAGTAAAAGCACATGATTATTTCAGATACATTGAATTATCAGAAAAACAAAGTGCGTATTGTGATATGTGTTGGTATCGAGATATATCACGATGGAAGATTCCGCTCCACAATTCAGCCAGAGAGCGTGATGGATGCTGGAGGAGTTAATGATGTTCCCCACATTGTGTGTGACGGTCACGGCTGGGAGACTGAGAGGAGCGCCGTGGCTGTTCTGGGATCCGGCAAAGCACAGGTGGCAGCCTGCAGACACACAACACACATATCCAAGTTAACGAGGCATCAGTACAAGCAGTGTCATTTTCAACAGGCCTCTTTTCAAACTGCGTACCATAAAACACAATTGGACACTTCGTCATTTAAATTAGTTCCAGCATATAGAGTAACAACAACAAGTATGAAAGTTGACCTGGGCACTTTTCAAATATAAAATCCAGATTTTCTGACATTTATCACTGTTATCGTTGAAGAAAAAAGTCATGACCCCTCTAGCAGGAAGTTCACCCAGAGTCGTGGTGTGAGGTAAAAGGGGAGACATTCTTATATGACATCTTGCTCAGGCCTGCCTTCAAAAGCCAGCGTGTGACCCTCTTGACCTGGGTGAGATCACCCACCGGCCCTTGTCAGAGCCAGCCATGGAGATATACGCAGCATCAACATGACACCTCCGGGGCTGGACGCTGCTGCTGATGGGTGTAACAGATACCCCCCCTTTGGAAGTTTCTAAAGATCTCAAAGAGGCCATTAGTGCTGTTGTGAACTTTTACCCCAAACATGGTAAATGTTTGGGCAGCTACAGTGAAGCAAGTGCCAAGACATCCTTTCCCCTGGATGGCCCTGTCCAGCATGTCTGTACTGGCATAACCTTGACAGATGGTGGACGGAACAATAGAGCCAGTGATGAACAGGTACATCCATGTTGTCTGCCAGAGGCTGTTGCTGATTTGTGGGTGTGTGA
This sequence comes from Eutrigla gurnardus, assembly GCF_963514095.1. Lineage (NCBI taxonomy): Eukaryota > Metazoa > Chordata > Actinopteri > Perciformes > Triglidae > Eutrigla > Eutrigla gurnardus. Next base: position 17,535,120 of record NC_139927.1, read on the forward strand.
AATTCCCCAGAAGCTTTCCATTGTCGTGACTGTTTCACCCCACATCTTGGTCCAGAATCTTGTGGTGGCAGGAAGAAAATCCTCTACATGGCTGATGCAGCTGAGATGCAGAAGGAAGGTTTAAAACATAATATGGCCACTTTAAAAGTGACGACAGTGAAGCTAGTGAAGCTGGAGCAACACTACACTTTTTGTCCACCACACTCACGTTGTGTCACATGTAGGGTGATCATTTCATGTGGATTCGTCACTGCCCACACCTTCCACACTGCACTGAGTCATTCAATCCATGGCGGAGCTTGAAGTTCTTTGTGTCAAAATATCTGATGACCAGACTCCAGTTCCTGTTCACAGAGGACAATAAGCGCCGTGGATTGCACGCTTCAGTTCTCCAAACCATGCAAAATTAATGAATAGCCCAGCAGAGATAACAGCGCTACATTTTTAATGCACCTTGTCACCAGTGGGGCTATAGCGCAGCGTTCTCCAGAGACATCGATTAGCGGGAGATGGAGTGACAGATGACGCCCCCGGGGAGAGCGGCAAACAAAAAAAAAGAGCACTGTTGTGGCTGTTGTCCACTGAACACACTCATCGATATGTCATTAAACAATGACAGCACCTCAGGCTGTTTAATGAAGTGTTTGCAATGTGATTTGGTTCTTAATAGCAGAGGCATTAAGGCAGTATCAGGTCACCGCCGTAGCTCCTGTATACTAAACAGCAACCGGTGCCAAAACCTTGTAACGCACAATTACTAATACTCGGTTTGGATGAGGAAGCAAGTCTGGGGAAAGACTGCATAACCGCATCACCTTCAACTGCTATGATATTAATTACAGCCAGGCAGGAGGTATTAGATGCCTACCTGTTCCTCTGGCATTATGCTGGTCGAATCCCAGCAGGAGTTGACTTTGAGCCAACATTTCAAGGTCAACAAAAGGGCACCGTGAACAATGGTTCTGGGGAATAGGGGATGTATCAAGTTAATCATTGTGCTTCCAGGAGCTGAAATATTTGTTTCTCGTGCAAAAAAACAACAAAAAAAAAACAACAAAATCAAAAGAAAGGAGCGGAATAAGGTGTTTCTTTGGAGATAAGGAACTGTTCAGCTGAGACTACATGTATGGATTTGAGTGCTGAGGAGTTTTGTGTTGGTTTTCATGCTGTTCGTTAGTCTTTCCGCATGAGGCAAAGTAGTTGCATGGTCCGGGAGCATTACATGAAGGGAAAATGTATGAGTTTAAACAGGATCCCACACTGGACCGGGGTATGATTGAGTATCACATATCAGCCATTTGTGGCTTCCTCTTCTGCCTCCCAGACCAAGGCTACATAAAAAATGTCTGTTGAACTAATTAAATGCATCTCCAATGTTTTATGTGCCGAGAGAAATGCCAAGCTCATGCCAAAGTTAAGCAGTTTTAAGATTGAATTGGTTATGACTTATATTGCCCATTAAAACATATTGCAACACGTTAACCAGAATATCAGAAAAGTGTGATCCAAAAATAACGTTTTGTCAGGGGTTATGGACTTTGCAGTCTCTTAAAGGGACTCCAGATATTTTTGGTTCTAACGAATATTTTGAGCCACTTAATATCAGTGAAAACATTTACTTTTGTGCGAATGTTGCTTGGTGTTTTTCAACCCTGGACCCTATTGTCGCATGTCTTTCTGTGAAAGAGCGTAGTAAGGAGCGGAAACCAGAGTGAACGTAGTCATCGTGATGTCACCAATTGGTTTGTGGATATTTCTGAAGCCACAAGTTTGGCATTTTGGCCATCGCATCTTGGATTTTTGCAACCAATGAACACAACATATTTGGACTGCAGAGGAGCGACGGTTGGATCTGACAAACTCAGAACAACATCATGCTGTATTGATGAAGACTTAGGGCCCTAGTTTCGTAGACCAGGCGCAGTCAGCTCTCAGCGCACCTGCGCCACGCCGACGGGGTGTGTCCGCCTGGACTTTGCAAGTTTTGTGCACCGCGCAGGCTCGCGCAGGCACACCTCCCGTCACTCCCACCCGCGCAAGTGGGAAAGAGGGAGGAGAAGAAGGCGTGAGTGGGAGACGAGGCGTGGACTGGGATTAATACAGCCGATTCAGATCTTCACCAATCAAATGAGCTCCTCTCCTCACCTTTAATGCGTTAGGGGAGGTTCAGTGCAAGATCTGTCACTTGACAACCCGATGACAGAAGCAGCGCCGCCGCTCCCACCACGCGTATCACACGCTGTGCGTGCGTATCATAATAATAACAATGCCCATATTATAAAAAACAGGAGAGAGAGAGGGAGATGTTTTGGTCCGAGAGGCTGAGTTTCCGTTACGCGTGCCATCCGCCTTTGATCTGACGTCAGATGTGACGGGACAATCTATATAGATATAAATTCACGTGTTGATTCATTAAGTTGCATTAAATAGTGCTTGTTGTGATTATTTATTGCAATTAAATGTTCCTGGAACTGTGGAAACCTGCCTGTGAGGTCTCGGTGACGTGTGCGCACTGCGCACCGTCAGCCAAACTTCCACTCCGCCAGCTGTGATCCGCCTTGAATGAATGGACTTTATTTACGCCCTTGCGTCTTGCGCCGAGAGTAGACCAGGTTTGAGCTTGCGGGCTTTCAGCGCAGTCTCGGCGAGGCTTTTTGCCACGAAACTTCCGCTACGCCAAGCTGAATCTGTGACGCCTCCCCCTGCTGCGCCGCCACACCCATCTTGGCGCAGGCGATCCACCAAACTGCCAAACTGACCGTGCGCAAGGCTGCACGGGTCGAAACTTGCATTACGCCGGCTCCGCCACCCTGCGCCGCCCTGCGCTGCGCCACGAAACTAGGGCCCTTAGACTGAGATGATAAATCAAGTGAGAAGTCATTTTCTCATAGAATTCCATGCAATCAGACCAGAGGAGTCACCCCCTGATGGGCAGATTTAAGGCACTTCAACATTGGCTTCACTTTTTAGAATCGGCGGTTGACACCTGGCAGGAACTGACACGTATGGCAAGCCGTTTTAACATTTAATAGCTAGACTGGATATGTATAGCAGATATCTGTATTTCAATTCTTCCTAGTCATAAAGAACATTTCAGATATCCACAATGACATTCTTCCTATCCACAATTGTCATTTCAGATATCTACAATGGCATTCTTCCTAGGACAAATGACGTCACTTTTGCCATTCATGTGTATTGGGCATTCAGTTTCAGATATCCACAATTACATTCTGGATATCTAGAATGAACATTCTGGATATCTGCAATTGAATTCTTACTACGAGAAACTCCCATTTCAGATATCTTCAATCCAATTGTTACTAGTCATAATTTTCATTTCAGATATCCAAAATGAAAAATTATTCCAGATATCCAGAATGTAATTTTGAATATCCAAAAATACATTGTTACTAGTACAAATGTCATTATGGATATCCACAATTCATATTATGACTAGTAGAAATGTAATTTCAGATATCTACAATTAGAATTATGACTAGGAACAATACAATTGCAAATATCCACAAATGTATTGTGGGTATTTGTTGACAGGTAGACAGGACGCCATTTAAAAATGTTTAAAATTATGACTAGTAACAATTGGATTGAAGATATCTGAAATGGGAGTTTCTCCTAGTAAGAATTAAATTGCAGATATCCAGAATGTTCATTCTAGATATCCAGAATGCCATTGTGGATATCTGAAATGACAATTGTGGATAGGAAGAATGTCATTGTTTAGTTTTGACTAGTACAATCAAAGTTGTAGATATCTTAAAATATCATTTTTACTAGTAAGAATGTATTGTGGATATCTTTAATTACCATTTATCCTAGTCCAAATTACATTTTGACTAGGAGAAATGCTATTATGGATATCTAAAATATAATTACAGATAGGAGTGTGGTTCGATTAAATGTTAAAACGGCTTGCCATAGACACGTGTTGCTGGATATTCGTAGGAGAAGGCACCTAAAAATTGAGAATAACTGTTGATAAAGGATTCTCATTTATGTTTCTGTCCGGTTGCTGGTTGGTCGACTGTATTTGCTGCTGAGTGCACATCTTCAAGGGAGAGGAGTTATGAGCTGCCTAAGAAGTCCAGAAGTCAGATTTGTCACTTAACTAAATGTAGTGAAGATCACTGGTGACGTTATTAAAATAATGAATTACTCAGTCCTGAAAATTAGCTCTGTAAAGGAGTGCAGTTGAGATGAAAATGATGGCTTAATAGTTCAACTTTAGATGTCATGTGATGAAGAACAACCAATCACAGCCGTAAATACCAGTCTACGGTAAATATAGGGAGAAGTTAATCATTTTAGTGCTGGAGCTTTATAACTTGACTTGACAAATCAAGCAGTAAAGAGAAGTAATACGTTTGTTTAGTTTAGTTGATGTGGATTGTTAAAATACCACAACTTCATCACCGCTGTCATCACAGTGTGCAAGTTTTGGTTGCTTAAAGTGTAAGTTTGGCGGAAATTGAAAATAAAGCTATTTTCTGAATGAAAATACATCAACTAAGCCGTGGAGGAAGTAATTTTCGCTCATCACGCAGTTCAGAGCTAGCACGGGTGGGAGCTAGAGTCCAACATCGCAAACAGTGGGTTAGCATGGGGCCAACAGCCACACGCTTTCAAAATCGCATTTTTAAACCACTAACATTGCTCAAAACAGCGCCAAACCTCGTCAGCAGCTTGCTCTGGGTGTCTACACATAAAACGAAGCACCAACAACTCAGTTCATGAACCCGAAGTTTATAACAGAAGACAGTTAAGAACACTCACCAATTCTACCCCTGCCAGCTCCTCGCGAAGGATAGTCCGTAAGTGTCGATTACCGAACGCAGCTCTCGTGTTCCCGTGTGAGATCTCGCGTGACATGTATGTGCTTCAGATAAGGCTGCTGTCTTGAACTGATTGGAAGTGTATACAAACTATCCCGACGTTTTTACCCACCGTTATTAACTTATATTTGGCCAAACTGCCACTAATTTAAAAGTATACTCGTTTTATTCTGGGCGAAATCTTCAGTTTCACTTTCACTTTTGCATTGCGTTCGGTAATCGACACTTACGGACTATCCTTCGCGAGGAGCTGGCAGGGGTAGAATTGGTGAGTGTTCTTAACTGTCTTCTGTTATAAACTTCGGGTTCATGAACTGCGTTGTTGGTGCTTCGTTTTATGTGTAGACACCCAGAGCAAGCTGCTGACGAGGTTTGGCGCTGTTTTGAGCAATGTTAGTGGTTTAAAAATGCGATTTTGAAAGCGTGTGGCTGTTGGCCCCATGCTAACCCACTGTTTGCGATTTTGGACTCTAGCTCCCGCCCGTGCTAGCTCTGAACTGCGTGATGAGCGAAAATGACTTCCTCCACGGCTTAGTTGATGTATTTTCATTCAGAAAATAGCATTATTTTCAATTTCCGCCAAACTTACACTTTAATAATAGCAGGTGTTTATCCAAGCACCTTGGATGAAAGGTGTTTTTTCGCACATCATCTGTGCCAGAACGAAAGGTTAACTTCCCCTGAATCATACTGTAATTTTGTAATTCTGTAACACTTGACACTGACTGAAAGAATAACCTTGATTTTGTCAAAAAGAAACAACTATGTTCAGGTACTTTGTCTATGTAGTCTGCAGAGAATTAAACAAGAAAAACATTTGAGACGTCATTTTCATTTTGAGTATGGCTTATCCAGTCATGCATATTTAATGTTTCAAAGGAATAACTGCAACAAGACGACAAGTTTCAGCGGCTTTCATGATGATAACTAAAGATTTAGGAAGGAGTGGTAAATGTAGCACAGTCACAGCTCCTAAAAGTTGTATATTCATTTTTATCAGCGGCGAATGTGCATCTGTGGGCAGACAGATTGTGAACGCGTCACTTGGTGTATGATTAACTGGGCTTTTATTTCTCAGCAGTGCATCAAGACACAGACGCAGTTCATCATGTTCCTGTAGGAAGAAGCTGACAGCATAATTAACCACTTCCTTTAGCTCCGTAAATAAACACTCATTAGTCATGTTTGCAGTTGGATGTGCTTGCGACGGATAGAAATAAGAAAAAGAAAAATAGCATTTTGAAGAAGTTGTGCAGGAATGAAACTTGACTGTTCACATGATATCACAACTGCCTGAATCCATTTAGTCCATTTGGGGAAAAACCGGCCTGCTTTGCGTTCGCTCCAGCCGCGCAATTGTGCAACCGTCTCACGTTCTGCCAAGTTACACAAAAGCAAACACTAAGTAAGCAGATTGAGTCTGGGAAGCCTGCATTCAATTTGTCCTGCGATAGCCGGACATGTTATCATTCGCAGTACAAGCTCACATTTCTTTATGAATCTCTCGTCTCTATTAGCAAACACGGGCAAGCTGCTCGACTCTCCAACGGAATCCTGTGGGCTTTTTTTTTTTACCCTCATTGTCATGAATTACAAGAATAGGCAGGTGTGAAGAATGGAACACCTGCTGGGGATGTTTATTATACACAGAATACATATGCAGTGACCATATTGTAAATGTACCAGTAAAGTCTGTACAGAAGATAGAGACATTCACTTACAAGCCGTCAGCCTGTTGCCTGCATGAGAATGTCCAGATACTTCATCGCATGTACGCCAGTAATAACGGTCTCGCAGTGTCTGATATAGTGCAGTTTTCTCACAAACCACATACTCACATTTCCAAAGCAATGGAAAACTGTAATAATTTTGTGGCTTGATGTAATATGGGAGGCTATTAGGTGCATCGGGTACAGGGAATGAGCAGCACCACAGAGTAAACAGATGGATATTGGGTAACCACAACAAATGGAAAACATAACAACTGGGCTATAATATGTGGCCGTTCAATACGAATATTAGTCAATTATTTGTAAATCATTTTGGAATAAAACCTTAATATGTTCCATGCAAATGTTGCACTCATTTAAATGAATCTTCAAAAACAAGATAAGTGTTGCCATCCACTACTGTTACGTGTTTATGAATGTTTTTGTTCAAAGACACACTTTCCTAATATTGCTGAGCTGGGGTAAGGACAGTAGGGATCAGTAACATGATCTCACAGTATTACGCAAATCTAATGAAATTCATAAAACTTTATTTCGAAAATTGGCAATTAAGGAATATCTCTGCATCGCGTCTTCTAACTGTAAGGGCACCCTAGAGGACATTACATCATGTTTTATCTACCAAAGGGGACCTGGTGAAAGTCCCATGTTCCCTTCCATCCATCCCTGTCTGTCCATCCATCCTTCCCCAAAGTTGAACTGATCCATCTTCATTTTTTGTCAAACAAGCTCTATTTTGGTGTTTTGTGCATTCTGTTCTTAAATGAAATAGTCTAGTCTTCTGGTCTTCAGTCTTTAGTCTTGCTAACATGCAAACACAAGGACCTTTCCCTCTGGCAGCTCAGTAAGGAAACGCTGTACAAAGAAACCCATTTTGTATCAAAAAAAGGATACACATTCAAGTGTGTCAGTTCAGTATAGGCAGCCTTCATCTTGTCCAGTAGAGTACATCTGCTGCTGTTTTCTTGTGCCTTCAACTCCCAGAACTCCACTTAGAAAACCCATTTCTGCTTTGAGTTGAGAGGCTGCTATTTTAATATGCATCTATCAGTAAAATATTCTGGAGTGGACTGTTTGTTTGGTGAGAAGTGGTTCATGCTGAGGCTCACATGACTTAAACATGCCTCGTCTTGTAGCATTCAGAGCGCTGATCAGCCTTCCTTTGAGTCAGATGTGACTGAATGCTCGTCAACCCATCACATTCATACCCTTCATGTCCTTTGACAAACAGTGCTGATCACGTAGCGAAACGTCTAACTGCAATTTGGAGCATTGGGATGATTGATGATAATGATAGCTAAATTGCCATGCTAAAGACGCTCCCCTTCATTTGTAATCCTCCGTATGCAATGAGTGAAGTGCAATGTAACCTTTGTGTCAGGAACAACCCACAACCGGAAAAGAAAAGGCTCTTTCTGAAATTGCTGTCCAACTTGTGAGCCTTTTCAGATACCGTGTGGAGAATGAATGCATCTCAGCTGCTTTTTTTTTTTTCTTTCTTCCATTAACAACTCCTAAGAAAAGACCTGAAGTTTTGGGGATTCAGTCCAGGTCACTGACTTTGCGTGCATTGTCTGCAGCATAACACTCTGTGATTGTTCAACTTCTGGGTTGTTTTCTCGGCCTGACCACTAACGCCTGCCTTCATTTTTTATAAGACTAATGGACTCCTACACTGCTTCTTCCCTTCGTCAATAATACCTTCCGTGCTTCCTGCCTTATTTATAGGCTGGCGTTGCCTTCGGTAATGCCCATTGTCTTTTCAGGGGAAGCACACAAACAGCACAATGTTAACATCTGCTGCAGGCCGATTTATCCCCCCACCCCCCTCTCTTCCCCAAGCACTGATTCTGCTTTTCCATCTACCGGTCACGGCCGCACGGTTCTTGGCACTTCCTGGCGAAACACCCACAAGTGACCCAAAATGTCACAGGCCTGGCTTTCCATCATGGCTGACCATATGAAAACCCATTTAAGACTTGTAAACTGACCTCGGCGGGGCCTTTAGAACACATGGACGCTAGATTGGGGGTGTCGTATTTATATCTGTCGATCAACGCTGGCGGTGGTTTCACAGTTGTTTTTTGCACCGTTTTATAAAGAGCATGTTTTCTGTCGAACACTTTGCCACACTTTATTCACTTCTACTTTGGATTATTTCTTTTGTGTTCATTTTCTTTTGTCGGCTTCAGAGGTATGTCTATACACCAGCCGGGCAGACTCACTTCTTCTAATAAGCACTGTATGAAAGGATGTGCCTATTTTCCACAACAAACCCAGCAGAAATGTTAATGCAGCTCCCGTTTCATTTATCCTCCCTTACCTTCTCTGAGCCTCCAATTTCCTCTTTCCCTTTTAAATCAGCCTCAAATATTTCCATTACACATTATCTCCCTTTTGTTGCTGGCATCTTTCACACGGACTGTTTTGATAGGCATTTCTCTTCTTTCCACACAGAACCTGCTGCCTTCCTCGGGCCCATTCTTGGGCTTCTTTTATCCTGGTTCCATACCCGGCTTCTCCTCCTCATCAAGCATTCTGTCTGCATCCACGCCTTGCCCTTGCCCTCCCTTGTTCCGTTAACCCTTCTAGCTCGGGTTCAGCGGCTATAAAGGAGGCGCGCTTCACCCGGGCCCGCTATCGATCCGTATCACACAGGACACGTCGCTCTCTTTGCTCAGCGGCAAAAGCTTCTAAAAACAGTTTGTGTTCGGCAGCAAGGTCGTCACAACAGAATTGTCAAGGAGGGAACGCTGCCTGTGTGTGTGTGTGTGTATGCATTGTGTGACATGTGTACACATGTTTGCATGGAAATGACATAAATACCATTAATATCCACATGCTCTGCTAACCAAAGTGTCAACCACCGTTGGTTGAATAAAGCACATTCTAAGTGCCTTCATTTTAAATACCTGACTGCACAAATTACTTGTGTTATATAATTTTCAACATGTAAGGCATAATACGTCATTTATGAGTCTTCAAATGAAACACTCAAATGCAGCAATGATGTACAATGCACGGTGCTCAGAAGTCGATCAGCCGTCCTCCGATTGACAGTCCGCATGCCAAAGTGACCCATGCTCAGTCCCTGGACATTGTACTTAGGTGTAGTTACATACTAATATTTAAAATACTTATGCACATAATGTACATTTACATTTACATTTAGGTCATTTAGCAGACGCTTTTGTCCAAAGCGACTTACAATAAGTACATTTGTCAAAAGAAGGAAACAAAGAAACCACGACGTATCATTGCCGATGCAGTAAGAGCTAAAAATAGAACATGTACTTATAATTATCCTAAGTACTGTCCTTAAATACGTAACAAATGTTGTTATTTTAACACAAACCTTCTTTAACCTAACAAGTAGCCTTGTTTTATTGCCTAAACTTAATCAAGTTGTTTCCTGTGAAGTTTATTTTGAAAAGAAAATTAAAGTGATGGTTCGGAGTGAAATGCACCCTAGGTAATTTCCACCAAGACATCCAGCCAAATACCCCCTCGGAAGCATTTTTAGCGATGGTCAGCATTGGTCAAGATAGGGCGATCAGCTTAATGGCTTAGTAATAGCGCTATGGTACTGGGGGTATATCTCTTAAATTACCCCACTAATAATGCATGGAATGTTACCAAACTTCTGCAGTAGTACACATAGGGTCTGTACTGTACACGAGTTTCACGCGAGAGTATGAAAAAGTTTCGCTAAATCTTTATAAATGCTTGTATTATCAGGTCAATACATTTTTATAAATGCTTGTATTATCAGGTTAACAAGTGTTGACAAGTGTTGACCTGATAATACAAGCATTTATAAACATTTAGCGAAACTTTTTCATACTCTCGCGTGAAACTTACGTCACGGCATCGGCTGGGTAAACACGGATGTGGCATCTACGCTGCGGTAGCATAGCAGCCGAGGATAGAAACTATCAGGCAAGTGTTCTTTTAAATAAACTCCTGGTGTACTTACAAACTTTAAAATGCCTCGTTTTGTGAGTACAGACCCTATGTGTACTACTGCAGACGTTTGGTAACATTCCATGCATTATTAGTGGGGAAATTTCCAAGATATATAATATGCACCATCGCGCTGTTACTAAGCCATTCGGCTGATCGCCTTATCTTGACCAATGCTGACCATCGCTAAAAATGCTTCCGAGGGGGTATTTGGCTGGATGTCATGGTGGAAATTACCTAGGGTGCATTTCACTCCGAACCATCACTTTAATGATTGTAACAGGAAGAAACTGACACTAGAGGGAAATTGCTGCCAACGGCTCTCAGTTGTTGGTCTGTGTTTAGAGTTTGCAGCAAAGCGTTAATATACCACACCGGTCCACAAGGAGAAGGAGAGTTTTTCATCCATGGACAACATCAGTCTGATGAGTTCTTCTCTGAGATCTGTGCATGCACAATGCTCTGCCGGCTCGTGATTGTGTCCATTCAAAAGTCCGGCCTCATTCTTTTTTTTACTCATGCAGGTTATTTTTGCATACACATTGACTTTGTCTTCAGCTTCATCCCCTCCCTCAGAGTTTCCCAAACTTTTTTATTTTTTCCTGGGGACCCACTTTTGAAAAATCGACAAAGCATCACAACCCAATTCACAATACCCCGATTCATATGTGTTTGTGTGTGTGTGTGTGTGTGTGTGTGTGTGTGTTTGTGTGTGTGTGTGTATATATATATAAATATATATATATAAAATATACTGAGAAGAGCAAATTTCTGTGTAAGAACATTCATGACCATCTTTTCTGCCATTACCGCATCACCATAAATTAAAGAGGGTACACACATGTGTTTACTTGGTTATTTTTTGTCTGTTTATCCAGGACTGATACTATGTAACGCCATTCACTTGCATTATGAGGGCATAATGAGAGCAATCTTGTATGGGAGCTTATTTGCCTCAGTGAAATGGTAGTTCAACCAATCACACTGAGCCATGGTTGTCACTTGTTGGTCTCATCTTTCCTTTAAATTTTGCTTTAAGGCACCAATGTTTGATAAAAATTGGGTGTCTCTGTCGATGCCAAGTACCCAGGAACAACGCCAAGCTGTAAAGTACTTCTTGGCATTGCGGCGAACACTACTTTCCCCCTTACACAATCACTGGAAAATAAAGGGCTGTAAAATGATTTTCATCATTAGATTATTTTATGCAATTCATGTGTGCAAGGATACATAGTGGAATGCAGTATCCAGTTTTATTTCATACTTCTATCATAAACCCAGAAAGAAGCTTTGAAATGGTCCGACAGAAAACCTTGGATGAAGTCAGCAACATGACATCCACTACAGGCTATTTCCACTGTTCCACTGACTCAGATAGAATACGGTCCGTTTTACTGTCACTGTCTTATTATGCCAAGTCTTTAAAATAAAGGTCTATTTAATGCCAAAGTCATGCTAAGAACATCTCCGCTTTAAATTAAGATTAGGGTACATTACAAACTGAATTCCAACGCTATTCTATTGTCTCATAATCCTCTAAACGTAATCTGTTCTTTGCATGTCTGCTGTGTTTTACAGAACAATGATTGCGTTTGCTGTAAAAAAAAAGTTCCAGGAACTCTGGTTCACCGTTATAGCAAACTTGTCAGTGATCTACAGTAATCTACAAAGACATGGCCATTGTTATCTCTATAGCAGCTGTTGCAAAACACACAATTTGTATGTTAGGCAAAGGGAACACTCAATGCCAACTATAAAGCCCTGCGATAATTTCCCAAATAAACGTATTGTGCAGAATTCTCTGCACAGTCCCACCACACCCTGAGATCCAGGAAACGAATCCCGGTGCCTGCAGCTTTTGAGGACATACCAGTGTTGCACTTCCTGTAAGGTGTGCTAAATCACACCTTCTTGTCTTGAGTCTGGGTTAAGTAATGACAGGGTTGCACCCAAGGTGAAGGACGTCCTTATTCACTCTGGCACAGCATTGTTTTGATGTACAGATAGCGGCAGGCGGAGGTGAGTGATTGAGCTGTCCGACAGGAATGAGAGGAGGCCGGGCCCTCTGTCACGGCAGGACAGACAGATGGGGGCATCATGGGAAACATGCCTGAGATCATAAAAGACTCTACAGGACATAATGAGAGACTTTGGGATGGGGGGTTGGGGGTGAAACTCCCAGGAAGGCATCATTTAAAGTCTGTTCAAAAACAACTCCTGATGAGTGAGTGATTTTCACTTCACTCGTGATCTCTCTATCTCGCCACTTCCTGACAAGCGTGCACTGGCAAAGACCTTTGGACTGCCGGGTAAGTAAAACAGAGTCCTATTTGTCTTTGATTTGAGTAAACGACTTTTCTTTATGAGGTTGCATCACAGACGGATGGTCCGACCCCGGGCACATCCATCAGCGCCAGAGCAAAAAGGGGGGGGGGGATTGAGTTTCCAGACGCTCCCAGCGCGTCTTGCTCTCTATCTGTAACACCCCTTTTATGAGTCACCTTGTCAAAGTCTCCGAAGCAAGACAACCCTTATTTCACTGTACGGACATGTCTTTGTTTTCCATACTCACTGGAGGGGAAGATTTTCAAGGTCTAAGGTGAAAGATACGAAAAATATATATAGAAATCCTTTTGAAAGAAGAGCTTCTCGGGCATTCAAAGTCAGTAGAAAACTTAATACAAGTAAAGTAATACAAGCGTGTATTTATATACAACAAAGTGGGAATCGGAGGCCTAGAATGTGGCTAATCTTGAATACACTTGGCATTTTCAGATTGACGTCCAGCATTTATGGAGATTACGTCTGACTCTGTGCAGAGTCCTGCAGAGAAGCTTAACTTCTCCTCCCAATTCCGATCCCATCTAGCTGGCCGGCTCTTAAACGATAGATCTTGTTCAAAGCTTTCAAAGAATTCAGTGGCCAGGACTCGGCGTCACATATTGTTGTGATCGTTATCAAATTGACCACACCTCTAATGAAATATTAAAAGGCCATTGGTGTTTCGTAACACCCTGACATGGGCGAGAGCCACGGGGCGATACTTACCCACTCCTGAACCCATATCACTCGCCCTTTCATCTGCCTTTCACATTAGTGACGACTGGAAAGGTCATGCATGAAATGCTCAGCATGGTATCATTCAGGTTTTGCTCACTTACTGCTCTTCACTGCATCACGACTGAACATGGCAGGGACGTGCAACGGACATTTTTTGTGGTTCCACTCGTGCTAGATGTGCCGGAGAGGAGGGGGGGCCATATACCGCCTTCCTTTCTGAGTTCATAACATCATCCAGAGGTGCTCAGGGAATTTCACGAGCTGTATTCCCTGTATCTTGCAAGACACATGCTAGTTGGTTAACTACCGCGGTATGAACACAAAATAAAAAATTTTCTTTGATTTAATTTTAATAAATGGATTAAAAGGATGCTGAATTAACATAATGATGGTGATTGGTAAAAAGTAATGCGACAAGCTTTTACATTATGGATCTGAGGCTATGCTAACACTGAAGCTGCTCCATCAACAATTAAAATAACGTCATCTAGACATAAATATGGCAGCTACCTGGTTGTTTGTACCATAGACAGTCATACATTTTTATACTTAATTTGGTTCGGTCTCTGTAGTAATGTGAGGTTCTGTCGTAGAACTCTGGGTGACGCAGACAGTTTTTCCTCCATTTCTGATCCAGCAAACGTCAGGACGACAGTGTCAAGCACATTTCTCGCTCGACTTGAAATGCTTCAACTCGTGTCTGTTGCAACGCTCGGTGCAAATGTGTGTCTATTCTTGTATTTGACTTTATATGTGGTTGGGCCACATGAAAAATTCATTTCACGTAATGCACAGCAATATTTTATTAAATGGTGCAGTTTGGTGCATTCTTGTTCTTTTCCGGCAATTTGTATCCCTGGCAAAGACAGCAATGTATGCATGATAAATATGAAATAAAGATTTTACATTCAGAAAAGATGCTGCTAGTGGTGCAGAAGTCAGATTTTTCCCCTAACTGCACATCATTTAAATATCCAACTATATTTTACAATGAAACAAATATTTGTACTTTATCGACTAGGCATCCAGAATCTACATTTCTCAGCAAAGATAAAGAAACATGTATTGTTTCTCCCCTTATTGCACTTATTTTAAATATCCAACTATATTTTTAATTAAATGAAATTAAACTAAAACAAAGATCTGCACTCGATCTACATTAGTCAACAAAAGGAAATAAAAGTTAAAGTGGGATACAGCGGTCAAGAGTTGTAAGACCCCAACAACCTTCCCGGTACTCCAGAATGAGAAGTGAGGACGAGAAATGTGAGTGAAGTAGTGAGGTTTTATCTATATATATATATATATATATATATATATATATAGATAACAGCATATTGGACAGGGTAGAGGAGGAAGGTACAGGCGAGGTGATATGATTCAGAGGGGAGAGGACGATAAAAACCACCGGAGCCGTTTAGGTATTCTGGGCCTCGCACACGGCATGCTGGGTTGCCGTTGTGACAGATCTCATCTCAGAGATCACAGTGAACTCTTCAGCAGCACATCCCTGCTTGTTGTCGCGTTTTCTCCACGGAGAATGCAGCAAATTACATCAAAACTCTTACATCAATGTTGCCTCTAACCACTGTTACAGCTATGTGGAAATCAGCAGGAAAACTCAGTAGCAGCGACAGGGAGCAGGGCATCTATTCTAAATAGGAGTTTTACTAAAGGTACACTACTGTTTGCTCATGTTTGAGCCCCATGACACACAGATTAAAGAATTATTTATCAACTCTTTCTCATTTCAGAATAAAATTCATTTCAATGTTCTCTATTTGCTATTCGGAGCATTAATATACCTAAGCAGAGGTAAAATGATGACAAGATCAAGTCAAAATATGCACAAGACCCAACCATCATAAAAGTGACTTTAACTAAGAGAAAGTAGGCCTAATAAAGACTCAGTGAAATAACTTGTATTTTCAGAACTGACACTGTTTGAAACAAAGTACAGTAAAAACAATGTGCAGCAGTGATCTATCCATCCATCCATTGTCTACCGCTTATCCTGTATTCAGGGTCGCGGGGGGGCTGGAGCCGATCCCAGCTAGTGATCTATAATTGTAATATTTGTTTCCTCCAAAACTTGCATTAACAAAATATAATTTGACTTCCAGACATCCACACCCACATCTAGTACTTAAATGCTGCACTCATTTAATTTTCATTCTCCTTTTATCTACATTTTGGTCTCCACCAACTCCTGAGACAAAGATCTGTTTAGCTGGTAGATGTTTGACTGTTTAACAGCTAATATCTAATTTTGTTTTAGGGCTGTTTGGTTCTGAGCAGTGGGCAGGCTTCAGGCTGATCTTTGAAACGTCCTAAAAGGCACTAAATGCAAAAATCTAAAAATAAGGCCTTAATCTGTATTGATATGTCTTAAATCAATCTTTCAAAAGTCTCAATTGCTGAGACGTGGGGAGTTTTTTTTTCTGACATTACATTGTAAAATCTCAAAACACTTATAGGCTATTTAGCACCGTCCGGGTTTATCAAGCTAGTGGTTGAGCAGAGTTTGTGATCTATTACACCGATTGGTGGGCAATACAGCTGAACCCCTCTCCCTTGACATAATGCAACAATTATATCCGACAGTATGGAAGCTGGGAAAGGACCGTGAAGTTACATCATTTTGTTTTGGCTATTAGTTTTTTTTTTGTTTTTTTTTAAGCAATATGGTTTCTTTTTAAAGTGCGATTAAAAAAGGATGAATATAAAAATCCAGCTTTATTGTTCGCAGCACTCAAACTAAAAAAAACCCTGACTCCTTTACTACGACTGGAGAAACATTCTGTCCTAAATATTCAGCAGTGGTTATCGTCACGTCCGTACAGTCGAGCAGAAAAGACAGGAAGGGACTTCCCTTGTGAAACCTCACAGTATCTCCTGCCAGGGTAATCACAGCCAAAGTGGGCACTCTTCCCTCCAAGTGCAATGCATTAGCTCCCCCAATAAATGATTTATAAATATGCAACCCACTCGCCCCTGTGATTACAGTACAATGAAGAATAAAGGAAAAGGGGAGATGGAGATGCACACCTCTCCAACTTTTTTCCCCTCTGTGTTTTTTCACTGCCAAATGGAGTAAGATGGACATGTTTAGCTCTAAGTCGTGACAGGTGGGATACAGGGCTGAACTCAGGCCTGGAAATGTACAAGGGGAGGCTGCACTGCAGGGATTTCTGCGATGATGGAGTAAGTGGCTTCTCTTGGTGCTAAAGCATACAGATCAGCTGTCCCTTAGACAATACTCCCAGCTCTTGAGTAGAAACAATGTTTTTTTTTTGTCCACCACCTTCCTCTCTAGATAGAAGCTGATAAAAATAGCTCCATTCATTCTCACAGGAGGGTTTTTCCTCAAGCAACAGGGCCATTTTCTGCCACGAGGATAATGTGTTTCCTCTGTGTATTATTCAGACGTATCTAAATGGACACAAATGACTTTGAACAAAGCACATTTTTGCTTTTAAAATTTAAATCATCCATTCACTTTCCAGAATACAGTACGGCTTTTAGATTAATGCATTTTTTTTCTCCCAGCGAGAGAAGGCTTGAAGAAGAATTAAATGTTTTTTTGGTCATTTATCCACCTGAATATTCAGGAATTATGGGAGTACAGGAGTATTTATTGTAATAGACAGCACTTGTACAATAAATACATCCTTATGATGAATGAATATGAAATGAGTGATCAATAAATTACAGGTCTGATTCAAATTTAAAATATATATATAAACAGTATATACACACTTATTTTCTCCAGTAGAGTGTGCTAGGCTCGGTGCGATTGTTATAGCCGGTGAGCCGCAGTGTCGTATGCTAATTTGTTGTTTTGCTAGCTACTGTGAGGAGAAAATACATAAATGAAGGTGGGGGCATTAGCTCAGGAGGTAGAGCTGGGTTGGCTGGTAACCGCAAGATTGCTGGTTCGATCCCCGCCTCCTCCTAGCTGAGTGTTTGGCCCCTGAGGAAGACGCCTCACCCTAATTGCTCCTGACGAGCTGGCTGTTGCCCATCGGTGTGTGAATGTGTGTATGAATGGGTGAATGTCAGTCAACACTGTAAAGCGCTTTGGATAAAAGCGCTATATAAATGAGGACCATTTATGTTCAGATACTTTTGCTATAAAACCAACTGGAGTTATGTGAAGGTTTCCCTGTACTTTGGTGCTCAGTGTGCCATTATAGTAAAATAGATCGCTAAAGTTATCGCTAGCTAAGATGCTAGTCGCTAGTGGCTAACCCATATTGCAAGTTGGTGATAAACCTGTGCTAAATGTTAATGCCAATCATTACGCTAAGTGCTAGTCTTGTTTAATAGATGGTGACCCTGTAAAGGAGCATTTCACTTATTTTGCTGAAGGGCTAGAGCGTCTTGATTAGCAGAATTAATCCAATTTAAATTGATTCAACTTGTTTTGGTTGTTAAAATGCACTTGTTTAGTCAAGGAATAAATATATTCAGTTTTGTTAAATCGTAAATGTTTACTAAGAAAGTGGTTTAAAAAGATACATCATTAATTGTTGCTAAAATACTGTGACATATGTTATGGAAGATAAGTTATTCATTTCTTGTAGTTTAAATATTGTTGTGACACATGACAATTCACTTCATATAAGTATTTGTTTTGAACAGAAAAGTTTGATGTAGACAGATAACTTACAATCTGCACTATTTGTGTAGGTTGGTTTTTTTGTTGAATACCAGAACTACTGGGCGAGCCTTGCCCAGCAGAACCGTGACAGGTGTAGGATGCGATGTGGCCAGCCGTACAGCCTGACACAGAGGACTTGGATTTGCAGATTCATTCGTTGGACACAGATAAGAAACACACTAACCTACCCGGGTAGCAGAACTTGACATTGAACACACACATCCAGATATTTCCCCTCAAGACTGAACTCTCTATCGGAGTTTGAACATTTTCTCAAGACAGAGTAGCAAATCAGTTGGAGCACCCAACTGAAAAGGACCTATTCTTTTGTTTATTTTATTAAACAGCTCTACCCAACATTTACTCCATTCGTGAGTCATCCCTTCCAAGTGTATTCCAAGTGAGAGATGGAAGCATTTCACCTTCCCCATCAGGCTAGGACCAGAGGTGTTACATATAGAAATGACTTGTTCCCATGGTCCATTGTTTAAAAAATGCAATAACAAGTGTCAAATGAACGAAGAAACAAAACCAAAAATCTTCTGACAATCTATCGGAATAACATGCTCTTGAGTGTCTAAAACCTCTTTCAATTTATTTTGATTTTAATAAAATATGTTCCTAAAAAATGACAATTTTATACACAAGGTATATCATTCAGAATCTTCAAACCAACTGATGTTTTATTCAAACTGTACCTCCTGGATTGTATTTCATCATCTTACTAATGAGGTTTGGACCCAGCCTTAGTCCCCTTTTAAATTACACTAATTGCGAGCAACCAGATCTATTTTTTCTTGTGTTTTCTCGTCCTCTGCGAGACATTTGCTTTTGATTTTCAGCACGTTTTATGCTTCCAAGACAGGAGACGTTTCTGCATTTGGCTGCAGTTTCATCAGAAAGCGGTGATGACAGATCACATTCACCGCCATTAAAAAGGATATCATAAATCCTCCTTTAATCGGCCCTCATCATAATGCTCAGAGTGGAGTCATACTTTTCAGGCCGGAGGCAATAGGATCCTGCTTGAAGGCCACAAGGTTTAAAACAGAGGCCGCTGGATCCGTTTCATGAGTTTGCTCTGTGACGTGTCGGCCACGTGTAAACTGCTCCGCTGAACACAGCTCTCAGTACTCGTTCCTCTCCCATCATTCTCTTAATAAAGACCCTGACTGCACTAGCAGAGGACACCAGATCATTATTGAGCTTTTTATTGAATTGTCTGATGCAAGAAACTGCTGGAGCTGCATTCAGGGGTCTGAGCTGCTGCTGCTGCGTCACCCAGAGGAAAAACTAGGGTGTCCTTGTTTCACAGTGCAAAGGCTGACCTTGGTACAACTGGGTTAAGGTGAAGAACAATGAAGACATGGGGGATCTCCGTCACTGTCTGGTCGCTCAACTGCTTCATGGTCATTGTCCACCCATGTGTGAAACCTGGCTGGAGCTACAGAGTCCTCGAGGCAAAACGAGCCAGTCGTAAGGGCCAGTACCCATTTTCTGTCAGAGCCCGAGGCCCTTTCACCAAAACAAAAAAGGCATACCTGTTGGCTATTCATTCATAGAGGGAGCTATCGGACGAAACGCATTTGCATGTTTTCATGCCATGTGTCTGCACCTCAGTGTATTTTTTCCAAACTGTAGTTTTGCCAAGAGTATACAGTGGAAAAAGCGGCAATTCCCCAGAACGAGGTCAATTTTCCTCACCGCAAATAAAAGGTATCGACCAATCATGTTGAGGGGAACGGGTTGAGTTACACCTTTACCTTTATTGGGATTACCAAACAACTGAACCAAGACTCAAACTGTATTTTCTTGTCTTGACATAGAGCCACTCCTTCCATTCTCACCTTTCACAATTAAAGCCCGAAACATATAATATTCACAGCATATGTCGCATTTGTGTAATTTAATTCGTCACACCTTAAAACTGCAGTGTTTGAGACGTTTGAAGCATAAGAAAAACTGAACTGATATTATCAAGAGAATGTGAAGAGGTTACGGTGTTCTTATTTCTACTATCCCACATGAAACTGGCCAACACAGGGAGGATAAACCCAGATTACGGGACAGGCAGGGGGGACAGAAGCCCTTTTTTACCGCTCACAGAGAGAGCAGTATTGATTGGCAGCACTGCTCCAGATAGTACATCTGGAGCAGCTTAACTATCACACTGCAGATTCGGGAGGGGGGGATATAATCCGAACAGCAGCCCCACAAGCTGTGCTGAACACATCCTTCTCCAACCTGCAGGAAGCGCCCCCTTTAGTTCCAGCGGCGGCTCTGGCTGAATGGCAAAGTGCACCGCAATGTGACAGCTACTCACAATAGGACGCAGGTACGGACCGCTGCCATGCTGGCGATAAGGTTAACAACGCGACGTGCAGAATGCTTCCGGCATTTTGTCTCCTTAAAAGGCGGCCTCGCCGACCTTGCGATGACCACGAACCATGGAGGTTTTTAGGTGATCAGAAAGGAGGAAACAGGCTAATGGGCTCTGGACAGTGGCGAGAGGCCTCCTTGTCACACTTCATCTAGCCTGACGCGTCAGGATTGTTTCACCGCTCAGGCCTGGCAATTACTGTCCTATTCCAATCTACTCCTCGACGCCGGCGTAATGAAAAATAATTAAGAGGCTGAAAATGAGTTTTTCTCACGAAATGGTTTCGGTGGTTGAACACAATCGTACTTGGCAGATGGCTACGCGGGTGTGTTTTAATACAGCAAAGGTAGTTAATCAATGTACAAGGTGTGTTTGGCAACAAACTTTTAAAGCCATAACTGTCAGTGAGTGAGATAGCGAAACAGTTCCTCAATGTTCAGTCGGAAAGCGGCCATCTGTAATGCTATGCTTTTTAAAATAGAAAAGAAAGAAAAAGACCAAGTCAGGTATTTGTCAAGTCAAGATTATTAATGCACATTTTAATTTGCAGGGGTGTCATTAAGTGCTTTGGAGACATGATGAATTAATGAGGAAATTCAAAGCTAGAATCTTAACAAGTGCAGGAGAAACTCAAAGAAACACATCTTAGATGTGGATTCTTCATTTGCATATGTTAACCAGACTCCAAGACTTGTGGTGAGGTTCAGCGTTGCCTTGGTTACGGAGGTGAAGTTATCAGACATGTAACTTATTGGCCACATGGAGGATCTACTGGAGCTGCACGGGTAGAGGCAGTCACATTACATGGTCTCTCTACAGGTGGGAGATCTGTGAGGCAGACACACAATAAAAGAACCCTGAACCAGTATTCTGGGGTCGCTCCAGCTGACTCCACTGCTTTCTAACCTGCACCTCTTCATCACCGGACCAGTTAAGCATCGCGGACCACACAGATCTCCAGGTTATTTGGCTTTACCATCCTGCTGATTGGCAGTTAAGCTCCTCCAGGCCCCGAACTGCTTAAGATCATTGTGTGTGACTCGTACATTTTCCTCAGAAGGAGCACGACCACACGTTTCACCACATCGTCTACCGTTTCCTACTTTATTGATTTGATTTGATTTATTGAGCACAATTAAAATGCAAAACAGAAACAGATGAGAAAACACAGTGAAACAGTGCAAGGAGAGGCATGAAACACATAGGGGCTCATAATCAATAGCAAAACAAAATAGGGTATAGAAATATAATAATATTTACATGAAGGAAAAAATATTGGCCATGTGATGACCTCCCAGAGTTGTAAAGTTCATCCATCCTCACTCAAAGGTGTGGAATAGCAATGCATGCATTATATTGTCTTATACATATTATTATTATTATTATTAGTAGTAGTAGTAGTAGTAGTAGTAGTAGTAGTAGTACATCATGTATTTATTACCAATATAACATTACCACTGTCTTCTTTCTCTTTGCCAAACATCCCATAGTTCACTTCTCACTCACATCCTATCTGAGATCACTAAACAACTCATACAAACATCAAAAAGTTCACTCTCACTCACACACACACACGACTTAACCCAATGTAATCTCTACTCCCGGACTGAGATCATGTCATCCCATGCATCCATCTTTATGTTATTGTCTGTATGTACGTCTGCTATGTCACTATTTTGATCAAGAGTGAAAGAGCGAGATATGGCCCCGACAACGTTATCTCGCCGAAGTGAAATGACCACCAACTCTTTACAGCACATTATGTGGTGATGGCGAGTGATGTGTTTAATGACATGCCTCCTCCACGGGATCTATTTAATGTTAGATTTAGGCATCGTTGTTAGGTCGAGAGAACATGATGAGGTTGAGGAAAGAGAAGATCGTGGTTTGGGATTAAATAACTGCGTTTGTCCAATTCTTACGTAGGCTATGTCATTTCAAATAAGTCAACATTGACGTTTGGTTTCACACAGGACATCCCGGGTGAAAGTGTTTGACCGATCCATACGTCCACCCTAATCTCCACCCTACGAGAACCTGCTGTCCACCACGACAAACGATGCTTATTGACTTTCCATCATTGCATTGTTTCCATTTCTATCCACCAGCATGTAATGCACTGTTGGTGATTTGGTACCTTTCTGTGCGATGAGGACCTTGACCTGATGATTTGGCCCCCTGCTGCCTTTCAAACATCGTCTTTGCTGGATAACCAACATCAGACAACTGATACTATATTTACATAGCTGTACGCATGTTTGTCAAGGAGAATAAACAACTCTTTTTTTCCATATTAACCAAAGAAAAAATCAGACACAAATCAAACAAAAGTATCCTTGAATGCTCCCCATGTTGTAGATCTACTTTAACGCCGTGACGTGAAATGTGATCGGATTATTATGAGCGCTGCTGCGAGGGTGTTACATTACAGCATTAAAATGTACAGGTGGTCATATATTATGTCCACTTCCTGTGCGTGCCACAGTAATTTGAAAGATTGGCAGGTAATCTTGGTGTCGTAACAAGGTTATGTTGGAATTGAGTTTACATAACCTGATTAACGCTTTTTACACAACACCTGCATCAATAACAGTGTGCGTTTAATCTGGATATAATCAAATCATCAATGTAAATACAGTGTTTGTTGCCCCACTCGCAGCAGCTTCAACACCTCTAGACAGATTGGTAGGAAGGCAAAGCGATGGGGTTTTCTTCCCTGTCGTATTTGATGTTAGATAGAGAGCCTTTTTGTTATTTTTTAAATTTCTGATGTCAGTAGTTGCTGGTAGCGGGGAGTTGTTGAAAGGGGAGTTTTTCTGTACAACAGAAGTCCAGCTGGACGACGAGCTCTGAAAGGCAGTAATCTCAGCACCTGACGTTTCTGGCACCGGAGCAGATGCTGAGTCACCAGAATCGATTTGCAACTTCAAATTGGAAGAAAAAAAAAGATGCCCTCGGCCGGATGCAGAGCTCCTGAATACACGACCCCCGGGAGCCCTGTTTACTTTGTTTTGCCCCTCATATTTACTTGTCATATTATTGTTCAGAGGAAAAAAACAGACAAACTGTAAACATTGCCCAACCTGCTGAATAGCAGTGTGCAATAGCAGCTGTGGCGAAATGAAAACATCAAACACTGCTTCTGCATCTTTAATTCACTATCAGTTCATATTGATTTCTACCTGCATATTTGCTATTCTACAAAAAGAAAACAATCCAAAAGGAGGTGATCGATGGGTGATGATTTGATGAGGTAATATTGCTCTCGTAAGGAATAAGGCTTTGAACATGAGCCAAAAATTGATTTTGAAGTTTTACAGATCACGATTAAAGCAGCTGCACTGCAGAACCTTTCGTCTGTGGAGTTATGGATGTCACACTGTAAGTGGCCCAAGGATCATTTGTCTATTTTTTGGTCAGAATTTGTGTGTAATTAATGTCTGGTTCAAACTATGTGTTGTCATTTTTTTTCTCAATCAGTCTGTAAATATTTGCCCAAAAATGTTTTTTCATAGACAAGGTGACAAATTGCTTCATAACGATTCAGTTATAAGATAAGGGGAGAAAGTCGTTATTTAGAATCGATTAACAATGTTGAGAACGCTAAAGAAGCTATAATCTGATCATCTGATCAGTCTGACAAATGGAGGCCACATTTGCTCTTTTCGGATCTGAAAAAGCTGAAGTAAGCAACAGAAGTGAGCCAGAAACCAGAAGATTCTGTAAGTTATAAATCAACCACTGACACTATCTTAAGTGCTGGGGGAACTCTGTTCCCAGGGAGGTTTTATAACTACAACTCTAATTGATATTCAGACTATTTTCATTACACTAAGTTGAGTTCATTATAATCTGGCAACCAAACATCTTAGTTCTACATTCATCAACTCTAACCAGTGAACCGAAAGTGCATCAATTGATTTTTGGCCATTGCATTGATCAGCTGACATGTAATCACCTCATGAGGTTGTTATGGTTGTATGTATTTGTACACAGAGCAACATTATCATTTTGTGATCCAGTCAAACTGACCAAGGCACTTAAAGGTGTCCTTTAAGGTCCTGATGAGACAGTGAAATACTAAATCCAGTTGGATTAATGTGTTTATCAGACACTGCACTCTGGATGTCAGCAAGTATTTTATCTTTCATCACAAGGAGTTTGAACGTAGAAATGAATGTATGATTGTTGATCAAACTGTCTTAGTGACAGCATTATGGAAGGGAACAGTGTTTCTTTACACTCCACTTCCAGTCTGTTTAATATTGGGTCTAACTCATAGACGGTATTTAAGAAGTGGACAGAGTCACCGTGACGTCACCCGTTGGTTTGTGGACTCCAGTTTTGAAGCCTTGACTTTGGCATTTTGGCATTCGCCATCTTGGATTTTTTTGCAACCAGTGACCGGAAGTGACCATATTTGGATTTAGGAGGAGCGATGGGTGGATGTGGCAAACACGGGTGGTAGAATGGCACCCTAGAGGCATCTGACTCAAGCTGTCAATCACAAGGTAGCCCCGCCCATAAGTATACCATGCTTTATTGAAATGCATGTTTACAATGTTATTGTTGTACTTGAAATTGAAAGAACGAGAGAGAAGTAGGGTCATTTTCTCATAGACTTCTATACAATCAGACTTCGTTTTATAGCTGGAAGAGTCGCCCCCTGGTGGCCGGCAGAGAGAATAAAAGTTTAAGCCAATTCAGCATTGAGTTTCACTATTCAGAACCTGAGGTTGCTGCCTGGTCTAACCAATGGATGACAACAGTGGAAACATGAGAGTTGGAGAGGAGTGCTGGTGGTGTTGGAGTACAGAAAGCTGATTTAGCAGATTTCAACAATGTGGATGAGGCCTAACCCTAACCTCAAGATTTCAGAATGAGATTTCTCCAGGAATAAAAATGTTTTATTTCTCTGTAGACTCTGTGACACACATAAAATCACAACAACAAGGGAACTGCTGTGAACAGAACATTAGGTGTATGTAAATAATATCCATCCCCCTTCTCATGTGCCCTTTGACACCTCACCTTCAGATAAACGGACACCTCAAACTGGAGAGAATAAATCGTGTGTGTTCTCAGCGGACGGCGAGCGTGAGACAAACAGGAAGCGGCCTGCTGACAGTCAGACGGCCCCACAGGTGAAGATGTAATGGCCTGAAGATGTAATGGCCTCTTTCTTAAAATGGCACGCAGCGAGCAGCCATCGAGGGCAAGCCGGCCCGCGTGCCGCAGCCACTCGCGAGACAGAAGCCTTTTGAAGTATTTTGTCATTTCGTTGGCCTCCTCGACGGCGTCGACGCGCCAGACATAAATACTGTATCGGTGGAGAATTCTAGATAATGCTGTCTCCAAAACATTTAAGCAGGCGAAGAATGTGTGCCTTTATATGATACAAATCCACACCATATGTGTTTATGTTTGAGAGAAAGGTTGGTCTGCTTTTCTTCAGATTGCCTGTAATCAGTCAGGAAGCTGCAGCTCAGCACCGGGGGAAGAAAATCCATCCCAAAAGCTGCCGGGTCAATGCTTCCCTCCGCTCTCCGCAAATCAGCAAAAAGCTGACACGCTGCCCTCATTTTGGACATAATGCTCAGAGGTCGGGGGGTCAAATAGACCTGTGTGTGGCCCGACTATGTGCTGTCTGGCTAGGTTAACCGTGTTTAACTCAAACACACAAATGAGCATGGTGCTCATTTATGTTCCTCAAATTGAAATCTTACATTGTGTATAAAAAGTGGATTTGTACAGGTTATACTGCCCCATGCATTTCCCCATATCTCTATAAACACAATCAATAATTGGGAAGTGCAGATTGTTCACTTTGTACAGTCATGAAAAAATGTTCTCCACAGTTCTTCAACATTCCTGTCCACGAATATCAAATGTGACGCCCGGCCTGCGCTCAGTTTGGAATTTTGTCACAAGATTTTGCTCTTATTAATTTGTCCGACTTCACTTGATGGATTCATTACATAATGCAATTGAAAACGATGCCACATGGGATAGCTGACCCTGAAGTGGGTACGTACACACGGCACACATCAAGCTGAATTTGCATCATTTTAATTGAAAACACACAGCTTCGCTTTTATCCAGTTTGAGTAACAGCATGATTTGTCATGCTGCACATGGGCCTAATGGCAGATTCCTGCTTCCCACGAAGGACAGATGTGGCATTTCCACTCGTGTCACAACAAGCCCCGCGCGTTCCAAAGCTCACCGGAGGAAATTGCTCCGACAGTCGAGGCTTTTATCGCTGAGTGTTTACCCAAAGAGAAAGCGTTTCCTCGCAGTTCAGAGCCAAATGAGGCACATGTTATCAGCCGTATTTCTGCCGCTGTTGTTTTAATTTGTCACAGCGCTGGAATTTCAGAGAAATATACGGCTAGTTAAACCGGAGAACTTTCCTTTCCTGTGATCCAAGTTTCCTAGCAGGAGCAATAAAAACAAGAGCCGTGGTTCAGTTTATTAATGGCACCGGTGGGGAGTTTTAATTGATCACTGCAGGTGAACTGCTCTTTTTTTTTTTTTTTGCTCCGTATTTCACACTAACAAAGCCTTTCGGTAGTCTGGGAGAGGCCGGATCATTTGCGGTGACGGAAGTGAATCTGGTGCTTGGCAGATGAAAATATGTCTTAAAACTTGGGTGGTATTTCATCATAAGCAAAGTGCATTTTCTAACAGCGAGTCTCCCTCCTCTGCAGGGAGCACGTTCGGCTTCATTAATTATTAAGCCAGATTCTGTGCAGCCACTATTTCTGCCTGGCTGAAGCCCACCTGCCCTGTAATTATAAAGACCTACCATTTAGTACAGCACTCCATCTTGATCTTTGATTTCCCTGTCAGAAACTATTAAAGCAGCCGCTGGTCTTTGCCACGGGGCTCGGCATGAGGCCGCGTCTGAATCGAATCAAGCACATTTCATTGGCATATTAAAAAAGAAAGCCAACACGGTACTCAGAACAATGGATTAAGCTGATGGAATTTGGAAGGCTTGGACAACCACATGCAGCGCTTTACGGCTTAAACATCATTGTGAATTTCCCCCTCCTGAAAAATATTATAGGATTTCATCCTGCTAATTGTAGCCATGTTGTATCAGTGTTTTGCAATCTGCATGATACCCTGAGAACCAGACAGTGAAACCATATACAATTACTCCCCATTAATAAATTCTGCGACATTGATTTGCTTTCACATTGAAATACAGCACTGAGCACAAAAAAAATCTGGATCCTTAGTAACTATAATTCATTTAAGTTATGATGAAATAGGGGAGTCCAAGCTATTGGCACCACAAGGGCATATCATTAAAAAGCAACATGTAATTGATCGTTTGCTTAGCCCCGCCCCCCGCTGGTACTCAAGAGCTACCATGGAGCCCATACTTTCACTAACTGCACTCCCTGAAGAAATAACAGCTACGTTATTGACAGAGGAAAGGTGTTTTCAGGCAAACAGAAGGGTCTAAAAAATGAGTTTGGAGGAAAAATCCAGGATGTCAAACCAGGGCCGGACTGGGAGACTTTTTCAGGCCAGGAGTCAGTCATGTAACCAGGCCACCTTGGCCTTGCCCACACACGCACGTTCACGCCCACACCTACATGCATTGGCACGCACGCACGAACACACACACACACACACACACACACACACACACACTGCATTCCAAATAGAAGTTCAAATATGGGACCTATGTACAAACTAAGTTAGGAATATACAGTAACTTTTGTGTTTGGGGCCGGGCTGGTAAAATACAGTAACACAACAATCCTCAGCAAAATCCACTAACACACTTACTAGAAGAGAATAAAGGTTTAACGCAGTGCCAAGGTTACTTAAACATCATATCATGTGGAATGTCAACTGCCTCTTTGGCATAATTTTTATGTGTAGCCTACAATATAACAACCTAATAAACAAAGACAACAAAGTCCAAATCAAATAATTAATCAGCTATGAGGGGACAGCCTTTGAATACATGTTCACAGAACATGCACACACTGATAGACGCAATGTATAATACAGTCCGAGAGTATAGTTCCTAATAAGCAATCACATAAGCCTGAATAAATTTGTCAGTTTACGGCATTTGGCCGCATCCTCCTCCAGCGCCTTTTTTTTCTCTCTCTCCCTCTCGGCACCGCCTTTTCTTTTTTTTTTACCCGGGGGGTTGGGGTCCATGGTTTACAGTACTAGTCGAAGCCTCGACTCTCCCTCTCTGCTCGGCGCTCGCTACACACACACCGCGACTGCAGCATCAGTGTCACACACACCCCTTCCTCCGCACGCTGTCTGTGTGGTTGATACGGACTGTTGGGGCGGGTGTTAATCAAAACAAACCAATCGCCTTGTCCTCCTCACATGCTACTGGCCTGAGTGGCCTCTGATTGGCCAGGCCTGCATCTCTGACTTAGAAAAAAAAAAGACAGATAGCCGCGGCGCCGGCTGACCGGCAGACTTAAAAAAAAAAAAAAAAGAGAGAGAGAGACGCAGGCCAGCAGGCCAATCATAGGCCAGCGCTTCGGGAAACCTCCCGGTTCTCCCGATGGCCGGTCCGGGCCTGTGTCAAACTGATTGAGCAAGGGGCAAACAAACACAGGACTTTCATCCAGGAGACCAGCGTCCGTGTCCCAAAATGTTGTGGAGGAGCGACAGGTGGATCTGATGACCCAAGGGACAGAGCTGCACCAGAGCAAGGACCTTACTGGATCTGGAATCTGGTGTGAAGCTGTTAAAACAGTTAGCTTCATAATTAAAGGTCAAGTGTTAAAGTCTTAGTGGCTAACTGCATTGGTAGCATGGTAGTGACCTGTGATGAGCATTAAAAAGAGCATTAAATTTGATATTTACATGTTTTTTTATTGATTTGCTTATTTGAGGGTCAGCAACAACTACCAGTACGGCTGCAATCATTACATGCAGTTCCACAAATTAGAATAAAAACATTTCAAAACACTTAAAAAAAAAAGACACACAGTGTTCTTTGTCTTAGTTGCCGTTCTTTTCAGACCAAAACAAACAATCATCTGTTTTTTTTCAAACAGATGATTGATTAACAATCCGCAACAACACTAATATTAGAACTAATACTAACAATGCTCTTCAGGTATACCTCTCTGCCTCTCCGTTTATTGACTCGGATTAAAAGGATGGAATGCAAGGTTTTCTCATTATTGACTGAGCTTCAATATGATAAATATGTCTGATCTCTCTCAAAGAAAGAAAATAACTACATAATACAACATATTCAACAGAAGAGTGGGAGAGTCACATCTCGGTCATGTACCTGCTGATTTTGCACTACAAGCTCCTTTGTAGACCACTTCAGGGTGCATTTTGAAGCCTGCATCGATATTTTAGCGTCATATATTTCATCCTCCAGTGCGTGCTTGATGACACGGTTGTTCGGTACGGGAGCCGCTCCCTGCATGTTTACCTTCACATCTTCACACTGCGCCCATCACATTCCTCCGTGTGATCCGATAGCCGAGAGTCCTCACTTTGTTGTTCCTCACGTCTCCCCCCCCCCCCCCCCTTCTTCTTCTTCTTCCAGAGTGGTTACCGGCTCTTTTGTTGGCCATTTTCATATGTTTATTTACTCGCTTTGATCTGAGTCAGGGCAGGGAGAGAGAGAGAGAGTGCTGTCGGGAATGTGTGTGAATGTAAATGTCCCCGCGGAGGAAAATGCTTGTGAGCAGGCTGCCATGTCCACTAAGGCTGAGGAGAGACAGCTGAGGGGGGTTAGGACTGATGCAGAGCAGGTTGTGTGTCTCTCCAGGGCTTTAGCAGTGCTACTGCCACACACTCAGGAAAAACCCCAGTCACACACACACACACACACACACACACACACACTCGACTGACCACATCTGAGGCAGCTGTGTGAGGTCTGGGCTGCAGTATTCACCATGAGTGGTGCAGGCTTTACACAAAGCCTTGAACTGTACCGGACAAAATAATAATAATAATAAAAAAGGTCAAAATGCTGCAGCTTATGTGATCCAGGCTGATTAATTGGTTTGTCAATACAGGACTTATATTAAGATCAGCTATCGGCCAGTAAATGTCATCCACACACCAAAATGATGGAGGTTCCCTCGATGTCCGCAGCTACGTAACATCAGACCGCAAAACATGCAATGAAATTACATTTTCTTCGCGAGACAGGAAAAAATAAACCTTTCATGGACTCATCAATATTGATGAGTATTTCGTTTTGCCACAGCAACACATCTTTTAAACAAAGTCTAAAAAGGTTTACATTAGATGAAGCCCGTGACTTCATCTGACATTTCAGAGAAACTATAATGCAAAAATGTATTTGTTTTTTGACTTTCACAGGTAGTGTCTTGCAAAATGTATGGAATTTCACAATACATATCTTTAAAGGCAGTTTTCTCTGAAGAGGTTTTTCTCAGACTCTGCCAGAAATATCTTCACTTCAGGACTTACATCCACTAAACTTCACAGCTTCATTCCTCATGTTCTGAAGGTTTGTACTGGAGGGTTTTGTCATATATCATTTATAGTCTGGTTTATAGAATATTTTGTCCAAAAACAAAAATATCTTAAATATAAAAAAAATATGTGCATGTGTATTTTGAGTAGTTTGAGGAACATACTAAATTGTCTCTGTCAGCACAAGAAACACAAACTTGGACCCCTGAGGGCACTTTCACAAGTCAACTTTTGGATAAAGACACATATATAGGACATATCTTGAGACTTCAACTCAGCTTTGTGATCAATGTAAAAAAAATAAGCAAGGCACTCTGTTTTGCAAAAAAGGCTTTGCACCTAATGCATTTGAACTCCCACGCTGCTTCAGAGCATGTGAGAATGTGGCAGCTCACAGATAAACCAAAGCTGGAGTCAGCTGCCGGGCATTACAATCAGAGTAGTGCTGGATAATCAACACAGGTGCAGCCGAGCAGGTAGGTGTGTTCATGATTAGGCCAGTTCTAACAAAGGTGTCAGTATCGTTAAGGTTAGCAAGTAATCAACAGCATCGGACTTTCACAGAATAAAATGACATAGAATTTTTTTTTTTGTAATGATAATAATATATTATTGAATATAGCCTTACATTTAAATGACTACAGCCATATATAGCCTAAGCATAGGTTCAAATGCATCTAGATGACTAGGGAGGGATTATGGTTACGAGGTGTGCAGATATGGAACGTAGTACAGCTCTCCATGCAGGCCTGGAGCTTGAAGATCCAAAATATTTCACTTGACAGCAGTTTCTTTATTTTATTCTCCTCCCCTTTTAGACGTTTCTGTGGCCTCTATACCTTCTGCTCCAGCGACATCCATGTTTGTGATGCGCTGTCATGGGGATGTTCTTCATTTACTGGGTGAATGGCATTTTTATGTTCAGGCCATTTTCTGTTTCAGTTTTCTTTTTGTGTTGTCCCCATATAGAAATAGCCGCATGAGTTAGCCACATGGGCTAACCCTAACACACATGGGTTGTAGGACTCTAGACCAATTACTCATAGGAAAAAGAGGACAATTCCCAACAACTAAAAACTCCTCTGCAATGTACTTTGGTTATTTATTTATTGATTGATTGATTTTGCCTGTTTTCACATTAAAAGGTCTGGGCCTAACACCAGGGGTTCCACGAATAAAAAACATCACAACAATGATGTGCATTTGCGACAATTGCAACACTTGTTCAATAACAGGCAGATCCCACTGGGTTTCCTTTTAGCGAAATGTTGAGTGGATTTCTGTTCCGTCTGGGAAACAGTGATGTCATGTACTGGAGGGGTTCTATTGCAAAAGGGAGGAACAGATGAAGTGGATCTGGTCTGTGTTGTCTTTGTCGGGGTTTGAAGGAGTATTAAGGGTTGCCATCTTTGTTCAGGCCAAGGAGTCTTCCTGTTGTTGGACAATGTTGTGTAAGAACAGCGTGATTGGTTGACACGCCCTCCCTCCAATGATCACGTTCTGTGTGAAAAAATAAATTGACACATGAATTGTGTAAAGGCTAGTACGGCCACTGTAGGAAAAAATCAAATATAAAAAACGGAGCCGAGAGGGGGAGGGGGGGCAATATTCAAAGAAAAAAAGTTGCAAATATGCAAATTTAAAAAAGTGGCAAGTGGTTTATAAAGTACCGCTAGCATCTTAGCCCAACCGCCCGATCAATAAACACCCATAAGATGACAATTTGGCCCATATGAATAAAACTAACAATAACCGTCAGCATCATCCCCCTTAGGACCTTAATGAGGCGTTGTCACATGTTGTGATGTATAAATTAGAAAAATAAATGTCTACATTCATGGGAAGTTAGTGAGTTTAAATGTCGGTTGTCAGCATTGTAATATTTTTTCTCTGAATATTGCCCCCTTCTCGCGGCTCCGTTCCTTTTTTTTCCTATAGTGGCCCTAATACGCCGTCGTAAAAGGCTGCTTTAGTGAGTTGTATTTTATTCTGTCAGTTTTTTTCAGTGGATGATTGGAAAACATAGCCCAACCCTGTGATTGTGTGTGACAATCCAATAGCATGATGAACACATATTGACATGACAATAATATAGATTATGACTGTTATTATCTCGCTAATGGACTAATCTGCTTTATTCCAACAAATGGGCATCTGCACGGTGTGACACGACAGTGACCGCCAAGGTCCCGTCACTTCTGCCTGCCAAGGTCCCGTCACTTCTGCCTGCATTAAACACGTGTGCACCGAGGAGCAGTTTGAATGAATTTTTCATCCCCATCCGATGCTAATCTGTAAAGCTCTGTTGAACTGCTGAGACAAGCTCTACTTTTATCACTGATCCCGGACGCCATTCAAGCCCGGGCTGAACAAACCCCGGGATGGCGTGTTGACCCGGGGAGAAACATGACACACATCGACACACACTCTGCCAGCCACTGAGGTCAGCAATCAGCTATGTTTCGCTGTAATTGCTATTGATTGAAGTGCTGCGTACGCCCACATGTATACAGACACACACACACACACACACACACACACACAGTCTCACACACACACACAGCCTGCCATGAGCAATCAGTGGTACAGCAGTAACTTTTATCAGTCAGTGGACGTTCCCGTCCTCAGTCCCTCCTCTGATGGGGAGGATCCTCATGTCAAGATTTTGGCTAATGTTTATCGAAGCCTCCTAAATTTCCAGGAACAGTTTCATCCTCGTCTCCAGAGCTCAACGTTAAATCACACAGATTTCACTTTTATCATCACAGTACAAGCCTTGAACTGACAACAACGCTACATTTATCATCGTTTTTTAAAAAGTGAATTCATTTTGGGCAAAAATCCAAACAAACAAAAGTTGAACCAAGGAGGTTGATTAATTTTATAAGATAGCTTGCTGAATGTCAAGTACTTCAGGCCTGATACTTGCAGTCCAACTGCTTTGCTAAATGGCTCGTCCTGTACTCTCTTTTGAGAAATAAATGACCCAGTAGGGAGAAATTTATATTTGATCATTTTGAGAATAAGTTTCATGACATTGATTCCTGTGCAGGCATTAATCAGTCAGAATGCCGTCCTGTCTTCATAACTGTACGTAGACGGATAAACTCTGGGTTTATTATGTGGGTGTTTCATTTCCATCATAGAATAGCTTCTAATTCTGTCCAAGGACTTTTCATGAAAAGGCCAAAAGAAGGCCATCATTTAGAGCGCATCATAACGTCATAGAGGACAAGTTACCTTGGAACACCTGAATTTAAACAGGTGGTGAGTGATGTGTCATTTCCACCCATCGTCATCACTTGAGTGAAATGTATTGATACACTGAAGTACGTCAGAACACAGCAATACAATGCTTGATATTCAATTTCATCGACTAACTCAATTCTAAATAAAATAACTGTCTCACAAGGTCTTCCTTTCCTCTTTATTTTACTCACAAACTGTACCGAATGACATTGTTTGTTCCAGGATCACTTCCAATGAAAAATGACAGACCCATAAACTGAGCGTCTCCTACAAGCGTGGACAGCAAATAAACATCCACTAACCTGCATGTGCAATTTGATAGATGACTCTAGCAGGTGGAAGAGCTTAACTTCACTCACAAATGTCAAGCCCAGTCAGAGGTGATCAAATAATGTAATTCGCCAAGTTATGATACATTTCTGGCAGCTGCAATATCTCCTTCTTGGCAAAGCTACAGAAGTGTCAAAACACTGGTGCCAAAATGGCTGCAAAGACATCGGTGTGAATAATTTCTAATAAACTGGAGCTTACATGCTTCATTGGATTCATTCGTTTCATCAATTCACAGTGTCGGCAAAAAAAGGACAACCTCTTGTTACTCTGACTTGGGAGCAGTTATTAATGCTACAATATAAAACACAATATATACAGAGAATACAGATAAATAACAAAACAATTAAGAAGGAATGAGGAAAGATAAATATGTGGATCAGACACACAAAAAATACAACCACAGTGTAAATAATTTAATAGAAAAATGCTGAGCGGTGGGCTAAGTGTGTTGAATGCAAGAATATCTTGAAATGTACAATAAAAATGCACAGCTCAATTCTTGAACAAGTTATGTTCAGTTGAATCATTACTGCACATAAGAGTAGTCAACAATGATGGGGGAGATAAGTGGAAGGGCCAGTCTATTTGCTGAGAGTCAGGGAGGAGTTTGATGGCAGCAGGAAGTGGCACTCTGGTCGAATGAGGGCATGGCATTGATGGGAGTCGTTGTCGAGGACGACACGTAGCGTGGATGGCATCCAGTACCACAACGTCACTGGCCTGAGGCTCACGTTGAAGACATGACACCTTCAGGGCCTACAGCATTGCCTGAGTGGAGTCTCATCAGCTGTTTTGAAGGGCGAACAGCAGATAAGTCTAAGGGGGGATTGGCAGAGGCCAGTGTGTCACATCTGTTAAAGAACAGATGAAGTTGTGTGGCCCTCTCCAAGCTGCCCTCAACTCCTCTGACGCCACTCGACCTGAAACCAATGACGGTCTTCCTGCCACTCCAGACCTCGCTCAGGTTCATCCACTCCTTAACTTCTCTTTACCCTCCCTTACCTTCACTTTCAGGTCCCCTTGATTTGTTCTCACCTCCTCCCTATTGACAGCTCTGAAAAAAAGTCCTCTTCTTTGCATTTATGATGGCCTTGATATCCTTCGTTAACCGTGGTTTGTTTTTTGAATAACCATGGATAACCATCAGTGTGCTCTCCATGCAGCTCACAGAGAGGGCATGGCAGCGCCGAAGTGTCTCAATCGGCCTCCTCTGACCACCTGGATACTAATACTAATAATTTGGCATGGTTGTTTTTATGGTGACATGGTTGACGCCACTTGAGATTGTTAGTGTTATCTCTCGGGTTTGGAATCAAGCTACGTGTGAATGACGTTACGCGCTGATGTCGGGTTGGCAGGCAGGAGGAT
This sequence comes from Eutrigla gurnardus, assembly GCF_963514095.1. NCBI lineage: Eukaryota > Metazoa > Chordata > Actinopteri > Perciformes > Triglidae > Eutrigla > Eutrigla gurnardus. Next base: position 17,571,186 of record NC_139927.1, read on the forward strand.
GTAAACAGCTAATACAATGGCTTGTGAAACTTCCTTGGCCAAACACTAAAGCTGGTCCCACAGCAAAAAGCTCAATGTCCGGGCAACAAGTACGTGCTTGATCATAATGTGACGGAGGATTGCACCATCTGTTGTTAACTGGGACAGCAAAGCCCCCCCTGGCTTTACGATTACTGCTCTCAGTGCGATCCTGGTTGGCCCAAACTGGTGCAGCCATTTTTCAGTAAAGGGTACACTCAGTACACTCCCGGTGACCCCTGGATAGCACCGTTGATTAACCACTTGTACAATTGGATATACGCTGTATTTTTATGTCTAGTTCAGTGGTGTTATGGTGTTAAGCTGTTAACATAGCTTCCATTATGTGAAGTCAACCTTGCAGCTAAGTGTTAAAGTAAACTTAGTTGCTGATTGCATTGGTAGTTGGATAGTGGAAGCTAGGCCGCCTGTCAATCACAAGGTAGTCCCACCATAAAGCATCCCCTGCTTTCTGGTCTATTTGACTCTAAATTGGCCATCATTTACGAAAACATCAGACTTGAAACTAGACATTGAGACCATAATATTTTTAGATATATCTACATATTTTCTCATTGACTTCCATGCAATCTGGCTTCTTTTTTCAACCAGAGAAGTCGCCTCCTGATGGCCAGAAGTGAGAATGCAAGTTTAAGGCACTTCAGCTTTTGTCCAAAGCGACTTACAATAAGTACATTTGTCGAACACAACATATCATTGCCGATAAAGTAATAGCGAAACAAGTGTTCAGTACTCATCTGAGTAAAGTAGCAGCTGTTCAGCAAGGATGCCTTAAGTACAAACAGCTTTGGCTTCACTTCAGAACCTGATGTTGCAGCCTGCTATGCACCGGAATGACCTACTCAGAACCTCAGAGGCAAAAGGAGAATTTTTAATATATGTCCAAAACCCTTTCCCCCTTCCTTTCAGTATTTAAAAAATGTCAGCAGTCACTTTGAAAGTGAGTTCTAACTGCAAAAAGGAATGAAATTTATTTGGATGTCAACACAGCAGATGCGGCTTCTGCAACTTGGGTGCGCATGACGTGTTTCTGAGAGAAACTGCTGCAAGAAGGTTGTGCTGGGTTCTGCAGAGCGCCGGAGCCCAGATCAAAGGCGTCTTGTATCATGAATAATAACAGTCAAACCTGCTCCTGCCGCCTGGCTCGGTGATAAGCGTGTATACAAACTGAGCCATCGTGTAAAAGCAGATTGCATTTGGATGTCGCACACAGCCCGTATGTCTCCATCCGAGCAGACACAAAAGGACTAAATAGGGAGATAACACGCGCAATAACAGCCGTCTGTGTACAATACCCGGCTGCTCTCCAGACAGTCGGCTGCGTGTAGGATCCCTCAGAAGTCTGCTCCAAAGGCCCTCTCACGCTTCTCGCCATGCACGCTATAAAACCAACTAATAATATCTTCATCACTGCTGCAGCCAGGAAGCTCAGCGCAATATTTTTTATTTATTTTTTAATTGAACACATAGTTGTTTTTCCATTTACATGGTCCCGCAGCCAATCAGCCGTCTCCCCCTCTCTTGCGAATTGAAATCACAAAGCTTCGGCGGATCACGCTTCCTTTGACATTTAGGCAACAATTTAGCGGATTCTTGTTATGCATTTATTCATCAATTCATTCATTTAACTGCTCATGAATACAAATGTGACGGGTGACCTGTCATATCAGACCTTCGTCCTCTACGGGTAATTTTGCCCACCGAGGTTGATGCGGTGCTTCCTCATGCATATACATATAAGGAATAAGAAGCGGGAACACAAGAGGAGAACGTTCCCACGGCATTAAAGCGGCCGCTTTCTTCTTCTTCTTGTTAGGATTCACGCGGCCATGTCCAGTGTTTAAATGGGAGTTTAGGAGGTGGGCCGACTCCTGAGAGAAGGTGGATGTACTGTGACACCGTCTTCCTGTGCAGTTCAGAGTTAATTAGACCGGAGTTCTACTCCGAGTGGTCACAGAATAAAAACGATCCTGCCGCTAGTCCTGGCAACCAAGTAGACACGATTAGTCTTTTTATGGCTGCGGCCAACATTCTCATGCATATGATCTTTTCCCACGCGTCCTATCATGTTACATCTCGGGGTCAAGCTGTAGAAAGCCACAATGAAACCACCGGAGTGTTTGTGCAACGGAGCCGTATGTAATCTGGATTAAAGAAATAATGGAGAATGGAGATGTCTTCTCCGGAGATGTGAGAGTTTGAGTTTGTGCTCGGATGTGTGCTTTGCATATTTAATTTTAAACAAGAGAGAAGAGCAGCGATACACAAACAAACCACACCGTACAAAGAGTGCGCGGTGAACTTTGGCACTCTTTCCTCTTACCTGCAAAGCTGCTTACCAATCTGGATTGTTTTGCTGTGAGTTGCCTGTTTTGAAGCCTTCCAGCATAATGGCTTGTGGTGCTCAAAGCAAAGGTTCTTGGATTATTTTAAGTATCTAAGTATTTAAGAGTGATATAATATGATATAATATAATATAATATAATACAATACAATAAGCACTACAGGTAAGTTTGAATTTGTGGGGTTGAATTATCCCTTTTTCAGACGGAGTACCTGCAAAACTAATGGCATTCCCATCAGCTTCAGCTGTACATAGCAAATGTTAGCCTGCTTAAATGCTAAACTTAGATGGCAAATATAATTTCTGTGTAACAAGAGCACTTTAACATGCTCATTTAAACCTGAGCACCGCCGTGCACAACCTCACAGAGTTTAATCTCATTACCTCTCATAGACTTTAACGAAACAATGTGTTTACTCGCGCCGAGTTTGCGAAAGCAACTTCTTTTCTTATTAAGCTAAAAAAACGGATAACATATAAAAGAAAAGTAGTGCATTATAGTGCTAGAACACCAAAGCAGTGACCACTTAGCAGCAGAATGTTGTCTAAGTACTCGGATGGATGAGTGAGTGTGGCGGTAATTAGCCTCCGTGTGTTCGGCAGGATTGCATTTAAATGAAGCCATCCTGCCACGAGTAGAGAGCTGATTGCGTCTCTCCTCATCATCGCCCCTGCACTTCTCTTACCACATTAGTAGGAGCAGTGTTTGCTTAAACTGGCACGGGGAGCTAAACATGAGGCCTTTGTATGGATGCAAAGAATAAACAAATCGTTGTGTTTTCAGTCAGCGGAGTCACATATGTTGGGGGATGCAAAGGGTTTTTGGGAAACTCATCTCATGCTTAATGTTTACCTAATCAATACATCCTAATTGCTTACTGAGACTAATTAACTTGTGAAAAAAGTTCCCCCCCCCCACATGTCACGCTGTTTGTGTAGGTCTATGAAATATTCATCCGTGACGAGGCAGTTTGGCAACTCTTCTCTCGCTGTGAAATGATTTTGTTTTGGTCTCAAGTCTCTTGACGCTGTCACCATGAATTGCCCTGACAGTAGACGTGAAACAACGTCAACAGCTGCAAAACAACGAGTTGATGCAACAAGAGAACACTGTCTGAATCCCCAACCCTGTTTGTGGCACTCGGCCCAAAGCCCATCGGTTCCAACTGACGACATCCAGCTTTGAAATAAAATAACAAGTAAATAGTTTAATTTAAAAAAAATCTAATCATTTCCTAAAAGGCCTGTAGCCTGATGAGTGCAGATTCTAGCAAACATTACTCAAACAACACAAAACTTTTGCCGAGGACTATTTTTTGTGGTGGATTCATCTAGCGATTGAGTCAAAATTGACTCGTGTCTTGTAATGAAGGAAGGAGTGAAGTGATGTGTGTGGACCGCTGAGAGGTCTGACAAATTGGTTGTCAGGTTTTTATCATGGAAATAACTTTAAATTCAAACTACAAACCTTTTAACCTGAGGATTTATTCACCCGACCGCCACACCAGTCATATAGAAGGCAGTTGCCATATTATACATTATTATAACGTCATTATTCAATCTGAAATCTGACCTGCCAAATAGTAAGGAACACCCTCTGATTGGTCAAAATGTCAGTAACACAGCCTCTGATTTGTCGATTGCTAGCAGATGGCTAACAACAACTATAGCTTTTTTTTCTAAATTGAAAAGTTGACATTTATAATCACAGAAAACATTCAGTCTTCAGTTTTTTGTTATGAATTTCTTTTAAAATATTGGATACCGGAGTGGTCATCAAACTAAAGCATTATTTATGAGCTTATGAACACAAATAATGAAACTACTTCGGTCCTGCAGGGGGCGATAGTATGGAAGGCCGATTGGAGCCGATGCCAGCTGACATTGGCACGATCACAGGGTTGACACGTAGACGTGACTACACCTCAACGAACATTTGGTTCATCGGTTCTGCTGGAATTCGGGTAAATATGACACACAAGGACATTTAACCATCACTGATAACTAGCTTATGCTTACTGAAGGTTCCCCTGGAAGAGAAACAAATAAATAATAATAATATTACAGATCCACTTTGCTGACATTTCTCTTTTCATACTACCACAGGTGTTTGGAATAGGATGGTCATTATTGGATGTCATACTTCTCCAGATGTGACCTCTCCAGACCTGCTGGCATCCTCAGACTGCCAGCCTCCCAGCAGGTGCGTGTTTCACTTTGTAGCATCACCGCTGCCTTTGACCACCCTCCGCTCTAAATTACAGCCGTGGGAAATGCCATGGTAACCGGAGCATGTGATCCTTGTTGTTATTTCCACCTCCCCCACGCTGTTCACCCCCCCTATCCCAGGCTATAAAGCGAGGCACAGCGGAGGACGACATGAAAAAAAAAGGTCTTTATTAATATGAAAATTAAATCTGTGATGACATTGCTCGACTTTAAATTTAACTCACAGTGCCTCGGGGAAGGACAATGTTCTGCCGACTCAGGGAGACGATCGTTTTAGAAAAAAAAGAGGTCATATAAATAATGACAGAATCACAGTGAAATAGGTATTATGCAAAACTGTCATGATTCATAGAACACATACGAGCGAGACGAAAGCCTTGCAGTCACATTTTTTTGGTTTTCAACTCCTGATGAGACAAAACCGCCAACTTAAAGCGCCCGTGCATTTGCTCTTGGGGTGTTTACTTACTTCCCTATTTGAAGCCCATCCCTCATTGTTGGAAGACAAACGTCACCTCCCCTCCCGCCTCACCCGCGACGCTGTCTAGTAGCTGACAGATGTCTCGTATTCATGAATATTCTGTGCACCGCCAGGCCCTGACGCAGCTTTGATCTTCATTTCAAAAGAAAGTTCTGTCTGTGCCACTGCCAGAGACTTTGTGACTCAACAGTGCATTAGCTGTCGTAACCTGTTTGTTTGAGTGCAGTAATAGAGCGGCGACTCCGTGATAGTCAGGGGGGTGATGGTCTGAGGCATGAGGGTCGCTCCCCAAACAGGGACTAAGATACGCTGAACGTTGGCAGTTTCCCCCCCGGATGAACATGATTGTGTTGTTTCAGCTCTAAAGGGGCCAGGGTTAAATTTAGAATTCTCCTCAGCTATAATAACTCTCCCTTTCATGGAAGAAACCTAAAGTTGGATTCTGGAAATTGAGAAAGTTTCAAGGTTCTTGATACGTCCAATGCACAACAGTTACAGGCCAGTAGTCGTTCTTCTGCCTTAAAGGGGACCAAAATGTGGACCAGCAGAAAATGGGACTCAGCTCTTGGTTCTCATTTGAAAGGATTCTGTTCTGTTTCTGGTCCACTTCAGCTCTACTGTGGCCTCAGACCTTCTTTTGTTCACACTATATTTCCTCCCTTCATCACTCAACGGTCAACGCTTTTCCCCTTCCATGACATTTTCAGGGTTGGCACAGGCATCTTCACCTTCATTCCAGACACACTAGAATAGTCAGTAAAGATGTGGAGCAATGCATTCATTTGTGGTGACGAGAACCTCCGCTAGCATGGAAGTTGCCAGAAGCGCGGTGGCTATCACCCACGAAAACTTTCATTTCATTTTGCGGATTTGGAGAAGTCTTCCTTTGGTTGGAAATAAAAACATATAATACTTAATTATTTAAGAATTATTTTTGTCAAGTAATGTTCTGTTTCAGTTGGAAAGAGATTGTGTTAACCCGTGTGTACCGTTGACTTGGCCAGCTATGCTAGGGATATTTTGAAGAGACATTTCTGGACTTTTTTAAAGTGTAATTCGTATTTTTGCGTTATTTACTGCAATTTATTTCTCATTGAATGGCGCAGACCATAGACTGTAAATCTATTTTTCTCGTTTAAGGGTGAAGGAAATGTTGGTAAATGTCCTGGGAATGTTCTGACAGGACAATGCAGTGCAAAAACTATCAATATTAAATTAATGGGAAAACTTCACATTCAAGTTCCTCACCACCAACTTAATTTTGCAAGATTATGGTAAAATCATAGTAACGTTCATTTAATTCAATAATTTGCCTGAGTGCATCTGAATGTGACTCAATGCGACTGACTCTAACTGTGGTAAATGTAGTTTAGAATAAGACATTTCTACACTGTCCATTGATGCATTGTTACTCACGATCCACTTCAGGTGGGAATATCAGCACTGTAAATAGACTGCTTTCAAACAAGGCCATTCCCAGTCCAGGTATTCATGTAGGTGAACAGCTTTGCAGAAATGAGAAACCTTCCTTCACACAATGTTATGAGTCTGGGTTAAAACAAAGAGACGCCACCATCTGCAGTCTGCCGGCGTAGCTGCAGCGCTGCCCCTCTTGACCTCGGTGAAAACCCATCGGGCTCCATTCACCGGCTGGCCTTTTCACCACACGTACTCTTGCATTGCCAGTAATGATATTGGTTTCTCTCAACGAGCCTTTTGAGCGGTGGCCCGGGTCTCAGGACTCTTTTGTTGCATGGCCTGGATGGAGAAGTATCTCTTTCCCCTGGTTTCCAGCCACATGCACAGGGAGAGCCCCCCCTGTAGACTCCGCCGTTCTCTTTATAGACCACTGCAGCTCCACCTCCTCCAGAGACGGGCGCAGTGGGCTTGCTCTTTCGAGCAGATGATTAATCTTCTCATTATCTGACATCACACTTAAAGCAGTGCTCCAAACAGGATGCTGCTGCTGCGCTAACATTCAGAGATATCTGAATGTGCGGAGCATCTGGGAATTTGTGAACCTGTACAGATTTACAGAGCATCGGACTTCATGTGGTAGAAGAAAGTGGATGCGTGCACTGCAGCACTTAGAGAAACATACATTGAAATAGGATTTCTCTATAGTATGTGACTACATCTGCAGGAATCATCTGCATCTCATGCGTCGAATGAAACTGGTGTTATCATGTGGACAAAGTGTGAAAGGTCAGTGAAGTTACGAGGTATACACGGAAATCTTTTTTAAAAAGGATTTTCCTTATTTTAGGAATTGAAGATGATATTTCCACATTTTGTACAGTACGAGAAACGTGTTTATGACTTGAATGCACAGCAGATCATGTCTTCTCAACATGACTCCTCCACGCTCGGCTCTTTATGCAGATATTCAGATATTATGCAAATGTCTCACTTCACCACTTTGCGGATGAAACGGTGAGATTTCAATTAAGGCGTTTCAAGCAGAAACTCCCTTTGGACGAGGAGTTCAGGATTTGAAAGTCTGGAGAACTTTTACATGCACACTATTACACACTAAAGGAAAGCAGAATAGTTCCTTTTTAAATGACAAATCATAGTTTTTATTCTTAAGCTGTCACTCAATTTAATTTACATCCTCAGATAAAATGTACATAACCCTTCTGAGCAGGTAAAAAATAATTTGCTATTTGTTATTTGTTTAGTCATTTCGTTATTGTACTGTATTATTCATCAACAATTGAGATTAGCTCGCCTGGATGTACATGATTTCCTGTTTCATTTCTATGGAGTAGCTGCAAGGAGGAACAACTAGGCCAAACTCCTCCCCCTTGTTACTGGCAAGGAGAGACAATGTCAGCAAATACAGGCCAACTCTCCTGGAGAAACATAACATAACTCAGTACCCGTTTAATAAAACCTATGCTGCTGATGTATATTCATTGTATGTATGAAGGTGTGGAAGCATACAGTGACAGCCGACAGCCCTCCTGCTGAGTCTGAGCATGAAAGGTGTTCTCACAGAGCGGCAGCACCCATGAGAAGTGCTCTGACCTTCAGAAGACACTTCAATCTTTGGAGTTTTAGTGTAGACTACTTCTCTATGAAGGTATAGTATGTAAAATATGATATGCAGTGGTGTTCTCACAAAGAAAATACTGAGATCCTATAGCTGGGTATTAAGTCGTTTTAGAGATGTTTATGCTTAAAAAAAATCTTCATTCAGGGGCGAATGCACAAAAGGATTGCATGGCTGGTGCAGCGGCTAAACCTGTGCATAAAAGACAAAAAGAAAAAAAAATTGTGATTCTCTCTAACCGCGCTGCCAAGCAAATAGCATCTTGTTCTGCTTTTTGCACATATTTAAATGAGGTAAAATGCAGACATTTTGTCCCTTTTATGCAAATGTACCTCACTGGAAAAACGTTCTGATAGCCGGATGAAGTAACATTGGAAGTATTAGCTCCTTCAGAGTGTTGGAAGGAGCTGAAGCGCATTCACAAAAAGCTGTGTCTGCTCTTACTCATGTATTTTGGGCATCTTGGAGACCAAAGGGACTGTTCCCACCGGAGTCATTTTCAGACCTCTGATCACTTTATGCATAATCCCCCTGGCGATATAATTTATTTTAACATGATCCTGCAATCGACATGGCAGAATTAATATGACCCCCCCCCCCCCCCCCCCCCCGACAATTTATCATCTCAATATGTCACATCACAAATATTGGGTTATTAATATTTAACATCAAGAACATTGTGTGATAAACATCTGCTCCAGTCGCAAAAACTCGCCGACTGTGTGAATGCGTAAGTTAGTATTCATATAATATGACTGCCCCATCATAAGTGCAATACTAGATCTGATTGATTAAATTAATCGCCCCATCCCCATGCCCCATATACTGAGGCTCCCTCTAGTGGTCCTGGTGCCATTGGGAACACTAAAGTCCGCCTTCCGATGTTCTGCCATTTTGAATTTCGTGAAAAACACGATTTTGCTAACTCCTCCTAAACCATAGATCCGATTCTAACCAACATTTCTGTGGATCATCACTAGACGATGCTGGTCCATCTCTATCAAAGGCTTTGTAAAAGGCTCTCGTCCACCGGGGTAAACTCCAACACAGCAGCGCTCAGCCAGGGATTTGTGAGTATTTGAAGTTGCTGGTGTATAGTTGTTTCAGTGAGATTATTCTTTGATTTTGCAAAAAAAAAAAAACACGCCACACACACACATGAAGACCCACAGTCACACCGCTACCCAGCACATACATAAATTGCAAGACAAATTACAAGCTGGTAGAAAATCAAAATAGCAAAATAAGGCTCATGGTTTAAGAAAAAAGACACAAAGTTCTTTTTTAAATGTAATTGTAATGTTCTTGTAATGACTATGATCAAAGTTCCATCTGATTTAAATAGCAGTCCTTCATTTGCACTGTTTTGTTGTTTTCACAAACAATTCATGAATGTTTCATCAGATGTTTCCTGAACAGGTGTAACAAAACCATAGTTTGAAGTCCCTGTTTCCGTTTCCAATGTATTGTTTGCAGTGATGCCACTAACGCGCTACTTAGTAACGCGTTACTGTAGTCGGACTACTTTTTTCAGTAACGAGTAGTCTAACGCGCTACTATTGCCAAACCAGTAGTCAGATTAAAGTTACTTATCCAAATACACGGCGCGTTACTATTTTTGTCAGTAAAAAAAAAAGATCTGCTTTCTTCTTGCATCTCAGGGGGGTGACGTATGTTAGCCGACACCTTCACGGAGTAGTAGGCTATACCGACAGAAACGTAAACAATGGAGGGGGAGAGATACGCATTTTCCAGCTGGAAATACAAGCATTATTTTGACTTCATCTCAGCAAAAGATGGCAACATAAAGGTTCGTTGTACACTCTGTGTTAACAACAAAGTGTTGTCTACTTTCAAGAATACAACGTCAAACTTGAAAAAACATTTAGAGTCACAGCATGGCACAACCACATTAAAAGAGCAGGTCCCGCCCGGTGACGGTGAAAAGGCGCAGCGTGTGAATAAACAAGACGAGTTCTCGATTTCACGGAGCTCCTGCTAACTCAGTCTGTGCTGAAATGCGAGTGGAGTCTCTCTTGAGTGTTTAGTGGAGAAATGTCTCGCTGCTTGCTGTCCCCGCCCCCTCCCTTCATCATCACGCCGCTCATACTTGAGGACTGTGTTCATCATTTGTTTCATAAAACCAATCCTTGCTGCTCTAATGCTGGTTCAATATTCATAAAATGTTCATTCGTGATGTTACTGCCATTACAATATGCAAACAATTATTTAAGTTAAGTGAAGTCAAGAAAGACTGTCTTTATTTTATATATATATATATATATATAAACATGTATTTTCATTCAGGAAATAGTTTTCAAGTGCAACTTAAAATGTCAGTGGATACATTGTTGATGGAACTGTTAAAAAAAGCACGTCAATAAAGTGAGTATTGGCAAAATCGGTAGTCGGCAGCTGTTGAATGTAACTAATAAAGTAACTTGTAATCGAACTTAGTTACTTTTAAAATCAAGTAGTCAGTAACTTAACTAAGTTACTTTTTAAAGGACTAGTCAGTAGTCAGTAGTCAGATTACTTTTTCAAAGTAACTGTGGCAACACTGATTGTTTGAGTCACTATGTTTGTATTTTTATTTTGGAAATTGCAGCTGGATGAATGCATTGTTATACTTTCATTGGATTGAAATATGAGATGTGAATATAAATGGTACTGTTCGACTTTATTTGCTGGGTAAGTATGTATATAATAATGTCTTTGTTGTCAACCAGGACCAACATGATGAACACAAGAGAAGCAGTCTGGCTTCGGCCCTCCCAGTGTACCTAAAGGAGGAGGAGGAGGAGTTCTTCAAGACTTACAACGTATGTACTGTTTAAAAATAACTGCATATCTTTATAAGGGGGAACTAACATAAGCCTTGCTGCATTAAATTCACTTATATTTTTATATTTTGAACTGTCACCTGCCTGCCGCCTGAATTCTATGCTTACGTTTACATAAATAAAGACATTTCTGCCATAAATTGGTGCATAAAATTTCAGTAGATTGCAGAAAGCAATCCTATGCTCTTGCTGTTACATAACTGTGAGCCATGAGTTGTCTGTAGGAGGGTGAGCTATTTAAATTATGAGGGTGAGCTATTTAAATTATGTCTGCGCATGCAGCCAAAGCTCTTATTCAACATGACCTAGAATGAACACATAAAGTTCAACGCATTGGGCAACACTTGTCGAATAATCAGCAGTCACCTACGAAGAAGCCGATTCCTTGGTTTCTTCTCGTCCTTTCATCTTTCTATTAGTCTCATAATAGCTGAATATTTGCAGGATGTCCTCCTTGAAAGCATGATGAAATTGTTCCCAAAGCAAAAAAAAAAAAAAAGAAAGGAAAAATGACAAGCTCTTTGACATAAGCCTCAAAAATGGGGCTCGTATAATTAGGCTGGGCAGAGCCACAGCCATCAAAGCAAAGGATGGTGCTGACTAATTGAGCATACAGATTATCGACGGTCTGACACGGCCAAGGAGTACTAAAGGAGGAATGAGGTAACACTGGTTGGAGGACAGCTGCCTGCAGATCCTGAAACTAAAAAATCCATCTTTGCATATTAATGCATTTGATATTTCATCATGTTTTCATTCTGGTACATATTGTATATTCTTCACTTGTACAATTACAGACCTGAATGTTATCATTGTCCTAACAGTACAAAAAAATACCAGTTAAATAATAAATAAAAAAAACCAGGGTCCAAACTATTTTACGTTTTATTATACGTTATTTTTTTTATCACAGTAAACATTGTGCACATGTCCATTACACAGCTATTATATCAATTATGATTCATTAAGAGTCAAATAGACCATGATGCAGGGTATGCTTTATAGGGCGGGGCTACCTTGTGTACCTTGACAGGTCGCTACCACGTCCTCTCCAAGATATGTAATGAAATATACAAAAAGCAAAGAGGCTCAAGTCAATGATTGCCGTGCTCTGCTGGTGAAACTGTTGAAAGCTGAGAAAATGTGAGACTTGATGATGTCAGGCAAAGAAACAGTAACAGTGTAAGAAAGAAGATGCCAACATTGTTATCCTACAGCACAGAAAGGTGGTGCAGGGAAATCCAGCAGAGAAGCAGGCTAGTGGCAGCGAAGGTGCCAATTCAGTCCCCAGGTGGGGAACGTGAAAGAGCATCAGCTGCCTTCAGCAAGGCATTTAATCCTCAATGGCCTACAGACCCGACTGAGAAAATCTCCTGGATGAGCAGAAGTTGAAATTGAAGTCACAGTTAACATTCTTCAGTGAAAGAGGGCAGTGAGTTTACAGTATGTAAAGTCATGGGGTTGCCAAAGGTTGGAAATATTCTACAATTTTTAGACATTTTTTTTAACAATTGTGATTAACACAGGCTGTGGTAAGCCACTGTAATCACATTTGTTGGCCAAATGTAATGTCTTTTATTACAGAAAATATATTAAGCTACTTGTCACTCGCCCACTCATTATGACAAGGGAGAGAAAATGACTTTCACACTGCGATTTAGAGGGACACTCGCCAAAAACGAAAAAACAAACCTGACACAACCTCATACTCGGCTGCATGACGGCACAACAGCAGCTGTAGTCCGCCGTCGGTAGATGCCCTCAGCAAGAGAACGGCAGGAGAGAACTTGAGTTGTGTCTGACAGAGCTCAGAGCTATTTTGACAATTATGTACTTCGTTGTCCAGACACATGGGCCACATTGCATAGTGTTAAATGATGTGTCTGGAACACACCATGCTGCGATGGGGCGATATAATCAGAAGAATGTAGGTTGCCTCTTAAGTGAAACTGCTTTTTATTGTTTTTTATATTTTACATGATCATGCCAATAAGTCAACTAGTACTTTCTACTACTTAGTCAACATATGAAGTGGATCCAGGAAGTGAATGTGGCTAAAAGGCTGCTTCTTTGGCGAGTCAATGATGAACAATCCAAAAATGGTCAAAAAACAATCTGCAATATTACCAGGGTCTGATACATGGTATATATCCACGTCTGTCCAAAAAAGAGTGTTTGGTAAAAACGTGTTTTGTGAGGTGACATTGACTGTTGACCACCAAATTCTAATCTGTTCATATTTGAAGAAAGTCTGCCAAGGTGTTCCTGACATCGCGTTCATGAGAACGGGCACGGACGGGAGGGCGCAGTGACCTTGACCTTTGACAAAATCTAATGAATTTGTCCTTGAGTCCACTGATGCTTTAACTTTGAATGCATCGCCAATTTGATTTTGCAGTCCTGCCACGGCCACAGATGACATTTTTAAATTTGTTTTATGTCAGAGCCTTTCATTTATTCATTGTTATCAGTATGTTAGGAGGATTTCAAATCATATAACAGAAAGTGTTTGTGAATAGAATGACCTACTCAACCTTTAAGTAGATACTGCAGCATGCAGTATGCATTTGAAACATACTATTGATACAAAGAGCTGAGAAACAATGTATTCATTTTTTAATTCAGTGTGCTTACAAATGGACAGTGAAAGGCTTTCCCCCCAAACGTCTGTGGGCTGAAGAAGAAAATCAGCGCTACACTGTAGGATTTTCTTCAGCCGCTCTCATGAATCCTATAAAGCAACATTGTTATTTACGTTTGGGGTGAGTTTATTGAAATGCCCCCCCAGAAGATGTAACACAACTGCAGTATTAACACTGGTGTGAACATTTATTCATTCATTATGATGGGTTCTGTGGAATATTCTGTTCTGTGAGAAACAACATTGTGATTTTGTTTGCACACTGGTGGACCCGGGGAGAGCGGGGGTGCGACTTTCCCTCCTTTCAGCCTTACCTGATCGCCCCAACCATAAACACCTGTTCTCACTTCCCTTATCTACTGGCTTGCTGCCTGGCCTTCCCGTCCACACCTGCATCTTATTGCCTAATCAGCCTCTCCGTTTCTACACCAGCCTTGCTCCATTAATCCCATTGGGGTCCTCTCACCGTTCCTTGAACTCTCTGCACCAGGAAACACCAACAGCCATATATGTGTGATTTGTAAACCTCTTGATAGGGTTGGTTTTCTCCTTCTTTTTCTTTTTGTTTTCTCCTCTTGCTCAGCACAAGTGTGGCTCAGATCATGCAAACATGCCCACACTTGGACTTCTTCCTCTCGGGGCTTTTACAGCGGTTCTTCTCACTGCTCAATCCGATCCTATTACACGGCATACACAATCCAACCATATACTAGGCTTTGACCTATTCTTGTTTTCAGTGTATAGCACTCGAAATATGGCTCATGTGCCCGTTCATTTCTCTTTATGTTGTTTGAGGTGTTTGTGCAGCTTGTTTGAAGTCCAACTCTAATAAAGTCTATTGATAGGAGATGGTTTGTAAAGACTATATCAGGTTGCAAAGATGACAATGCATATCATGAACTCTTCTGTCCAGGTTGGATGGAGAGGTGTGTAGTCTTTCTGCACTTTTTCTTCTTCTTTTTTTTTTAAATCGACTGACGCACATGTATGCACACTCATGAATAGGAAGATGCAAAGTCTCTTCTATAGGGAACCATTGATTCCTATGCTTCGTGTAGGCAGGATTCCTTCAGCATCGCCGCATTTGAGGACGGGTACTTTACATATCACAAGAACAGGTTTGGTTCTTGTGAATATATTTCTTATTTTCAATCCATTTCCCCCCCAGTAAAAAAAACCCTCCTGTACATTAAACAATCCAATGATTTCCCTGGAAGTAGAGGAAAATATTTTATTCAGCAAGTTCACGTACCCAACAGGACACATCCCTTCCCCTAAAAACAATTTAAAAAGGGGCAATTTTCTGAACTGGGAACAGCATGAATAATAGAGGATATGCTAATATGATGCCAGAGAACGAGGGGTTATCTTGTTATATCCACACCGTTGAAGTGCCTCGGTTACTGCTGCTGGCTGTTTGTGCTTCGCCAGAGGGGCCCGCCTTTGAAAGTCTTAATGAAGATCTTCTACTGACAGGAGGAGTGAAAGAGTGACATCTGTTGCACCGCGAACATGACCGCATCCACAGATGTGCTTAAAGGGAATACATTACGCGGCGTGTTAGGAATCCACCATGCCTCCCACTCGCTCCCTCCCCTCCCCACTCATTAATCTAATGAACAGCAAGGAATCAATGGCACATCGTCAGGAAGGAGCACAACAGCACGCTCAACACCGAAACCTGATTGACGGCAGCACAGGCATCGATACCGCAGCCAATGACGATGATCGGCTCCTAATGGAGACGTCCAGAGCGGGTAGAGGGTGTGACGCGGTGCGGCGGGGAGTCTTTTTCCACGCAGGATTACTAATATTGGAACAACTCGTGGATTTGTGGTCTCTGTTCCCGGATAAATAATTTTTCATGTCGGCCCATACTGTATGTGTTGGTTAGTCTCCAAATCACATCGGTCACACTCTGTGCATTCTCCATTTTTCACCATCTATTATTAAGCGTTTCTCTGAATTGCCTTTCAAGTCCTGATTTACAGGCAGACAGTGTGAAAATAAGTATCTGCGGTGATAAATATCTCAGGCATTCTCTTTTCTTTTTTTCCCCCTTTCCTTTCATTGACCCGAATGCCTCGCATAACGGTTTCAGTACAATACGCCAAGGTGCTGAAAAGGTAGATCAACCCACTTAGGTGCCACCGTACGCTTTGAATCATTTATAGATGAACTGTTTGTCTCGTCTACGCCGAGAAGTGCAGGGAGGAAAAATATCTCGCCGTTGGAATACAAGAACAACTTTCCTCCACAATCAGCAACAGGTCATTATATCCCTAAGATGTATTGGATTCTAAGGGCAGACAGAGATATAGAGAACATTCAGTCTTTCCAAAGGATGAACCCTTTTTGACAAGCATTCCGCAAACCCTACCAACAGGCAAAAAGTCAATTTTGCATACAAGTCTATCTATCATGGAAAATTAAAAATATTAGATTTTTGCTGATGTATTTTCTGGAATGGCCAAATCAATCAAGTAAGCATTTCAGTCACATGATCAGGCACACGGCAATGGAAAATTAATGCATTATTCTGTAACATGAAAACGTATATATATGTACTGAAGTTGTGATTCTGATTGGTTAGTTATGACCAATCCTAACCTTAGCAGGCTGCTGCTATAATTAACAAACCGTTGCTATGGACACAGTTCTGATCTCTGTACACAGCGAGAGGACTGTATTGTGTCAAATGATGGACCTCTTTAGCAGGTCGCCATGTAATAAGCTGGAGTGATGTGCTGCAAGTGGGTCAGAGAGCTTAATGAACCTATCTAAGATCCTCTTCACCCTGAATGGGTTCATTTCACGGTAATAAACTGTGTACTGTCCATTATCCCATACCTAACAAGCAAATACAGATTTGGCATAAATGGGTAAAAATACTATAATAACTGAATAATTGGAAATATAAGACTTCAGATTTGTACTGGTTTTGAACTGGAACAAAAGCATAATTCACTGAAGTAAGTGCAACTTATAGCAGACACTTCTGAAGGGTGTGAGAGAGAGAGGTTTAGAAACTCCCCTATCAGAAAATGACGTGCATACGAAAACATTTCTTTATCTTATTAGAGTCGACATCATTCATATGCAACGTGTGGAACCACCGCTGGCTGCACCCGAGTGAGGAAGAAGAACAGTGGCGGTTAGTCATGAATGGAGCAATTGTGATGATTTTAATGGCCGTCACGGCTTGTGCAGCTCACGGGGGTGAGGGACAGGTCAGAGCCACAGACTTGAGCAGGTGATCCCGAAAAATCAGTGCAATTCAGACACACCATCACGGGGTGATTATGAAGTCAGATGGAGCGGAATATTGAAGCTCTTTATTGTTTTATTGTTTTTCATGATAAAGTTTTAGGTTACCCAAAGGGCATTTTTCCGGGTTGTTGCTGGGACGGGAGGTGGAAAGACAGGAGCTAGCTCTTATCCTGTACCGCTCTGCAGTCAGCAACCAGAGAGGCTTAATAATATCCCAGAGGCACAGATGAAACACTTTCTCCACAGTGGCTGTTTACTGAGGAGTGTGTTTGAAGTTGAACTCAAGATGTCTTCATTTCTGTACCAGAGGAATGTTCTGGAGGGGGGGAAAAAATTGTAATTCAGATAGTGAGCAAAGGGGAGAGAAAAAAAAACGGCAAAGCGAGAGGTGGGAACAGACGGACTGAATCCAAGAGGTGCTTTCTGCTCCTGCTACATATAATTCAAGACAGAAAAATGCAAGCGGACTCATCTGCCACTTTCATATTTTCATGGTGAATCTCTTAAAGAATCAACTGAACCACATTGAACAGGGGGCTTAGAAACCCCTTCAAATTAAGAAACGCCTGCTGTTGGCACCAGCAGGACCATTACTTATTCATATGGCTCAGCCTGCCCTGGCAGAACGGCACTACAACAAACCCTACAGTTTGGAAGTGGAGCTCTAAATGTCCAGTCCTTTTTTTTTTTATTTGTTTGCTGTTGATGTAAAACAACGCACATGATTATAAATCCGTGTTTGCACAGAAAGAGAACATTTCAATGTTGTAGTTTAAAAAACGGGTTCCCAACTGAAAATTCCTGTGAAGTCGGAGGAGCAACTAAAAAGCAATAAAATACAACTTCATTATGAAGAACACCTTCAACTCTACTGTTGATTAAATATGCATCACACTGAAACATCTGTAGACTTCATCTGCCACACCCCTTTTTAAATTGTTTTTTTTTTAAACCTGTTGATCCAAATACTGAAGGCCCTTTTTCAAAAGCCTGAATTATTAACACGATATGAATGGAGTTTAACTACAGAGAGCATTCTCACCACACAGTGGACCAGTTTGACTTTGCCGTGTAATCAAGTACGTCACAGAATTAACATTAATTACGGAGCGCTGACCCTCCGTCCTCGACACTGCTCCCTGCTAACGGGGGAAGAGGGAGGGTGTAACAGATCTGTTGGTGTCAGAGTTGAGCAAATCCAATCTTTGAGAAATGATGTGGGTGCAGAGGTGCGAGTGACTCCGAGTTCACATTCATTTTCACTTGGATATGCATTGGAACGCTCACACAGTGAGAGCCCAGCTGTTATGGAGGCGAGTACAGTAGAGAACGGATCTGATGGGGATCAGCTTTATTTGAGCAATATAGTACTGAGACTTAGGCCCCAATTAGGACGTCCCTGTGGCCTATACAGGATTTTCATTTAGAGTATAACCTCTTGTATGATCCGGTTTCTTATCAGTTAAAAACATATATCAAAGTTGTCATTGCAATAAATTAGCTTTGCAACAATAGCCTGATAAGTTAGAAGAGTTTTCTGCCTTAAAGCTAATAATCTGACCAAGCATTTGACACCAACTTTCAAAATTTCCAGCCCACAATACTATAGACACATGTCAACGTCCTCACACTCACTAGTGCTATTAAAACGACAGTTGGTATAATAAAAATCACTTTTCGTCATATTTGCTCAAACTGTCACTATATCCTGACAGTAGTACATGAAACAGATAGATAATCAGGTTCCTCTGCCTCCTTTTACATCTCCTGATTACACTACAAGATGCTACTGTGCCGGAGGAAAAATCAACCAATCAGGGCAGAGGAGTCGCTACCGCAGCTGTCAATCAGAGCTCTGACCAAACTGTCAAACTAGGCAGCGCTGATCAAACATGAATGAAAATTCCTGATACTGCATTGCTTGTTTCTCACCTCAAATGTTTTCAGAAGCATTTTAAAGGGAACTGTGAAATTACATTTTGGCTCGATTGTTTCGTCGTACAGCTTGGGTTTAGTTCAAATGTCACAGTTGGTGTTAAAAAAGGAGAGTATTTGTTACATAACAGTAATGTAGCCTGTGCCGCGTACGTTATGCAAGTAAAGTACGTTAAACTAAGTCAACGCTGACACAGGACACAAACAGCAGTCTCCTGGGTGAAAGTCTTGTGTTTGTTTAACTCATCCTCCCTACGTGGACTTCGCTGCTCTGAGTAAAAAGTGAGATTCCAGCATGCTTCTAGTCTCGGCATAAAAAGGTAGTAGCATTCACTATCTAATGGACATCATCAAACATCCCTCAGTCATAACTGCTAAACAGTTTTCCCACCAGCACAACACAGACAACATGAATACCATGAATACGTGTCTGATTTTTTTTTGTGCTCGCTGAATCCAATGCAATCTGTACTTCTACACTCCGTTGTTGACACCTCTCTGTAACTCGGCTATCAGATAAAATCCCACTGTGTAATGCAAGCAGCTAATGCAGCCGCACGCTTCCAACAGAACTAACACGGTGCACCATCGGCTAAACACATTGATCAATCCTGTGACATTTGCCATCTTCTGCTGCGATAGCTTGTCTTCAATTAGTCTGTCCTCTTCACAGTTATTTATTTATTTTTGTTCACTTGCATTTCCATGTTCATTTCGCGAGGTCAGTCGGGCTGCAGCTAATGCACGACGCAGCCATTATCTGCTAGCTAATGGCTCAACGTATAAAGCAAAGATAGACGATGAGATGGAGTACACTTCTGACCTCCGCACACGCAGGCCTCTGTGATGCCGGCTGGCCAGCCCACCACAAACAGCATGGGACTGGTTTTATCTCATTGGTGTTACTGGACTCATCGCTGGCCCACAGGTCGTCCGGCCCGCCGGGAAAACTCCCACCACTCCAGATGGCCAGTTTGCCACCGGGCCTGACTAATTGCAGTATCTACTCTGTGCTGGAAAAACAGGACATTGATCTGGCATAGTAATTTGCTGGATCAGCATGAGATGTTTAGTATGGCAACAAAGGAAGGATTATGTTTCCAAAGTCAGCAATTAATCAGTCCATACAATAATTTAGAAAGGCAAATTACTGAATCATGCATTTTCTCACTTTCCTCCAGTGGTTTCTACAATAGAAAGGAAAATAGTTTTGGTTCTATTAGCTGATACATTTTTTTAGCTACCTGCCTCCACCCCAACACAATGGAGGTGCAGGGACAAATATTACTTATTAAATTAATTTATCATGTCTGAGCTGAATGTTGTGCATGTTGCCCTTTGTTTGTATTTTATTTATTTTTTTGTTAGTTGCAGCAGAGTGTATACAAATGTAATAATCTGAGATTCATTGTATGCTCCGAGGCCTCCAGTATGTACGATACAATTGGCTGCTCGAGATTATGCATTGTTGCAGTCTTGATTTGCTCCATATATATTTTTTAATAACATAATTAAAGCACAAAGTGAATTCATCATCTAGGGCTAGGGAAAAGCTATTTGCACCCAATTTCACATAGAGATCCAAAACACCTAAATACTTTTCAAATTAGGAAAAACTGAAAAAATCCTTGGTTGACTATGGATTAATTCAAGTTTTTTTCACATTATTTTTTAATGTCAAATATTGCATCCTCACACAAAGGTAATGCATGATGATGACTTTATATCACTAAAATACTAGAAAAAAAACAGTAACAGAGAACTTTCTCTCTGTAAGGTGCCCTTGGGTGTTTAGCAAGGCACCCTTAAATAAAATAATAATAATTGTATTATTATTATTATTATTATTATTATTATTATTATTATTATTAATAATCATATGATGTATAACACTTGATACTAACTGAAGGAATGAGCTCAAAATGTATTTGTCTCTGTAGAATGTAGAGGGTTGAAATCCGTCTAGTTGTGAATTTCTTGGATGGAAGATTCCCCAAGAAAGCTAATAACAGTGAAGACCTTGAATAGAAACACAACTCCAAAAAACTAAAAATGCTAGACTGATAGTCAGCGTTAAAGTTTCCCGTTCCCATTTCCGATCAACACCAAGCCTGTGATGCTGTGCTTCACCAGCTCTGTGGGCCGGTGATCAGGACGGCTCCAGCAACAACCCCGCTTTTCACACAAATAAGCACTAATTAAGATCGCCATCAGAGCGAGAGAGGAAAAAGCACGGCACGCTCACTATCTCTGGAGCTTTTGACTGTGAAGAGCATTGTGTTGCAGAGTAGGGCGTTGTGTCGCCGTGTTGTGCGTTGCTAGCCATGTGATACTAACAAGCTGTGTGGCTTCAGACGGCACAACGAAAGCCTGCGGCGTTTTTTGAGAGCGAGGATGAGACGGAGGTCATCGCCAAGAATGGCCTCTGTAGTGCTGCTCAGCATCCTGGCAGCCGCTCCGACGGCACCGAGGGGCCCGCTGATTAAACACAAGGAGGAAGGCTGGAAACAGGAGGGGGGATAAGAGAGGCAGTCAAACTGTCAGCGCGCTCGTAAAACAGCGACTGCACCATTCACTCACTGACAGCTCGCCTAGTCTTCCTCCCTTCAAAGTGAGCTGAAGGAGGGCAGCGGCCTCCGTGCTCCGCTGCAGCGTCACTAAACTCGGTGCGTGGCCGACGAGCTCTGTACTTCGCCTCCTCAGACTCCTGAAACAAAGTGAGGGCTGTCTGTCGGCAGTGGCGAAGGTCAGTGATGGAGGGGTATCACTGCTCAGCATGCTGCTGGCTAAAAGGCTTTGATGTATGATTGTGCAATGCAGACATTAAATGATAAAAATCGTCAAGTTGATGCTTCTTTTCATCTCATTATTATCACGGTGATTTTGACTAATCTCAAATAGGAACACGCTTTTTTTAACCAAATATGATCTGTGATTCTCATTTCATTCATAAAGTGCATTATGACCATATAGATTCTAACGTCCTTTGGGGAATTCATTGACTTAAACCCTAATAAACAAACATTTATCTGCCCTATAGACAGCAATAAATAACTAAAAACAGCTTGCCTTTCCTTCCGTTAAGCGGTAATGTCATCAAGTAATACATTTGAATAATATCTGCTTCGAGGTTAGCACGCCCTCAAACAAAGCTAGACGCCATGTTGAAAAGATGCTGTTTTCTGCTGTATGGACTTGAGTTGAAGTGGCTAAAATTAATTTGTATCACTATTCTTAATCAGTACCTCACCTGTTATCCGGTTATAATAAGGGGCCTAACATATCTGACGAATACACTAAGTCAGAGTAGGCTGGGTTTTTTGGGAGGGAGGGGCAGGAGCTCAAATAGAGCATTTAAGCATCTAAACATGTTCTAGTAGGAACCTGAAATAAAAGTATGTGCAAGACGAGTAACGTTACAGGTCCTCTTTAATGGGGAAGACATGGAGACCAATGGGGGGTTTTCTGTGAAGACCCCCATAACATGTTAGTCCAGTGCTGATTCCAGGGGCTGAAACTCTGCATGCCGTATTCTTTCACAGTCGTACTTACAGGCACACACACCTACATATACATACTTGCATTCTGTTTGCCAGGGCGTAATATAATATACATTTCTGAAAGGAAAAAAGACACGAGAAAATATGTTTCCTATTTTAAACGTGGCTGCACAGCACGATATCCTTCTGCAGTAATGAGATGCTGTCACACACTGATCTTGAAAGCATTCCACGGCATTCATCATTCTTCTCACACCCTCCTCCATATGACCCCCACCCCCTCCCCCACCCCATCTCTAGCTAACATGCACTTCAACATTGACACAGTATGCCTCCTCCACTCCACAAGCGGGCATTTTATGAACAGAAGTCGCATATCTTCATTTTTAATTCTGTAAGTTGAGGCAGAAGTTTCCAAAGTGCCCCTGTTGTCGTATCCATTTCCTTCCAACAGCTTAATGTCATTCAATCTTTGGGGATTTATTGGCGCTCCTCGCCTTTTGTTCTACGCCGCGTCCCTTCAATGCATGTAGAGGGAGTCCGGATAGAGAAGAGCTCCTTTTGAGTCACAGCCAGTGTTAGATGAGATGATTGATGGATGCAGGTCTGTGCTGGGAATACGAATGGCAGGTTTTGATTCCCGCTCCCTTTTGGGAAATAGGGGGACTTTAGCTTTCATGGCGGAGGACTTTGAGAGGAAACTACAGGAGAGAGAGAGAGAGAGAGAGAGAGAGAGAGAGAGAGAGAGAGCGAGAGCGCTCAGGGGTGGACACAAACCAGTTGTTTGCATGTATATTCCGACACGTCTTCTTATTTTTGAGATGTATAGCCTATCTGCAGACTGGAGAACCTGATGTTCCAGGCAGCCATTGTTTTCCATTCTTTAAAGGGTGAAGTATTTTGTAAGGATGTGTACGGACCAATATCCAGCCACTAGGTAAATGTCCAGAGCAATAATTTCGATTTTTCTTCTTATCAAATCTAACTTTCATAAAATGAGTTCATGTATCATTGATGTGAACAGGAGCCATGTGCACCTTTAAAGAGGTTACTATTTAATACAGAAAAACAGAGGGAAAAGTAAGTCATGCTGACTCAGCAGAGAAAACATTACATGAAAATATTGATCTAGAGGCGACTCAATCTTTTACAGCAATAAAGAATGCTTGAGAAACGTATAGTTTTATATTTTGTTTTTTAATTGTATGAATTGTCACCTGCCGATTCAATTGTCAGCTTTACTAAATAGCAACATTTACATCATAAATCAGTGCATACAAATGTACCAGAATGCAGAAAGAACAGGTTGAGTGCTCCAGATTGGCAAAGTGCAAAAAATCAGGAAGTAAGCACTGACAGACAGGCAGGCCGTCCAATTAATTTCTCCGGTCCGACTTGATTGGACGGGGTTTTCACAGTCCAGCCACGGCCACAAATGACATTTAAAAAAAATGTTTTATGTCAAAGCATTTAAGGTATTCATAGCTATCGATATGTTACGAGGATTTCAAGTAATATAACAGAAAGTGTTTTGGAATAGAATGACCCACTTACCTTTAAGTGTTTGTTAAGTGTTAATATGTGCCTTGAAATATGTTTCGGTCATAGATTAGTTAAATGGGACTAATCTCAACAAATAGAGGTTTTTACGCTACTAATAGCAGATAACATTTTCACAATAATTACATCATTATGATATGAAAGTCATGTTCATCCACTCACATCACCCATTTGCTGCTCTAAGTTTCTTTCTCTTTCAGTATTAATTATGTTGCTTCCACTCTGTCAATATATTAGTGCACATTTAAAAATAACAGACTTCTTTAAAGAGACATTTGGGATACAATAACATAATTACAAAGAAAATTGGTGTAACAGACCAAAATGAAGCAATTACCTGTTTTTATTCATTTTGTAATTTTTTTAAATTTTATATTAAAATACTGTCCATAAAACTTTATTGGCCCCCTGTTTGTCCTCTCTCTGTCTGTGTGTGTTTGTGTGGGCGTGTCACTCCATCTCACTCCTACTGCCAACCCACCTGCACACATGTTACACACCCACTCATCAAAGCCTGCAGTACATCCCTGCCATCCCATTTTCGTACAATGTTAATACATAACATATTCATTAAAAGTTATGGCTGGTCTGAAATTTACAAAGAGGGAAAACTCTGATGTCTGGGTGCAAGTGAACGCAGCCCTCGACTCCCCAGTGTGGTACCCGGGGTCGTGAGGGAACTGATTTGGCCCAGATGCAGCCAGCCGTCTCCCGGGCCCAGCAGCATTCTGGGAAAACTTCTCCCGGTCCTCATCGCACACAAACCACTGCTGAGGTCCTTTTCTTCCTGCTTAATGTGTGTGTAGGGTTGCCAACTTCCACGAGTAGAAAATACAGGACGGCAGCAGATGGATACCGGGGGCTTGTTTGGTTGAAGCGTGTTTTGTTCAGCAGGTCTAATAGAAAGTAAGTGTGACTGTGTGAGGGATTAAACCTGACTAAACCCAAACACTCACCGCTGCTCAGAGTGTCTCCTGATTGCCTGCAGCCAGCAACAACTCGGAAACTGCTCATTCAGCAGACAGTTTTAGATCAGTCATCAGCTGCTCCGAGCCCCAAACAAAAAAACGTTCATTGGTAACTTAGTACCTGAGTGTAACATGTTCAATAATATGTTTAAAAGTGCAAATTAAATCATAATTTATTGGTGTGTTACAGTTTAGGCAGAGTGATGATCAAAAAGGGGAAAGAAATTGTTGAAATATTTTCATTTGAGGGATTTTTCAAACAAATATTGATGTATGATAGATATATTAATTTCATGATAATAATAACAATAAGCACTGCAGGTAATCAAATGGAGAACACAGTGAGGATTCATGACTAGATAAATAAATACATAAAGTATAAAGAAACAAGTTGAGTAAATATTAAAAAGCAGTAAAAGTAACAAAGAGCAGACACAAAAGTGGGAATGAATTAAAAGCAATTCTACAATAATAAGTTTTGAGCTGTTTCTTTAAACAGAAGTTGATTGTCTGATATGTGCTGGGAGTTTGTTCCTAACCGTCGGTGCAAAGCAGCAGAAAGCTGCCTCACCACACTTTTTATAATTCACTTTGGGTACGCTGAGCAAGCCAGCGCCAGATGGCCTAAGAGGACGCATCTGCAGTATACATTCATATACTACACTCTAGTATCCACACCATTCAGTTGGCTAACGTGGTTCTGACACCAGGGCCGGGTTCTAGGTCCAGTCAGTTCAATCCTGCCCGAACTCTGTGAAGTCCATTCTCTCTCGTCAGTGTGGTGAGTTTTACATGACTGGTGTAAATAGTGATGGGAGTGGGATGGAAACTGAAATCAACAGGATATAAACGTTCACCTGAATTATGATTTTACTTGAAGTTTGAGTTAAGGCAAGGTCAAATTACTTCTTTGTTTCTAGTAGTTCTCAAGTGGAGATTATGTTTGGAATGCAAGAAGCACGGCGTACAAACAGTCTCCATGGAAACGGTCGAATTGAACTACTGTAAAATCTCTTTTTAATGCAGGACGTTTCTTTAACACTGCTCCTGAATGGAGGAGAACCATTTAAGGGATTATGTGCAACACCCTTAAATAAGTACCCAAGGAGGAAATTCAGGGTGTTTTGTGCAATCGGCCCCTGCTTCTAATATAAGCCCTCTCTCTGCACTAGAGGTAAATAAATGCCACTCACGACGAGTTCCCAAAAGCAATGCCTCGAAAGTCTTTTTTGTCCTTGCCGGCTATGGATCCACTTGCCAGCAGGATTGTGCGCTCTTGAAGAAATATTGAGGAGCGGACAGACATTGTCCCGCCGGTTCAATGCCTTGATAATTGACTCACAGACACACAAGGTGACAGCGAAGCGTGTGCAGAGGGTGTTGCTGTAAAGTCATCGCAGGCGTCACAGCACGGGACGCCCCTTCCCCAGCTTTTGTTATCACCCCTCTTCTCACCTGCTGCGTCCCGATCCGGCCTGGGAAGAAGGCCAGAGAAAAAAATGTGATGTGCTGCTTCCCACTCTGCCCAGCGTGGCCGGTGGAGAGCCTTGTGGGGCCAGTCAATACTGTGTAAAGGCTCCATTTAGCACTGACGTGGCTGCGAGACAGGGCCTCGGGAGTAAGTGGAGATGGGGGGGGGGGTTCTTGAGATGCTCGCCTCTGACAGAGATGGATGGTCTGAGGCTCCACAGCCAGCAAGGACAAAAGGGACACCAAGCCTAGTTGGCCTCCCTCCGTCCGCCCGCCAAAGAACCAGCACTTTCACTCACGGGATCCTGAGTGGAGGTGAAAATGAAATGACTGCAGAGGGGAGAACTGGTGTAGGAGGAGGAGGAGGAGGAGGAGGAGGGCGTGAATGAGCCCAGGCATTTTGCTGATGAAGTCGTGTCTGGTTTTCTGACACCGTGCGTTCTGGTCACCACATCGGTGCAGCTGAATTATTCATCGCGGGAGATCGAGCAGAGCAAGTCGCTGACACGCGGCCGCTACACACAGGTTCCTCCCAGTGGCTGCTGGGAAAAAAGATTTTCGTGTAATTCGTTTCCTTTTTAAGTTTCTCTTCATTCCGGGGAAGAAAACATGAGTGGATCATCAGTTCAGATCATCTCATCTATCGCCTGCCGAAGCGATGAATTTCCCACGATTCCTCACACATTTGACCGCTGAAGTGCCCTCCTTTAGCTGAATCTACTTCACTCAGACTCACAGTGGTATCGTGCTCAACTTTTCTTTTGCAGACTCACATTTGCAAGAGTACGCAGGTTGTCTGTGTCTAATAGTCACCATCACCTCCCACTAGTCACGGCACATTTTAAAGGACGCAAACAACACATTTTTATCACAGCACCCTACCAGTGTTAGATGGAATAAATGTCATCAGAAAGCCAGTCGAGGCTTTTTTTAGCCAAGAACACATACAGTAAGTGCACTTTGGTTTGAAAAATCCACTTTGATATTCCACCTTAATAAAGCCATTGTCTAATATGTGATGAATTATGAATAGAGCTTTGGCTTTGTTTCATCGTTATTTAAAATTCTGACTCCTAATGAGTGTGTTTTAATCGCTCTTTACTCGTCTGGCCTCAAACAGCAACGCAGCCCGTTTCCCTAAATGACTGTAGTTGATATTTCTTCAAAGCCGTGCTGCATGCATACAAATTGTACAATATAGTAGTACTTCAGATCATATAAGGAAGAGTAAATGTAAGTAAAAGTCTTAAGTTGTCATGCTTATTGTAGAGATTATTTTACACCAAACTGGCATTTTCTATATCTTAACTGACAAGAGGAAACTCAAAACCCTGCCTTTTTAAAATAATTCAACGCTGAATCGTGTGTCTTTGTTCTATTGACAGATACTTGCATGTCTTTGTTTTATTAAAAAAACATGCTTTAAAGGTCATCTTTGTCCATGACCAGCTGACCCACTGCAGCAATCTTACTTCATCTAATTCAATGTAGCCTAATCTCTCCAGCTAGGTGTTGTAATTAATTTCATAGCTTACTGCTTTGGTAGCGTGGTGATGGTAGCACTGCTGTGGTAGCGACCTGTCAATCACAAGCTAGCCCCGCCCCAAAGCATCCCCTGCTTTAAGATCTATTTGACTCTAAATGGACCATAATTTACTAAATGAACATCATGCTGGGTTGAAGAAGACTTGAAATAAATCAAATGAAAAGTCATTTTTTCATAGACTCTTTTTGCAACCAGATGAGTCGCCCCCTGATGGCCAACAGGGAGAATGCAAGTTTAAGGCACTTCAGATTTGGCTTCACTTTTCAGAACTGGAGGTTGCCGTCCGGCTGTAAGCCACACTTTATTCAGCGGTTTCAGTGCGACAGCAACAACATGCACAAAAACCTCCATCAGAAACCACATGCTGCCATGTTCTGGGGATTCTTATCTCCCTTTGAACGATGTCTTGTATTCATAAAACCTGGACTTACAAGATCCAATAAAGGTAATGTCAACCTGAGACCCAGTCTTATTAAAAAAAAATAATGGTAATCATCCAGAGACACAAAGAAACAAGCATGGTGACCTCCCAGATCCTGACTCATCCAGAAATGCTGCTGCGGATGTCTTAATTAGCCACTTGCCTTTAGGAAATATTAACGCGGGTCTTCCACATGGGTGTTGCTGTTGTCTCCCGGTCTTCCATATGCCGCCTTAATTTGGTAAAATACTGCAAGGAGAAGTCAGAAGGCAAAAAACATTGAAGTCATTTTAAAGGGCCGCTCTTGATTTAGCACGTTCACCTTTGAGGGAGTGCAATTTAAGCAAGCTTATGTATCCGCCGTCTCAATTAAGTTGAAATGGAGCTCATATTTTCCAATGAGCGCCACCTAATAAATCTGACCATGTCACCCAGCGTTAATGGCTTTGAGAAAGAAAGTGAAGACTTGGACTGGGAAGCGGAGCAGTCGCAGACTTTTTATATATATATATATATATATATATATCATCCTCCCATAATTTGGGGGAACGAGCACACACCCATAAAATTGTGAATAATGTGAGATGTGATTTCCCTCACTATTAGACATTGCATGGTCTGTTAAAGCCAATGACTTGTGGAGGAGTAAATGTACTGTACTCCACCATGTGTCATCCATCTCCTCCGTATCACACTCCATCATTTGCTCCCCCCCCTGGTAGAAGGGAAGTCGAACGGCACCACCCGAGAGCACGCTATATGAAGCGTCGCCCGCTCCCAACAGGTCGCCCTCCGGAGGCATCTCATTTCCCAGCGGTGAGTTTCCCCAAGTTACGCACTTGGCATTGCCATTTCACAAGAGGCCAGACGGTGTAACCTTGTGCTCTTTTTTTTTTTTTTTTTTTTAAGCCTGCAGGGTGAGAGCGCCTCCGCCGTGGATACGGGGTATGCCGCGTGCCTTGCTCTCCCCGAGGTAGTGCACGTCTGCTGCAGGTCACATGAGTGATCAAAGACACAGTGGGGCGGCCCGGAGCCACCGGTGTCTCCTGACTGCAGGCTGAGCTGATGGAAAGCAGAGCCAACAGGTGGGCAACAGACAGAGCGGGGATGGAAAAAAAAGGAGCTTTGTCTGAAAAAAACAAGATGGAGGCACGCAAAGGGGCTCGAGAGATAAAACAGAAGAACGAGGATTAAGAAAGGAAAACAAAGAGGCAGCAGCAAACGTTGAAGGTAGCACGGCAAACAGGCTTAGTTTTTAACAGAGGAAAGCACTCGAGAAGACAAGTGTGCATTTTGCAAATGAGACAGTAAACAGCTGCACAAGAGGCTTATGGTTAGAATAAGGCCGTTCCAAATAAAACCAACTCCAGGTATTTCATGTTGAGAAATTCCATCGTAGGATAATTTGGATAAGTAGTGTGTGTGTGTGTGATATCAGGGAACGGGTGCTGGGGGCGCTGGATCAGCTTAACAGGGAAGAAGCCCATCAAAGCGTATGTGAGAATAATTTTGCAGCCGTGCAAAAGGTGAAATGATTTGCTCTAATTGATCGTATGAAAGTGATTAGTGTTTGCGTCCCTGATGTGACGCACGCACTGAAATTGAAACAAATGAAGACACGCTTCACTCAAATTGTTTTCTTCATTTTGGAGGCGCAGGCCGAGGAGGGAACAGAGCAAAGAGGAATCAGAGCGACTCCCACTGTCTTTTCTTTGGTGTTTGAGAGGTGATGAAGATGAATTTTTGCTCTAAAATCGGATTGTTTTTTCTTTTCTTTGACATTATGTAAATACTAACACTAAAATTCTCCTAACCCTATAGGCTTGACTATAGCTACAGGTGAATAAAACGTATTTTAAATAGATGAATAGATATCACCATGAAACTTCCCCACTATATACAGTATATATATATACACACACACACACACACACACACACACACACACACACACAAACTTTCATTTTGTTGATATTAAAGTCAACCAAGGGATTTGTGGATCTCTCTTTTTATCACTCCATAAATCACAAAATACTGTCATGCCATGTCAAATCTACTTTTTAACAATAAAATCACTATGAATGAAATATGAACAAATCCCTGTGTAAAAAAAATGAGAAAAAAAGTGTGAAAATGTCAAATTCAATACATTTTGCCAGACACTCTAGACAGTTAATTAATTATATTAGGACAATTATATTTTGTATGTGCGTCAATTAAGGACACAACATGTAGTAAATTAAACAGAAATTAGTATTTTGGAGGTTTTCTTTCCAACAGTCTGACAGAAGATATGTTATGGAAGTAAGAATTTAAAAATTGACAATGTTAAAGTACGGGATGTCCTGCCTTGCATCCTGAAGTCGTGTCCTCTTGTTTCTTGTCTGGAGTTTGGGGTCTGTAGCGACCTCAGTTACAAAGAAAAAAGATGAATTCTACAACCACGTACTACATTGTTGAGATGTCTCCAGATGAAGTAACCCAACCTCTAAAACCAATTCAGTATTATGTTATCATGACTTAACATCTTTGTGCTTTATAAAAACACACAGCAGCAAACATGCTTACATACAAAGTGGGAAGTGGGGTGTAAAATGTGTTGAAATGGCATGTTTGCCGTCACATCATAAACTATTTATTTTATACAGATCATTACACTGTGGTCAAAAATGATATTCCAAAGGCATGATGGAATTTAGGTCACGCTATTTGAGCATGTGGTGGATATAATGCAGCCGAAGACTGTAAGACAAGACAAATGGTTTGAAATACCAAACACATGTTCAGATTTGGGTCAACAAAGTATTCTTCTGTCAGTTCATTCTTCTGTCTGCGTCAATTCACATTTGCCACGATGGAGGAAAACAACACAATATGAATTTTGGGTTCTGTATTCAGTGTTAAACCGATCAACAGCGTAGGCTTTTGTACTTTGATCAATAATTGTCCAGGGGTCCGTTTCACAAAGCAGGTTTAGTGAAAACCTTGAGTTAGTTAACCCTGAGATGAGGGAAACTCTGGTTTTTCGGTTTCACAAAGCCAGTTCAGCATAAATCTGAGTCAGTTACCCGGGTAACATACTCCGTGAACCTAACCTGCTTGCTAGCAGGTTTGCTTCAACAAACCCTGAGTTTCTCCCTACATGTCTCCGCCTTTTTCCGGAATCTGAACCAACTCTGAAAAAATGTGCCGTCCTTTCATCGTCAACCTAATCGATATGGAAATAAAAGTGATTCTAGCAGCTTTGCATCGGGAGAGGATTTTGATTGCCTTTCCTTTCAATCACATTAGATATTATCTAAACAATATTCTCCGACATTTTCAACATTTCATATCGCCGACATAATCCGCAACCAGATTCTTTGCGGAGGTAGTGTTTTTGCGAACGGGAGATTTATGAAATGTTTAAGTACATTCCTGTGTTGAAATACCTGCTTATGTTTACTGTTTAATATGTGAAATATGATTAAAATCATATGCCTTAGTCAACATATTTGCGGAATATTTTTATGCTTAATTTTCAACTGAAGCCACTTTCTTTCTGTGCCTGGGGGGATTACACCCAATGAAAATGATCATTTATTCAATGCGCTACTTTGTGAACTACGGGAATTGAACCGCTGACGCCTGCACCGTAGGCAGCGTTGCTAACCGTTACACCACATGGTGCTTTGCAAAGCTGAAAATGAAGACTTATTACCTTTAGATCAATCGACTGTTTCATTCAGTTATACATATTAGATCGGGCAGTAAATGTCTGCCACGCCAACTATCACTACTTTGCTGCAGTTACGTTGCTCC
The DNA here is from genome assembly GCF_963514095.1 of Eutrigla gurnardus. Taxonomy (NCBI): domain Eukaryota; kingdom Metazoa; phylum Chordata; class Actinopteri; order Perciformes; family Triglidae; genus Eutrigla; species Eutrigla gurnardus. The sequence goes on from NC_139927.1 coordinate 17,603,289, forward strand.
GCTTTCTCAGGATGAGCTCGTTTTCTACATAAACACTCGGTAATATCTAATAACGCTCTCCCGGTTGCCATGGTGAATCGTAGTATCGGAGCTCCATTGATGATGGCTTTGTAGAGTCGGCAGGCACGCGCGTAACTCAGAGTTTACATACTCAGAGTTGACTGAACTAATTCAAAACCGCTGTTCTGAAACCGAAAACTCAAGAGTTGCCCATCTCAGAGTTGGTCAACTCAGAGTTCAGGGTTAGGTTCAGAGTTTGTTGAACCTGCTTTGTGAAACGGGCTCCTGGTGTCCATGGATCTTTGTGGAGTGAAGTAAGCCCGCCTTATGGCGTTGTCTCCCTGACAGCAGAATAATGCGTGTCAGAGATCAGACCTATTAGTGTTGTATCTTATCCTTCCTGCACTCGACGCTCCAAATGAAGAGCTGGCTGCAGTTGTTCGGAGGGGGAAAAGGTCAGTTTTCCACATGATAAATGGCTTACATCAGGGGAATCAATAAATGTAAATCAAATGTGTAAAACTCCTGCAGGGTGTCAGATTGTTCACCGCTAGGCCACTGAGCCAGACTTGGACACACTGCCACTCTTAATATATACATTTTTATTTAGCTGAGCTGCTGGTGGGCAGGAGGGGTGGAGATCTGCTACGAGGCTGCTTGGAGCGAAACACTGAAACTCATCAAAGATAGCAAAGCACGGGCCTCACTGTTGTTGGACCAAAATGTATTTAACAACTGTTTTAGTCAAATAAATAATTGCATTGCAGGACAGATTGCTCAATTTAGTTCCAAATCATTATATTGCTGGAAGTCATGAAAAATCTATAAAATCCGCTAATTGGTTTGCTTTTTTCGCCAGCTGGAGCAACACAGCTTCAGCGATTTGGGGTGGGACGTCATCCACAAATAGCATCATGGACATCTCTTGTGCCAGAAACTGGACTTGAATCCAGCACCTCAAATCAATAGCATTTACATGACAGGTATTCATTTAGCAGGACCAGCCCACACCTTTCTGGGGCCCTGAACATGCCCCTGGTGCCCTTGAATATGTCCTGCATGCAGACCCGGCTGCAGAAAAAAATTTAGAGGGGGGCATTACATTTTTTCAGGGGGGCAAAGTTTTTCAACCTACATTTTATTTGTTTCAGGCAGAACAATGGCTTTGTGACCACTGCTACAGTGCGGAGAAGTAATTTTCCTCTTACTGTGTCCATTTATGCAACTCGAGCATTTATTCAAGAAGACCAGCAACAAGGGTTGTGGCATGCAGATAGCACCATACAGTTTCACTTCTACTGGAAACAGAAGCACTGATGTCAACCTGAACACTGAACTCATAATAGGAGAGGTAGCTACAGCAGCTAGGGAGCTACCTCTCCTAGCATGAATGTTTACTCCAGTGTTACGGTTGACTTCGGTGCTGAATTTTTACAGTACAAGTGAATATCGCTGCTTCCTGCTCGCTCCCGTTCGCGTCCTCACTTCTTGTCCGCGTATTTTGGGGGGGAAAATACGGATATCCATACCGAACACCACAGCTAAATAACTTGTTAACTCAGTGACCCGCCCCCCCAACACCTGTAATTGACCGAGATAGGAATAGTAGAGCGTTGGCCACTCCGAGGTAAAAAACAAAACCCAAATAATTTAAACAGCTTCCAGCCCAGGGCGGGCACGGCTGACTCTGTGAGCGGGCACGGCCCGCCAATGCCCGCCCATGGTGCCGGGACTGCCTGCATGTAATTACCGTGTAGTGTTCCCATTGCAATGTAACTAGTGGAAATAAATAACAACCACCCTTCTAAGTCGTTTACTTTTGGTTTCACAAGGGACACGAACCACAGCCTTCTTGGTGAAAGTCCTGTGTTTGTTTGACCCACCAGGGGTCCGTTTCACAAAGCAGGTTTAGTGAAAACATTTACATTTACATTTACATTTACATTTAGGTCATTTAGCAGACGCTTTTGTCCAAAGCGATTTGCAATAAGTACATTTGTCAAAAGAAGGAAACAAAGAAACCACAACGTATCATTGCTGATAAAGTAAGAGCTAAAAATAGAACAAGTGTTAGGTCCTCATCTGAGTAAACTAGTACTTCAAGAGCAACAGTGCTACGATCAGAGTGCTATATGTAAGGGGTTTTTTTTGTTTGTTTGTTTTTTTTTGGGGGGGGGGGTGTTAGTGGGTCATGCTATGTAGAGTCGAGGTGAAGTCTGAACAGGTGAGTCTTGAGCCTTTTTCGGAAAATGGCAAATGACTCTGCTGTCCTGACATTGGTCGGGAGTTCGTTCCACCACTGAGGCGCCAGAACAGAGAAGAGTCTGGACTTTGCTGAGCGACATTTGTTTGATTTCAGCGATGGTGGTACCAGCCGGCCAGCTGAAGTAGAGGAGCAAAGTGCTCGCTTCGGGGCATGAGGTTTGACCAGTGTTTGAAGGTAGATGGGTGCTGTTCCATTGATGGCCCTGAAGGCCAGTGTCATCGTCTTGAATTGGATGCGTGCTGCAACATGGAGCCAGTGGAGGTCACGGAGGAGGGGGGTCACATGGGAGAATTTGGGTAGATTGAAGATAAGGCGTGCTGCAGCGTTCTGGATACGCTGCAATGGTTTAATCGCAGAGGCCGGGAGTCCGGCCAGGAGAGAGTTGCAGTAGTCAAGGCGGGAGATGACCAGTGCTTGGACCAAGAGTTGCGTTGCATCCTTTGTGAGGAAGGTCCGAATCCTGCGGATATTGTAGAGGGCAAATCTGCAGAATCGGGCCACAGCAGTGATGTTGGGGGTGCAGGATAGTTGCCATTGCAGCTGTTCTGAAACCGAAAACTCAGAGTGGCCCATCTCAGAGTTGATCAACTCAGAGTTCAGGGTTAGGTTTGTTGAACCTGCTTTGTGAAACGGGCGCCTGCTCTAATACTACTTGTTATACCACACGTAACATTTGTACCACATGACTTTAAATAGTCACCGCAATTACGTCGACTTTGTTGGAGACAGTTGAAAATATGTCACCAAATGAAAATGGAGGAGATTGATCCCCTGATTGTTTTAACGTCTTATTTGCCTCCCATTTTCACTTTTAGAATTTCACTTTGATTTCTCCACTAAAATCCTCCCAAACAGTGTCATTGAACTGCTTTTTCGTTATTAGTGCGCTTATAGCAATAAGTTTTATGAGCAGAGATGAGCGCTCTGTGTTTTATTCCTCTCAGACGCCATATAAATAAAATAATAGCAGTAATTTCAAAGCAACCACATCCTTTTCTTTTCCATCCCTATTACAATGAATCAAGTTTTCAAAAAGAGCGACCAAAATCCCATCGCAAGGAGACTTTCAAACACATTATCTGCAGGCGACAAACGGATCAGAGAGTGCGTGCTATGGAAGCAGCGGCGGCGGCGGCTGATGGATGGAGAGTCAGGTCTGCATGACACCGGCCCTGCTGGAGACCCTGAGTTCAGGGCATCTGGCGTGGCGGAGAAAGGAAGGCTGGCATGCAACATTTCCCCCCTCTGGCTCTCTGGAGGAGAGCACCAGAGCCAGACACCGCCTCGTGATGAATGTGAGGTATGACTGAGAGGCGAAGTCAGACTGCATCTGCCCCAAGCCGCGCTCCTCCTTTCACCATCACAACAATACACCCACCTCCTCTCACTGCAGTCCTACAGGGACCACAGCGAAGAGTACTCTGCTGAATGCTACTGTCCAAATGTGTGGACAGCTAACAGAGAGAGCTTTCTCCTCCAGTCAGTCTCTCTTCTGCAGAAACAAAAAAACTTTTAACCCTTTAAACCACAGGGTGTTCTTCATTTCACTTGTCACTGCATAATATTTTGTTACTCAGATTTGCCATTGTTGGCCTGTGAGTAGTACAATACTGAATGTAATTTTGTGTCAAATAAAAAAAGCAAATTTCTTGGATTTAATGAAAGCAGGTTTTTATTTTTGAGCTTTGGGACTACAGTTCCCAATGATGCAAACAAAAAGTATATTGTTGCCGTGGAGTCAGTAACTTAGCTGTCACATACATCAGAGCCTTGATGTATTTTTTTTATTTTAAATTAAAAAGAGAGGCGTTTCACCCAGGAGGCCATGGTTCATTTCATATCTTTATAACGGTTGTTCGTTTTTTTTCCCAACCTTAAAGTACTTTTGTTGCCGAAACCTAACCAATCTTTTCACAATGTTACCCACGTGTCACTGTGTTTCTGAATGCGTATTTTTGCTTCAGAAATGTGCAGTGACTGGATCGGTCCCTCATGATGAATAGTAATTACATTCTTCCTTCCTTCTTGGACCAGGTCATATATACTGTGTTGATGTTAGACAACATTGTTTCTGCAGTGCCTTGGTGATTTTTCTACTTGTTGGATGCGCTGCTGCTGTCCTCCCTTGGGGCGGGACCTCTTCTATCAATTTAACCTGATCCATTTATTCATGCTTATCTATGATCGGCCAAAACAAGAATAATGACGCTCCAAGGGAGGACGTCCTGCCTTGGATGGCTACCAATCAACAACCAGAACAGAATAATGACATTATGTTGGTCCATTGATGATTTCCAATTGTAAACCTCAATTCTCTACCACAGTATTGTATGTGAAGAACTTGCAGTAAAGCTATAGTACCATATTGTAAAAGAAATGATTACCTGCAAGTTGTGAACTATTTTAAATACATCACTGAAAAAGTAAATTTTATTAGAAATTGAGGGCATATCAATATCAAGAATCACTGATCCCCAGTGGTGTAGTAGTAGTTGATGAGGTGGGTGTGCTGCTAGGTAGATGGCAGAGGAGGAAGTGGGTATACTCTCCTAGCCCATACTTAATATGGAGGTGCAAAATAAGAGAAATAACTTAACGTCAACTTGAAATAATCCACACTGATGGAAAATACGTTTTGGTGGCTACTCCCGTTCCATTTTCAGAAGAGAAGTAGCGCGAGTCATGAAGCCTTGAACAGGATCCACAAGGAAGGCGGCAGGTCAGCAGGTCCGTTTTCCTGCTGCTTCAAAGGCTGATGCTATAGATTCACCTTGCGTGTACCACGTTTTCCCTGAGCAACAGCTGTGTGTGGGAGTCTACGCCGTCCTCCCTGCATTGTTCATCTGCTCCCCCGAAACTTCAGGCCTCTACAGTGTTGTCTCCTTAGCAACAATGCAAAGCACAACTAAAATCTGTTGGATTCCTTCCAATGTAAGATGGATAGGGGGAGGGCAGGGGGGAGTTTGGAGTTGGTGGTGTCCAAAGTGCATCGAACATGAAATCAATATTCTACTTGGCAGAGAACTTTGGACGCTGTGTTGTTCGCCCGTTGGCTCATCGGTCAGGGGGTCAACTCTTTGAGCATCCATCACGGGCTTCCGCATCCAGCCGGGAGCCGAGTCGTGCCCAAGACAAGCTCCAGCCGAGAGGGTTGGCCCGGGGAGACGGATGGGAGGGATGGGGGGAGGTAGGCAAATGAGCCCACCGGAGAGACGGGTCGCCTGTGTTAAATAATCACTCTTCTTCTTCTGCTCGGCCGGGTGGGTTGGAGGAAGCATTTGAACGCAGCGTTCAAAGGCTTGATTTACATTGCAGTTGAAAAGGGGCGCTTGATTTCTTTATCCTCCCTCCTCAGGCCTCCTCTCTGAGCTCTAATTGCCTGCTCGCAAACACGCACCTTTTGTCGTGCGCCGATAAAAACGACCACTCTCCATACAAATTGGTTGTCGGGCGCAGTAACACAAGCGCACTCCAAACCATATTAATTGCCTCGTTCTGCAATGGACGCAAACAAACATTTGGACATACATTAGATAATGAATTGTGTTTTATTTCATTAAGGGAAATGCAGGATAAGGATGCGTAATTCCATTAACACTGTGCCAAGTAGTGTGTTTAATAATTTGCCAAACCGGTTTCATTATGTATAGCTAATTGTATCTTTCTAATAAACACAGCAACAATCAGAGGCGACGGAGGCAAAGGAGCGCACGTGGCGCCATCCTCTTAACGGCTTCTAAATGCGGCTAATCATGATGTCACGTGTAGCTCGCTATGCTTCCTCTTCTTCCAAGCACGCTGGGCATTTTCTTCAAAAATTGGTATGGCGTTGTGCTGCAATGTCAGAAGTGAGCAGGTTGAGAGTTAATCATTTAGAGATTGTGTGGAGATTGCTCTGAGGCTAATTTCTTTCTTTGCTGTTGGTGATTAATGCCCGGTCTGTGAGGTCATTGGAGATAAGGCCCCGGCCGCTCCGTTAGCTCCCAGTGAAGATAATGCAGAGCAGACTTTATCAAGGGCACGGAGGCAAGGGGAGCACAGAATACCAGGGGGACTCTCCATGCATATGGCCATAACGAGATATTATCGCCCATCAAGCAGCACAATCAATTACCTCATCCCTGCAGGACTCCTCAATGGTTGGCTAGTGAAGACAGAGGGCATGATATGTCATAGGAAAGCTTTAAGAATATGTCCATGCTTCTGACCTGCTTTTCCTAAAGGGTGTTTTTGTATGAAGCTAAAAAATAACATAAAAATTCCCTTTCTCTAAGTAAAAGCCTTGGTATCCTTAAAATTAAGAGCATGTCAGATCGCCTAACAACATCTAAAACCTGAAATAACACAATAACCCTGAACAAAAAAGGTGATTTTTCCCCGAAGTAAAGACGCTGCTATGCTTCAAACAAAGTGCTCATTAGATTATCACACATTTCCTTTGGGTTTAAGGTGCAAAAACTACTGTTGTAACAGAACAGTGTTGTTTATTGAAAGGAAACAAGATTGGAATTCAATATCAAAGTTTCTCTCTGTCCAACTGCAATGGTTCCATTGTTTGAAAACTTAAGGTTAAGGTGAGGGAAAGGTCACGGCCACAGCGGGATCAAGGTCGCTGCTGATCTGATTAAATGTTGGATCTTCTAACAGCGTTTCTTTTGTTTGAGTTCAGTCACAGACTGAATCTACTTGTTACTGTTTAAAAAAAAGTTCATGGTCGCGGCTAGAGGAAACAATGTTGACTTTTGGCAAGTCAAACATTTTTGACAAGGATTGGGAAATGTTAGGCATGGCTTGGTTCAAGTTAGGGAAAGATTGAGGTCATGGTTAAAAAAATAAAAAAAACAGGAAAAAATAATTTGCTGTTTATATGCGATGAAATGGGAAAAGTAGTCTATATGATACTTTACCTGCCTTACCATCCACCCAAGCCAACCTCCTCCCGAAAGGCCACAGCGTGCTGCAGATGGAAGTGCTTCTCGGCTTGTCGAACAATGTATTAAGCGTCAGGCTGTGGACTAATGCCGGGCCTCACTAAGTCGAGAAGAGAGCAATCACCTCCCGTGTTTGCTCCTTTCATGGGGAGTGATGGCCTGTGTGCGGTTCCTCCCAGAATTCACGGAGGCGTAGGTCTGCTTCAAGCCAGAGCACAGTTTGAGATAAGGCTTCCAGCGCCGAAAACAAAAGCAGTGAACGCCTCTGCACATCCTTGCTCATGTATGAGTCCCACAAATGTGCATTAATCCGTCACTAAAAATAGTCCCCAAACATGTCGACCTTGGTTTAACACTGCAGTCCTTAACGCTGGGTTGGATTTGGTGAAATATTTGCAAAATGCAGACGTAACCAGCAGCAGATGTTCACCGACACAATGTAACCCACTCTGACTTCCAATGGCAAGACTCAAAACATAGTGGTGGAGTCTCTTGTTGCTGGGAAACCAAAGGAAGGTATATTCACAACAAGCGTTGACAGATTCACAGCAGGAATGAAGGGTTTGTGGCCGAACAGCAGAAGACACATTGTTGAGTTTAGACTTTTGATGGAATTTAAATTCAATAAGAAAAAATATAATATCATTGGATTCAATAATAAAAACCCCAAACTTTAGATTATACAGCCCTTTCTCTTCTTTTTTCCAATAGTGCTTTTGGGAAACATGGGATATAATGAAGTCACGCTGGTAAAGCAGAATTGTCTCTTCTTAAAAACATAAGAGCTCCTGAGTGTTATGCCCATTCGCCGTATGTGCACGATTTCAAACATATTTCTCCAAAGTGATGGAGATGCTCTTGCACATCATGCAAATTACTTTTGATTACTGCTGTAAAACTGCCATAGAAACAATCTCTCGCAAGTGGATATGATTGGAATCAAACTGGTGTTTGATATTTGTTCCAAACCGGCAGGAATTAAAGTCCCACCATATGAAGCGATTTTAATTACTTTACCCAAACATGAGGGTGATGGGACTCCCGCGTCCTCTCTGAATGGCGCTGTAGGATGGAGATTACTTCGAGCCCACAGCACATCAAATTAATGACAATTATGAAGGATCTCGTGGTCAGCGCTTACACATCACGCCGGCGTCTCCAGGCGCTGTGTGTGTGTGTGTGTGTGTGTGTTTGCGTATGCGTAAATGGCCGGAATGCTCAGTGAATCCCTTCAAGTATCTCCTAATTAGACCCAGCACGCCCTTCCCGCTCTCACGCGGTGTGCTGTTTCGCTCCACACCCAATTATTTTAATCCTCTGATTGCTCGAAGAGCACCCGGGCCGAGAGTCTACAGAGACGGATGCTGCTGGGTGAGATGAATGTGTCTGGAAATGTGGACACATCAGCCACCACTGGGGCCTCATCACCGGACCCTCTGCCCCCAGGGCTCTGCAGCTCTGGCCCGCTGTGGACTCCACCGGGGTTACTCCGCCTAAAATAACATGTCATGGGAATTTCCTGTGCTCTTGTCAGCACTCCTACCTGCTCGCCCAGACACCTTACTCGGGCTCCTTGGTGGATTAGGAGAAGGTATGATCTATTTAGTAAGTCAGTACACTTACAATGTGGAAACTTAAATATTACATATTGTATGTATATATATATATATATATATAGATATATATAAAAGCTCCGTCGTCTTTAGTTTACATCCTCGAAACTGGAAATGCAAGACTTCTTCCCAAGAAAAGCAAATAACGTAAAGGTTCATAAAGGAATTAAAAGGTCTAAAATGTAGTCTGGAGCTTTAAAAGTAATTAATACAATCTTAAAATAAATCCTAAAACAAACAGGGAGCCAACATAAAGAAGTAAAAACAGGTGTGATGTGCTCGTAGGAGAGAAAAGGCTGTTGCAGCAACCGAGGCGTGAGGCGATAACAGCATGTACAATATTTTCTGCATCTCTACATCCCATACGACAACAAATGACATCAATCGTTAGGATATTCCTCTACGATGACATACAATGTCTTATTCCCTCTTGGTCAATTATGAAGAGCGTACTGTAAAACGCTAGCAGGAAGAATCACTTTGAAGGCTGAGGGACGGCAATCTGATCCTGGCTTGAAGCTGCATAGAGACACAAAGAAAGACACCTCACTTCTCCGCTGGCAGGACCGGTTAAAGTGTCCGACCACATTCCATTGTCACCGTTTCTACTGTGGACTTCATTACAATGCAAACCATCATGGGCTGTCACATTGCAGAGGATCTGACTTCAATGCTTCAAGTCAGAGTGTGAGTAATGGGGCAAAGGGGCGGGTGTACATAATACTCACCTAGAATTCCCACAGAGGCTCATGTAATTGATGTAATAACGTTACACCCTGAGGTTAATAATCCATCTGCAACTGTAGTGTCATTTTCATTCCAGTGCCCCCCCTTCCCAAACCCAATTCATCCAGGCTTACAGGGCCACGGCAATTAAAAAAATCAATGATACCTCAGTAATTCATGGTGAGAGGGAAACAGCTCCAATGTCATGTAATTATCACTATTCTAGGTTAATACACGAAAGCATTTAACAATTAGACTAATGGTTGTTCGTTTCAAATAACCAACTTCAACTTGGAGGATTTTGGTAATAAAATTTAAATTTAAATAATTAAAAAAAAGAAACTGTGACTGGCTGTGCGTGGGAAATGTTAAGCATATTTTGACTCTGCTCTAAACAACGCGTACTCGATCAGAATGGGCTCAATGTAAAGCCGCACTGTTCAATGTCTTTATGGTAACAATGGATTAAATGACTGTGCAGTGTGGAAGGTGTCGCCTAGAGTGATGAACCCACAGATCATTATCGCCAGTCTCTTCACCTCCTCCCGTCTCTGTGGGGCATTTCGCATTCTTCAGCTCATAGTTTTCATTTAATGGCCCACAACTTTATTGTTCGCTTCAGATTCACCGCTGACACGAATCGTGTTTGCAGCAGCTGCAGGCCAACACATTCTCACTCGCCAACTCGTCAAAATGCCGATGGTGAAGCTCCAGGTAGCTTGGTAGCTTCGGTTTTGGACTTTCAGTTTCCCCTCATTGCATAGTGTCTCTTCAAAATAAACTTTCGGTATGGCTTTATTAAGTTTTAGCTGCTTTTAGGGTTAAAATAAGTATGTTCATTACATAAAATAAGTGGTGCCTCAGTGTGCTGGTATCAGACCGAAGGACACGGTCCAGGTGGCGGTATTTGACGAATTGGGAGGGAGAATGGGTTGTGCAGGCAGCTGTTTTCAGTGAAACCCTGTTTACACTACCGGCCCAGCAGACAAAGTTAGCATAGCACGGTCAGCATTGGCGCATTTTTGTGTGTGCCATTTGTGTGATATTTTTCTCTGGAGATGGTGGAGGTTAAAACAGTGCTAAAAAGAGAGTCAATATTGAACTTACATTCACCAGATGGCCAGAAACACAGCTCCAAACAAATGCTCATGTTGCTCCGTTTATGCTGGGTGAGTAAATAGGAAAATGACCCTATTCTCACTTGATTCATCACCTCAGTAAACATTGTAAACATGAGTTTATGGTCTCAAACACTAGTTTTGACAATAAAGCGGCGTACACTTTAGGGCATTTTAAAACATATAGCTGTCTTTCTGACATTATTCGTATAATCCTCAGCACCTCAAGCATCATAGAACATAGACAGAGACCAAAATGGAAGCTTTAAGGATTGTCAATAAGAAGGCAGTGAGAAATTGATCAGTGGGTTCACTGCTGCAGTTTAAGGAGGAAATATGGTAGAAATGACAGATAGTCTGAACCCAGACAGTGAATAATTAGATGTGGGGATTAAAAGGACTTGAAAGGGTGACATAGGGCCACGGCTCTCCATCATACAGGGAACCAAACCTCTTCCAAATATTTCAAATATTATTACCCTGCTTTGCTGCTTAAGTCATCAGCAACAAATACAAAGAAAATGATGCAACCATAAACAGCGCCTTGACAGCAGCAGAGAGCGTTGCTGCAGCGCTCTGTCTCTGGCAAGGATGGTCACATTAATCTTAAAGTTTCCGTGTGAATTCATGTGAGATTCCATTTTGCCACGGGAGATTGACTCAAGAAAAAAAGGAAAAAGAACTCATCTGAATCACCTGGTCTCCTTTGTCTTACCTTATGTCACACGGAGGGAAAAACATCATCACGGCGTGCAGATTAGATCTGAATTGCTTCGCCCCATCTGATAACATGCTACTATGATTATCAGAGACATCTTGACTGGAAAAGAAGGGGTGACCTTGAACACCATGTCCTGCGGAAGCATCTAGGGAAAAACAAGTTCCCCCCAAACTAACAGACAACATACAGTATGTCGTTTGACAAGAGCTTCCAAATTGACCCATATGAACATTGTTTTTGTTGTGGCACCTTATAGGACGATATCAATCATTAGCACTTTCCAAAAGGCAGTTATCTCTACATAATAACATTTATGTTGGGTGTTAAGGCCTTTTAAACCAATAACACAAAACAAAGCACAACAATGGTATGCCGTATTGAATAGTTTGTATCAAAACTATTCGTTATTCTGTCAACAAATTAGCATCAGCTGTAACATTAAAAGAAAAATAACTGTTCTAATAGATTTGCACTGGCAGACAACCAACCACCCGTTGACCCAGAGCAGCGCCGGCAGTAAGCTAAGCCGTTGTTTAGCCTATAAGCTAATGTAAGCTATTTTTAGCTAAGTTACCTTTTGGCAAAATGCTCTGCATTTGAGTAAATAGTTAGGCAGCGTACTGTTAATGTCTAGGGCTTTTATTGTGAAACAGAAGAACGGAAGGAGTGGATCTGCTATGTATTACTTTGTCAAGTATTATTCAAGTTTGCTGTCGTACCAGAGATCCTCAATAATAATCCTCATAAGAACCATATCAATAAAAAGTATTTAAATACATTGATGTGTATTACTACATATTAAATGACTGATAACTCTTGAAAAGTTCACCTCTTACTTGAATGTGTTTTTCTCCTGAGCTCCACTGAGAGTGGACCCCATATAACCTTCTATAAAGCCAATTTCATTTGCAAATTAAGACAGTTGTGGACTGAGAAGGCAATTCATGCAGCTTCTGTATCTGGTTCCAGCCATTTGTTTTACAAATTAAAACATTCTAATCCCTTAAGCTATTTGTCACATTTCACAGACTGAATTTGTTTAGAATTATATTAATTTCAAAAGGTTTTTAAACCACTCAGCAAATCCACCCCGCTGGCCTAAAATGGAGTAAGAAAGTTGTCAACATGGCATGTCCCTCTCTCTCTCTCTCTCTCTTTCAATTTATCATACCTCTCCAGCCCAAGCTTAAGCCGCCCCCCTCTCCAAATAAACACATCAAAGCTGTATAATACATGTGTGCCTTTGAAGAGAGTGCGATGTTTTTAGTTTCATTTCCCTTAGACCCAAGTGTGCCTATGGGCCCTCGGTGTTAGAGTGATGATTGTGGAGCAGGTAGCAACAGTCAGTCCCACTCAATAATTCAGTGTCAGCGTTGAAGACCGGGGGGCCCACCCTCTCAACCGGTGTTGCGACCTTGCTTTGACTCGGGGGGGCCCGCCACTGTCAGCTGGCAAGCACCCAAGGGGAAGTCTGACCTCGTGGTACCGAGGATGTGGGGAGTCAAGTAGCTGGAAGCTGTCAGAAATAAGGTATGGGAGTGCACATACAGCACAGAGGGAAAACATAATAAAACACACACATAAAGCAATCAAGTCTTTACAAGACCAAAAAAAAGAGGCAGCGTGCCTGTGTCGTAGTTGACCTCAGTGTCAAGAATATTACCACTGCTGCATATCAATATCCAAGAAGGATCAGGATCCGCTTGTATGTCGGCGTGTCCGTGTGCACGTCTGTCTGTCCACTCATCACCCATTCTGCTGCACATCCTGCATTACATTTTTGGTGGCCATTAAAGGTTGCATGCTCAAGGACTCTCACACTCTCAAAGTGGCCTAAACTTGCATTCTCTCTCCTCAGGTTGCAAAAGTCAGATTGTAATGTCTATGAGAAAATCACCCTACTTCTCACTTGATTTATTATCTCAGTAAACATGAGTTTATGGTCTCAATCTCTAGTTTCAAGTCTTCGGTAACACAGGATGAAGTTCATTTAGTAAATCATGGTCCATTTAGAGTCAAATAGACCATAAAGCTGGGGATGATTTAGGGCGGGACTACCTTGTGATTGACAGGCCGCTACCAATGCAGGTAGCTAATATGATGACTTTAACACTTAGCTGTAAAGTTGACCTTGAATTATGGAACAAACTTTGTTAGCAGCTTCACACCAGAATCCAAGATGGCGACAGCCGAAATCCAAGATGGTGATGGCAAAAATGTTGAATTTAAGGCTTCAAAATCACAAACCGTCATCATAACTACGTCCACTTCTTATATTCAGTCTATGGTTCTGGACGGGGATTTAGCCAATTATGGGTTGTATTTCTTCAACAAACCATTAGAATAGTTTTTGCAGACACACCAGCACAGATCTGGACTCTGAGTGCACCTTTCTAGTCAAAACCTGACATTAATGATAAAAGCGTATTAGAGAAAGAAAGCGGTTTTCATGATGTCAAATATTTATATGAATACATAAAATATGTGAAAGCCATTAGCTTGCAGAAATGATATGCTGTAGACTGAACACAAATCTATGTTAATCAAGATTAAGAATGACTGACATCCAAAGACATACAATCTCCTGAGTGTGGCGATAGGCTTTCCTTTCAACGAAATCCATTAGCTCATTTAAGAAAATAATCAGCTTATGCATGGAGAGCAATGGAATCTCGGGTTCAAAATGATGATAAGAGTGCGTGAGCGCTTGTGTTGAAGTTTATTGTCGTATCCATTAAAAGTTCACTCATTTATGCATTAATGCATAAACATCTCCATATATACACACACCACATAGCTCTGATGTATTCTGTAGGCTCCTTCCTCAGTGTGTCCTCATTCATTGGCAATATTTTTACTTTAACAGTCAAGACACTCATATAAGGGCATATTTTCAATTTTAAAAAGAGTGTCTGTAATGTTAATGTAACCCAATTTATCCCGGGATTCAAGAAAGTATTTCTGATTCTCTAATCCTCCATCATAATATAATGTAATGTAATATATATAATTCCTGAACTGGGCTGTAACTTGTAATTGTTTATGCAGGAAAGATGCACAACAGACAGACACACTGTAGAACACAAGGACTATAAGCTGACGACACATGTAAAGATTATAAAATAGCAGTGTTATTTTGACCAGCACTGAGAGCTTCAGCAGTTTGGTAGAATGCATGTTTGCCCTGCTAGTTCGTAGTTGGCCGTTGACTGTAGATTTAAATTGTGTGGGGTCAGTAAAATGCTCCACTCCTATTTATGTGGCCACCTGGGCCAAGTAGGCTACTACACAATGCACCTTAAGGAGATCAAAATAAGATCTTCAGAATTCATTAATGCATACTTAAATACAAATGATCACAAAAGTATATTGTAAAGCCCCAATATGTGGAAATTACATAAACAAATAAGAAATATATGAAGAATTGTATATTGCTTAGAAACAAGTCAACATTCATGCATCCCATAAGATATTGCAAGTGGGGCTTCAAGACAGCTAATTAGCATATTTTCTGTGCAGTGCAGTCAGTTATGGGAGCTCTGTCTTGGCATAATCCCACCATTCTCATGTAGCTAGTGTAATAACCTCACAACATAGGAGTGTGTAAAAACATGATGGGCACCTTGGGGGAAATAAACACGCTGACCGGTGGATTTGAGGTGACCCACGTCTGGGCGGATGATCCTCCCGGCCCCTCAGGCTCGGCTCCTTCCCCTTAAGGTCATAAACTATGCATTAGCTGGAAACCATAAGTTCAAACCTCAACAGGGACATAAAGGCCGAAACTGTATAGATTCCACTCCAACAAACACAAGGTGTGTGTAGTGATGCTTCCGATGCAGGGATGGCATGTGTTGGAGGAAGTGCTCCTCCTGAGCTGGATGCATTGTTATTCCATTTTATCTTCATTCGGCTTGGTTTTGATCCAAGCAGGGAAAGCACTCCTGTGGGAAAAACACTGTTTGTTTCTCTGGCCAAACAGAGACAATGTGAAGAATCTGCCACCGGGCATCAGATGGGGTCTGGATGTACAGAGTGCTCAGTGAGGAGGGGGTAGCGGGGAGGAGGGGGTTCTGGGTCGTTTTCGGCACGCAGACAACCTGCTAGCGAGAGTGGAACTTGATGGTTTATTTCCTCTCCATCCAGAGCGTCCAGCAGGCTTCTGAATGCGCTGGTCTTTGTTCCGTCTTACCCCCCAGTGAACCTTGAATGTATCGGTGCACCCAGCAATGTATCAGTGAGCCCGACTGTATCAGCAGCTCTCAGCTCTCCTATTGAATGTGAAAGGCACGTTCCTGTTGAGTTTTATACATTTCCTTCCATATAAACTCTGTAGTCTGCATTTTACCTGCGCGCCTCTGGGGACTACGTTAACCAGTTTGTTTGGAGTCCGGTGAACCTTATAAGACATGCCGGTATCAAGACAATTAGGCCAATTTTCATAATCATTATTCACTGGTCCCCAGGGAGAGCTTAGATATAGTAAGCGTATGGCTGCAGCAGTGATTTGTCTGGTGTCTGCTAGGTAATTCTTCTATTTATAGAGGGTCATTAAGCTGTGAATATCTCTTTTTCCATGCTAACCCTTCTCAGCTATGTCATTTCTAACTGTAAAATTAAAGCCGGGGTCCGGTTCAGTCTGAATGTCCAGACCACTTAAAAGTCCATTATATTCCCCTGGTGTCATTACTTTGAGTGAGGCAGCTCTGAGATAGTGAAAAAAGAGATAGGACTTAATAAACGCTTTTGGATATTCCCTTTATGAAGAAGTACCTTCTTCAAAACGGAGCTCTTATACACTCTTACTCTTTAACATATTGTATATGATATAGATTTATATCTCATTCAACATTCATATTCTTCCAGTTAACTGGATTTGAAGTAGAAGTCTTCACTTTCAGGAATACATTTCCATAGGAGGACATGGCTAGGCAGCCATCTAGCAGCACCAGATATTCCGATTCTTACCTGACCTTCAGTCATTCTTGTATTGAGAGCAATCAAGTCATTTCTTTAAGGTTTGTAAAGTTGGAGATACTTTTGAATTAGCATGCAGTTGGTAGCTGCTGATATAGACATTTATTGAAATAATTAGGTTGTCTTCTTTACTTTATGTACACATAACCTTTAAAATTAAAAATGTGAGCCTAGTTCAAAATAAAACTGTGATCGTAAACCGTTACTGTATAGTCGTGGCACGTTGCAGCTGACGCTGTAGTAACAGACTCTTAAGTGCTAATTAAGGTTTACTCATACAGGTTAAATGAAGTCTACACACGACAGCTGAGATGCCAAAACTAGGTAATTGCCCATTCAGGGCAAGATTTATGAAAACATTTGCGGCCACTTGAGGCGCAATCTTTTCGTAAAACATGTAAAAACATGGAACGGTTATTACAAACAGGCCGCACTTGGGTAAAATCACGGATTGTCACTACCTTACTTACTTCAGTCATGATGGAGGAAACCTGGTTGGTCTCTACCTAGGAACTGAATTTAAACCATCTTTGCGCCTTAGAGAAACCCTCAGCGTTTCTCTGCTGATATTCAGTTTTTGAACTGAGGTCTCCGACTCAGGAACAAAGATATTTATGTTAAATTCCACACAGCGGACAGTTCGACGTTGATAACGAATATGGTAGGACCGGTTCGGAAAAGGCATACAATGCACACACTGCTATTTAGTCCTTCCACACAGAGAGAATGTGATTAAAATCATGCATCACTGACTGGTTTGTTTGAGTGGCCCACAAACAGCTGCAAACAACCACTGCACACAATACCTAATTGTAACAGCTTGTACATTGAGATGCAAATTCCCACCCACATAGGCCTACCGAACACTCCATACCATACACCATCGCCGAGATTGGCATGGCCAGGTGTGGTCTGATGAGGCTCCAGTCTTGAGAAAGCCCAAGCTAGGATTTATTGCTACGTACACTACCTTAAAAAGGATGGGCTGAAATATCCGCAGAGAGGCCGAATAAATTAGTTGTCACTTCTAAATGAAAAGGAGAGGCAAGGAGGAAGGAAACATGATGTAATGTCTTCCTCCCCTCACCTCTTAAGGGCGGAGAAGCTGGTCGCAGCTATTACACTCTCTATCATCTGGAGTCCTTTTGGACGATGCAGGCTGAGCCGTGCAGAGCTCCGCCGCTCCCCGAACCGATCATCAAGGTGTCGCATTAGATCTGCCCGTGTATCACAACCTGATAGCATCGGATACAATCAGTTATCATTATTGTATTTCAAGCTCCGATGATCCTTTTCAATCATACTCAGTCGGGTAGGGGAGCGGGAGCTACACATACAGCCGTGGTTGAGCTATTTGTTTACACGCCACTGTAAATTAAACCTAACTCTTATATAATCACATAATCATGTCATGGAATGGGGATCATTTGTTTGAATTAAAAAAAGGATTTTGCAGTGGAAGATGTTCCTCTATTGTGTCCAGCTATCACAATACAGGGGCCCTGCTGTTGCAAAATGTGGTCTTCGTGACATCAAGCGCGGCATTGACTATGCTGTGCTAATTCCATGACAAAACATGTGCACAGCTGTATGGGTTGTATCTATCTATAGCGTTCTGATTCAGTGTAATGAGGCTATGATTGAGTTACATATATCTGCAGCGAAATCATCTGTGACAGATGGACGGCGAGTTGAAGCTCGCTTGCAGCAGACTTGGTGCGATAAAGAAAGGACAATGGGATGCATCAGCTTTGGTGGTGGGGAAAGCCCTGCTGGCAGCCATGGCACAGAATTGCAAATTCCTCAATTGCTGGTGACTACTGTGACACGGTTGTGTGAGCGAGGGAGGATTTGTTTAAGGGTTTGGGCTTTGAGTGGAACAATGCGTTTGTACATCAAAGACCGACAATATGTGGAACTGATGACAGAGATGACTTTGACATCATTGGTGGCCAAGAAGAAATAGACAGATGTTGTATACATTCCCTTAAAAGGATAACGTTGCTGTCATCATATGTTTTCCTATTGTCAACAAATGTCATAAAAGAATTCATGCCTTCCATCTGCAGCATTCAACTCAGCTTCAAGACCAACTGAAGACACAAGTCTTTAATCTTTAAAGATTATATACACACACACACACACACACACACACACACACACACACACACTATACTGTATATATATGTACCATACCAATGCAACAGTGAGGCTCATTGATGTGTTTTCAATCATTTTTGAACAATGGCACTCTATGCCACAGAGGAAGATATATCAGACTTCAACACACACACACACACACACACACACACACACACACACACACACACACACACACACAGTAGATACATTCACTGTTGGTTTGGGTCCAAAGATGGGATTTGGTGACAATAGAAGAAGTATAGAAGTATACGAGTACGGTCAAAGTTATGTGCAGAGATCTGGAAGCACAGCAACATCACGAATACAAAAAAATAAAATAAAAGAATGAATAAGTGAAGTTGAATTTAACTTTTTTTTTAATTTTACATAGCAGACACATTTCCCCACACTGCTCTTGCTTAGGTAAATGTATTTGTATCCATCTTTTATTATGTTTATTATAATAGAATGATTATAATAGAATGATTATTATTATTAAAAATATTATTATTAATAATAATATTAATTTATTATTATTAATAATAATAATAAGCAGTAGCAACAAATAGAATCATAAAACGCATCAAGCTCAATGTGAATGTGTAACACTTTTTTCATCATTTTTCAGAACAATACAAACTTGGTGCACAAAACGTCTTTAGACCGATCCAGAATGGTAAAAATCATTGCAATGAGTCTTGGAATATTAGTCCCTCAGATTGATCAACATCCACTTCTACACACTGAAACATGAGGGTACTTATACTTTACTTCCAAGCTACAGCATTATTTACCAAATCAAACATTCAAACCACACCTTCAATGACGAAGCTCTTTCATACTTCTGTCCAAGGCCAGACATGTTTGGTATTCTGGTTGTGAAATGTTTAAAGTCTTATTTATTTAAGATGCTGGTCGAAGGGTCATTAGTCCCCACGACTTGTTCTACATTAAACTGACTCGGTCCCTGAAAGACTCCTCACATACTCTTCCAGTCAATCACTGAGCTCTTAAATCTCCTCATTTTAATTCAAGTGGCGTTCTAATGCATTTCGGCGTAAGGAGTTTTTGCCAAGATGGATTACATTTTTATCTGCTAGGAGTTTATATTTTTTGTTCCTTTCCATCATGCCTTCTGTTCACATGGTAACACTACCTACAGATTCTGGAATACCTAACAGATTTGTATTTTAGGCCTTTCTCAAACGCAGTGAGAGACAGCAGCTTCGCCCCCCACCTAGAATCTAGAGAACATCATTAGTGTTTCCTTTGCAGTCTTCTGCATCCCAGAATTCATTGCACAGTAGACCTGCAGTGTTGAAGTGAGCAGGTGCCCGCAATCAATTTAGGGTGATCCTTTGCAGACAAGACACAGGTGGGACACCGCTAAGCATGCAGCCATGTGATTTCACTTCATCGTAACACCCCACCCATTAACAGATGTGGTTTACTTATGTCCATTTATAGTACAAAATCATTAGTACTTTAGTGCCTACTCGCATTATGGATGACCTCCTACCCTGCTGCCGGGCTGAAAGTTGAGAATGGATTGTATGGGTTCTGTAAAACACTGTTGTGTTCAATGACATTAATGATTTACATCCTGTGTAAAGGTTTCCTTACATTATTTACAATGCCTGTGCATGTGAGAAACTAAGTGGCTCAGTTAACATAAAGTAGGGAAAATGTCTACTAATGTTTAATGTAAAAAGAAAATGAATAAACATTAATGTTGTGTTATGACAGAAAGCAAACTCTTGCATGAAAGTCAAATTCAGCCCATCCACCATCCCAACCGTCACACCCTTACTTTTCACTATGTATAGTATAGTATAGTATAGTTTTGTATCCATTACTGTATTAGCACTGGACGAAAATCTGGCGTTGCAGAATCCACTATCAACAAAATTCCTTGATCATATAAAGATTGGAGCAGTAGCATTACACGACAGAAGGGTTTCCAGGACTTTTTCAGTGACCTAGCAGGTGTGACCAGACACAAACATTTTTTAATTAAATATATGAACCATTTCTAATTAAACACCAATAACAAAAACAGTAGCCTACACTTACTGACAAATCTAGATTGAATGTAGCATTGAGGCTAATCACACCCTGTACGCTACCACATGTTGCAACCCCATCTCACAGCACTTCGTGAGATGTTTATGAAATGTACAGGAACTGCCTATTTTTGTGACACTCAGCGCGAAAACAATGCAAATGTAAAATAAATTGGGATCCTATTTGTGGTGGACACGCAAATTAAATACGTCCATTAGACTATGCAACGGACACAGCTAGTGACGTAGAATTAATTTAATTAATTAAATATTTACAAAGACTACAATACTGAATTTTAAATTGTTTGAATTCACACAGACCGACATTAAAATATGTGTCAACTGATTGTGTTGCATGTTACAGTCAATTTTACCTCAGCAATGCTGCAGAGACAACACTAATTTAAAGGAAAAAATCATGCTAGCTAGTATTTAGCTGCTGTTTGGGCTTCTATTTCATTTATTTTGCCTGCGATTTCTCATTCTTTAATATTGATTAGACAGGAGAATGGGCATCGAGCTGATTGGCTGGGAATAACTAATGAGGCTGATTCTGATCAGGTGTGGAGTCGGGTGGGAAAAGCAGTACAGCAAACAACTTAGTCCAATAGGCACACTGATGGTCAAAATCTATTTATTTTTTTTCATAACCAGATTCTATCCAGTTTGATTTTAGAAAGTCTGGACAGCAGTTGGGACCACAGACTTTGCTTAGTGACACTTGGACAAATGTCATTGATGACTGCTGGAGTTAAGATTAGATCTAACCACATAGATATTCATCCTCTTCTCGCAAATAAATGCTTCAAGTAGCTAGAATATAAACGCATCAAAGTGATTATTAGACACTCTGAGATAATGCTCTAGGAAGGTGATGACCTACTATAAAGATATTATCCCAAAGCATTGTTGAATCTGTACTTCTGCTACTTTGTTTACATTTACCTTAGTTTACTTTTTTAAGCCCAACCATGTTTTTCCTTAACCTAACTATGTGGCTTTGCTTTGTTCTTATAGACTGTATATAAGAACTGGCGTCATCGTGATGGTTTGTGGACGACCGTTTTGAAGTTTGACATTTCATTCATATTAGCAACCAGTGATTTGCCTTTCAATAACTAAATCCATGAGTCATACATTTAATTTCTTTCCTGCATAATTATTTCATTTATCCATCAGTCCAATAATATTGGCGAAAAGCGGCTGAATTTTTCATTATAAATCAAAGATTTATCATTTACAAAAAAGCTTCCAGAGGGATACAAAATCTATGCAGCATCACCTAAGAACTCTTTGTGATTTGACGAATCAATTGCGAATGACCCGTTCACCTCAAACCTACAGTGAACTTCCCTTACCTGCTACCCAGAGGGTTATAACATGATGGAGCTCCTAAATTATTCATCCCCATCATTAAATATCTACGCACAGCACATATTGGCTCCATGAAATCTTTAAACGTGGAACCATGACACTATTTCTCAAAGCCCTGCCATTGAAATCAGTGACAAAGGCACCGCTGATGTCTGTACAGGATTCATGTCTCCGTGCTTTCTTTGTAGCTGCTTACTAAAACATGAAAAGGCCTGCATTGCATCCACATTACGCTTCTAATCAATAATGGTGCTGGTTGTGCGACTCGCTTGTGCTAATCATAGCTCGGCAGGGACGTGGGGGTCTGAGCTGGAGCCGGGTTCACACACTGCCAGAGACATGAGAGCAGCGCCGCTAATGCCTCATTATCATGGATCTGCTGATTACTTTGCCAGAGTCCCACCCTGCATCGGCCTTTTCCTCCTCATTTTAATACATTTGAATACGGCCAGCGGAGGATGGGGAAGGCGAAATGCTAATTTGATAGCCGAGGAGACGGGTTAAAGATGTTCCTGCCAGTCCCACTCACTTTTTTCTCTCTTTTTGTTTTTTTCTCCTCGACATTGGTGTCTCACTTATTCACTGGTTCAGTAGGAAAGTGAGGTGTGACCTATCCATCAGCGAGCACCATTTCAATCAGCGATGTCGCAACTCCACCCCAATCAGCTCTCATACAGACCCCCCCTCCTCACTGATGTTTGCAAATTATTCTGCAAATATTTCCCCCATGGCATAGCTTTGGTTCTTCAGAGGGAGAATTGATTACTGATTACAACTGACCTGTTTTGCGCATGTAAGCTTTTTGTGTGTGTGTGTGTGTGTGTGTGTGTGTGTGTGTGTGTGTGTATGTGCGTGTTGTTTCGCCTGTGATCTAGTGTTCCTGTTTATATCAGCAGTGAAAAGATCAGCAACGTGGCACAGATGGCGCTTTATGCAGAATGATTCCTCAACAGACGTTATTTGAATGGTTATTCAATGTTAAATGCGATAAGTGCTGGGGGGGGGGTTAATGGAGGCGGAGAAAAGCAGGAGTTTGTTTCTGCTACGTGTGCTTTGCATATTAATTAAAGAACTGGGAGCTACATAGGCGCAATGGGATGTATATACCCACACCCCCTCACTTGGCGTCCCACGGGAGAGACGTACTAGTAGAAAATGAAACGGTCAACGGTGCTCTGATTGGGTTAGTGTCTGTTTTGTTGTTCTTTGGCTGACTGGGCAACCGCATTTAGCTTTATTAAATCTGCCCGTTTCTCCTGAGAATACCTAAAATTACATTGCATATATTAACCCAGCATTTGATGCAGCAGGCTACAGAGAAGAGGCTGCTTTATACTGCCGAACACTCTCAGTGTTCTACGTAGCAGTGAAGCGCTGGTGAGAATATTATCTTCGAGGAGTGATTTGACCTCAGATATTTTCTTGCCTGTGAAAGGTACACAGGAACGCCATGTTCTGTTCCAGAGGCAGGAAAGCGTCATTCAAATATCAGATTGGCATTTGTTACAAAGGTTTCTTGTGTGTGTCATTGTTTATTCCATATTTCCATGTTTAGACATTGTTTTTTTTTAATATTCGCAAAAGTCATAGACCATTGTGGGTTAAATCTCACCAACTCAGCATGAATGATGTGGACGAGTGTCTTTACCAAAGGAGGATAGAGAGGACAGCACAGATTACAGCTAAAAGAGTGAGAAAATTAGAGGAGAACCCTAATGGATATTAAGGACATGGAAGTGTTGTGGGCAATATAATGATAATTTCAGTTAAATGAATTATAACAGAAATGTAATCTAGGGTCTCCAGGAATTCAATTGGGACACAAGTTGCTTTCAAAATACCCCTTTATTATTATGGTTAATTAACTAATGAGGTTTAGAATGAACATACTAACTATTATTTCAACCAGAGCTCATCCAGAACTCATTCTAGTGTCTAGAAAAAGCAATAAAGGAAGCTTGGACAGGTAGGTTGGTTTAGTATAAGAGTGGTAATGGCAACTGCCTGTTTATTACACCCATTATTCATGCATCAAAGGATAATCCTGGTTATTTGACTCTTATTATAGTTTTGGCCATAATTAGGATATCCTTGTACTTAACCAATGTAGAAGGTTTGGGAACACAGCAGCATTGCTACAATGTGAACACAAGCCAACAGTCAAACCAGATTATCAGTTTCTTGTCAGGTTTCCTTTTACTAGTGTCACCTCACTAAGATTTCAGCAAAATTCATGAATTTTGTTGTTGAATATTATTGTTACTATTACTGATAGAAATGGAGGAAACGCCAAGAAAAAATCCTAACAAATCTCTGGCACCAATAGAGACCCATTCAGAAAGCCACAGTCAAACACCAAATAATAAGTAAAAAATTTCTCCAAAAATCTACATTATGCTTTCAAAACTAATAAAGCGAATTAACCTTCACCCAGTGGGCCGCTGTTTGTGTCTTGTGAGACACATTGACGTATAGAAACACATACATAAGAAAATCCTTGTTGTTTTGGTATTATTTTTATATGTTTTGTTGACTAAACTTAACCAATAATTTCACAATGTTAGTGTCAAGGGGCATCCTGCGAACACAGTACAATGCTGATATGAAGCGTATTCATGAAACATGTATTTGGTGCAGAAACATTGACATTCAACGTAACCGGTGGTTCGCAGAAGCCTACACTGCCTTTCTGGTAACTGGGTTACTCACCAAGGACGTCGAGGCTGCATTCAATGGATGGAACTAGAGAACATGTATGTAAGAGTAAGGTAAAAGTGAAATTTGATATTCAGTTTGAAGGATTAAAACTAAAGTACTATCCCAAAGTAGGATCCTCGTGTTAAACCACTCCATAGCAAGGGCTCATCTCACTCCTCTAGCTTACACAATTAGCATATGGATGAGTATTTGAATGTCTATCATTATCCATTAATGCCACTCCAAACAGAAGGAAATAGCTATTGTGAAGTGCTAATTACAATTTCCACTTGTGTCTTTTCAAATTTTAAGTTTTAAATGACATGAGAAGGATGTTCCTTTTGGGTGTTCCCTTTGAAAAAGGTCTCCATATCAATAAATTCCTAAATTGAACTTAATGCTGAATTACCATGGTAGCATAGCAACGCTCATAAATAAAAGGTCTTCCAAAAGCGGTTGACAGGAACAAGTATAAATGATCTCCAAAATCTGACTGAGCTTCACCCAGTAAACACTTTTTGTATTTTACTTAACTTTTCTTTTTTTTTTAATGAAAGCTCTTTGAATTTGCATTTATGTGAATGAATAAATGTTGATCAATTCCCTCATTTCCAATCAGTCCAGCAGTGTCTGTGGTTGTGTCTGTGTGGTTGGATACGATGTGTGGATATCTGCTATGGTTTAAAAACAACTGATTTTCTTGTTTCAGTTCCGTCCCTTTTTCATGAAACCCAGACAAGGGGAAAATCATGGTGGGCTACCCAAAGACACTGCATCCCATCACAGGTGTTGAAACACCAGAAAGCATGCGGAATCGCAACAGGAGTAGCTAGCATGATCATAGTTGTCACTCATACTTGTTGCGACTGTGTCCCAAAAGAATCCATGTTGTGTAGGCAGGATGTTTTATTGGATGCCTCTTAGATGTTTGTAATTTGAGACGAAGAGGCGATGAGAGGGCTGATGAAATTACTTTCTCTGAAAGTTTGTGCTGCATGATTATTTAGAAGGGGATGGCAAATAAGCTAATAAATGGAGGCATTTGAAATGGATTGCATATCTGAATGTAAAATTGGCCCAATAAAGAGTGCTCTCAGTTGAGATGTAGATTACTTGGAAATATATGGTGACGCTAAATGACCACTGAGATCGGATTCTGAAATGATACAAATAACTGCCGTGGGAATTTACTACAGGGTTCACGACAATCACAGCGTCACCACAATTCTGTGCACTGGAAACTGAAAACACAACATCTGAAGTAATATCATCTTTTAGAGTTGCTGAATGAGTAAAGTTGGTGAACATAAACAAAATTGCTTATTTACTTATAGGTACCTCTGTAGTGTCAGGGACGGTGTTTCAGTTTCCGCTTGCATGCATAATGTATCTTTTCAAAAAATCAGACTTACTTAGTTGCTTGGTTTGCTAGTGCAACAGAATTCCTTGGCTAGGTTTACACAAACAGTGTCTCCTCAGTGAAAGTCTTGTGTTTGTCCCGTCCAACAAACACCCACCCTACTTGGACCTTTTCGATTTTTAAACCGAGCCGGTTGTGCTGACCCTCTTACAGTCATGTGGATGGGTTTACATGTTAGCTGAAAGCATGTCATACAGAAGATAAAGGGTGACTTGGTGTGTCTATGCGCACTGATCAAGCTGCAGTACTTGTACTCATGCGTTACTATATGATGCTGTCCATACCATCTTCATACAGTGGTTCCTATGATATCTTGAGAAAGGGTATGCACATTATTCTACGAATGACCAGCACCATGATTGATCAGTACGCCTGTGGTGTTCAGGCAACAAAAGTAGGCGGTTACGATCATAGTTTGGGTTGAAATAACTACGGAAGTGGTGTTCATAAAGTACGGAAGTTACATGATGACTTAGTCAGCATTGACTTGTAGGTTGGGACATGAATAGCGCTCTCGGCGATTAAAGTGAAAAAACCCTCCTCTAATCCTTCCTGGCTCACAATTACGTGGATTACATACAAATTACACAGTTAAGACATATTGCTTCCTCCTTGTTTTAGTATAGATTTTACAGATAACTTTGTTTAGTGCACATGGGAAGTTTCTGCCTTTCGGCGTTCACATTAATAGTGCATTAATTGCTGGAACTGTGAATTTAAGCACGAAAACAAATGTTTTTTGGACTGATATGAGCTCCTTCTTATGTTTAAAGAAATTATCTCTCCCGATGGTCTCTCCCTTCAACCCTAATTATCCCTTTTTCTGAGCCAATCATTTTAATGCGATAATTCTACTCACGCATAAAAATGAGCCGTCTTCTCTGGTGAATATTTATAGAGCAATGCAAAGCAGTCGACTGTCTTCTCCCTCCAGGCCAGACAATTTGGACTTCATCAATATGTATTTCCAAGGACTTCTGGAAAAGGCACTTCAAAGGAACTTCATCAAGGATTCCTTTTGTCTTTTCAGCCAGTCTTATAACCGAGCCCACGTACCCTCTTCCCTCTCTTGGTTTGACGTACATCAATAAATTATTCCTCTCGGGGTGAGCATGATGTCTCACTCAGAGAATTTCCTCGCTCTGCACTGGGGGAGAAAATGGCACCGTGACATCTATCCAGACGGTGTTTTTTATGTCCGTATGAACGCAAGAAGATGTAATAACGTCTGGAGAGAAAAAAAGAATGTGTTAGAAAATGAGCTGGAATATTTAAACGTAAGTCAAGTAAAAATGCAATTTATCCACTGTTACGGTGTCACATTTACTAACTGAGCCAAACACTACCCAATGTAGCAGCAACTTGTCTTATACCCACGAGGCAGTGCAGTGGGAGATGTGAGGGGATGAGATGCCCTTGTTTACACAAATAATTCAATGCATCCCTTATTGAACAAAAGATTGTACCCGCATCTTTTCTCCCCGCTGCATAAACAAACAATCTTCCACTTATGGTGCATCTTCAGAGCAAAGGTGGTCCTGCAAGCAGTGTAAAGCTGCCTTGTTCACTCTTGCCTGCTACTGAAGTTTCGACTTTCCTCCAGATTTCGTGATTAGCCAATTCTCTTCTTCTTGGAGTCTCACCGCAGTAATGTCAGTGAGGAATGGTTACAACCGCGGCTCGGACAATTTGGTGCTATGGAACCTCCATAGATAACAGTACAGTGTGCTTTGTCTTTTTGCTGCTACAGCATTACTTTGTCAAGTATGGGCAGTCGCTTGTGGTGGCTAATCTCAGCCACTTTAAGTAGATAATGTATTGTTGGGTAACATTACTGCATACATTTGCTGACTTTATGACTCTTCTCTATTTGTGATGCCGTTACATTACTAATCCATCCTAACAAACTGCCACAGTGTCCTAGCGCCTGTTATGCAATTTAATGAGTACATCCCTGCAAATACAATACAAATAGGATTTTAGGATTTTATTAAGAAGAGAACATCAGATATTCTTCCTGTGGTCCACACAAAACAGGACAACATGACATAACATGATCTTTTGAAGCTGGGGACCTGTTGAGCCAGCCAATCCACCAGTCCAATCAGTCAGCAGCAGGCTGTCAGACCGCTGACTGATCATGTAACAATGACAAAAGCATGAAAAAAAAGAACATATGGAACAACAACAAAAACGTAATGAAAGAAGAAAAGGGGAGGGGAAAGATCTCAAACAAAACTTCTACAAGCCCGAATGTTTTTTTTTTTTTTTTGCAGTTCAGCTACTTTGTGCAAAAAGTATCCTTTGATAACATTTATCCCATCACTTCTCCATCACCACATGCTCAAACAACCCTGTCTCCTACAAAATAACAATTCCATACAACTACCCTGCATTCTTGGTTACATCTCAAGGAAAGCGGTTTTACTCCAGGATCACAGTTACATTTTTAAACGCATGTTTCATGTTATAAATAATGGGTAGATTAATAACAACAATTAGCACGTTTCTTGCATTATTGAAGTGATTGGCGTGATTTAAAATGACTCAGCGTTTACTTTTGGTTTCACAAACAGGTCTCCTGGTTGAAAATCATGTGTTCGACATTCCGTCCACCCCATCCTCCTCCTTATACAGACGTATGTGAAGTATAATAAGAAGCACATTTGTAATGCATCAAAAACCAACATAATCCACTATCAAGTTTCCATAATTAACAGTGCTGTTTATTTGTATGGGAATGTAATTTGAGTCGTGTGGAATTAGGACCTAGAATGTGAACAGCAAACAAAATGTGGTGATGAGCTACTGATATGACGAGTATATGAAGTATGAGATTTGTGTTAGCTGACGTGATTAACACACATCAGATGTCTGTTCCACTTTACAGCTCTGAATGCGCTACATCAAGCTGTTAAATCTTCTGCCATTTTACAAACAATTTAATTGTGTAGCCCTTTGTGTTGGTGGAAATCCATAGATAATTATACAAACAATAAACTTTTCTTCTTCAGTTTAAACACTCTCACTTCTCTTTTCATTTCTGTGCTGTGGTACACTGTAGCCGAAGCAGCCCCGTGGAGTTTGAAAGCGAGTGATTGCAGGATGCACAGAAGGTCATCTAACTTTATAGTACGCTGGAAACTTAATAATGCATCAGCCAGCAGAATGTCTGATTGATTGTGTAGCAAACTGGGAAGCTCTCCCACCGCGTCCCTCCCTGGGCCCGAGCTGGAGGGAAGCTTCCTAACAGCACCTGCAACTCTGCCCTGGGCTGAGCAGGAAGATGCATAATAGAGTCATCTTTTTTCCTTTCTTTTTTTTTTTTTGTTGCATCAAACAGGAAGCTCCAAAGGCCATACAGGATGTACGTTTTGCTGCTTTCTCTCATTTGTGATCCACCTCCCCCAACCACAGCTGCCTCTTTGCTGTGTTGCAGCATACTGTCTGAAGATGAAGACGCAAGGGCCGAATGTTATATTGCACATGATGATTTTTTTAGGAGAAAGACATTTGCTCTAAGCAGCTATGCTGCGGATCATATGCCAAGTGGATTGGCCATTCGAAAAAAAAAAACCTGGAACACTAAGGTGTCAAATAAAAACACTCGATCCTTATGTCGATTCAACCGTCTAACAAAAACTGGTCAAGAGGATTTGTATTGATTGGGTGACCTCTCATCTTGTGCCAACATCAGATCTAAACTAACCTTTTTCAGACGTTTAGAATCTTGTGTGTATCGATTGTGGTGAGACTGGATTGTGTTGTGGTCCTGGTCCTATCTATTTAGCGGCACCTGCAAGTTGCTATTTTTCATATACGTATACAATCTATTTATAATTTTGTCAATGATGGATGGAGCTCCAAATCCACAAAACCAGTCTGAAAATGAAGAAAATCTGAAATGATTGCACGTGAGCCCAACCAGGTAGTTTTGAACCTGGCGGATGCTTCAAGCATTCACGGGGCGGGACTAAGCGAAAATTACACGTTGCATAAAAAATACTGCTTTGCACTCTTTAAACAAGCTTTCCATTTTTTAATGCCCATCAGGAAAGAGTTCAAGATTTGCCCGTGTTTTTCTTTCTTTGTGGTGACGGCTCCGTCCAACGATTTGTTTGACTGGGAGAAAAGGTGAACAGGTTTCACGTGAGAGCATCAGAGGCCACTTGACTGATGACAAGCTCACGGCTGCAGCCCCACACAGCTACCAGATAAAGAGTTCAGTGAAGCTATTTGACATCTGTCCGGAAACATGAAGGATGGTGTTCAGTATGCAGACAGCAACGTTCTTCTCTCCAGCACTTTGTATAAAAACATGACAAAGCTTTACTTGTTTTACTCTCATTACAATAATAAAACAGCAAACCAAACCAAACAGATGTTTATTGACAGCAGTGCAGTGACTTATTCTATTATAATTCAAGTGAATCGGCTCACAGCTGGCTCTCAATACTATTTAGTGTGGTAAAACATTATGTCTGATAACAGATTTATTGGATTTCTTCTTTTTTTTGGTGAGCTGAAATTTTTTATCCATATGGAGGATTTATGTGCATTAAAGATCCCTGATAAAGTCTCCAAAAAACGAGTTTACAATATAGTAAATAAACGTCTTAAAAGAAAAGCACGGAGCCTTTAAACCTACAGTGTTTTTTTATTATCCTTTATCATTCCTCCATTCAAGGTGATGAAAAGCATACAGTTGGCCATTGTATTCCTGAACTGACTTGAAGACGGATTACCCCGCGGCTCTTATCAGTCCTGAAAGCCAAAGCTTTCTCGGTGTCAGAGCAAGTTTGACAAATGAGTGCGAGGCGCTCTCTTACACCCTGTTTGTCATCACGACTGTGACAAGCGCCGCGCCAATCTGAATACAGGCAATCTGCTCTTTGCTTTTCCTCCGTGATACAAAGCGCTGGCCTGTGCTGCGCGTTCCCACTTTCTACATTTGCCGATTGAAATTTATAGACTCGCTAAAGTGCAAGAAAGTTTCTTTTTTTCTTTACATCCCTAAAGATTTCACTGGTCGCCACATCTGTAAATTTCCTCTGATAACATCGTTTTCACTCCACCTCCACAGTCATAAACACTTGAGTGTACAAAGTACAGTACCAGAAACTTTTCTCTCGCACAGTGGAATGAGTGCAAAGAAAGGCGGTTCTCAGCCATGCAGCCATTGTGTGGAGCCGGGCTGCTGGTGCCGCCTCTGATCCCTGAGAGCTTCCTGTAATGGTGCCGCAGCCCTGAGGTGGGTCATTGAAAATGACATGCACAGATGTTCATGTGGCTCTGTTGCAGGAAACCAATATAATAGGCTGCCATCAATGAACCTGTCACACCGAGCGTTCCCTACCAATTTCCCTCAGCCAGGTGATGCCAGACAACGTCCCCCTGGTGAACAGAGAGGGATCCCAGAAGCTCTATTACTCTTTAAGCTTCTCTCAAGAAGACACATGGGGACTGAGCAAGAAACGTGTTTGCCATCTTGCTGGCAGATCGTCTCTTTATGGATGTCCCATCAGCCCAGGTAATAAAAGTCCGAGCCATTAGAGGGCCGAGGGGACAGGGGAGGCCTGACGCAGTGCAGGATGGAAGGGTACGTTCAAAAAGGTAAGATATTAAGCAGCATTAATGAAAATCCCACACAGCTGTCTGGTTCCCATTGGATCTAGGACTTTGTTTGAGGGATTCAGAAGCCAACGCAGGAGGCTTTAACGCAACAAACTCAATCTACAGTAACCGCAGTTTGTCTCACTGCAAATCAATACTTCAGTGGTTCCGTCTCCTAAAAAGGTCACATTTAACTTTACATCAGCAAATACATTTTGCAGTTAACTGACCCCTGTGCAACATTTCCATTGGACCTAAAAAGGGCCCTCAAACCATTAAAGCTCTGGTCGGTACCACTGAAGGAACCAGCAAGAACACAGCAGATGTTGGAAATAATCCATCCTAACCCAGCCCAGCGTTTCCAAATCTTTTACAATGAAAGGGGCTTGTACCATCATGTGGTCAAGCACTATGCAACTGCAATCCGATCCCCCAAAATTAATCTTAATGCAAAGTCCCGAGGGGTATAAGAGCAATACATATTGCTCAATCAAAATGACATTGCTTATTCATAGGAAACACTTTACAGTAAACATGTTATGGTGTGGAGATGTTCCTTGGACATCACATCTCTGGAAGTCTGTCACAAAAATGTCACCATACAACGAATGTACACTGTTATACCTGCTGAAAACATTCTACTGTACACACTTCAAAGGAAGTAATATGAGCATACAGTGACGGTGCCTACACTTGAAACTAATGGGATGTAATTATGGTTTCATAATAAAGATGGGTTCTTGTGTATCTTGGCTACAGTTTGTTTAGAAGACAACTTGGAGATGATTCCTCAGAGCAGCTAAGCTACCTTTTGTAAAGTTTTTTTGTTATTTTAGAAGAGGCATCCTTTTTTTTCTTACATTACACAATGGCTGCTGTTAGGAATTAAGTGATTCTCTGAACAAGTCCAGATCCTCACAGGCGCCACGAGTACTTAAAGGCAATTGAAAAGGCGTAAGAGATAGGTTGAATCAATAGCCTGTTTTTTTTTTTTTCACTTCCCTGTCAACTCCCATTGTTGATATCTCCAGAATGCACACAAAGGGCTGGCAGGCTGCTGCATAAAAATAGCTGGCACCCTCTATGGCAAGTGGAGCATCCTGGGAATAATTGAGAGAAGTGGCACTGGAAGTGACGCAAAGATTAAGCGATTAACGTCCAATAGTAGGAGGCCCAGAGCTCGGGCTTAAATGGGATAGATGCCTGCTGGATACAGTGAATTATACACTTAGTGGTGTATTGTTGAGGTTTCCAGCTCGCCTGTTCAAACTCAAGTAAGACTTTCTTTTTCTTAAAACAGCAGCGTGGGCATCTGGGACGAGGGTGATGGTGAGGCATAGAAAGAATGAGCGGCTGATGCAATCCCCTTCCTGTTTCTGCCCTGAATGCTGCATACACACTTTGACCCGAATCAATGGAATTTTAAAACCAGTCTGCGTCTCGACCGGGGTTGCCTGGTGTGTGTATGTGAGTGTGTGCGATTCGATGGAAAATGGTGGTCATTGCTGCAGGGGCAAACAATGAATCTATTATCCAGGGGAGAGTTTTGGTTCAAAAGTGCATTTAAAAAAAAACAAAAAAAACAAACAAACAGAATCTTTACAATGTCTACACTGCACTCTCAAACAAAAGACCATACTGCTTCAATGTAATGCCGATTTATCACGCAGACGCTTGTCTTCTTCACTGATGTGAAATGTGACGGATATAATTAAACATATACGCATGTACTTTGCTTTAGATTAACGAGGGATCAGTTGTGTAAGTAACTAAAAGTATTGATATTCTGACTGCCTGCACTCACTTTGAATTATTTTCTTATTTGTATTTAATAGATCCATACTGTGTCTCATCTTCTTCCTTACCCTCTGTGGTTGTCATCTTGGTTACGTAGTGAAAGGGGAAGGGGACCACGGAACTTGTCCAAATTAAGCGAGATGGTGGCAAATTTTCCACCTCATGTAAAACAGGGTGCACATGCAAGTGACACAACATCCATTTGTATTCAGATTTAATACAATTATCAAACAATGATAATCTTCCGGTATGCTGGTGCATGCTTCTGAGAGGAGCGTTGCACGCTTGAGGCTGTTTCAGCACGTATGTATGTTATTACGAGTGCAGAGCTCTGCAGCACAACGGACCGTGACAACCCATCTAAAGCACACCGTGCCCTCGCTAAACATTTAACATTTAAGGCCGCTTAATTATATATCATTAATTCTAAAATGTAAATTGTACTTTTTGACACCGGTAATCACTTTCTTTACAGCAGAGGTCTTCAGTGTTTTGTTGGCTGATAGTGACATGGTAAGGGAACTTTTTACTTTGTGTTGCGTCATTAAACAGATAATAATGTGTAGTGCAGCCTATAAAAGTACTCTGTAATAATGTATGTATACATTGCTAATCTGTAAAAATAATAATTGTTGACAGATGTATATAATTATAGAATATATTTTAATTCTATATTGGCATTTCTACATCACAATTTCAAAACAACATTTGGGAAGATTTGCTTATTGAAAGGTCATATTCATGTTAATCTGTATTTGCGAAACCCCATGGCTTTGAATCTTGTAACATATCTTTACATAAACAAGTCATCAAGTCCACATGACCACATAGGTGGTGTGTTCCTACTCCTTATATACGACATAGGAGTGTTTCCCTTTATACCTAAAAGGTAACAGTCGCCGTTTTAAACATGTATTCAAAGTTGTGAAACCGTCGGAGCTTGGTAGGGATGGGGTAACAAATCAAGGTACGGTTCAGGACAAGATTGTGGTTTGGGTTAAAGTAATTATGTTCATTATACATAGGCTACATCACATATGCCTCATAGTAGAGGTCAATGCTGATTGTTAGCGGGTGGCAGGAACAAAGTACAACAAATGTTAGTTAAACAAAAGAAGGACATTCTTCAACAATGAGTGAGTATCTTCCCAGCTCCTCATAGACCATATTATTGCAGGTTGTCATTTGAACTTTTATGGTACACTTAAAAAATCTGAGGTGTAATTTTCCAATAATCCATTTTATTTCTAACCCCCACATTTCACATGCATGCAACATAACTGAAATTAAATGTCGACATTGAAACATTGCACAAGAGACTTCCTTAGTAGTCAATAGCAGTCTAAAATAAACCATTATAATTCATAATGACAGTCAATAAAAAAATCATAATGACATATTGAAAGCAATAGACAACGTCTACATTTTCGCCATTACATACAAGTTTTAGTTTTTTCCACTCTTAAATTTCAAAATCCATTTCTCACAGATGGTCTTTTGCTTTCTGTAACCATTCTTTTGTTGGAGACAAAGTAATTGTGTCATCGGCATACATCAATACCATGTGCTGGAAATAACATTGGCAACATAACAGCATGGGGTTCACTATTCAGAACCAGAGGCTGCGTAGGCCTCTCGTCAAATATCGTTTTGGAGCGAAGAAGCTCCACTCAAATTACATTCAAACTGGTAAAACAGTTCAACACATTACCATGGCAATTCTGGCAGTTTGCCTTCATAACTTACAGTAGAACACTATCATATTGATCCTGCAGCATCAACATCTTTTAGAAGCCTCTTTCTTTTTTTAGTCAGGTTATCAGTTTTCTGGGATAATAGTAAGTAGGCTATAACAAGCAAAAAAATCAGGTGGGAGTGGTGTTGACTTTCACCCAGGAGACTGATGTATGTGTCCTGTGTGAAACCAAGTAAATTACCCTTATTAAGGCTATTTATTTACTGTTGTTATGTTACATTGTGACATCTTTTTTCTAACCTTAACCAAGTAGTCGTGTCGCCTTAACCTAACCAATCATTTCACAGCGTTAATCACGTAGAATTGTGCATTTCAGATACAAGGCGGATAAGATGTATTTTTGGTTCCTAAAAGTTGAAATTCAATTGTTTCATTGGTTTGCAGGTAAGTACAATGGCACTATTGTTTTGGTTGCTATAGGACGTGTGCAGACTGCTCCTTTGTGCTGAGGGGGGCAGGTATGGTGGGGATGGGCAGCGGGCTTGCGAGGAGCCGCTCTGCAGATGGTCAGAGCAGTGGGGCTCCTGGCAGCTGCCCTGTTTAAAAGAAGTGCCCAAAGCAGCTGCCTCTTATACCATTCAGGTAGCAGAATGGAACGCCTTCTGGAGTATCACCACTGTAAACCATCTTCTAATCATACACTGAGATACTTTGAAGAATATGCCATGACTGACTTTTCAACAATTGCTTTTGAAAAAACATCCACCAACTCTCATGTGCTCATATGTCGACCATGAAACATTCACTTAATACTGAAAATGCCAGAAAAACAGGGCAGCATGCACAAACAAGACTCACCCAGGAGACCCCTGTTCGTGTAACCAAAAGTCAATGTTGACATATCGTGTTCCTTGAGATATGGTGTGACATCATATTCACACCAGAGTCTCACATCAAATTCAAAGTTGTCACAGCTGTGGGATCAAAAGATTGTTAGATAAACCTGTTTATAGGCCAAGTCTGGAATGAATCCAATGAAACCCCCACATCTTAACAAAAATGGCCGACAGTGTTAAAGGGCTGTGGACACCATGGGTGCAATCGGCATTAATGAGCTACGCTTCTTATACAATTAACAGCATGATGAAGCATCATTAAGGTCGACAACCCATAGCTCTATACGGAACACCACAGCAGGTGCAACCCAAACTCATTACTGCAAAGAGAGCCTGCACACTTTGAACACATCACGTACCGCACACACTCAACCATACGCTGTGGCTGATGACGTTCTCTTCTGGGGAGTGACTTGCAACACATCATTTTTAGCAGTCGGCGCTGTGACAGGGATTATTAAAATGGATGAGTCCACCACATAGAGGTTGCGAACTGAAGGTACAAGTCGCAGCTGGAAGATCCACCAGGGGCGTTGTAGCCAGCAGGCAGCTGTTGGCCCGGCAACACGTTGGACTGTCAATGCTGGTATCACACAGTAGAACAGGCATAACATCTGCACCATAGACAGAATAACGGTAGATGTGACGTGTTCAAATTACTTGCCATGGAAACTATGCTGCCAGTGGCTTATTTTGCCTTTATAATCATATTTTTTACATCAATACACCAATACTGTTTTTAAAAAATGGAGCGGAGCCGGCGTAATGCAAGTTTCGACCCGCGCAGCCTTGCGCTGGGTCAGTTTGGCAGTTTGGTGGCAGTTTCTTTCGCCTGCGCCAAGATGGGTGTGGCGGTGCAGAAGGGGGAGGCGCCACAGATTCAGCTTGGCGTAGCGGAAGTTTCGTGGCAAAAAGCCTCACCTCGCCGAAAGCCCGCCAGCTCCAACCTGGTCTACTCTCGGCGCAAATAAAGTCCATTCATTCAAGGCGAATCACAGCTGGCGGAGTGGAAGTTTGGCTGACGGCGCGCAGTGCGCACACGTCACCGAGACCTCACAGGCAGGTTTCCACAGTTCCAGGCACATTTAAATGCAATAAATAATCACAACAAACACTATTTAATGCAACTAATTGAATCAACACGTGAATTTATATCTATATAGATTGTCCCGTCACATCTGACGTCAGATCAAAGGCGGATGGCACGTGTAACGGAAACTCAGCCTCTCGGACCAAAACATCTCCCTCTCTCTCTCCTATTTTTTATAATATCGGCATTGTTATTATTATGATATGCACGCACAGCGCGTGATGCGCGTGGTGGGAGCGCCGGCGCTGCTTCTGTCAGGTGAGGAGAGGAGCTCATTTGATTGGTGAAGATCTGAATCGGCTGTATTAATCCCAGTCCACGCCTCGTCTCCTCCTCGTCTCCCACTCACGCCTTCTTCTCCTCCCTCTTTCCCACTTGCGCGGGTGGGAGTGACGGGAGGTGTGCCTGCGCGAGCCTGCGCGGTGCACGAAACTTGCAAAGTCCAGGCGGACACACCCCGTTGGCGTGGCGCAGGTGCGCTGAATGCTGACTGCGCCTGGTCTACGAAACTAGGGCCCAATGAGTGTAAGACAACAATGTCTGTCTAGAATAAACAAAAAAAAAATGAATCAGGCTTCCAGTCATGACGATAATTTAATAACTGAATTTATATTGCAATGATTTTATTTAGATGACAATGAATGTTTTATTTTAAATTTTGCCAACATTTTTTGCAAAATTGTAAGTCGGGCCCGATAGTGTGCAGGATTACATGTGATAACTATATTACTTTAGTGTAATTTATCCAGTATTGTCTCAAGGAACTATGACGAAGGTTCAGTCTGTGTGTTGCCATGTTTGATCTGGTTGACAGAAGACTGATTTCACTGTAATCCCCTCAGGGAGACTCACCTGATCTGGTGAGAGGATATTGCAGGTGTGGTTTATAGCCTAATGAGCCCAGCCGGCTCAGGTGTGCTGCATCGCTGACGAGGTCTTGGCTCCAGCCATCGATTGCCTGGAGAAAAAAAAGGGAAAGCACAGCCACCAACGAGGGCCAAGACAGGGCAGACCCCGAGGTCACGATATGTTGGCAGATTTATTAGATAAAGAAGCTAGCAGCCAGCCTAAGAAAAAGAGCTGAGAAAGTGATGCAAAATGTTGTTGTAGGTATTGGAAAATGGCAAAAAGACAGAACCTGCAAAAGGTAGACTAAGAGGCTGCAGCACAATCAGAAACTCTAAGTATGCAGGTCAATATGCCTCACCAACAAATCGAGCTCCAAGCACCACTAATTATGTTTCGGATCATCTGGGCAACAGAGGCAAGGGATTTTAGCAAAGTTCCCTCCTTGTCTGTTTTCTGTACTTCAGTGGATGTGATTTGTCATGAGATGGCGGTGGATTGTAAACTGATGGCCCCGCACCCTGATAATCTGACATTACTGGATATTCTTACCCTAAGGAATCTCACTCCTACAGCCTCAACCTAACCAACCTTACCAATGAAAGCAATGAGTAAGAGAGACAGTGGTGGGTAATGCCTTTGTCAGGAGAAAGGGTTGGGTTTTGTTAGTTTTGTAGTTAATTGTTGTGGTATCATTAAGTGGTAAACAAGATTTTTTGAGTGGTCCCATAATCTAGCAAACATTAGAAAATCCTTCATAGACAATAATTGATGGGCCTAGCTATATGTGGGCCGACCAAAGCACACCTATAGCTTTTTTTTTATCAATCAAAGTTGCAATCTGGCAATCGAGTAAAAGACAACAAATAGTGTTTTCACACATAATGTCCCATTGTAATTGTTATCTACTACATAATGTCCTATATTTCATATAAATAGGTTTCACTTAGACAGTGTACACTTCACATAATGCACACTGTTGTTGTGTGTTGCTCCCCACCACATTTTATGAAGTCAGTTTGCATGCCCATTTTGTCTGGATGTAAGACATGTGAAGCAAACGTGTGTTTGTAAATGATCAGTCATTATTATCCACCAGGAGAGTGGTAAAATATTGAAAGAAGCACATACTAATGAGAAACAAAACCCATTATACCTTTTTACGCTATTTCATCATAAACACAGGCGCCTAAAGACAAGAGGCAAACAAGCGTGGAATAGCAGCTGGAAAAATCAAACCGCATGGTTATGACTGATCAGAGCTTTCCCTCGGCGTAGGTGAGACAAAACGCCCAAGCTTGAAGATGCATTCCTCGCTCGCAGGCCGGCGGTTATGAGCGGAAGGAGCAGCTGAGCGTTTGAAGGTGTTTCACAGGGAGCTATTCTCCAGCCCTGTGAGGCGGGCAGAAAGTGTTTCTGATCTCCTGTTACACTTCATTTGAGTCTTTGAATGCATTCAATGGATGTAATTGTTCTGAGGCTGAGGAATAATGGGATCACTTAGAAATGGAATACAATGGTAATTTAATATACCG
Source organism: Eutrigla gurnardus (assembly GCF_963514095.1). Lineage (NCBI taxonomy): Eukaryota > Metazoa > Chordata > Actinopteri > Perciformes > Triglidae > Eutrigla > Eutrigla gurnardus. The sequence continues at coordinate 17,642,810 of NC_139927.1, forward strand.
TGTGTGTGCGTGTGTGTGTGTGTGTGTGTGTGTGTGTGTGTGTGTGTGTGTGTGTGTGTGTGTGTGTGCGGGCTGCCTTGTATCCAGTTACGTCTTTCAAAGATCTTCCAGTTTCTCCAGGCTCGGTATTGATTTGTAACTCCATCCTCTGGCCTCCAGTCTATACACACTGATGGGCCGTCTGGTTTTTCAGTCGGCTCATTTGTTATGTTCCTCACTGACGTGTTTGTCCAAAAGAAGAGAGTCTGGGGAGGGGGGTTGGAGGGGGGGAAATAGGATTGCTACTAGGGAATGAGCAGAATTAACCATCAGAAGTGACGGCGATTTTAGAGCTCGGAGAATGACTTTGTTTAGAGTGATAACTTGACTTATTTTGAAGGACAAAGGACAGGGTGACGTGTGTGGACCTATTTATTCAGCTTGGGCAAAATTGATCACAATAACATGAATAGTTCTATTGACATTTGTGATCAAAATAAATAATCAATTATTTTTTTTTGTTTTGTTTATAGTGCACTACTATTGTCAAAAATCATAATAAATGCATGAAATGAAATGTATGTTTGCATGTCAAATATACTGTTGTACACTATAAAGTTTGAATATTTATATCCTCTGTTTATTCCTAAATGTAATCACTTTTGACCAGATACAGTGATTACATTATGTGTCCCAATTACCCAGGTGAAATGAATTCATACATAACATTTGTTTGGCGCTATAAAAGATATTTGAATAAGTATAGAGAAGCATAAAGTGCCTCCAGCACCATCATCTCAAAATTATACTTCCGTACAGTACTTGAGGAAACGTATTTAGCCACTTTCTAACACCGATTAGCAGGCAGCATTAGCATCTGTTTGGAGTTATGTTTGTGTCCACCTGGTCAGCATCCAGAGAAATGCTCCATTACGTTTGCTGTTGGTTCTTTAGGTTTATCAGAACATTTACACTGAGAACAGCTGCCTGCTGCTGCTGGATGAGCTAAAAGAAGCCGCCAAATAATGACTGAGAGATGTATTTTCTGCGTGAGTTCATCACTGCCAGCGACGCCTTTAACGATACACGTTGTCATCTGATCCATCGTCGATTGACAGTTTTGATGTTTTCTGATGCACACCAAAAAAAACACCAACACACGCTGGCGTCTCTCTCTCAATCTGATGCCTATTTCCACAGCAAATTATCTTTCCATATTAGCATACAGTATAGCGCTCATTACACGTGAAATGTTTTCAAAGAGATCCTGTTGCGCGGAGCCACTCATGTCTGTATTTAGAGACTCTCAGCTTGCTGTGCATCCTACGCATATATCCTACTTCAACGCTGATTGTATAACAAATAAGCTGACTTTTTCAACTTCCCCGGCAACTCGGCTTCAGATAGGGGAAATTTGCATTAATTAGATCGGCTCTTTGAGTAGCGTGAATATGCTGCAGGATGAATATATTAAAAAGGAGTGTTGAGACATGCTATAAATACTAAACAACATTGTTTTTCATAACTGATAGACATATAGAGGGGTAGAGATGGTGCCTGTGTTTGTTTACAAAAAGTGGTTAGTTCAAATAAAATTACACATTAAGAAATTCTCCTTTTTGTAATGAAAAGTACCTGTTGGAGCTTCTTCCCTCTCAGTGGAGTTATTTCCCTGGTTTCAAGGATTTTAATTATGAATGTGCCTTTTAGGTCATGGACAACGTACAGTGGTCAAACGAATCAGCCATTTAAAGCACATAATTATAATTTTAGCTCCTTCCAGCACTGGTTATGTAACTGCATTAGGCAAATATTCAGGCTTCAAAATCACGTGTGCATTAACATGAATTTCCCGCTTTTTTGTGTTGCTTAGCACCACTTTTAAAATGAATGTATTTCAACTGTAGGCCTACATTGTTCGTGCATTGTTTTCAGTCAGTCAGGACGAAATTGCGCTACAAAACGAAAGTTAGAGCTATGACCTTGGATGATGGAATGGTGACACAGAACGTGTCAACCACCTCACATAAGGTACATGAGGCGGCACCTCCAAGATGAGGTGTAAAGATATGACTCAACATACAGTATAGGGGGATAAATCACAAAATAGACTTAAAAGAGACTGCAAGTCCACGTGGTCTCCAAAGCTGCCGGCTAGACTAGCGACTTGTGGAGTCAATGGTGTGAGGTTTATGGGATAATAATGATATAAGTGAGATTATAATGACAGCTCTTATCATCATAGCGACACTTCACCAAAATAGCTTGTGAGAGTTAAAAGTATCCACATCTCCTCTGTAGGCCGGGGTGTAAGAGTCATGGTGACATGTGTCATTATCAACGACAGGATCGTTACCATTTGTCAATTCACATCGTCAGCGAGCGCTTGCATTGTGACGCACCATTTGATATATTGCTGTTGAAGCAGCGCATACTGTCCTTTACCAGATTTTATGAGCAAGCATTTTTTTCCCCTAAAGCCAACATCAGCAGAATACAAGCATCAGAGACATACCTCAGCATTTCCTTGTAAACGTCAAATTCTCAACATCAGTCTCCTCAGGCATGTCACGCAGCGTTATTACGGGGATTAAATCTCGGCAGCTTTATGATTATTGTATAGCCACATGTCATAAAAAAGGCACATTTGTTTCCCACTGGTGATATAAACCTATTTTAATTAAATGTGGTATTTGCAGTGGAGCAATGCATCATGATACACTTGATTGCCGTGGAGGTTTTGAGATGCAGGAAGCAAAGCCTTAGTTTTAGACGCAATTTTTCAAATATCTCAACGCAGAATCTGTGAGAGGTGCGTTAACATCACACCGCAGCGATGCAAAGTAGCAGCTATTCTGAGCTTTTGATGAGTCAGTGAGGTCACCCTACAAAAAAAACCCAAAAAAAAACAAAAAATCCACCTGAGACAGACAGCTGTGTCGGTGCTGGCGGGCTTCCTTCTGCACCGCCGAACAAACAGCAGCATATGAAAAGAAAAGCCTCGCTTCAATTATGCATGTGTTCAAATGAGGAGCTTGCAGTGTCGGCTCCTTTGCTTGCATATGCAAAAACAGCACACTGGATCGCATGTCTTCAAAGACCTTGCTTGTCAAGTTCTCCTTACATGTCCCATCAAGCTAGATGTAAAGATGGTAAATCATCCACACACACTTTAAACAGCAAAGGATCATTAAGGCTGCTTTTGGGGTTCCTCGGTTTGCCGTGTCTGAGGGGCTTGTGGGTAGTTTATCAGGTTCCACAAGAACCCTTTTGGATGCTTCAAAGCACCATTTCTAAACCGTCTGAGGTTCCTCAAGGAGCTTATTTGGGGTTTTTAGGCATCTTCTTGCTACTGCTACTACAACTACTACAACATCAAATTTAATTTGATGAAAATGTATTAAATGCTTTTGTTAAATAAATTAAGATTCATAATAAAACAATGCAGTTTGATTAATAATAAACATTAAGTAAAAAACATAAAAGACACAAATGTGCAAAAGTAGTAATGAAATGACAACATCAATCGAATCACATTCACTCTAAAATTAACGGTTAACTCTTGCATATCAAGTCAATTTCAATTAATCAAAGTCTGAACTTGTCAAGAAATATATATTTTATCACATCTAATTGATTATTCTAAGGACATTAATGTCATGCAATATGTTAAGTAGTCCTACTTAATAAGTGCTTCATAATATAAGATACTGTGAATGACTCATGTCAAGACGGCTGACATATTTGTAATTGCCATGGGGTGATTGGGGGTCACGTCCCACTAATTAAAAATGAAAATGCATTCCCCATAAATCTGTAATTGACGGACACATCAGCAGCTCTCTCAAAAAGCTCAAAGAAAAGCCAATATTTAGTGTTAAGCTGACAGAATTGCACTGTGTGCTGTTCCCCGAACTCCTGCTGTGAACAGCTGCGAGCAGCTCAGGAGCAAATCTAAAAGTTGTTCCTCTGCACGCCGCACACAGTTTCTCTGATACACATGTAGACAAACAGGTGTGTTTGCACCAGCAAAACAGGCTGTTTAGATCACAGCATCACGGATGCAGATTCAACATGAAACAGTGTGTAAATGATGAACACTGACCTGTGTCGCTGTGAATCCACCAGGCTGTTATTGTGCTGTTGGTCAAAATGCAGACACAGTCACAAGTCTGAGTCCTATATGACGGAGTATTAGGGCCACTGTATAAAAAAAAAGAAGAAAAAAAAGTGGGACCGAGAGAGGTGCGCAATATTCAGAGAAAAAAAGTCCCAAATATGTAACTTTATAAAGTCGCAAATTTACTAGTTTAAAGTCTTTGCTACTTGATTACAATGCTAACAACTGGGATTTATGCTAGCTAACTTCCCATGCATTTCGCTTTTCTCTAATTAATACATCACAACGTGTGACAACTCTTTGTTAAGGTCCTAAGGGTGATGGCTGTTGATGGATATCGTGGGTTAATTTTATATGGGCCAAATTATCATTTTATGGGTGTTTATTGTTCGGGCAGTTGGGGTACATGATAGCAGTAGCTTTCACTTGTTGTCATAGCAACGGCAAACATCCAGTATTAGTGATCCAAGCAACTTGTTTATTATGGCTATATGCACATGTGAATATATGCCAAAAGGAAGGAGGCAAGAGAGGGGGGCAAGTAGAATCCTGTGTGCATCGGGGTGGCTATTTTGTTTGAAAATCTATGAAAACCAGGAATTAAAGTTTTTATTTGCAAATTAACGTAGAATTCTCAAAACTACAACTTTAATCTCAGAGAATATCAAAGACTTTTCTCAGAATATAGCTCCCATACCCTGGCTCCGTAATTTATTATTATATTTTTTACCCTCAGTGGCCCTGATATGCTATCGTAGATTAGCCACCCGATTAAAAAAAAAAACAACGATGCTTCAATTTTTAGGTGGTGCATAACATTTCTAAAGAAAAAGTAAACACAGTTATACCTCCATGCAGCCTGGTGGGTATATGTGTGTTAGAAATGTGCTTAAGTTGCAAAATAAATTCCTGAGAAAATCATCTACTTCAGTGGTTCATCCCCCAGAGGTCACGTCTTGTGTAAACACACCCGGTGTCCTCACCTCTTTATTTGATGATTGCCAGACATCTGATGTTAAAGTCACTCATGCTTGTAGACATAGTCTGGGACTATGAACTGAGAGTGTTTTGACAGGCTCATAATATATCTCTCTGTAGTGCTTGGCAGCGCCGATCAACAATAAACATGCCTGGGTGCCTGCTGTAAGCTATTTTACAGCTCTTGATTTTGCTAATACATTTTGGGAGGAAAGACACTGCCTGCATGATGTTCAACACTTTGCTGTCTGGAAAGAGAAAATTGAACTTTGTTAATGGGCCTTGGGTTTGCCTTGTGCTGTGACCTTGCAGTAAAGGAGAGATGTGTGTGTGAGGAGGATGCTGAGAGGAGAGCTACACCTACACGTGTCCCCAGGCTGGGAGTTAGCTGTAGAATGGAATACAGTGGTACAATGATGGATACATATTCAATTATATGTTGATGGAAACATTTTCCCCAGGTATGATAGCATCACATGGTCTAGTCCAGTGGAGAGTGGGGTCAGACTGGTACAGTAGATGGTTCACAATGAGATCCCAAGCAAGTCAAGAAGTTCCTATTTTAAGCCCCGTTCCCTCTAACATCTGGCTTCTGTCTTCAGTGGGAAAGGTTACAATCAGCATTCGTACCCGGGACAAATGACTCCGTGGCAGTCACGGGTATTTATCGGCTCCAGCTCCATCGCCGGTGATGGAAACACGACACCCAGCGTGGACACGCACATTTTTTACCCATTTCTTTTCTTTCCTTGTAAATCTTTGTGATCTCAACCACGAATTCCGCCCGTCTCCGTCAAAGCAGCACTCGAGCACTGTTGCAAATTAGTCGGTTTGAAAGAGAGACAGAATACATGCGTCTGTACAGAAGCTAAAGGATGCCTCGGTGCAAACATTTAATGTGTATATAGTGTCGCAGCTCTTTGTCAATCCATTTTATTTGTCTTTGTAATAAGAAAGACAAGAAAAGGAAAACATAAGATAACAAAGAAATAGTCATAACAATACATTTTTGATAATATATTGTATTGTTGTCTTCGAACCCCAAATCCAGCAGATTGCAATATTTCACAAGACCAAAATGTATGGGTTAATTTCCATAGATTCCCCATCATTCCCCACAAAATTTGGGATGAGAGATTCATTTATATTTAGCATATTGGGAGTTATAAGCTACTGCATCTGTATTTCTGAAGCCATATTCTCTCTAGCTCCAGTTTAATGTGGTCCAGTACAAATGCCCAGCTGTTAGTCAGTATCAATCACACTTTCCAAACTCTTTTGTATTAAACTTTTAAAAAAACTCTCTTTGAAAACTCCCTGTTGCCTCACTGCTAGCACTCATAGCACTGTTAGCACCGTTAGCTGCAAACTGCCAGCTCCTCTGTCCCCATGTTGTAGACGCAATATTATGCTCTGAATCTTTAATGAATCTGACCATATTTTTCTTTGCAGGTCCAATCTAATCTGCATGTATCCAATTATGTACCAAAATATGTACCATTGATAATCAGGTGAAATATAATTTGCATGTGTTCATTATCGTTTTTTGGATTAGAATTGTCATTCTTTGTTTCCTTGTGGTCACAACATTTTGGTCAATTCTTTTAAAATCCTGCAAAGGCAATTACTTAAAAAGACTGATCTTGTAAATCATTTGCTTTTAAGATCTAAAACAAACTCGCTGTATTAGCCTATCATATGAATAAAACTTTTATTTTATTTTTTGTGAATACAAAATAGTCTTCCCTGGTCCTCCATACAGTGGGACCCTTTTTGTCATTGCAATCACTGCAATCATTCACTACAAGGTTCTATGTTCCACCATGTATAATGAACCCCATGTTATTATTTAACAATCAAGGACAAATGTACAATCAAATGTATGAATACTGTAGCAAATCGGAAATAATCTACGCTGTTGATAGGGGACAACTGGATGCCAGTACTGAGAACGATGGAGTTATATAATTGTTTCATGTTATCCATATTCATGCGATGCAGGGTGAATCATCCCCCCAGGTAGCGTGTATGGTGGTGTGGCATGAATCAAAGCAGGTTTTATATCTGGGCACAACTATAATGTCACTGTTATGTTTTTGCCACGTTTCCTCATGCAAAACCTCCACAACAGCTGGATCTGCATGCATATGAGTAGTTTGTGAATCTGTGTGTGTGTGTGTGTAAATGCAATGTTAAGATTTGCCTTCCAATAAACCATCTGATGCAGCCTGCAGCTTTCAACTTTTGTGGATTTACATGGCCCCTAGGGTCGGGGGAGGGGGGGGGGGGGACGAAGACCCCCAGATTATGATGCCATAAATCTGCTAAGTGCCGTTTTTTTCCCAGGCAATGAAAGGGTTGATTTATACTGACATAATTGCCAACAGCGTAAACTACTTGAAGAACCTGAAGATCACTAAATCTTGCATGGAACCATTTACCATCTCTCAGCATCCGTGCCTCCACACTAATTCTGCTTCTTAGTAACAGGAGATAAGAGGAACATGACACTCTCTGATGTTGGGAGAGCTTTTGACATGCACCACATACACAACGTTGCATGCTATCATTTTAAATTAACAACAACCATGCCTCAGCTGTTTGGACACAGTTCAAGACCTCCGAACATCATCACCGGGGTTTTGAACAAACAGCCAAAGCTTCAAATCTCTCCAGTCCTCTGCTGAGTCAGCGCGTTAAGCTAGGCTTGAAAAATGATAGACAAGCAAGAGTGTGCTTGATTAGAAAATGAAGTAATAATTGAAGTAATTACTGAACACATCCAATGATATCTCCTTTTAAAGAAATACTTCAATGTCACTCTCCAGCTGGAGTCGGGATGTGGTTAGCTAGTGGAGCAAAAACACTGGAAGAACACTATGGAAGCCCTGGGGGTCATAGTGATTTTTATTTTATTGTTTTAGAGTTATACTGGTCATTAAAAAACCATGACCGTTCATAGAAATATTTCATAGAGAAATCTAAAAATTCCATCATGTTATACCTTGGACATTAGTTTGTTAACTGAGATAATTCAATGCCTTTAGTTAATTTAGCCTGTCCACTATCTCATGGGAGGAATTCATTAATACTAATAAAAATTGGTATGATACAATATCTTACACATAGTGATGATATCCCATTTGTTTCACTGACTTGTGCTCAGTCACTACGATTGTGGCAGCTTGCTCTTTCCAAACACTGTGACTGCTTGGAGTCCAAATCTTGATTTCAAAGATTTGTTTCAACTCTCTGTTGTTTGATTCCTTCTCAGCTGTAAAAGGTTAAGCAACTGAAAATGCAACAAATAACTGAAGCCTTAACCTTGAAGTTGTGGTATTTACTCTGGCGTGTGGCTTTTCACAACATTTTTATAAAAGTTTTGTATATTTGCATCTGAGCTATACGCTAAAAGCAAACTGTTACCGTTGTTTGTCTTCCCTGTTCAGGCAGACTAAAATACATCTAAAATGCCAAAGTATCACTTTTACAGAGAAAAGCTGCCTCCTGAAGCAGCTAAAGCAGGCCAGCATGTCTGCCTGTGTGATTCATCCCCCAACAGTAGACCCCTTTACAGGAAGGCCATGTTGGGAGACAGCTCCCCGCTCCCTAAATGTGGATCAGCAAGACTAATATTTCGCTGATTGCTTTTATTTGGGGGGAAAATAGGCCTGAAAACGTGAAAAAGTGGTGTGCTTATTTTGCTCGCAGCACTTTACCACCTACTTGAATCATCCATTCCCATCTGTGAGCCCCATATTATAGGACAAACCTGTGTGTGACTGCCCCACATGGGTATTTATATACACCAGAGAGAACTGATGGATGAATTTCAGATGTGCTTCCCAGGAGTCTGAGGGGATGTTTCCATTTCTAGACCTGGGGGGGGGGGTGCTGAGGGTGGCCCTTGGGAATAAAGTATCTGAGGTGCCCGTGCTGCAGTTTCCATTCGATTACCTCACCTCAAATTGGTGCTGTTATTCTAACAGCCTTCGGTGCACGTTTTGCATGAAACAGTGCAAACGCGTTAACATTATAAAAAAAAAAGAAAAGAAAAAGTGTTTGAAAAGGCACACATGAATGAGAGGACCCGACAGCTGCAGACAATTATTTTGCTATCACATCACTAGGCTGTAAAGTGCGCTGCGGCCCAGGGAAGAAGGAATACAGTGTGCAGCGTTACGCCCACTTTGTTCTCCTTTATTTATAACCTACACTTTGATTTGTTTCAGCGTCATGCGCACTTTAACGGGACCTGAGCTGCGTTATCTGCCATTCTGAGGGTCGCAGTCATTTCACAGCACAGCCAGCTCCATCTTGCAAGTTTCTGATGCAATGAGATTCCAAAATATATTATATAAACGCACTCCCAGACAGGGGGAATCACACACAGCAAGAACACTTCTTCATTATATGGCTGGAAACCCAAAGGGACACTCACAGACAATGTGTTAGAGACAGTCTAACAGGCTTACATGTTCTTCGTCTGCAGAATGGACTATTAAAGGCTCAATTTAATTTTTGGAGCTAGAAGAAGTGCAGTCAGATCTCTGCCAGGTGTGTCATCCCCTCTTCTCTCAAACAAAGACAAGTTGAATCACACTCGATTGTCCCTCCGAGCTTCCTTGTTTGTGACTCAAGGACACTAGGTCTTTGGGCCCTAGTTTCGTAGACCAGGCGTAGTCGGCGCGCAGTTGAAACTCCGCGCCTGGACTTTGCAAGTTTCGTGCACCGCGCAGGCTAGCGCAGGCACGCCTCCCGTCACTCCCACCCGCGCAAGTGGGAAAGAGGGAGGAGAAGAAGGCGTGAGTGGGAGACGAGGAGGAGACGAGGCGTGGACTGGGATTAACACAGGCGATTCAGATCTTCACCAATCAAATTAGCTCCTCTCCTCACCTTTAATGCGTTAGGGGAGGTTCAGTGTAAGTTCCGTCACTTGACAACCCAATGACAGAAGCAGCGCCGCCGCCCCCACCACACGCATCACGCGCTGTGCGTGCGTATAGTCATAGTAATTATATTGCCGATATTATATCACTATAGAAATTGTAGGCACATTTTAGGCATGGCTATCACAAAGCAGGGTCAGGGTGCACAGCAGTAGACATAATAGACGAGCCGGCCGGGCCATTCATCATCATCATCACCGTCTTCATCATCTGCGCTCCACAGCTGCACCGGATTCCCCGTCCAACACCAGAACGGTGGGACACCGGGACCTCATGGGCAGCTCAGACCAGCTGCAGCCGCGGTTCCAGCTCGCGGCAAAGTTGCGCGTTTCCACGGACACAACAGGCTGCCGCGCGATAACAGGCAGAGATGTTTTGGTCCGAGAGGTCCAAGTTTCAGCTGTGTTAATTCAGTCAGGCTAAGTTTCCGTTACGCGTGCCATCTGCCTTTGATCTGACGTCAGATGTGACGGGACAATCTATATAGATATAAATTCAAGTGTTGATTCAATTAGTTGCATTAAATAGTGTTTGTTGTGATTATTTATTGCATGTAAATGTGCCTGGAACTGTGGAAACCTGCCTGTGAGGTCTCGGTGACGTGTACGCACTGCGTGCCGTCAGCCAAACTTCCACTCCGCCAGCTGTGATTCGCCTTGAATGAATGGACTTTATTTCCGCCGAGAGTAGACCAGGGCTGCGTTTCAATAACAGTTTGAGTCGCCCTCGCTCACTTGCCCTCAGCCCTTGCTATGACGTCACACGGAGGCCACTTGGAGGGCGGAGGGAAAGAGGGCGGAGGGGGAGTGAAAGAGGTAAATGGAACACACCTGCCCTCGTTCACTAACAGCCCAGACAATCATGGATCAACCACACGTTGTTGGAGTAGCGCTATACTGCCTATTCCAAATTACACAAAATATGCGGAGACTCATTTCATTGAGACGAAGACGTATTCTGCACTTGATGGCAATACGTCGGCTTATATACTTACACTTGTAAACGGTGGGCTCTGCCATTACTCTGCAACAGACAGTCTAACTGCACAATTTAAGAAAATGAATTAAATTTAATTCATTTTCTTTCTTCTTCTTCCTTGGTGGTGAATAGACAGCAGACAATGGTGTTTGAGGTTCATTATCGCCACCGCATGGACATATTTTTCGTGCACCACTGCAATGCATTGTGGGTGATATACAGCTCTGAAGTGGCCATCGTTGTTCACTCGATCACTCAGCCCTCAAGGGTCGATCTCACGGAGTTCACTTCAGCTGTTCAGAGAAATGGAACAGCCCTTAAGATGGCGGCGGGGATTCCCCCGAGGGCAAGTGCTTAGGGCAAGTGAGCGAGGGCAACTCAACCGGTTATTGAAACGCAGCCCAGGTTGGAGCTGGCGGGCTTTCGGCGAAGTCTCGGCGAGGCTTTTTGCCACGAAACTTCCGCTACGCCAAGCTGAATCTGTGACGCCTCCCCCTGCTGCGCCGCCACACCCATCTTGGCGCAGGCGAACCACCAAACTGCCAAACTGACGGTGCGCAAGGCTGCGCGGGTCGAAACTTGCATTGCGCCGGCTGCGCCACCCTGCGCCGCCCTGCGCTGCGCCACGAAACTTGGGCCCACAGTCTCACAATGCACAAAAACTGTTAAATAACAGAAAACTAAGACTGGTGAGTTAATCAACAAAGGGCTTAATTTTGCACTCTGTTTCTCTAATTTAAGCAAAATTAGAATTGTTCCACGGTGGACATTTTTCCCCCTAATGTACAATAATAGCAGTTCTCCACACCTGAGCCAGAACTCACTACAGATTTGTGCACCAGATTACATTAGATCATTATTATGATCTTACAGTACTGTACTGGTGTTTCCCTGGCTCATAAAGACGCATGTTAGTGATTCTAATAAATTAAAACATGACAATTGTACTGTTTTCATATAACAGGGGTGCCATAATAATTAATTGCAGGTGTTAATGTTTTTAGAGGTTCAAATCAGATCAGATGTTATTCCTTTAATTTATTCATGTTTTAATGTGAATCTTTCATTCTTGTGTTGCTTTTATCCCTTTCAAAGTTCAGTCAAAGGAAAGAAAAATATGTTGAATCGGTAGAGAAACCCTTTGATTTATGAACATTTTGCAGACATGTTCAATGCAAACATCCCGTTGTTGTCTTGTGTTCCTGTCCTGTGCTAAAATGACAGAACACATTATGTATGCCATTTACAAAGGATCATGATCAAACTGAAGTCACTGAAAGACAGTGGTGATCTCTTATGGAGACTAAATGAGACGAGAAGCATTACGTCCTCTATGTCAACTCTCACACTGTACTGTAAAGATAGTCATCAGTGCAGCAATAGCATGGACCCTCTCTCTTTATTTTCACATGGTTGCTCCATCAGCGGGCTTAGCGGCATCACTTTGCTGTCCACGGGTGATTACCTGGCTGACCAGCAGCGGTGTCAGAGTGACAGGGCCAGACTCTGTGCCGAGGAGACGAGGGGATCAGGGCTTAGAGGGAAGTTGCCATGCCTATAGCCGACAGTAATCCTGGATCACAGAGTTAGCTCCGTTAGTTTCTCCCACTCACTGCAGGGATTTGAGACACTGAGCTGACCACTCTGATGAAACACTTGCAATATCTGGGGACTGACGGAGACCTGGCAGGAGGACGGGTTACTGGGGGTTGACAGGAAGGAGTGGGAGGGATGGACATGCAACAACTGACAGCTCTGATGGAGATGTCCATTGTGACTTTCTAATGAAACCAGAGATCGTGCCGGCCTAATTAACATTATTTCCATGTGGGCATGGGCTAATAAGAAACCTGCAAAGTGAAATGATCCTGCAGGTATCATCCACAGTAGATAAAAATACATCCAGTTCTTTAAACAAGCACACCAGCTGAGGATGGGAAACAAACTTAAACTGTATTTAAACCAGGTCGACATCAACTTTAAGTTAGACACAGTTTCTACATTTCTACTCGTCACAGCCACTGCAATGGGGTCATGTGATCATGTGACTTTGACCCAAAATCATGGGTCTTTTTCCTTCCTGTTTAGCCACAGAGACAATTGAAGAAATTGTAGATTTAGTTTTAGAGGACATTTCAAAATTATTAAATTATTAATGTACAAAATAAAATAACATTTATTGACAACTTAAGTATTAAGACAGATGTATACACCTCGGATCATTATATTCCTTTCTTAAATAATAATATTTGACCATATGTGTTCTTGTGAAGGCAACGTTATAATTAAACTAGAGGAAGCAATTTGAAGAATGAAGAATATGTGGAATATTTAAAAAAAAAATTGAAAAGCTGACATTAAACTGCATTGCTGGCTTCAAATACCCATGTTTAAATGTGTTAAATATATAACACATCCTAATTTATGAAATAGTAGACTAGTAGACTAGAGGTCTAGTATAGTGTATGAATCAGTAGATAGGTGTTTAAATTAATGGAAGAAGAGCTGAAGCAGTATGATTAGGGTTGAACTGTAATTTCAATTATTTTGGAAAAAAAAAGCCTCATAATGAGTAGAGATGGTGCCGATCGATCGGTAACTGATCGGATCGGGCCGATATGGTAAAAAAACGATCGATCGGAAATCCGATAAAAGGTTAAAATCACCGATCCGATCGCATTATATATATATTATACATGTGCTTGTGTTTGTTACATTCCGGATCCAAAGGGGGCGGTAGTGCGCCAAACCGCTGCCGCTTCAAAACAAAGAAGAAGTGTCGTGTTGTGGTCACACTGCCTGCATGCACTGCTAACATGTCAGCTATATGGCAGTTTTTTTAAATATGTGAGAGAGATATTACACACGCTAGCTGTAACACATGCAAGCGTTTAGTGCCTTGTGGGGGAAATAAAGCCAGTAGTTTTAATACTACAAATTTAATTCGGCACTTGAAGTCATTTCACGGCAGAGAACATAACGATTTCCTGCAACTGACAAGTGAAAAGAAAAAGACAACGCCGACCCCACGGGCACTGCTGCAAAAGACATTGGAGAGCACGCAGCCCTACAACCCTCGCAATGAAAAGGCCATGGGAATCACTAGAACAGTGATGGAATTCATCTGCATTTGCATTTTGGCATATTGTTTTCCACAGTGCCACTGCTGCTATGAAGGAATATTGAAGTTACTGTTATGCAATAAATAAAGGTAATCTAGTAGTATAAATAAATAATTACAAGGTTAACATAAATGAAAGAATAGGCCTTTGCATGAGTGGATGAATTAATGGGGAAAAAGAGTAAAATAATCTAAATATTAATAATATTGTCGATCGGTTCTGATGGGTAATCGGATCGGTGAGGCTTTAGGTGATCGGTGATCGGTATCGGTCCCAAAAAACCTGATCGGACCATCTCTAATAATGAGCTCTCTGTTGGGATAGTTTCTCTATGGGGATTAAATTTTTTTGGGGGGGGAGGGGGGGGGGCTTGTACTGAGTTCCCTGTAAAGACACAGTTACATTTTAGGGCTTTGATTTTGAAAAACTAGATCCATCCGGTTTCCTGTTGCATTGAAATTGTTTTTATTTAAAAATAACAAGACAAGAGTAAACACAGGTGTGGTTGATAATTGGTTGAATTATGGTCACATGTATTCCAATTAAAGCCAATATGCACAATACCAGGGCCCTAGCCCAGCTAAATGGAACAGGGCCATAATTAAGTGTATGTATTACACCTGTGTTTAACCGGCCTTGACATGTCAAAGTGGCTGCAGTGAACTGTGGCTGCTATTGTGCATTCTGGCTCACTGTCATGGCTTACTGGGACGCTTGATGGAACTGCGCCAAACAAATTAATTTCACCTGTTTTTATTCTACTATAACAAGCCAAAATGTCCGTCATGGGTCAAGGTCTGTTGTGAGAGCGGACAGTCCTGATTGGAAGATAACGTTTAAGGAAATCAGGTGTCCATTTCCAAGTTTGTAAGTCATCAGAAGGACCTTAAAGTCCGGTCTGATATGGAGATGAAGGGAAGTTGGTGTAATATGCTCAAATGTTAACATTCAAGCTGCAGCATTCTGAACCATTTCAAGACATTAAGTACTATTGCTGCCTTTTAAATTTGAAGAAAAACAAACAATAATCCATGAAAAATGTGGACCATTGATCGGTTTGAATGGAGTTTCAACTCCAAAACATAAATAAGTGGAGAAAAAGACTGAAAATGTCCAAGTCCTGCATGCGTGTGTGTATCTGCGTGTCTGACTACACCAATTAGTTAACCACAATCAGCTGTGACCCATCCAGCTGCAATTAGAGGTTGCCATGGTGATTGTGACTCCTCTATCAGACACTAAACTTTTTACACTGAGGATGTAGGACTCTCACATGAATACACGTGTGTGATATTTGTGTGTTTGGTGTCAGAAATGTGAGCATTGGGATTTGAAAAGCTCCTCTCCACTATAACTGGCGTCAACCATGCTCTGAATATTCAGTCCGAAACAGTCTAATGTCATTTGAAAGTTTATAAAGTTCATAAACGATTGATTGAGCAGATAGCAATTTTACATGCATGGAAAAACTAAAAACATGACACATTTCAACATTGCGTCCACACATGTGAATGAGGAGAATTTACCAGAAAACCCGACCAAACTGCGCTTAAAGTTTTGATATTTGACATAAAAAAATGTTTCTCATATCATGTGATCGCTGGGGAAAATCTCAATAACCGTGCACACATCACTCTCTAATTGCATAACTATGTGGAAATGTGAACCAGAGTGGAAACATTTTAGAACACAACAAAGGTCACATTGACAGCAGGAACAGCAGCTCAGATAAAACAACAGTAATTCCATTGTTCTAGTGCGGTGGTTCTCAACCTGGGGGTCTCAGTCTCCAAGGGGGTCGCGAGATGAAAGCCAGATGGTTATGGAGGAGACAATAAAATGACATATTAAAAATAGATTAGACTGGAGAATGGTATTTTACACTGCGTTGCCTGTACCAGTGATATCATTTGCCTTAGAATAGATTTTATTGAGCGTGTTTGGGAGAGTCGACGTGTGCATGAGTTTGTGACGGGGGATTGCACATTGGGCAACGCTAAGAGCCGCTTAAACGAAACAAAACAGCCATCACAAGCAAAGCATTATTTATTCGCATTTATTTATTAGAGCATTCACAATAATCACTCAAAAGGGAAACAGCTGTTCACGCCTTTCTCGCTCTCTCTCTTTGATTGTCCCTTCACTTCGCCGCCGTTTCCCTTCTGGCCGTGGAAAAGGAATTAGGACGGAAACGAGCAAACTGGCTAAAAAAACACGTGTTGTGTCTTATCGATCTGGACGACGTGGCACCGACACAAGCTCCCCCTCATTTAGACACACTCATTTCACCATTTTACATCACAAACGCACGCTAAATTTATATTAATTTATGTATATATAAATGTGTTCAATAAAGGTGGTCAGAACGGTTTAAATAAAGCATTAGAAATGGGCTGAAACTCACCTTTAGTAACAAAAAAACAAGTTTTTTTTTTGTTTTATTAATGAGCTAGTTTCATAGAGTAGCTGTACAATGTTTATGTATTTGTGCTCTACGGTACTTATTATAAACAAATACCTTATTAAGAATTAACGGAGGGTCTACATTTTACTTTCTTATGCATCAGTATTGTGTTGATGTTACCATGGTTACTAAATGAGTATACAGATGGCTTTCTGGTTCGAGATGTACTTTAAAAGTAGTTCAGCTTTTCACATCATGAACATTTTTGACATTTATAGTTCCAAGTATGAGATCACGTTCAGGGATTCATAATCACTACTAATAATCACTTGACGCTGATTTAAGCACGAGCCGGTCCGCCACCTACACAGCAAAGTGCAGTAAGATACAGTCAGTCAAGTGTTGTTCGTTCGCTTGTTCAACTCTAAATCATTTATTCTCACAGCACAAGTTGCCGTGTGTACGTTCAGCTTTCATGTCACTCACGTTGTGCTTTCCAAAGTTCAAACTGCAGAATCTGACTCGTGATGTATAAAGCATGAGGCCGTGCAACATGCAGCTCTTTCACGCGTTACTTCGGGCATTATTTATCAACTCTGTACTGAGTTATCATGCCAACTGCCATCCTTCACTTTGTCTGGGTTTGTATGGGAAGAGCTTATATATTTCTGCACACATCTCTATTGAAATGTATGTATTTCTTAGAACACAGTTCTGAAGTAGATTCAGGAATGTAAGAAGCTCGGAAAAACGCCAATGATTCATGCAAATGTTCTGCTATGGACAATTAAGTCAAACTTAGCTCTCAAACTCAACCTTTAAGAAATAGTTTACAATTTTGAGAGACATAAGTTTTTGCTTCTTTTACGCTGGATGCAAAGGTCGGAGTTGATTTTATGTCTGTGCATCGTGAAAATGAAGACTGGCTAAAAACAGCCAGCCTGGCTATCTAAACAGATCTAATTATCTTCATCTGCATTAATGTTGTGACTTGTTCCTTTAACCTGTACTCAAAAATCGAGACTGTTTAACAACGAAAATTTAAATTCCTTCCATTAACATCAAGTAAACGTTTACTTCGTGGTCCTCGAGTGCAGATACACCGAACACCAAAGCTATGTCGGGTTTTGGTCGTTAACATTGAGAGCAGAAACAGTGAATTCTTCTGTCCAAGTCGGATTATTTGAAAGCCGTAGAATCTGCACTGTTTCTCTGCACAGACACGCCTCTTCTCTGGGGATCGTCAAAGGCCATTCTGGGAAATGCAGGAAATTGCTACTTGAGGTAGAAGTAGATGAGGCAGCTTCGGGGAACATAGTTCCACCAACAACGACAAAAAGAAGAGAGTAAATTACAACACTTCATCACTCCGGGGACACACTGAACATCACAAATTGATGATATCTAAGGGTGTGAGCGGATCCGCAGGTGGGTTTTTCCTTTCACCTCTGAGTCAGTAATGCATGGCATTAACCTGGATCTAACTACATTTTTTTTTTTTTTTTAGTACAAGTGGAGATAAACCACGTTCTACCGAGACCACATTTATTTTCAAGGGTCTGTAGATAATTTCTCTAAGAGCTCCCAGTTATGCCTCACCGCAGCAGTGATGACTCCATTAGCGCCACCAGGCCCATTTAACCTAGTTACCGCTCAAACAGCACATGAATGTTTCACTTCGGTGTTCATGAGGACTTCGTGTCACATTTCAGGGCCTTCTGTGAGATTAATGGCGACTGTCATAACGTGGTAATATCTACCTCTGTCCCAAGGAGGGCCCCAAACCGGAACCCCCCCCCCCAATATGTGACCAACATGAAAATGGTTCTCCAGCGGTCTTCTTTTCAAGGACATGCTGTAGTGGAGTGCCGTGGCCGCTCAGGAGCTAATGGACCTTGAATGTGGAATGTTCCAAAAGAGCGGGCTCCTCACTCCGCTGTGTGGCAGGCCCTGATTACACAAGTGACAGTCTGGACATCCAGAAGAATTACTGTGATTGTTCTGGTGGAGTCAAAGGAAGAGGGAGGGCCCGAGGGATAAATCACTCTTTATCTAGTCTATCAGATGATTCCATAGTGCGTATAGCAATAACAATTTCTCCTTGAGGACCCTTGAGTTGTGTATGCTGCACTAATACAACTCTGAGTACATCTTTTTCAGTGTAAGATGCAGTTAAGAGACCATGAGAAAGGGAAACTTACATCAGAGCTCCAGCACCCACACAGGCTTTCTTTTGGATGTGAATTAGCCTTGATTCTATCTATTACAGTGCATACTTCACTTGCATCTCTTGTGGAGGCTTTTGAAGTTTCCACTGATGCGGAAGAAAGTGTATATTTGCGATTTACGAAAAAAAAAAAAAAATTGTTATTTCTTAACAGCAAGCAGGTTCTTCTTTCCTATTTTATGCCTTTTCAACTTCAGTGTCAAGAAGTGTGCAGCTCTGCAGATCAATCATCTTCTTCCGGTCCTCTGTTGTGGAAAAATGAATCTGCCCAATAAAGATCAACAACCAGGATCAGCTTTTTCTCTGAGGTTTATTCCACTAAGTATTCTCATCTGCAGAAGAAAGAACTGTTCACCCCTGCCTTCTGATGCAAAGGTTCAGAATCAGCAGGGGCGACCCTGAGTCTAACAACGATCTCCCTTTTAAGGAGGAGGAACCATGGACAAAGGACGGATCATGTCCTATCTTACAAAGACAAGATGTACAGGCAAGGTCAAGATTTACAGAACACAGGCGTCATAGTCCTGAAATTATCTTTTGTCAATGTGGCACTCATGTTCATATCATCTACAAACAGGCATTCATTTTCGTCATAGCATAACAGTCAGAAGAGGAGATGCGGATCGACGTCTGGCCTGACAAATATTCTGATTATAAAGTACAAACATCCAAAATTCCCATTACACCTCTCAGACGTTACTGGGACAACATCAATTCACTCTCAGCAAACGTTAGCAACACAAAAACAATATGCAAAGTCATAGCTTCACATATTTACGTGCAGACTTCAACTTTTCTATTTTTTTCTTCTGTGATTTAAGGAATTCAATGCGAGACACTGACATTGAAGCAGTGTCAATTCAGTATGGAAGCCTCTACAATGACTAGGGTTGCCAACCGTCCCTTGAAAAACGGAATCGTCCCGTATTCAGAAACAAAAGTACGCGTCCCGTATTGAACTGAAAAGGGACGCACTTTGTCCGGTATTACCGTGAGAATCAAAAATAGTGTGTAAAATGTCAAAGGAATGAATGAATACATGGCGCTTTCTAAGAAAATTTACAGTAAACCTATTCTCAGCCTCTCCTGCTCTTTGACCAATGAGCTGACAGCAGACTCACACAATAGTATGACAATCTAGAATCCCACTCATCTCATTGGTCGAGGTACTGTTGCTTGCGGAGAAGATACCGGAAGACAACAAAGCAGCATGGACGACAGTGACACCGACAGTGCTTTACAGGTTTCAGGCGGTACACCTTCTAGCAGCAATGCAACTACTCCTCCGAGAAAAAAAAGAAAATAACGCAAAAATACAGAGAGGAATGGGAAGAAGGAAACACATGGGTGGAAAAAATGCGCGATAACATCTATAAAGCGCACTGCACTGTGTGCCGGCGGACTTTTTCCATAGCCCATGGTGGACTAACTGACCTAAAGCAACATGCTTCCAGTGGTGGGCACACAAGAAACATAAGGGACACCAAAACTAGGGGAACCCTAGACCAATTTATTGTCCACCAGGCAACGCCAGAGGGAGATATGGTATAAAGTGATTTTTAACCCTCTGGTTAAGGTTAATATGGGAAGTACAATGAATGTCTGAATTGTATGGATAAATATGTTATAATATTATTTTCTGTATAATAAACAAGTACAATTGCTAGATGAGTACATTAAATAGATAAATAATACATAAAACTAATACATAGATGAATAATAAAGAATACACAGTATACTGTATAACCTTACACATTTCTTCCAAGTTCAGATAGAGAGATAGTTAGATATAACATGCATCATTTGTACTGTACAGGCAGTTGATATACTACACACAAACTATGCAGTAACATTTCTTTTTTTTTAATTTACAGGTGACCGCTGCAGAGGTTGCCCATATCTACCACACTGTAAAACATGGCTTAAGCTACAAATCATCACAGAGATTGTGCTCTGAAGCTAACTGTCAGAGCACAATCAATGTTATTTATTTTCCATGTGTTCATATCACTTAAATATGCATCTAATTCAATTCAGGTTTGAGTCAAATAGTTAAAAAATCGCTTCACACATACAAAAAAGGGCTAAAAATATTCACTACGCCAGGAAGGGTGAAGGCAATCGGGCCGGCCGGCCGGCCCTGCCAATGAGGCGTCCCTTATTTATTTTTCAGGGAGCTGGCAACCCTAACAATGACCTACATAAGTAAACAAGACCATCAGCGAGAAGATTGGCTGTTATTCTGTCATCAGGTCAGATTTCCTGTAACATCTGTACACAGGTTCACAGGGGTCAAAGGTCAACTGAATACATCCCTACTTACTTACTTCAGTGAGCTCTTTACAGTCTCATCCATCATTATTGAACAACCAAACTTGGATGCTCCAAGTCGCCCACTGACGTGTTTGGTAACACGTCACGTAATGTACGCAGTTAAGTAACGCCCCTTTGACATATTTATCATATAACTTGTGTACTTAAGTAACGCCCCTTTTGACATATATACAGTAATAACATATAAATATATAATAATAATAATAATAATAATAATAATAATAATAATAATAATAATAATAAGTATATAGTAATTCTGAGATTTTCAGAACTGTCTCCTCATCATGTTCTTTATGGCAACAGGTTGTTGCTCTCTCTGATGTCACCATTTAAAGGTACTTAGTAGGAAAGTGATTTTTAGAAACTACAGTAATGACTTCACAAAGTGGTTCTGAGATCCCAAAACTTCCTTTTAAGTCGGCAGCCGCGTCGGTATCAGCATGCAGGGTCTCTTCAGTGTGAATGTAAGAGTGGAGCTGAAATGAGCTCTTTGCTCTGTTGTGCCTTGAAGTCTTGAAGGACATGCTGTAAGCCCTCCACCTTGTGAGGCAGGTCATGCGTGCTGCCTGATCTACTTTTTCATCCTGTTCGGGATAGCGGGGATTACAAATGTCCTTTTTTTTTTGTTTGTGACAAGCAGAATGTCATTCTTTTGTTCCCCCTTCCTCGACCTCAAACGCAGCACAGCCCAATCCGCCAGCACCGCCCTTCCTTGTTGTTTTACTGGTTGCCTTTCATTAACCTGGACACTTCAAAAAAGCAATGCATAGTCAGCTCCGTCTCCGAGATGAGGTCAAAGACATACAGTGCATTGCCCACTACTCTTTTTATTACCATAAATGTCAGTAGTCCTCTTCATCCTTTTTTTATTGCACTGGCGGATATGTCAAATTTGCAAGTCATAACTGTGTTTGTCCTGAGGCTGAGGAAAGTGCACCATCAAAAATAATGTGACTTTTTTTTTACTGACTGTTAAATTTTTACACTTCACAAAGCCTAAATCATAAAAACTAAGCGTATAGCTATTCCCTCATCTGTATTTCTAATATTTCTTCTCCTAATGGGCTGCAAATTCTTTGTCTTTGATCATCCACTGAACTCCCATTCAGAGGTCATCAAATATGTATACCTCTCCGACTGTGTCGTCCCGGTGCCTTGCGATGACACGTTAACACATAGGAATACGGCCCAGAGGGATATAGGCGCTGTGCTGCTCTCCTCCCCGCTACACTGCTGCATAAGCTCTTCCAGAGCCAAGGCGCCATCTCTCTTCATGCATAATGAAAACTCCGGAACGCATAAATTGAATTTGTTTCCTGACATTTTTCTGCAGTTTTGCATGTTGTCAACATTGTGACAGTCGCTCGCATCCATTGGCGTGGGGCCGGCGGAGAGGCTTATTAAGGGTGACGTGGCGGTGAGAGTGCACTGCTGACGCGACCCGTTCAGACGCCATTGGCATTCATTGTCGCAGGGCTCTGTGGCAGTGTGCCGTATGATGTCATTATTGAGAGGGAGAGGTCGTTAAAGCTGTGAGCTGGTGGTCATCGCAGGTCTGCATAGGTGTTAAATCCAGCCGAGGCCAACAGCAGGTATCTTGACTTTACTTGCCCTGTGCTGAAATATATGGGGGAATTTGTACGTGTCCAAAAAATTCCAAAGATCAACATGACAAAAACAAACTGGGCTGTAAAAATGCCTGTCAGCTGAAATTACCGAAATAAATATTCTGCTTTGCCACACCCATTACTGCCGGCCATTATGAATCAAAAATGTCTTCAATGTCGTATTAAGGGTCATATTTGTATTGCAATAATTACTGGTGCATCACTTTTTCATTTGAAAAACAGACCCATTGTGTGTCGCTGCATTAGCGGACCATTAGATAGCAGACAGTGGCAAAAAAATGTTTGCCTGTGTTGTATTGCCGTGGTGATCAAATGTAACTGGTCATTGGAATTATACAATTGAATGTGACGTTTGCATTTATGTGGATCAATGAGCACATTTAGATATACAAATACCTATCTTTGTAAATTAAAAAAAAATCACATTCAAATAATTAATCTATTATTTTGGCAGCACCTCACATCCCACTAGATGGTCTGAGTGGTTGAGAATAGTGGCTAATGTTAGCATTTGGGCTAGCAGGGTGTGTGCTTGTGGTAATAAAGGAAGATATCTGTTTTAACATTATTGTATTTTAATGCGCATTTGAACATATCACATTAGAAAAAGTTTAAAACTGGCTAAAATGTCCTTAATTGTGCAAAAACAGTTTTTTACGCTCACCGATGTGTTCATTGATTTGTTTTTAAGATTTTTTGCGATGGTTGCTGGCTCACCTGTGGCTCGTTCACCTAATCAACCTCAGCTGTATTTAAACCCATTCATCACCAGATTATTCCATCAGTACTAGAGTTTTCTTATTGGCTCTAGACTGCCTGTTTGCAGTGCTAGTACTATCTTGATTAAGTGCGTCCCAGGATCTCTGCCCGGCTCGTCTGCTAACCCCGCCACGTTTAGACTCTCAGCTCAAACATCCAGCCTCGCTCAGCCAGAGAACCCACGCACCAGCACACCCGCCAGGCCTCTCGCCTCCAACATAAAAACACAAAATACTTGGTAATGGGATACATTCATTTTTGGTTTGGGTGGCTGTATTGATGGACTTTTAAAATAAAAGAATACAAATTGTAATTATTATTATTAAAAGTCCTTAGCTACCGTTGTATTGTAGATATACAACAATAACCCAAAGTAAATGCTATGCTAAAACAAAATTCTATTGCATTTCACAGCATTTTAAAAGTGCAACATGACTGAAATAGCAAGTAACTCCAATACTACATACTGAAATTTAGAATAAAAAACATCTGCTGTAAACAGGGAGAAGCTGTTCTGGAGAACTCGTGTCCTGTTTGTAAGATCTAGCAGAGGAAATATTTGAGGACAATAGAAATGCTGGAGCAGAGTAAGGCCTGCGTGGCTGGGCTGGCCTGCGACCCGGCTCGCTGTCTGCTGGGCTGAGGTGCAGAGGGGAGGATTGTTCTCCGGTCATGGATGAAGGGATGTTTGAGCCCAAAAGCCCACGGTGTCCACTGTCCCATAACTGAGGAGATTGTGCGTGTGAACCAAGAGTGAAATTTGCCCTAAGCCTCTTCATGAAAAAAAATAACTTGAAGCCTGGAATAAGTGGTGTTGAACATCTAGGCAGGAACAAGATCAATAATAAAAATCTATCTAAATCCTATACAGCTGTATATCTTGGTTTCTGGCCTTCACCATCTTGTTCTTTTTAAAATAAAGGGGATGCTGAATAAGACGTTTGTAGCTGACCAAAATGTAACAATTAACATTCATGAACTGAAGACCAGACAACGGTATGGTGGTGACCTGTCAATCACAAGGTAGCCCCGCCAAAAAGCACAACCTTCTGGTCTATTTGCATCATGCTGTATTGAAGAAGACTTGAAACTAGAGATTGAAACCATGAACGCATGTTTACAATGTTTACTGAGGTCAGAAGTCAGGTCATTTTCTCATAGACTTCAATCTGACTTCATAGCTTGTATTAATATCCAAATAGTAATATTGTTGACGGCCCTGTGGCAAAGACGTCTGGATCACCTTCAGTTTTATAATTCTCTTATTTAAACCTTTAGTGGTAAAAGCAAGATATATATTCAAATGTTTGATTGTAATTCCTGCTCACAGTCCACGGCTTTTCTGCCAATATCATAGGGTCACTCCCTCTCCTCTTTGCAGGAAGACTCTCCTTCACTGCAGCTCACGACCACAAAGCTTTATGCAAATGCATGCATGGTGATGTCACAAATATGAAAATGACTGCATGGCGTCATTTTTTTTTTTTTTTTTGCTTTAAGCGCCTTTTAGAAATTACTTTCACTTCCAGTAGCCTTTTTTATGGCAGAAAGCTAGGAAGAGTTTATACAAGTCCAATTTGTTTTCCCCTTCATAAATCTGTGTATGCCAGGTACAACCTGCTCCTCCAACGTCCTCATATTTTTCATAGGAAACATCGTCCTCACAGTAAACTTGGCTCCAGCGAAACATGCCGAGAAATGACTCGCCGCAATCAGATGTCCTGTTGATCGGAGAGTGTGCAGCGTGAACACCCTGCCGGTCTTGTTGTGGCTGACTGTTGCAGTAATGCTCAGCGGCTCTTTGCAGGGAGTTTGTTCCACAAGCTGAACCCAACTCCCTCAAAGGAGACGCCTCTCCTGTGGCACCATGCGGCCCGACAGAACACACTCGTCCTCTCTGACATTCGTGTGTGTGCCTGCAGCCTGGGGAGAGCGCTTTTCATGCTCCACCTAGTCCACAGAAAGTAGATCCATTTCAACTCCAGACTGCAGGGAAACTGGGACCTGTACTGTTACTGTACTCGAGTCAGAGAGTCCAGCCATCTTTACTGTGTGCAATGTATCAGGAAATATTAGTCAAAACAAAAGGATTCATATAAATATTACTTTTGCAAATAACAATATCCCTCTGACTTCAGATTTAAAAAAGGATCTCAATCAGCATTTATTTTACAGAGGATTTGATGTACTTCAGAAATCCCCCAGCGACCACAGCCAGCCAAAATTAACTCAGATTCCAAGAATAGAAAAAGGACATATGGGGAGCAAATTATGATCTGTGTGTATGTCATATTGGAAGGAAAATATATTCGGCCACTCCCACTTTGTCAGAAGACCTTTTTATTGCCTGTTTTCGACTGCCGTGGCCTTCTCACTGGCTCTTTAATCACTACACGTATCGGCTGGTAGGATCTGCCAGTGATATCAGAATCAGAATCAGGTTTATTGCCAAAGGAAGTTTTCACTTGCAAGGAATTTGTCCTGGTTGTGTATGGTGCATACAATACACATGTAATAAAAAAGAGAAAAAGTACTGGAATAGAAATTTACACTAAAAAATATATAAGAGACACTATAACATATAACATAAACAAGTATGTACAATATAACTGTTTTGAGGCAGTGCAGTTTGTGCGGGGAGTGCAAAAAATAACAAAACTGGATGTGCAAGTTCACAGTATATACTATATATAAAGAGATGATGATATGTGCAATGAATATCACAGCTGGGTGCATCGCCGACCCTCAACCAAACAGTTTGGTCACTTTTCAGGTTTTGGATGGCACAGAGTAGCAGTGTAGGTAACAGAGGTGCCAGTATTGGCACCGCCAATCACCGCCAATCGCCGCTTGCTTTTGAGTTTCAATGAAGTGTGTTTTACGATGATTCTCTATACCATTTAAAACTCAAACATGACACCGTGGCCTCTTGCACGAGTAAATATGAGGCTAGCAGGACGGTGATTTCCAAGTGCTTCTTCCTTATGCTTCAATAAAACAATCACAGAGACAAGTTAAAGTAAAGGTAAAGTAATGAAACAAACGTGGAATATCATCTATTTTCAGAGCAGCTTGGGCTCCATCATACAGAATAAGAAAAAGTAAAAGGTTTATAAGAATAGCCATGAAATGAAGAGATTCATTTCAAAATTAGATATCCACTGTTTGATGAACGTGTCATCTGCTCTGATGAAATGATTGCTGGTGTTACATTTAAACTCCTAATGAATATCACTTCTCAAATGGATATTTCAAGACGTGTAAAGCAGCTCCACTTCAGATGAAATAATCACCTTTTTTGGTTTTACCCAACATGGATAGATAACACTCATATAGGAATGAAAGCCATTAAATGCAGAGACTATGAGCATTGTGAAGCATAAATGTCACGCATAGGGATTAGGCTGTGGTTTTAAGTGTGGTATTAAACCCATCAATTTGCATTAATCAGCTTTGAAGTGGCTGAAGAAGACATTAAAAGCTTAGTTTCAATAAGGTTTAATTTATATATGCTACAGTGGGGCTTCCACAGTTTGGGCTTAAAGCCTTTAAGAAGGTAGGGATGTATCGCTCATCATTTATAACTACTAGCTACTAGCTACTCCTCAATGCACTTTCACTGGCTCTCCACTGTTGCCACCGGTAACCTGTGACACCAAAATGTGACACCAAAATTACTTTTTCCATTTTCTTAATCTTTTCCTTGATTAATATCTGTTATGAAGAAGATGACACGGCTGGATTGAGCTGTAAGGAGACTAAATTGTCAATGTTTCCACTATGTTCACCATCTTCACCAGCTTAGCTCAGTGTGCTAGCATGGTAATATTAACTTGAAACACAAAGTACAGTTGAGGCTTATAGGAATGTCGTTAGTTTGATCTTAAAAATGAAAATATTACATTTTCGTCCTGATGACACAAGATAAGGAATGTATTTCCATGACAAATCCACAAAAGTGATGGTATAAAGTAGCAGCTCTAGGCTAAAAGGTTTTAGCCGTGAATGAAATTTCATGCCTTATATAATGTATAAAATGAAAGTAGGCATGCACTGCTTTTGCTTGGTCACCTCAATAAAGAAACATTATTTTTGAAATATTTCAAACCTCGAGAAAGCAGGATTTTGCCCAATGAACGTCAGCTGAGTCAAAGCGCGAACACGTTTTAGCTGCAGACTAAACGTTAGCTTATAGGCTTCCAGGTTCGTCTTGGAAAATCAGCGTGTCATTTAGTTAGTTGTAGTTATACCATCAAATATTTCTTTATTAAGGAATCTACACCTTACATAACAATATTCACAGCATAATAAAGGTCTTCATACTAGAATTTGACACATGGCTCCTATATAATGTAGCCTACCGTAGTCTTAGATAACGTCCACTTCTAATACAGAATATGGTTTGAATTCCTTATTTGATGCCATAAAATCGCCTGCTCAGCATCTCCATCATGGTGAGTTTAGACAAGTACGCCTCATTATGTTCTCTTAGCCGGGAGAGGCTGAGCTCTGTTAAGGTGAAGGCAGACAGGTGAGGTAGTGCTGCAATAACTGACATTCTAGACTATTTTATGTGCTCATTGTTATGGATGTATGCCTATAGATAGATTTAGATGTCAGCTGTAATTTAGAGATTACATATTCATGGTATGCTCAATATTCTGCCTGAATTTGGATGCTTGCATGGTTTAGTTTACCCCCTCTAATTTAATTTGTTTCAAATAGTTCTGCATCCTTTTTTCTAACGTCTCAGCTGAACTGTGCGGCTGGAACATCAGCAAAGTCCCCTCTTCTCGCGTATCTTATCTATATTACATAAAATGCATTGCATAGTAGTCTCCCTTATACGACGCTCCATTGATGAAATTCATCAAATTTGCTTTGCTCTTTTCCCGTTTACACCTGCTTGATACTTCCAATCAGAAGCTCGTCAGCGAGAATATTACTCGATGACAGGTTGCATTTGGTCGTATTTTTTTGTGGCAAAACATTTTGACAGAGACCAGATAAAAACTTGTCAGTTGGCACAGCCATATTGTTTTTCCTCCCTTGCTCACCAGAAGCCATTTCCTTCCAGACAAAACTGTTTTGTGATTGTGCAAAACGAAGAAATAAGCCCCTCTGTCTCAAATGCCACTTGTCAAATGGATTTGACTGACACAGATTGCAGAGGATAAGGTTTCAGACCACGAATTTCCAGCCCGACATACTCGGCAAATCTGGCTTACCAGTGAGGCATAAAGAACTGTCGTGTTCCCTCAGAGAGGTTTACTTTGGAGAAAACTTCGTCTTTCAGACCTTCTGACAGCATCTCGGGCTCCACTTTCCCTTAATTTAAGACCCTGACTGTGTACCACTGTTTAAACCCAATCTTTTCTTGTGTAGTCTTTCTGTCATTCCTCAACAGTTGTCAATTTTAACTTGTTATAGTATTATGTCAATATCTCGTATTCACCTGATATTAGTCTGGAGGCAATAACATGTTTTCAACTATTATCCTTCTTCCTCGCCTTTTTCCTCATCACTCAAAACTACTTTTGATGAGTTTATAATCATAAAACTCATTGATCATATTGTAATAGCTTATCGTGTGTATCCATAACCCATAACCATTAAAATGTACATGCCATGATATGAGATATTAATATTGTATGTCATCATTTCAAACTCTCAATGCGCTTCAAACGACGAGGCTCTACGTTCCCAGCATCAGCTTTGCACGTATGCTCTTCTGCTCCTTACATTCAAACAACAAATATTAATAATAGTGATAATATAAATTGTGAAATACAATTTCACAGGAAACAACATTGTCAGATTTATGTAATACCAATAGTGATCATCTTATTTAGAAGTTATATGATGCATTAATGCCTATGGCGGCCCATTTACTCATTCTATAAAGATAAATTAAGATTAATCAGATATGATGCAATTCATGACTTCTCTGGTTTGTAAAATGTAAAACATTGAGTGGCAACAAGACCTGAAATTGCTACAAAGTAAACATAAAGTGTACATAGTTCAATCCCGAACAACAATGAAGCAACACTAAGGCAAGCGATTGCTTTGATGCTGCAAGTTTGCAGTAAAATTGATGCTTTCCAAAAGAGTACATCTGTATTTTCAGACCAGCTCCTGGTTATAGAATTCAGTCGCTCCTCTATGATTCCATCTGAGGGCCTTTATTTTGCAGACAGTCGCTGTAGCGCCTCAGGTAATTGTGCAATAGATCTCTGCCAGATGGTGACCCTCTGCCAGTGATGCAATAATGAGGACTGGACTCTCGCAGGTTAATTTTCTCTGGCTCGGCGAGAGATTTTCCAGCAGCCCCCTCGCTCTTTGATACAGTTTAAGATCCACATCCTCAGCCCTCGGCTCCGGGCGCCCGCTTCAGTCGGGCCAATTTAAAGCAGAATTTGTCATTTTATGGTGGTTTCGGCTGCGCCCATTGAAATGATGACAAACTGTCATTACAGGCAGACCCAACAACTGTTTACAGCCTCATCTATATTCTGCAACCTCATGTCCTTCCTTTTATTTACAGCTCATGCCTGCACTTTCTCTCCCACCTCACCCGTGTTGTTATCACCATCATTTTTGCAAAAAGAAAGGAGCTTTGTGACGTCCGCATTGAAAGTCAGTCACGTTCTCAGTGTGGCCATTTTGCTCGGGGAAATATTTCACCTGCGATCTGCCATGTGTCACAATGCATCCACAGAGCACCATCCCTCTTCCTCAAGGAGTTAATAACATCCTTTGTGCATTTCCGGTCAAGGTGAAGGTCAGCACTGACATGATTTCAGTGCTGCTCTATTTCAAGTTAGCACTAATAAAGGGCAGCAGCGGCGGCCACTCACACTCAAAGTGACACAGCTGATCAGACCCCTCCGAGGGCCGGAGCTGTTCAGGCCACAAGGTTACATCTTCCAAACCTTCAAAGGCCCACTGTAAGGGGAAATGAGTCATATCTAGAAAGATGTCATTGCTAAAAGCCTTACAGTACTGTCCAAAAATATTGTTTGCTACATTAAATGCATGGTGGATGAATAATACAATCTAGGTTGTAGGAAATTGTGCACAAAAATGTCTTATGGTGGAAGTACAGCTGTCTCGAATGGCAACACAGCAATATTTTAAATGTATACGTTGCCTTAGATTCTATGCTGGTTACTACGACGGCGTATTAGGGCCACTGTCGAAAAAAAAAAAAAAAAACGGAGCCGAGAGAGGTGGGCAATATTCTGAGATTAAAAGTCACAAATTTGCTAGTTTTAAAGTGGCAAATTTGCGAGTTTTAAAGTGGCAAATTTGCTAGTTTATTACGATGCTAACAACCGGCATTTATGCTAGCTAACTTCCCATGAATGTAGCTTTTATCTTTCTAATTAATCCATCCCGTGTGTCAATGCTTTGCTAAGGTCCTTAGGGTGATGGCTCTTGATGGTTAGTGTTGGTTCATTTTATATGGGCCAAATTCTCATCTTACGGTATGTGTGTTTGTTGATCGGGTGGTTTGGCTAAGCTAGCGGTCATAGAGGAAGTAATCACGTAGCTTAACCCGGATGTTTGCCGTTGCTATGACAACAAGTGAAAGCTACTGCTAGCTAGCTTAGGCAAACGACCTGCTCAATAAACACAAATAAGATGACAATTTGGCCCATATAAAATTAACCAACAATAACCATCAACAGCCATTACCTTAAGGGCCTTAGCAAAGCGTCACACGTTGGGATGAATTAATTAGAAAGATAAAAGCGACATTCGGAAGCGAAGTTTGCTAGCATAAATGCAGGTTGTTAGCATCGTAATAAACTAGCAAATTTCCTAGTTTTAAAGTCGCAAATTTGCCACTTTAAAACTAGCAAATTTGTGACTTTTAATCTCAGAATATTGCCCACCTCTCACCTCTTTTTTTTTCCCCGACAGTGGCCCTTATACGCCGTCGTAGGTTACAGACAGCTCAATCAATTTCTTTTTTTTTTTTTTTTGGCAGCTAAATGCATCAGGTGTTTTTTCCGTTGCCTGGTTGTTAAAACAATAAAGCCAATCATAGGTTTGTGGGAAGGATGTCAATGGGTGTGGGAATATTGGGGACAATATGTCTTTCAGGTGTTATGTTGATGTGGTATCCAAGCCAAGTATTACCGTCATAGAATGTTGGCATTAATGACTATATGGCAACATTCATCTAATCATAATCAATCATTGTGTAGCCTAATTTAGATTAAATGAAGGCGATCTAACATCCAGCCAGTTTCATAATAAACGGAAAATGTGTTCAATACACTTTTACTCAAAAGTAAAAGTCTGAAAATGGTACCTACACAATGACACTAGCAGCTCTAGTTCAAATGCCTAAAAACAATCTACGTTTGTATTTAATGAAGAAACAACCTCTAGTGGTTTCTGTAGGAAAGGAGACACTGGGATAAGGCAAATGGCCGTTCATCTTGACCTTTAACCCTCGGCACTGGTGCCCCTCAGGGCGTCTGTCTGACCACTCTTCTTCTTACATATCACCAGTTTCACATCCCATCTCCAGGGAACATGAATCTGCCCAGTAGAGTTGGGCGGTATCCAAATTTTGACACCGTCAAATCTCCTCCCTATTTTACCCCGGTATACAGGATTACCGTGACTAATTAAAAATTATGACGTAAGGCTCAGACGACGTCACCAAACTCATTAGAGTTTAGCTTCTCTGCCCGAGCCCGACGGGCCGAAATTTCCCACCACTACCCTCGGGCTGGGTCAGGCCGGGCCTTTAAACAAGCGTTTTTGTTCGTTAGTTCGTTCTTTTTTTTTTCTATCATTGCATTTATACCTAGCCTTCTCCCCTAATCTGAGGAGAAGGCTAGGCATAAACATTAATTATTATTGGTTATATGTTTAGCAGAGTCTACGTAAGAAATGTGTACAAAGTTACACAAAGTAAAAAAAAAAAGACGCTACACATAGTGCGCACGCATCATTCATAACGGTTCCGCTCTGTGCAGCTAAATCAGTGTGGGAGAATAAGGCGATAACATACGTGTCGGCTTTGTCCAGTCATATCCTAATCGCGGCACTAACGTAGCCTATACAATTATTTGTATATTTTTGTGACAGTGGTTACAGCCGCACCCCCACTTCCCACGGATATGCACATACAACAGCCTCATGCATGAAAAATAATTGTCGGGTTGAAATCGGTCTCTGGCTCTTAATTACAGTTAATGTGTCGGGTTGGTCCGGGTTCGGACAGAACGCGCACAGGCTCGGGTAGGGTCGGGCTTGATTTTCTGTGCCCGAACTGAGCTCTACTTCTCATTAGGTCGGAACCCGAAATACTGCCAAACTGCAGAAGTCGTGTTCTTCTTTGAGACCAGGTCACTCGGTGCGCGACTCGCCATCCTTTCTCTCTCTCTCTCTCTCTCTCTCTCTCTCTCTCTCTCTCTCTCTCTCTCTCTCCTATATAAGTGCAATGCATTTTTTTAATGACGGTATTGAAACTGATACCGTTGCTATTTTTAAGACCCGTGGTATACCGTATTACTGTAGTACCGCCCAAGCCTACTGCCCAGTACATTTCATGGAACATTAAATGTTGACATTTCTTTTGTAGAAAATGTAGCTTCAGAGAGGAGCAAATATCTTTCTCTTTATCACAATGTTGCACAAACCAACAATTCAGAGACCGACAGACAACAACAAACACAAACATGCTCCAAATAATGAGACTGAAGGTCCAGGATTTTGCTTGGCATGTGATCAAATACACAGCACACATATGCTGTTCTGTTTGAGCATCCATACTCTCCGCCTTTTTAAAGATCCCACATGCCACGGCTGCTGAGCCGAGGTTCTCTGACAAGCTAATCAGTGGCTGGCGCGGCCTCAAATAGGCTCAGTCCTGACTGAGCCATATTAATAAAGCAGAAGATATGTTCAAGGTTATTACTGCTTATATAGGCGGTGCTCTTGCTGTCTGTGACTGAGAGGGAAAGTCAGTGTATATTCTTGAGAGAGAGAAATACTCTCATCATCCTCCCGCTCTACTCGGCTGTTGGATATCATGAAGCCTGTAGAACTGCATTTTTGACTGGGAGCAGCTCCAATATGGAGTCATTAATTCAGATTCATCACAGCCTGGTCTGATCACAAGATCACAAATGAGATTCGACTTCATACTACTTCTACTTATTAACTTGCTTTTTGCTTGTTTTTGAGAGAAATCCAAACCAGTCCTCTAAATGAAGCAACAAAATACATTGCTTCTTATTGACAGCCAGCACAGCACAAATATAAGTGTTGTTGGATCGGTAGGAGGACGTCATTTACCAATCCGTGTCGCAGGAATAAAGGTTTTCCGATCCATCAGTGGTATGTTTTAATGCTTGGGTAGCTTTAGGTACACAAACAACTTGGTTAGGCTTAGATGAGATAATGGTTACAGGAAATCAAAGCTGACTGTTGGGGAAACAAACCACGGCATGTCCCTTTAATGTCAGAGGTATGGTCCGTCTGTTGACCCATACATCCAGCCTGAGTCACACTGCAGCTCCATTCCTAAGCATCGGGACCTGGGACTTATCCTACGTGGAGTTTACTAGCTCCTACTTCAATCAAATGTAAACAGAAAACATGGACGACCGCTGCGCTAAGCTGATTTTTGCTCTTTTTTTTTTGAAGAGGCATTTTGACTGTCAGCAATTCGGTCTACTTACATACACGTATCGCTATGAAAGGTAATTGGGTTATAGCATTTTACTGCACATCTTCATGCTAAGAGATTATAGCGACATATTTTCACAGCAGTTTATATGCAAAACAAGTTATATTAAAATTGCAGTGTCTAATACAACCCTACACGCAGAAAAGTAAAGCTTACAGCCTATTCGTTGAAGTCTTACCTGTCATGATGTGTATCTCCATGGGCGCCTCCATTGTTCTTCGACTGAACCTCGGTGAGATTGGGTAGATCCATCTGCCTTGAATTTGCTAGGTTCGACTTTGACACACATTTCAACCAGAAAAGAGAAAGAAATAACACTACTTCCTCATCTGAACGGGCAAGTCATCATTCCTGCAGCAGTTAGAGGCCCTTTTTCGCTTAACCCGTAAAATTGGGTATTTTGCTGAAAAAAATATTTGTCTTTGCCTACGAACCTGATGTTTACCTAAATCATAGGAATGGCTCCTGGAAATCACAAGGTAGAGGTAAAAAGTTACCCGTCTCCATCCGGCTGTTTCTTCTCAATCAGAGGGAATCACATCCGCCACATTGAACCCTCATGATACAAAACCATCAAATTTGGTTTTACTCCAAGTATCATGAATATCAATTCTGAAAACGTTTTAAATATAATAACAGCTGCAAACACGTAACATGTAATATAGCTGTGTATCAACTCAACTTCACTTAAACTCGTTTTGCTGGCCAGTAGCTATAATTGACCCGTGTGGCTTTTTCCCAGTCACAAGATAAACATTTATAAAGAGATAGTTAATTGCATCATAGGAAACGCACTGTGGTCCAGAGGGTTCTTATGCTGTTCCATCCTTATCAGACTCCTCTATAGCACTACACACTCCTGCAAGAAACCACGGCTTTATTCATACTCTAATCAACTTTGAAAGTTTATTTCGGAGGAAATATGCGCCGTCATCAGTGCATGAGCAGGATAGCAGCACAGCGCCTCCATTAAATCCTCATGCATTTTTAACAAGCGCTGTTCCTGTGTACCCTTGCAAATACAAACAAAACACACCTTTCTCCGAGATGTTGAGTGACTCCTGATATTAAGACTTTAATTAGTAGCTTAGAAACGCTGAGCTGTGATGTGTTAAGCACTATCCCAACTTCCATCCTGTAGGTTTCAAGGAACATTTTCAATCCCAAGAGGTTGATACTGTTTTTTGTTTTTTTTGTGTGTGTGTGTTTTTTCCATTATCAATGTTCTCATCTCCGGCGTACAGAAGCAGGCGGCCGGTGTGTAACGGGACAATGTGTGGATGTCCAGACGCTCGGCTCCCGCTGGTGCTTCGGCGGATTAGCCTGAAGAGACACACGCTGCCTCCCTAAACAATGCTGCCCCTTGAGCCCCGTGTGGATTATAATGAAGACACAATATCCATGTGGCCACGGACCCTGCTGTCCCCGTCTCTCATCAAGCCTGTTGGGTGATGTTCCAGCTGTACGAAACGCAGCCAGTCTGGAGGCTGCCTTAATCGCTCCCTCCTGAGGTTCCACATGAAGGTGAGACCGAGTAGAAAGCCTTTTTTTTTTCTTCTTTTTTTTTTTGATCACCACAGCACTGTGACACAGGTAGTTATCCCGGGTGTCTCGCAGCTGGTGCTTCTCACAAATCATCAGAGAAAGAACAACAGGTTTCTTCGGAAGGCTCTTGTGATTCGTGTTCGGAGTGAGGGGGGATTTCCAAGGGTTGACGGATAATGAGGCATCACGGGAATATTACATTTTGTTACAAATTGTTTCTTGTTTTTCTCTCA
Source organism: Eutrigla gurnardus (assembly GCF_963514095.1). NCBI lineage: Eukaryota > Metazoa > Chordata > Actinopteri > Perciformes > Triglidae > Eutrigla > Eutrigla gurnardus. The sequence goes on from NC_139927.1 coordinate 17,678,783, forward strand.
AAATAAATACCATAATAATATCCATAATCATTATCGTAAAATTTAACTCACTCATTTATTTTCATAGCTTGGCCCGTTTTTATGGCGACATTGTTGACTGAATTAAAACTTCTTCTACTAGTTACAGACCTGAGAGCGATAACGGGTGTAAATGGATGTTCTGGCCAATGTTGTCAGGCGCTCAGGTCTCCGAGGGCTTATGCCCCTCCTCGTGCACATACTGTAGATATTGGCTAGCTTCCATTAGCAAACATCCCATCTTCAGAGCTCCTCGGAGCCCCAGCAGGGTAATGAGCACAGTCCTCAGAGAAGCAGGTTAATGTGGTTTTATTGCCGTGCTAAAGCTAATAGAGTTGCGATGGCTCGCATTTGGTTTGCCTTCCAAAAGGAAGCGGTTCGTATAACTGAGAGAAAAAGCCTGTCTGATCATCCGAGTTCCCGTGTGTCTTGCTTCAAGAAAACTTTGGCGCCGCGTTCACAGATCTTAGCAATTGACCTTAACGGTCCGAACAGCAGTTTAGATTCAGACTTCAGTTTAGATTTTAGCCCTGTATTTGAACTTGCACCAGTTTATTTCTTAAATTCTCATTTTTCTTTTACTTGTGATTTGTGTGATTCCTTTTGCTTTTAATAGGGGGCCTGATATTTTCATTGCAAATGATGGCTTGTTGTAATTAGTGTGCATATGACAATAAATAACTTGATAAATTATCAGGCATATGGATGTGATACCAGCCAAGACGAGAATATGCAAGCAGAAAATTATCCGTATGAGGGAACCCGATACCTACGTGCTCGCAACTACTCCCTCACTCGTCAAGGTGACTTTGGAGGCGGGGATTGGAATAGACCGTGGCTGATGTCTCCGCTCCTCTGTGAGTTAAAGGTGCTAAAATTCATGTTCCTTAGTTTCAAAGGGGTGCCGTCAGTCAGGCCAGTTAAAAGCTGTAACTGCAGCATCAGTGCCAGCTACGTTCCAACAAGCAGACATTATTTCACAAAGTCTTTACATGGAAAACCAATGTTTGCTGCTTTATTAATGCTCCGTGTATCGTATAGAGAACCTTTAAGTGAAAGTCAGGCTGATTTCTGGTGGAGCATCGTGCAGATGAAGCACAACGCATTCCACAGACGAGCCTCGCCGGCTTTAGCCACCTCCGTCGCTGAACCCCGCACCTCAAGCCATCGCTCTTACCGTGTTAACAAGCACTCATTTCGAGGAAAAGGTTGCCAAAATGTTGCTCAACTGCCCACTCAGGTGAACGTCCGGCAGAAATAATGCAACTGGGGATTCATGTGGGTGGAAAAAGCGCAGAGTGTCTGCTGGATTCATTTTCTCCAACTAACTCACGTTCGAGGGAAATGTCTAAATTAAACCACTTTGGCCTTTAGGTAAAGTGAAATACCACTGGTCTCATTATTCTGAAAGATAGCTTGAGGCAGGAGAAATAATACATCTATATATATATATATATATATATATATATATATACAGAACCTGTTATGTTGGTTACCCTTTGTGTAAGAGTGCAGAGGGCTATTAGGCGTATGTGACATGCCTTTGTCATGACACACACCAGTTCTATAAAGCTGAAATACGCCGAGCTTTGCAAAAGTCTTCCTTGCTTTGGGACACGTATAAAACAATGCAACCCCTAAAACACCAGGTGCCGTTTCATACGTTGAGTTTTAAAGACAAATATTCCTTGCGACGGTGGCGTGACATGCAAAATCAATTAAACAGCACCCTCGTTGCAAAAAGCCTGGTCACCTTGGTCCACAGATATGTGATCCAGGGGATTTTTCAAGACTTTACTGCGAGAGGATTAGCCTATAACAAAAAGAGTAATATGCAGGACAGAGAAAAGAGAAGCTTGGGTTTTTATACAGGCGCCAGAGCTGAGACAGCCAGCAGCGATTTGACAAAGATTTTCCTGTTATTATTCACTGGCATACATATTCATCGACGGAACACACAGGGGGGGGGCAGGCACATGGATCTACCAGGGATGAGGTCATGGTATTATAATAGGGAGACAGTGAACAGCGGGGGGTTGTTGGGGGGGCAGAAAAGTTGGGAGATCCCAACATCCCCTCCCGGTGAAAGCGGATTGGTTCACTCCGGGCCGCTAGCCAGGAACCGTGGCACCGAGCACAAAAAAAAGCAAGATGGATGGGCCCCGATTATTCACAGCCGCAACGGTGGCTTGTTATCAATCATATCACACTGCAGATTTGAGATTTGAATCATTTCATTAAAGTCACATTCTCAAAAAAATCCCCGGCAATTAATGGAATTCATGAAGAAAGTACAACACGGACGGAAATGATGCGGGGCGGCGTGCACCTGAGACGCGGTGCGCTCCATCATCATGCTGAATGGTAATAATGGATTCAAGCGGGTGAATTATGCCCACGAGTATTATAATGTAGTGGCATTACTGATTAATGCACGCTCTGGAGTGCAATATTATTTTAGCAAAAAGGAAAAAAATAAAAGAGCTCTGTGGCTCTTCATCACTGCTCGAGCTAATTGTGCTCCCCTTGAAACATGATTTCCTACAAATGAGAGCGCGAGGAAGAGCGGGGTTATGTGCCAGAAGATGCATTGTCTTCCTTTAAATGCCCCATTAGGCTCGAGCTAAAGGATTATGAGAGTCCTCATTAGTTAGCCTATTCCTCACCCTGACATGCCATCTCTTATGGGTATCCCTGCCGTCAAGGCTCTCTGAACTGTGTTTAAACGAGGCGAGGGCCTTGTAGCAGGGAAAAGTGGAATTATGAGCAATGTCTGAAAACTGTTCACTGAAAATTAAAAAAAGTGCTGTAGATGTAACGGTACAAGCTGAAAGCCTTACCTGAGTCATTGTTCTGCAATCGGAAACAGTTTGGCGTCTAGATTTGCGGCGTCGATTCTTTGCCAAGGCTCTGTCGAGGAAGCAGACATGGTTGGGGGGGTTGGGATTAAGATTTGAATGCGTAATGCGCTCCTGGTAAAATATGTGTCTGCTTCTATTTTTACCCCTCTTAATTGGAAACCGATCCACACAATGGCAGTTTTCATGGGAGAGGATTAGCTTTCAAGTGGTATCAAAGGTCGTCAGGCAGATTCCACGAGTCATCCAGAGTGCAGGCGTGTCGTCATCGAGAATGGTTGGCGCCACCGAAAAGGGTGGGAGCGTGCAAAGGGATGCTGGGGTTTCGCTGTGAGAAGCTAAACGTTTGCATGAGCTTCCATTGAAGCTGGACTGTGCTTGGGTGCACAGTGGCTATATTGAGTATATTGTTTACTCTGCTCAATGCTGGATTAGTCGACTCTCTTTGTTGATTGTATTCTTTTTTCCCCACAGTTTTTAGTTTATCTTTTTGTATATTGTTGTGCTGTCCACACCTCACTGAGACCTGGCCAATCTGATCCCAGTGTTTGTCCCGGTGAAACAGGAGAACGAGCTGCATCTTTTTATGAGTTCATTAGAACATCATCGTGTCCTGGACAGAAATTCAGTCAACCTTCAATCCATTTTAAAGCCTTGCACTGCCTTCTCCAGTCACTTTTGTGATTTAAACATTAAAAACACGTTGATCCACATCACTTCCAAGTCTGGAGAAGTTGCAACGGGTGGCGTCTTCATTACACCCACACAATCTCCGAACCATCAACGGCAGACATTGATCTTTGTCTTCCAGGGAATCCAAGTAAATCAATCAGCCAGGTAGGCTACACATAGCACCGAAACCCCCAGATCACCGTCTCATCAATAAAGAAGCGGAGCAGTTGATGGTCTGAGGCCAAACCTCCTGCAAACTACACTAGAGTGCCAACTTTGCCCGTGGAACATTGGAGATACCCAGAATGATGATTGCTTTTTTCTGTCTTTTGGGAAGCGCTGTAGTAATCAGTAAAGCAGAAATACTTAATGAAATGGGACCACTCACCACATTTCATCTCCATCAGTGTTAATATAGGCTGCGGTTGCAAGAGAGTATTAATTCTCATGAAAATAATTTCAAGAAGGCACAAGACAGGATGCAGTAGACCTTCTTACATTAGATTGCAGTTCTCCAGAGGAGGTTTTTTTTTTTTTTTTTTAAATCCCATTCTCTGGAGTCAGGCGAAAAACGAGTAGTCAGCTTGCTGTGAGGCTGCAGGTTCCTTTTGTTTGGTCTTGCTTGGGTTTATATGGAGTTTTATTGAAATTGCCGGGGTTTCATTTTTGTCTTTTGTTTCAGCAAACTTTTTGTTAATAAATGCCACTTTTTGCAGTACTTCCTTATACCGTAAATCAATAATTAATTCAATAAATCATTCAATGGTAATTGATTAAATATATACCTCTACATGTCTTTAATTATAAGGCATGTCATATCTAACATTTAAGCTATATGCTACATACGTCTTTAACTAAATTACCCCAATAGAATCATAATAGCTTTTAACAGTACAATTGCAAAGAAACAGATTTACCATAAATATAGTATCTAAATCCTCTGTTTCCCCAATATAAACCCTGCTTTAAAATGTATATGCAATGTATTGGTTCATTAAATTGCAAATCTTCAGACTTTATCTTTGATAAGGCTCGACCTTTTTTTGTGGCTCTTGTTTTTTTTTTCATTTTCCCCTCAAATTAAAATAAATTTTACAAAACATAGGTCACAAGTCTAGAAACTACAGATTCAGACCATAAACTCACGTTCAAAATATTTAATGAGATAATAAATCAAGAGAGAAGTGTAATTTTCTCATTGACTTCTATGCAATCGAATTTCTCTTTTTGCAACAAGAGGAGTCGCCCCCTGATGGCCAGTACAGAGAATTCACGTTTAAGGCACTTCAGCTTTGGCTTCTCTTTTCAGAACAGGAAGTTGCCACCTGCTCTTAATGACGATGACGATATTGACATGAAGTGATTTGTAGCATTTGTGGAAGGCACACAATTATGTCATTGACTTGGGTGTTAATGAGTTGTTGCAAAGGGCAGTTACAAACAAATGGATTTTGTCATCTAATTTGGGGGATTTATTCAGCTATGCAGACATGGATATTTGTAATATTCCCTTCAGCTCCCCGTGCTCCATGTGAGTGCAGACATTTGGGTCCTCCTCCTTGTTGCCCCGAACTGGAATGATGACACGAGGGTGTGAAGTGCACCAGAGGAGCACTTCTCTGCTCTGAAAGTGGATTTTTTTTTGGTCATTTCGGAGAGGTCTATGTAAGCGCACCTCCACCAATTAAAGTAATGAAAGTGTCAACACGGATGGGCTGTGTGCACTGTGATTTTGCTCTGAGAAGGCAGTCCTCATACCAGAATTGCAGAGCGTCACTGAATCATCAACATACCAAACCAGCACAAGTAATAAAAGAAGTACAGAAAAGACGGTGCATGGGTGAAGGCAGAGTCCTAAAAGTCAGGTGTTGAAGGACAGATGAATGGGCTCATTTATTGCAAAACACTCCAGTCAGCAGCTGTTCTGCAGTGATATAACAAAGTCTTCTTTTCTTTTTTTTTTAAGACTTCACTGTGGACTGTAAAAAAATGTGTGGGGCACGGGGTGTAATCAATTTCTTTTTAAAAATCCTATGCAACATGAAGAAATAAGTGAAGAACAAAATCAGGAAGCATATCAAAAGGTGCAGTGAATGCCAGATATGCATCGGTTTTTGAAGTATTTATCAAAGAGTGCTCTCTGTAAGGAAATCAATGGGCTGGTCAGAAACCCCCCCCCCCCCCCCCCCCCTGTTTGAACCGGCCCTGTTCAAGCCCATCAGTCCATTAAGCCTCTACATTCTTCTCATTATGAAAATAGTTAGAAACCAATTAATTGAAGTGATTAAAGTGTTTCTGAACTCAAGTGAAGTTAAGAAGATTGAGGTCAAAGGGTGTTAATTTATTTTGGGGAATATTCTACTGGTGCCCCCTCATACACAAATGATCAAAAGTACCCTGCTGCCTGTACAGCGATTAATTCCCAACCTTAATTGTTGTGTCTGGAAACGCTCGGGGCTGGACGGACAAAGCTGTCCTTTCATTCACTCCGGCGTCTAAGTGGCGTTACTCGCGGTGGAACAATGAGCTTATCCGATGTCATGTTCAGTAACAGAAGCAGGGGTGAACATAGAAAGCTACGTTCAATGACAGCACGCAAGGAACAGATACCGCATTAACGTTCAAATTTGATTAAAGGCCACACACCTTCGACTCCTCAGCCAGCTGTTCCCCTGCTGTTGTGTTGACAACCATTCTCACTGCAGAACGCCGATTATTGACCAACGTCTTCATTAAAACAGTTTGTTTGGCTGTAAACACCAGATACACCAGTTGTTCTTTGGTTGCATCTCTATAAGAGAGCTGCTCAATGTGTGTTTGCTGCCCTCAGTTCTGGGGAAATGAACTAGCTAGTACGACCAGCATGAGTCTCCAAATCAAGAAGATATACTGTAAAGCGTATTTGGCTGCCAAATCTCAAAGGAGTGTTTTGATGTTGATCACTAACCGTTGACTAAAGGCATACATGAAAAACTTTTCTTTGTTCTTGAAAAAACTTATAAAAAGCTGCAGGGCTGTTGAATATTTATGGAATTAATGATCATTCCCAAACATTTTTCTCCAAAAAGCACAAACAAAAGTGGTATTTCCAAACATGCCTCCCCCTGTGCTTTGTGGGCAAGACCTGCAACTTCATAACTTTGTTTCTATTTGTATTTTCTCTATTTCCTGCTGCTTGCCTGCAGTCAATATCATGTTGCTCTCGTCTCTTTCTCATGGTGCAAGTTTCTCAACAACGACTTAACCTCGTCCGCTGCAGAGAGAAAGGGGTCGGGTCAGAAGGTTTCGGATTGCATGGGATCTGGTGAAGTAGCCTCCAGTTGTATGCAAGTCACTGCACTCTTTGAATGTTGATGGTAAATGTTTTTTATCCTGGCAATTTAAAAAAAAAATACAAATTTCTTAAGAGCTAGCTTGTCAATCATATTTGCAGAGTTAGCACTTAGCAGAAACATGGGACACCTCAAAGGGTTTAGCCAATCAGAAACAGAGTAGGGGGCGGGTAGTTTGCAACAATGTTAAATTATGTATAATGGAAAATATGAATTCATTAATTCAACCGTTCAAAGCTAATTCATTAATTAATGTATATATATATATATATATATATATATATATATATATATATACACACAAAATTGGGACGCATGTCATTGCACCTGGTCAAAAGTGATTACTGATGCATTTAAATATGAATTAACAGAGGATTGTGTCTGAAAAACAAAATATTCTAACATGGGCAACAGTGTATTTATACACTGTATATATACGTACACAATCCAGTGTGTTTTCTCCTTCTAATGAGGTATTCAAACTGCCAGTGCTATTGTTAATGTTGGTTTTAAAATATATATCTCAACTTATTAAAATTAAATAACCATGTATACTGTACATTACAAACTTTATGAGTCTTTATGTGGCTGAAACAGTGTTCTTGTTGCTTGGTTAACATGCTGTCACACACACACACACACACACACACATCTCCAAGGCCGAGGCAGAAGCAGCTTGTCGTACACCGAGTGTAACAGCGTACTCCCTTATCCAACACTTGTCTCCATGAAAAACAACACTGTCCATGAACCCCGAGCGCTAATTATAACATAGCGAGAAGTCTATTTACTTGCTGTGCTCACTCCGCTGCAGCTCCACACTTTCCGGTTGGCGCATAAGCTTCATTATCACAATGCTTATGGAGTGGTTTTTGGAAGTGGGTTAGTTGTCAGACAGCTCTGAAAATCCCCAGCTTTTGGCTGCTCTTGACACTCCAGTTGAACCCGTCCTATTAACGCTGGATTACTGTGGAGAGGCCGTGTTTCCTTGACAAGGGAATAGAGCATAACATTTGAGCGGGGATGATTTCATCTCGCATGTTTTTAATTGCTCCAGCATCTATTCATGCACTCTCAAGATGCGCCAAGCAGCTTTGCAGATTCCCAGAGAGAATTTTTTTTTTAAAAACCCGTCAAGGTTCAGCAGAAACGGCTGATACCAAATACTGAAGGTTTTCTGGCTGCAACATCAAAGTCTCGCACTCTGAGGATAAACGGATCCCTATCCAGCTATAATGCCTTTTTCGACAAACATCAGCCAAATCTCGTCATTTCAAGGGGGCGCTTTTTGTCGTCTTTGTATTCACAGAGAGTCAGCATGACGATTACGGGGCGTTTAAATTTACATGAAATGAGCTTTTTCTAAAGTGCAGTGATGATAGTGAACACTGAATAGAGTAAATTCAACATTAGCTTCTCTGATGGGGGCAACTTACGGAAAACACCAAGAGGCTGATTTCCACCAACGACGCTATGACAGTGTGTTGTTGTGCTTTGTAGAATATGATCTCCTTCATGGTTGTTGACTGTCAGCCGCGCTGTCCAGGGTGCTGAATCTGGGTTCACCACGCTCCCTCCACTTCAGTCTGCTCTACCTAGTTAGTTAGTTACTTAAATGTATTTATCTACAGGCGGCCCTTTAAGGGGGTGGAGGTCGGCATTGTGGATGTGTATTTAGCACAAGACTTGCGATTATTGGATTTTTTTACAGTTTTGTCTGACCTTAAGCAGAGTTTAGTTTAGTGACAGTGACCTTTGACAATTCGATTTAATTCAAGTGGATGTTTGCGTCAAATGTGAAGAAATACCACGAGAATTGGACACATGTACGGATGGACATACGGACGTAACACATAACATAATCCTCCAATACAAACATTCTCTCTTGTGTTACGGTTGCTGAGAAAGAGTCATTGTTCTGCTGATGATAGTATAACTTTTGCATTGTTCTTTATTCAATAAAGATAGGTCTCTATATACATTTACAAGAGAATTTAAAGCACCAGCGATCCGAGCCAAGTGCAGGGTAAGATAAGAACATTGGCACAGAAGGGCTGCAGATCGTCAATGATGGGACCCACTATTCACCTCAAGTGGACATAAAGGGCTAACTTGACTTTTTGGAAACACATTATTGCCCGAAAGTTTTCCTCGAGTTCCAATCATCAACATCGGCACAAGTACCGTGTCTGGCAACAAACTATTCATGCCTCTCAACCCACTGATGACCATCAAATTAAAGAGTTCACTTTGTGGACTGTATATTTTCCCATTTCCCCGTCTAAATTTGGTATTACACCCACTGTGGGGCTTTATTAACGCACACCACCAATAACAATAATTGCATAAGGTATGAGAGATTCAATTATGCTCCTCATGATTTATTCGTAGTTTAATGATTAAAAAACAGACCGCTTAAAAAACATTAGAGATCATACCACTAGCAATTATGAGGTGGCGTGATTTACCCCTGACGATAAGCCAAACTATAATTTCAGTTCTGATCCGCTGATCCTCATGCCGGTGATAATTGACGTGAGTCTTGCTGACTCCGGCGTCCTCACAGCAGCAATGATCATTTGATATTTGTTTGCTCAGTCACGTTGTGCGATCGTGTATTCAATAATTGACTTTTTTCATATACCCAGGTGAGACTTTTGCTTGTTAGCCCACCATAAAGAGGCATGCATCTTGTATCTGCTGGTTTGGCATTGCAAGGTGCTGCAGTGCTATTTTTTAAATAATTGTTACCCAAAGAAGCAAGGAAGAGGGTCTGGCCTGGTAGCAGCTCGTACATCCGATGTGTTCCCTTTGCCCATATTCTGTATCATCATAATTTATCAGAGCGGAGAGCAGCTTCACCCTCAGAGAGGTGAAGCTGAGAGCGGCCCCGGCTATTTGTCATTCGACAGCAGATGCAACGCGGCCTTGGCAATGTAGTAGCCGAGGAGACGCCAGGGAGATTGTCAATGCAGGAGCGCTTGGCCACAAATAAAGTTTTACTGAATTCGGTGACATCGACCGGCGCTTTGAGCTGAGGTGTTCGACCAAGTGGAATGATGAGACACTTAAGTGGAATAAGCGTTTGATGTAAACAGCAGTCGGACAGGAGAATATTTGATGTGTGGATCAGCGGTGTGCTTGGCCCTGGGAGCTGGGCTTTTTCTCACTATTATATTTGATTTGTTGCCTTGACTCTCTAACAGCGACTGTGCTACAATCATGTTGTACTTATCTGGAGGGTTTTTTGTTTCTTATGATTTTCTCTTCTCTTATGCTCCCCTCAGTAAAAGAAAGTGCCCATATAGGCAAAAAAATGCCCTATGGGACATTACAGAGACCACAAATACTAAAAAACACCCTCAAATGTAGTGTTTTTGTTGAAATCAACCTGTGAAGAGTGGAGATAGAAATGTTAGACTTTTGCTATTATAAGTCTAAGTCTTTGTACTAAAGGAACAACCTATTAATTGGCAAGCCTTCGGATCCTAATGGGGCTCTTAATTAGTGGTGTTTGATTAATTAGAGAAATTAAAAAGAAAAAGTATGTGAACCTTTTTGAATTTCATAGTGACGTCACAATGACAACGTCCACTTACATGCAGTCTATGATATGAAAGGCTAGCATAGCTTCGGTTTGTCTAATCAGCGGGAATTTAAGAATAGATAGATGCTGAAATGCAATTCATTTGTCTCGAGTATTTCACGTGTATGTTTTGAAATAACAAATGCATCAATCAAAGTTTATCGAATCTCTCCGAAATGGCTGGTTAACATTTTCAAGGTAATATAAGGTGAGGTAGAATATTCGTTTACACACAAAATCGCTCGTCATGATTTATAGAAAAGACCATTTTTAAACAGGTGCCCAGAAAAGAAGTTTCGGAAAGACTGAACTAAAAGACATATTCCCACTGACCGATTGTTTAGTCTTAAGGGCTACTTTTTGATAACCCCCGAGCTTTGAACATTTCCTTTGAAGATTCCTGTCCGAGGCTGAATAACAATGTAATCACATCACCCACAAAGCCCGGCTCCTGCACCGACCTGACTGAACACCACGGTCTGCGAGAGGCATTTCTGCGTCCCAGATTTCAGATGAGTATTTGCTGCTGCATCAGTGCATGCTAATAACACTGCGGATCAAATAGACGGAAGTTTTATTGTGACAAAAGTGAGCAGGAAACTCCCGCCTCGGGCTGATTGCCACAGTGTTATTGAACAGCTCAGTCGGCAACGGCGCCTGCCTGCCTGCCGCTGTATTGTCTTCCTGCGGGAGGAGAGCAAAGCTACCAGCAGAGAACACAGTATCCTGCTGTCCATCCTCTGACTCATCTGTAACGTGCCTCTCTCCACTTCCCTGAAAACTCTGAAAGATGCTAATATTTAATGACTGCTTCATCCACTGGAAACCGCAATCCCATTATCTCTCTCTGTCATATCTATCATCTCCCACTGCTCGGTGCAGAAGGCGGGGAGGCCACCTTCATCTCAGGGACCAGTAATCCGCTTACGGTCACATGTGAAATAGAAGGTGTTTTTGTTGGGAAATGGCCAACATCAGAGGGGAGGGGGGGGACTAAATGGAATACCAGGAGGTAATTTTTGTTGATGAATCACAGTCTGTGAATAGGATTCATAGTGGAAGTGATTTAGTAACAAAAAGAGGGGGGTTGATTTGACTAAAGGTTCATTTAGTCAGAGGGTCCTGGTGGCCCCACGGGTGACACCGAACACAGTGGTGTCCTAAATTATACGTTTTCCGTGTCTCTTTATTAATGAATAAGGTTTACATGCCACTGTTTTATATTATATATAAATATATTAAGAAAGAAATAACTAACTACTCCTTCACCTGGTCCCACACACTGACATCTTCTATTGAAGTAGTTATTTACAGACCAAAGACCAGGAACAAGCAAGCAAGAAATTCCCAATATATACTTCTCCTTGCTTAATGTAAATGTTGCTTATAAAGTTACAAATTTGCACTCAGATGAAAAAGGAAGGGCAGGGGAGTTTTTGTTTGGTATAAATATATTTTTAACTTGCATCTTTTTGCAATTACCTAAGTTTTAAATATTTAGGTGTAGTTCTGTAACTCCTGTCTTACTTGTCCGCACTGTATTACCATCCTCCATAACTGGGACAGGGTTGACTGGAAGATTTTTTATTTCTTTTTCTACTCAAGCTCTTTTAATTGGTATTTTAAATCACATAAAATGTAATAACATAGACACAGTTGGATAGACACAATACCCCCCCCCCCCCCTCCCTGTTTCTACTCCAACAGAGCCACATCCACACTTCAGTTTTATTGTACCATTTAGCAATCAAAGACTAATTTAAATTCAATGTGACAAAAATCGTAAGTGTGCCACATTTTCTTTTTACTAAATTAAGAAATAAAAAAACAATGAATAATGAATGAGGGGTGACATACTAAAGTACAACACTACAACACCTTTCTATATAGGTGAGAAATGATTAGAATAGAATTATAGAATAGTGAATATTCTCCAATGTCAAATGATGTGTACAGTCTTTAACCCAAAGCTTAAAGGTTGAAGGAAATTAAAGTATTATCATCATAATTTATCTATAGGATTATTTTTTTTATCATTTTTATGTTTTAATATCAAAGTTGATGACAGCTCAGATACAAAACAATTAATCATTTACTAGAATAATTCCATTATTAAAAACTATAACTAAATCTTTGGTCTGTGGGATCATCATCTGATTCATCTTCAGCGTCATTCTCCTGGAAACTGAAGTCACACTGACTTACTATGAAAAGATATAGCGAAGTAATGTGTACCCGAGCAGAGAATGAAGTCACTTTCCCTCTGTGTGTGTTGTTATCCGATCTTCTCCTTGCTTTGTTGACACAGCCAACAGATCTGCAATATGTCTAAATTTGTATGTTACCAAGTCTCATCTGGATTTAATCCGGATACAAGACACTTGAAACGTAGACGTCAGTCAGTCTTCATGTGGAAGAACTGTGCACCACGGTTCCCGATGAATTTGCAGACAAAATGTGTATGTATTCAGTGCCTGATCTTCTATGCAGCAGCTCATTTTTGGGACCGACCTCTCATCAAGAAAATAAATGATAACTTAGTGACCTTGACTTCAACTCCACCAAAGGAAAAACATTGTTCCTAAATTGTAATATTACAGTTTTTTTACGTTCAATTATATTACCAAGGCAATAAGACTCAAACGGACTTTGTGGGAAATAAAAAAAAGAGATGTAATAAAACATGAAAAATATACAAAATCAACTGGAGCGAGGAAGGGAGAGCAGGAGCGTGTCTATGTAGTGTCCAGGGCTCTAAATATAATTGGACACCCCCACCCCCACCCCCACCAAATGCCGATTTATGATAGTAATACCATGGTAATGTGAGGGAGGTGTCCATCTTGGAACAAGTTATCTTCTCTTAATAAAGCCATGAGTGCTTCACCACAGAATGTCCTGGAAACGCCAGCTCTCAGTTGCCAATCAGCCAAAGTCATGGGAAATTCAGATTCAAATTCTTTCACCAAATTTTCGTCAATATTGTTGAATATTTTTTATCATTAGCAGCAAGTGTTGTTGTGGCCGCAGAGCCATGTAGCGAGACACTGTTGACACATTACAGCCCTTCCCTCAAGTTCAGGGTCAAGGTCATCTCATTTATCTGGCAAAGAGAAAATAGATGTCATTGTGTGTGTGAGCCACACACAACGACAATCATGTGACACATATATCATCTGAGCTCCCGTCATGAATACAAATACATTCAAATACATGCATTATAAAATGCATAAAAAGTGGAATAAATGTGCAGCACAGGAGGTGTTGGATGAGAAATGCCATTCCATGTGAGATGGAAGCAGCTCTTTGGGCTCGGTGTTGAAACTGAAAATGGTCACACCACCATTGTAATCAGTGAATACTTCTATTTATGCCACATATTATTTACATTTAATATCCACATTTTTCATGAAAACCTTGCATTGTCAGCTGTGTTTGATAGCATCATAGAAATAAAGTATACAGAGATTTCAGGAGGGAAAAATGTTAACTGGCAAATAGGAATCTTGTCTAAGTATAATGACGCTTTGCTTCTAATTTAAAGGCGCCATATGTAAGAATGTGGCCAAAAACGGTACGACACTCAAATTCAAAACACTGCGGCGAGTCGTATCCGCCTCCCCCTCCACCCCCTCCCCTCCAGACTCGAGGTTGCCAGAGCTGTTGGCGTATCCTCTGTCAGCAAGCTGGACAGCGGCCAGGGAAGAGACGCACACAATGATTAAGTGGATAAACGGTCCGTGTACGTTGCAGCCATCCAACTTTCGTTTTGAAGTCAACAATCGCAAAACGGATAACGAGTCGTTTCCCGTTTTTCGCTTCAAAATAAAAGAACGAAAAACAGAAAAATGACTCGTATCCCGTTATTCGTTTTAAAAACGGAAAACGACTCGTTAACTGATATTAGATATTGTGTTTATGAATGGGATTCGGGGATGAAATAACAGTGCCATTTTCATTCCAGATTTTGCTAACGTTTGTTTCTATGATCTAAATGAATAACGTTGTTACTGGACAGTTCAAAGTATTCGACATGTCCATCCCCGTCAAGCTATAATACTAACTTAGTTAGCCAAGCTCAACTTACCTGTCTAGGAGAAGAGTAGCCAATTCTGCATCCGATTTCAAATTGCTCTCAGCTTTCCACTGTCTCCACCGTTCAAATGCATCCCCTATATAGACCCTCGCTTTGCCTCGGCCTTGGCGTTTTTGTGAATCATAAAGAGCTCTTTTGGGTTTCGTTGCCTCCGCCATTGTAGCTCAGTCGAAACTGGCAACCCGTGGTTGCTCGGCAGCTGAGACTCTACTGACTGCAATGATTTGTAGACGCCGGTGGGTGGCGCCACGTGCCAAAACATGTTTTCAAAACATAAACATGATTTGCGGTCCGCAAAATATTTTTTTAAATGCGAATATTTTGGCTGTACTGTTGTTGTTGGTGAGTTCAGTATGTTATATGATCATTATTCCTGAGTCTCTATGACATATTAGGATGATTTTATGGCCAGTTGCTTTAGATTTCTTACATATTGTACCTTTAAAGTGGAGACAGAAAATGACATGATAAATGATTAAAAACAATCTGACTGTAAAATCGGATTAAAATACAGCGAGGAAATAAATACAACCTCAGTGACAAAGATGGACAACCCTCACTTTTTTGAGTCTGAAAACAAATGACAACTGGCAGGGTTTAATGCTAACAAGCACCACATAGAGCAAAAGCAGGTATTGTCCTAACGGCAACCTCCAGTTCTGAAAAGTGAAGCCAAAGCTAAAGTGCCATAAACTTGCATTCTCTCTGCTGGCCATCAAGGGGCGACAGGCTCTCTGATTGCAAAATAAATCAGTTTCAGTTTCAATCGTTTCAGTTGCTACCAATGCAGTTAGCTACTAAGATGATTTTAACTGTAAAATGAATTATGAAGCTAACTTTGTTAACAGCTTCATACCAGAATCCAGATGGATCCAGATCCAGTAAGGTTGCTGATTGGGGTGCCCCCCTGCCACTTATGTTCATCAGATCCACTCGTCGCTCCTCTGCAGTCCAAATAAGGTCACTACCAGGTGCAAAAAATCCAAGATGGCGACGGCTGAAGTTCCGAACTTGGGGTTTCAAATCTGTAGTCCCCAAACCAACGGGTGAAGCCACGATGACTACATCTGGTTCTTATATAGAGTCAGTGGTCAAAGTAAGATGTCTTCTCGGGCAGATTGTGAGTTGTAGCCTACTGCCATATATATTGTTCAATGCTAATGTTGAGATCTGATTGTTCACTCTGAGGTTTGTGGACTTTGACTCCCAGCTGACCTTTCAGTGAGGCAATAATCCATTTGGCCCTGCCATATAAATACGGGAGATTTATATTGTCATAATGGAGGGCCTCCACAGCAGAATTACTCACAGTGATTAGTGACTAATGAATGACTGCCAACCTCTATTGTGGTAATGCATTCCCCTGACTGATTGTGGTCAACCCTGTTTGGGAAGGCAGCCAAAGAGAAAAAGTTTATTAGTAAAGCCAAATTAATTAACAAGTTGCAAGGAAATTAATCTAGGGAGGGGACTCCATTACTCTCCTTAGCGTGATCTCATTTTTATCATAACAACCCCGATGACAACAAAAAAGTAATATTGCAGCAGGCTCACGAGTGAACAGATATTGCTTTAAAATGTCCGTGGTGAGTTGTGGTTGGCTTGTGCAGTCGGTAAGTGAGGGAGGAATTTGGAGCTTGGGTGGGGGGGGAGTAGTGGCTATAACAAGTTGCCTCTCTCCCCTTGGATCGGCGGTTATTACCTGTCTTTCCCGGGTTGATATGGTGAACGCGGGAGCTCTCAGGATGAAGAAAGGCTCCAATTTTGAAGAAAAACTGCGTGGCCAGCTCAGTTCGAAGTTACTCGGACATTGGCTATGTGGTCCCAGGTTGACGGAATTTGAAAATTGTCAGTGAAGTCGCCTAAGGTCATCAATGAACTAAGAGTGATTCTGCAGTATACCGTTACCCAAAACAGACGAAGAAAGAACTGCATGTGCAGCTTTCTGCAGCCAGAAACATTTGTGCTACAACCACTTCAATAAAAATGTTAATTCCTGCAGAGAAAAAATATTAGGCATCCCTCGTCCACCAATGCTTCTCTCTAATCTATGACACTTTGTCGTCTACCCTCCCGCATATATGAATCTATCACTGATGGTCCTGGCTTTCTAAACCTGCACAGCTTTATGATAGAAATGTGGAGAAAAAAAAGAAACATTTTGGAACAGCTACAGTGCTCGAATGACCAGTTCTTCTGTCTCACTGTATTAAGCCAACAATATAAGAGACAATTTGCTCTGTCACTCTGTTCAAAATTGCTCCAATCATGACTTCTAACACTTAAAAGAGCAATAAGGAAGGTCTTTATTGCTCTATAACACAAAATGACTGCAATATATCTGCAGGAGTTTGAAAGGATTTGAGATTAATTCAGTGATTACTCTGCCAGATACTGAAACTTCAGGCTTGCACAAATCATGCTCTGATCCGTGCTTCTTTTTTCAAAAAGAAACATTTTCTTCTTTATGATATCACCATGACCAGTATACGTTCATGTTTGATCTCTCTGTTGGATTTGCAACATAAATTTAAATAGTGATGCCAAACCTTTTCGACGTGTGACCTTTTAGGGGGGTACGTAATTTATTTTAGAAACGTTATTTTGTTATATTTGTTGACATTTTCTTGACATCCAAACAGCAAACTATGTATCTAATGACAAAAAAATGAATAAATACGCTTTTTTGGCTGTCCCAGGACTGTAATAAGCCCTTCCAATCATTTCATGATCTAATTTAATTTTTGTCCTTTGCTTCTGAGACATAGAAGCCCCTCCAAATAAAGTGGTTTTGATCATCTGGATAAAAGATTAGCTTGTTTACAGCCTGTCTGATCAACTGAAAAATAGTTTCTTAGGCTATAGTAATGCCTTGAGTGATTTTATTTGGCCGTTGCTTGTATATTTTTGCTTTCAATGCTCTGCTTCTATTAAAAGATCCACTCAGCTGCTTTTCTGCGGGCAGAGAGACGCAGAAAGTGGGGGAAAACAGTGTGTATATTTGCATGCATATTTTCACATCTAACTCGATAAACAGAGATGGTGATTTTAACATATCACCCAACCCAAGTTCTGATTGTCTGGTCAAAAATACAAGCATCTGAGAAATGTATTGATATCTTACAGAAACATTGCTTGTAATAGTTCACCTTCCAACTTCTCTGTCGGTTTTGGGTCGGGTGGTTTATTAAAGCATGTTTTCAGGCTGGGTGGTGCAGATCGGTTCCCATAAGGTGGATCACTACTGTGTGACATGCCTCAGCAGTTTTCCCAGATGGTGAGTACGATGTCATCATAACTGAAAGAAAAGTTGGGCAAAGCCATGAAAATATGACCTTTATTTGCCCTAAGCCAGAGTTAGCCTTTAACTTTTTCATAGCAGACACAGTAGATACTTGTAAAAAGTGAATTCCCATATGCAAAACGTGAAAAACTGCATCTCGGAGATGAAGCAGCAGTTTGAGAAACCCTGTTTCAACAGCTCTCAGACTCATTCCCAGGCATTATGCCACGGCGGGAAACATGCAGTCTTGTCAACTTATTGACAGCTCATTTAATGGAGTGAGACAATGGCCAGACACTGCGGTACCTAAACGCATGATCCGCATCCTCACAAGGACAGAGGTGCTGCCTGTCAAGATTTCCAGAGCAGTGTAAAGTCTGCAAACTTTCTCTCTCGTTGGAAAAAAAAGGGCACTGCGCAACAGCAGCCGTCACAGTCTGTCAGGAATGAGACACAGCTCCATTAGCACCTGAGGCTACCTCCGAGTCTGAGACAAAAACACCAGCGTCTGGGAGCTTTGGCGTCCAAATGTTTTAGTCTCAGTCATGGACATTAAAAGTGATGGGGCTGTGCCTTACAGATAAGTGATATCTGACGGACAGGAATGTTTTCATGATCAAACCGTAGAAATGAATCTGCACTATCCTCGTGTGTTGAGGTCCCTGTTGTGGAAAGTCCCTCTCACACTCGCCGTCTTTTTATTTGTCTATATTCCCTGGTGATTTATATTGTGGACGTTTGTATCAATTTGTGCCCCCTCAAAAATGTTGGCTGCACTACACCCTTGTCACTATCAGTTTGTTCTGATGTGTTGGTTCATAGATCTCATACATCATCCTGGTTGCCAACAACCACAACAGTCCGTGTGCATGTGTGTGTGTGTGTGTGTGTGTGTGTGTGTGTTTGAGTCCATTAGATTGGTATTTTACTTTTACAACATTTCTTGGAGGCAGAACTTTCTGGCTCTGGAGAAAAAAATAATCTCATTGGAGTTCAACCTCAATGGCTGGAACCACAACTTTTTTCAAAGCGAGCGTCCGGCATTCTCTGTTCATCTCCATTTGGGGAACCAGGGACCACTGTGGCATCCAATAACTAACATAGGTCTTCAGAGTTGCTTGTTAGGGGGCTCGGGTAGCGACAGAATGTTGTGCACAAAAAGTGCAGTAAACACAAACCTTGGCTCAGACGATTCTCCCAGTAGCCTCCATCCTTATTTCAGGGCCAAGGGGCTCACATAAGGTCAAACTGTGTCAGAACTGAGGTGAGGCCTTTTGAAAGATGCCATGTAGACCAACATGGTGGCCAGAGAACCAGCCCATCATTGTTCAATGCATGTGTACATCACGTTACATGGTATGGTTTGCTCTATTTTGTCCAATTGCTGTCCTTTTTAATTGTGCAATTATGTCAAGACAGAAAATGTCAATTCCATCTGTATGCAACCTGAAGCCAATATATAGCCTCTGTTTCCCCCCCATTGCGTGGTTCCAGTTACAGTAGCCGTTAAATTGAAATGTTGATTGAAAGCCATGGGCTGCCACCCTACATTTTCAACATAGACGATCAGCTTTGACTGGATAATCCAGCCTGAATGAACGTTTTTCCCCTGGAACACCCAACTTGGGGTGTTCCAATTTCACCTGCTTTGGGCTGAATGTGTCAAGGTCATCTAGTAGTTCAGCTCGCGCCGAAGTGCTTGCCAATGCAAGCCTCAGCTTTTCTGATATTTGTACTGGCTTGGAAATTAAAGTGTAAGATCTCCCATAGGTCTAAGGTCCACCCTCGGCCTAATTTTGATAAATGTAACAACAACAAAAGAGTGGGCAAGGGACTGAGGGACTTTTATTCCTTTACTCCTCCTTGAAAAGTACCTGAGTTAAGCGCTTGTGCATATCTCGTTTCACAGTGTGCAAAGTGCTTACACTGACAGTTAGCAGCCTACCTTGCTTCGAGAGCAGAGTGCTGCAGAGATGACGAATTTTTGTAGGCCAAGTTAGCATCGCACTGATTCCTGGACAGAAAGCCAGTGTATTTTCCATTGGATTTTGGATTCATGCAGAAACTAAGCTCTGCGAATACATTAAAAGGAATACAGTGTGACGAGTTTTCAGTCTGAGGTAGTCTCATTTAATCAGATTTGTTTTAAGACATGTAAATGCTTAAACAAATTGAAGAAAAAACAAATTCTATCCTAGAACAAATCGTTTTAATGTCTTAAGCTCGTCTTAACCGCAAACATTATTACATTCATCAAATAAAAAGCCCATTAAAAAACAAATTAACTAGTTAACTTCCTGCAGCACTCTATTGTGCCTAATACCTGCGTGCTCCTGGCTAGCTGTCATGTTAGCAGTTAGCTCGCCAATTAGGCTACAGTAGTTAGCCAACTTACCTTGTAGTCACCAAGTCTCCAAGCTTCAAGCATCACCAATTGTATTGGAAGATGCTTAGAAAATCACAAACTCGGAGCATCAACACACACACAGACGCACACACACACACACACACGTTTCCATCACTTTAGATGATTTACATTATGGGGAATTGCATTTTGTCCCCAAAATGAAAAGTGAGTCCCCACAATGTCTGGAAAGTGATTGTCCCCACATCACAGGTAATACACACATACAAACACACACACACACACACACACCACAGACTTTTCTTCCATCAGTGTAGGTGGACTGACAGCTTTTCATTTGGACTGCCTTTGTGGTAAAGGTACTTTTCAGAAAGGCATTAGTAAAAGCTTATTGATCGTTCATCCAATCACAGCTTATTTGGTTGATAGTGATGGTATATCTCATCAACATACCTTCACCAGCACAGATAAGTGTGTGTGTGTGTGTGTGTGTGTGTGTGTGTGTGTGTGTGTGTGTGTGTGTGTGTGTGTGTGTGTGTGTGTGTGTGTGTGTGTGTGTGGAGAAAGGTTGGAGTGATGCTCCAATTTGCAGCTTTTATTGTGTTTGACCGTGCACGGTGAACAGGCAGGCTGAGCTGGCAGGTACTGTTTTCACTTAATCAATAGCTTATCAGAAATAGCTAAGAAATGACTCTTTATGTATGTAGCATACTAACTATGTTGTTGGCCTGCTGACTCTTTTGGCCCCGAGCAAAACAAACTGCCCAACAGAGAGACTATGTCTATTTCCTGTCTTTCCCCCTGAGCTGCCTTTAATTTGCTCTGTGGCACTGCATCCACATCAAGGGCCAAGGGCCAGGACCTGCTCATTTACTGAAGTGTGAAATGTCAATATAGACTCACAACAAAAGGTACGCCACTGCACATCCAGCTCTGCGGGCGCTCTTATTTGAAACAGATCCCTAGTTCTCTGAACACACAGGCGGTCTCCAAGCCTAAAGTTTCACCTTACAACAACCACTTTAAAGACACAAAGTCTGAAAACCCAGAAGATCTAGGATCAGGTGTTTGCACATCCATACATACATTATGACTATGACTGGAGTCAATCCCAGTTGACATTGGGCAAAGGCAGGGTACACCATGGACTGTATAGCCCTGCCCTATAACATCCCCTGCTTTAAGGTCTGTTTGATTGTAATTGGATCATAATTTACTAAATGAGCATCATGTTATATTGAAGAAGACTTTAAATGAATTGCAATTGATTGAGATCATAAACTCATGTTTACAATGTTTACTGAGATAATAAATCAAGTGAGAAGTTGAGTTATTTTCTCATAGACTTCCATGCAATCTGACTTATTTTTGCAACCAGAGGAGTCGCCCCCTGATGGCCAGCAGAGAGAATGACAGTTTAAGACACTTCAGCATTGGCTTCACTTTTCAGAACTAGATGTTTCTGCCTGGTTCCCACATAATTTTGGTTATTCTCTTTGTGGTTCCTCACCCTTTATTCCAGGGGGATAACTTCCCAATAATGTGTATCGATAGGGTCTGGTAAAGGAAACGTGAATAGCCTGCAGCAAATCTTCTGTCTCTTCCTCTGCCAGATGTTAATCTCTTATAAAAATGAACCATGATTTCAGCTCAGGGGTCACATTGTCCGCCTCCCGAGTCACAAAAGGCAAAAATTAGCATCAGTGGAGCAGACAAAACTACCTCTGATTGCCTCTTTTGAATTGTATTGTAGTAGAGGTTTTATGGTATTTTAATGAATAACGGTAACATGGAATCAGACAGCGTTCAAAGCCACACTGGCGGCAAAGGTTATGAGCATTAAGTGAAGCGACTTGTGACGGTGAAAATGAAAGTCAAAATAAAGGGCAGTTCTTGAGAGCTGTTTTTTATCTGTATGTAAAGTGAACCACTATCATCCTGTTTTATTCATTCACAAAGAGCCATGTTAAGTTCCTTATATCCCCTTTGATGCTGTTGGGCTGGCAAGGCGTAGCTATCCGTCTCTTTATGATTACTGCAGTGGATCTGATTAAGCTGATCTCTTGTGGGATTCTCCACAAACTAGTAGGTTTGCCATGTTTAATAATGCAGGAAATTTGACTGAATGGAAGTTATTTATCTTCATCAACGTCCTCAGAAGTGGTCTGCGTGTTAGAAGAGCGTTGCTTCTGCCATAGACTCTATGGGTCAAAGCAGCACAAAAGCCATTCACCAGGGATTTCAGCCAAGCCAACAGTATAGCTGAATGTTAAAGCAATCATGTATTATTTGGAGCCAGTGTGTGGACCTTTCTATAGCACTGACACAGTGATAAGGAAACATGTCTGGTCATGCAAGATAGCAACTAGCTGATGAACATGGTGGGGCATTAAGCAGCTAAAATTAGATATTTTTCTCAGGAGTTGGTGGGGGCCAAAACAGAGTTAAAAGACAAGTAAAAATTGAAGACAAACACGCCAATGAATGATAACGTTGTTCTCGTTGTCCACTAGATGTGAAAATACTAATGCTAACTCGTTATATAAACTATAAAAAGTCAAACTATGTCAAACATTTTGCCCCCAAGAGACTAAAAATGATCATTGTAGCTTTGGAAAATAGAAAAACGTAGGTAATAGGAAGAGAACATTGGTTCTTTTACAACTACACTACAGCTTTACTTGTGAGGATAGTCTTTGCTTTATCAACAGCTTTGGGAATGCCTTATTTAGGCTACTCTTGGTACTTGCTACTCTAAGTTTATCTTGAAAATCATTGAAACGGGTTCAGATCGAGTGCAAGTCTGCGCTGGTATTTTTGCTCCTTGTCAAAGAAAAGATTTGAAGACTGAAGACGAGATTGAAAAACGTGAAGGCTTTGGCACTGAAGGAACCAAGTGCGTCGGAAATCTGGGAAGAAAATGCTGCAAGACAGACCACACAACAAGATGGCACATTTGAAACGGTTAGTCATTCTGACCTCAGTGTTATGAATCGCCAGATCATACCATAACCTTCCCTTTGAAGCCCTTAAAAAAAACATTTCCGTGAAGTTGCATGGATACCAATATTTATGATCAGGAAGTTATGCGGTAGGTTTAAGTCTGACATTGTTCCAAGTTTTGGATTTGAACTTTGGACTTTATTTTGAAGCTCGCAATGAACACCCTGCAGCATGAGAGTATTTTGGATTACCTTCAAGAGAAACCAACAGAAAGACACCACTGTAGCGTGCAATGGGAATATCTACTGTTCACCACTATCTTCAGCTAAACGCCAGCGGTGAGTACAGAGATGGCGGCCAGGGGGAGTGATTATTTGTATGCCTTCCACTTGTTCTTCCTCTCACTGCCGACAGCAGCCTCATCTGTTTTGTTATGCATGTAACTTTAGAGTGCTGCGGGGATGCCGTATTTTTTTTCAGTGAGCCAGGAAGTTAGCATCACACCGGTTCCTATAAGAAAAAAGACAATGGGATTGTTCCATTAGATTTTGGATTATTGCAGAAAATGAGCTCTGTGGCAAACAAACATTTTTAATCATTACACGCTTTGTTCAACAAGATAATCTTCACAAATGAGCACCAGTTTTATGATTTTTCAAGCATAAACACAATCATCAGAAGTAAAAACCTAACAGGCTTATTTATGAATAAATAACAAATATTTATTTCATGGTTGCATGACATCACGCAAACCAACACAGAGCTAAAGGAGGATAAAATGGTGTGATGTTATGATGTCTCATTTAGCCATTTATTAACAACCGCCTCTTTTAAAAAACATAAAATCTTTCAAATTTAGTAGTGGTGTATTGCCTGATAGTGTTGAAGAACGAAACATTAAAATATCTTAAAGTGTCAGTCCGTAAGATTTGAGATACGTTGCTTCTAGCGGCCTCTCTGGTGGTAGATGGAACTGGAGGCGAACCTCTGTGTCGACTGTCTCTCATCAGCGTGATGCCTTCAAATGCTCCACACTGAAATTAGGTCCGTCGTTTTCCCTCGTTCGCGGCCACTTTGCTTCTTGATTACTTGCCCTTCTTCACTTCCATTAGTTTTTTTTTTTTTCTTTTTCTTCGGACTGGAAGTGGTCTTCTTTCTCTGTCTGTTGATCCTCCATTGTGAGTCAGCAGTAATGAAATGTACCTGCGCCAGACAAACACTTTAGACTAGAGGGAGCCTGACTCAGCAGTTGAAAGTTACCGATTTCTGATTACAATGAAACGCAGCATACGCTTCTGTGAGTAGCTCCACCTGGGCAGACCAACCGCTGCTGACTGACAGAAAAAGCCTCACTCATTTTTAATTTTGCGCCGGAATGTCGCCACAGACACGGAGATCCTATTTCTGGGCAAAGCAGCAAGTACAAGCACATTCATTAGTAGGTCATGTGATCAATCACCAGTGTTTTAATTCACTCTTTGATAGATAAGTGCAAAAAAACTAACGAATTTCCAGGTTTTAGGACTCATTGTGCTCCTGCAGCACTGTATTAATATGAGCGGCAGAGTAACATGAGCTCAGATCAAGGATTCTCATTGGAATGGTACGACCCTGAAACAAGGTTTCGAGTTAACATTGACGAATGCCGCTGCAGCATGAAACCTCTGGGGGTTCATTTTTCATTGTCTACATGAATTTGTCAGAAAGTGGCTAAAGGTGTGTTGTTTCAGTCACTTTTGATTAGCTGCTGCTGCTTGATCATGCCTAGGATTTCTGTCAATACTAAAGTAAACATACTAAAAAAAAGCATTGCAAATGTCACAACCCTTTTGTCCCATGTATCAGACCAGTGTGATTGATAGGTCACTATCCTGGAGTTCCTACTGTGGCTTTATGCAGTTAGTTACTTAAAATGACTTTAGCACTTAGCTGGAAAGTTTTCACACCACTTCAGTAAACAAGAAAGATCAAGTTATGGCTTTGCTCCTTGGGACATTTTTATGTCATTAATATCTCCATGTTACTGACGATGAATAAATTGTTTAATTTTGAAGTCTCTCTCACTATGAAAATGATAGACTTAATTTATGACTGTAAGCAATACACAGCATTCATCTGTTTCACTGTCAAAATGTATTATGGTGTTGACAGATGTCTATATGAATTATACAACAGTCTCTGCAGTATTTTGAAATGGCATCAAACAGATAATCTGCAGCCTTGATCATCTTGAAGCAATAATTGTCTGACAAGTAAACACTTGCTTCAGACAGTGAAAAGGTCTAAGTCACTCAGTGACACATGGACACAGTACCGTCCTCAGTGTAGCTGCTGATACATTACATTACATTGTGTTCAGTAACAGATAGTTTTATCGGGTCACAGATAATCGTTTTTTCAGTGAGCATCCTTTTAACAATCTTAAAAAACATGATCATAAATAATAAGCTCCCCTGCATAAATAAAGATCAATACATTTAATAATAAATACATTATTCATTTACGATTATCCCGATAATGGAAATTCACCACGGTCAATTATATTGAGTGTATTTTATCGCAATAAAATCCTATATTGTCCCATTCGTAGTTGCGTCCACTAGATGGACTTCTAAAGTTTTGTAAACATCACACGAGTGTATTTGTCAGACAATATTTATCGGGAAGTTTACCTCTAAAGTTTTTTAAACCTGCTGGATCTTGAAATCTTTCAGTCTGGCTTCTTGCTTCATGCAATACTGACTGCCCTGCATGAACTTTGGCCCAATTTAACATTAAAAATGCATTTGCCCATACAGCTTCATTCACCCAGCATCTCTCAACATGTATGGAACGAGCTGTTTACATCTCTATTGTTCGCCGCTTCGTGTTCTGTCTTTCAAAGTGTGAAAATGTGAAAAGCGTGTTTACATTCCAGTGAAAACTCCCCCTGCTGGGTTCGCCCTCACACTCGCCGTATGAGAATGTGTTGGAGAGGACGCTTGAACCGATGAATTCCTCTCGCTACAGCGGCACGCAAAACAACCCACTTACTGTCTGTCGACATCGCGCTCCGGACCAAATCGTCTTCTTCGGCGTTCATGTGTTACACGGAGAGTCCCGAGGAGTTCTGGCTAAATATTCATTGTTCCTCTCTCAAAATGCACGTCGGACTCCGACTCGCGAAACGAAAACCTCGATACGCCGTGAAGTTCTCATTTGTCACGCAAAAGAAGATGTCGTCTGTCGGCGCGAGTGGAGTCTACAAGGGAAGACAGCTGTGTGATTAAAACTCTCACACGCTCTCACAGTCTAAAATACTTTGGGGCAGACGGCTTATTATGGCATTCCCTTTCATGTCTTTGGAATAAACTTATCAGAGTAATGCTCTTCCCCCGGATCGCACATTGAGTCACATCCCCGTCGGCGTGTCAGGAAACTTCAGTTGGAGATGAAACAGGAAGGGGAATAAATAGTCTTTCAGATATGCAAGTGTCTCCAATCAGCTGTGAGACAAACAGTTTGAGTTCACAGGGAGGTCATCCATCAGCACAGCAGCTCTAGAGTAATCTAGACCAGCGGTTAAACAGCGTTTTTTCTCAGCTGCACCCCCCACAGACCTGTCACGTGTACTCACCCTTCATAGACACCAGTCGTGTTCAAAATGTTCACTCAAATTGATTTTTAAGCTGGATGTCATTTTCCACTATTAAACTAAATAAAAAGGGGGTATGGTTGGCCTCCACTAATGTTTTTGGTTGCATTTCTGTTGGAGTGGCTGAAGCTATATATTTCAACTGTTTCTCTGGGAACTGCCAAAAACGACCCATTGGAGCAAAAGCCCATTTGAGCGTTATCCAACCAAATGTCCATTGTTCCAAAGGCCCATTGCTTGCAAAAAAATACACCTTTTCCCTTCAAAAACAGGAACACGTGGCTAGTTATTATGCAGTATGACATCATCGGACGATACCAACAGCAGCCTCCTGGATGAAAGTTTTTTTTTTTTTTTTTTAACATGGGATTCAGACTGTCTTTGTGCAGCTTCCTAGCTGGACGGGCTCTCATAGTGTGATCGGTCCAGTCCATATGCAAAACCCCAGACACGCTCTACTAAACCCCCAGAAGGATTGTGGGCCTTTACGATGGGGAGTGACATGTGAAGGATGATCACAATAATTCATCATCTCCTTGGAAAAGTCCATTTGAATAGCTGGTGTCCATTTACTTGTCAGCATGTGGTTCGGTTTCATGGTGAGAACAAGTTTCTGTGAAGTCAAGTCCAGCACAGAAGATGTCCGACAGCCGCATCATGCTTTGATCTCCTTACCTGCTGTGTATATTTGATCTCATCCATACTTTATCGAAGTCTGACTGCTGTCTGGCTCGCAACGTGGCGAAACAATGGCCTCATGCTGAAAACAACACGGACGATGAATGACACGGAACACAAGATTCTCACACGAGTCCAGGAGTTTTCCATTCAGGCAGCATAATGGCATTAAGATTTCTAGCGTAGCGGTGATCTCGTGGGGCGTCTCGTACCTCCGTTAGTTCCTGTTCGGCTACATCAAGGCCTGCCCGTCCATGTGAGAAACAGCATGCTTCCCATTTATCCTCGCGATGGGACCCGCAGTGGTCCTGTGGTCGGCCCCCCGATCAGCTCCTCGTGCTGCATCAAGTCACCTCCACAGGCGCGGCGATGCTCTGGTTACCTTCGCGCTGGGAGTTAACAGGAACACACGTGTCCGGGAAGAAATGGGCCCAATTAGTCAGTTGAACCACCTCCAAAATGTGAAAGGAAAGGTCTCTGTTAGTAGAGCAACACAGCGAATACTTGTACTGCAAAAAAGATAAGTATCAAGGACAGCTCCCCAGCCCTACTTTTTCAGGGTATTTCTGAGTACTATACCTGTCTATCAGTATAATTACCACTGGGATCGGTGGACACCCATTGGCCCTCAGCAGTCATAAATGTTACATTCCAGGCATGTTGGAAGGAAACTCCCACTTGATTGAAAGAAAATGCAACAGCTCCCTGGAAAGTTTTCCCAACTCTTGGCTTCCAGATCATTGCAGCTGACAGTGTGCATTACATGACACAGCATTACATTGAACACAGCGATGTTATAATCCTGAATATACAATAATGTACAATGTTCAGTATTGCCTCAGGGGTTGGTTTCCTGCATTTATAGACATTTATATTCACCTAGCTCATAACGTTGAGCAGAATATTATCATTACACATTGCAAAACCAGAATATAGATTTGTTTTTACAAGAAAAAACACAATTAATTTTTCTTCTACCCCTGTGTCTGCAGATCCTCCTCTCAGGCTGAAAAGGGCCCAGACAAACTGTCAAGAGGCTTAGGGCTCCTAGAGGTGTAACCCAGGAGGATAAAGGTCACCAAACCCTCAGTATCATTATTATTTTTGCTTTATTTAAATTTCAAGACTCATATTTCCTCTAAGTGCAAACCAGCTATTTTTTTTTAACTTTGTCGAAAAAAAAAAAAAAAACCCCGTCGAATGTCACCCTGAGACTCACACACAACACAATAGTATAGTCAATTCCTCACAAGAAATTGGTTATGATTAGTTTAAATAAATAACATTATAGAGCTGCCTTATGGGAAATGTAGGATTCAATGTTCTACTTTTTCAAATTGATCGCCTATCTCCCCTTATTTTATGGATAATAAATACAAAATATGGATTCATACATTGCTGTATTATTGCAAAAATTGGATGGGATATGGAGACTGAAGTGTTATACAACGTGTCATGTAGTGTGACACCTTCATGGGTTTTTTTTTTTAGTTAAACTACTGTAATGCCACAGAGGTTGTAATTATCACCCACCAGTGGTGAATATTCAACCTCTGACCTGTTCTGCAAATTGAATGGAGACTAAAATGAATGCCCACCTCCACATGACTGTGCTGCCAACTATGGTGAGTGTATATTAAACATAACACAGGATAGTCACTGTTCATATTAAAAGTAGAGCACCATCTGTCTTTGAACAAGCAGAATTACTTAAAATCTCAAATGCCCTTCTTTTTACAAGTGCAGCAGACGTGTCAAATAGTTTTCCTCTTTCCAACGTGGCTTCTCCACCTGCTAAGCAGGCCAGCCAGAGGCAAATCAATATTTACAGTGTTTACACACAGGTAGCAATAAGGTGATGTGGCATTCATGGCTTCCTGAAATGCATTTGTTACTGTCAAATTGGGGGCCGAGGGCCAATTTTGGCGGAAAAGCAATATTTACCTGCAAAGAAATGATTGTTTTCCATAATAGTCATCCATTTTAAGGGTTAGGTTAAACTTTTAGACACATTTGTCTTTGCCATATTATTAATTTGCAGCTCTGGGCGAAGTCTTGTCTACAAAAATCAATACGGCACATACAGGTTACAATTAGGTGGAAATTAATCAGCGCCACAGGGTTGTTCACCCTGTAAATAATCAAGGGACAAATCCTGCTAGCGCCTGGAACCCAACTGGAGTAAAACACCCGAGTCTGGCGCAATTTGAGGATCAATCAAAAGGCTTTTATGGAAATGGTTGGAAAAAGAGAAGGTTTCTGAAATCGAGCTGTGATGAATACGCTGGTGCAGGAGAGTGTGCAGAAATCAATAGCAGATGATTCATTTCTGGCGGCGTAATGGTAGCAAGCTGAGTCCCCCAGGAAGTCTGAGCCATTTCTAACACTGTGTGTGTGTGTGTGTGTGTGTGTGTGTGTTCATGTATGACTGGAAGGGTGGGTGAATAGAGAGTCTGTGTGTGTGTGTGTGTGTGTGTGTGTGTGTGTGTGTGTGTGTGTGTGTGTGTGTGTGTGTTCATGTATGACTGGAAGGGTGGGTGAATAGAGAGTCTGTGTGTGTCTCACTTTGCATGTTTGCAACCTGCAAAGACATCAAGCAGTAGTTGCTGGTACACTGAATAGAAACCCTAAACAAAAGATGAAAGTATTGTGTGCAGTTACAATATTACATCTTCATCAAGTAATAAGTGGACGTAGTCATGGTGACGTCACCCGTTGGTTTGTGGACTGCAGTTTTAAAGCCTCAACTCATTTTGGCCGTCACTTCATCTTGGATTTCTTTGCAAGCAGTGAAGGAATTGACCATATTTGGACTGTGGAGAAGCGACGGGTGGATCTGATGAACATAAGTGTTCGAGCAGCAACCTTACTAGATCTGGATCCATCTGGATTCTGGTGTGAAGCTGCTAACAATGTTAGCTTCATAATTCAAGGTCAAGTGTTAAAGTCAGCTTGGCAGCATTAGAAGCGTGGTAGCGACGGTAGCAAGGGAATCAGAGGAGTCGCCCCCTGATGTCCAGTAGCGAGAATGCAAGTTTTAGGCACTTCAGCAAGGCATGTGTAATACTCAACGTGTTACCAAGAAGGTCCTTAGAAAGACTCGATACAACCAAGGTTGAGCCCGACCATCAATTTGTCAACAAACGTAGTGAGGACCAACTCTGTCCGGCGCCCCTTGCACCTCCATTTTTGACACCAAGAACTTTTGATTTAAAATGACTTGATGTCCTCCCCGAGCTCAATGGAGAAAATGACGTTGGGTCAAAGCTGCTAATCAAATGTTTGGAATGACGAGGCGACACGTCGCCAAAAACACCATTATTCCTCACCTATTCATCTTGCTTTTATTGAATCGATGCGTTCAAAAGGCATTGTAAAGTGTGTTGTAAAGTGTATGAATGTCTTTTCGGGGGAAATTGCTGCATCATAGCCGAGGCGCGTGGTGAGATATCATCTTTAGGTCAGGCTACAGACCGGAGGGTTTCACAGGGCCAAAGACAAATAGAGAGGGGAATAGTAGATCTGTTCATTCTGCGGAGATTCATTGCTGCTGCCATGCCATAATTATCTCCACTCTGGGGCTTGTCGGCCAACCATTCTACAAAGCACTCATTATACACTGTATATTGTGGGCGTGCTTTGTCTCTGTCGCTTCCCTCTCACCCCTTCCTGCTCTCTGTTCCTGTCTCTCCCCCTCTTCCTCCCTGTCTGCCGTGTCTCTGCAGGCTTGTGTGTGTGTGTCAGATGTGTTGTCACTTCCTGGTGGGCCCAAGATGCGTAACTGAAACACTCTGCCTCCTCATTTCATTTCTATCAAAGTGAAATGAGGCCAGCCTCCCAAGATATCTTCAAAAAACAAGCCGGGGGGGTCGTTACGGCCCGCCACAGTAAAGGTGAGTAACATTGGTGAAAATATCAGGTGAGACGTGTCTTGAGTGTGTTTCTTTAACCTATATCCAACCTAAAAAAAAAAAACCTAAATAATCTTTATGAATGCAAACGACAAACATGGCTGTTGTCAGTACTCATAGCTGTCAAGCTAGCAGCTCGTGGTCGACTGCTGACGTGCTATGAGTGCACAGGCAGAGTGCACGGAGGTAGCGATGAAACGATTGGACGGGCTTATTACTACGACAACGTATTACGACCACTGTAGGGGAAAAAACAAACAAAAAAACGGAGCTGAGAGAGGGGGGCAATATTACGAGAAAAAAGTAGCGAATTTACAAGATTATAAAGTTCTGAATTTTGTTGAGAAAAAATTAGCAATGTTTCTCAGAATATGGTACGTAACACTTTCTTACATGAGATACCTTTCACAAAGAATATATTCAGCTTTAAAAATATACAAAAAACAGCAAAGGGTAAGTAATTGGAATTTGGTTATTTCATCCCCCCTTGTGTTTTTTTATCAAGGTTTTTAGTAGTGGCCATGAATTTACGCTAGATGCAGATGATAAGATTTCCTATCTCATTACACTGAGATTTAGACACAGTAGAAATTCTATATATTGTAATATTGCTGGGTTGAAATCTCATCCACTGCGCCAGATGCCTCCTGCCCTTGTTTGTGAGCGCTGAAATTGGGGCTTTAAATGGATTTCTGTGCCAACTGAGGTCCAATGGAATTCTATATCCTGACAAAACATTTGTCCTTTCTCCAGTGCCAAAGCTGATCTGACAGGCTTTACTGTAGCTCTCTGAACACCTGAGCAGGGCCCTGTGAATACAAATACATCACTACACCTCGTCTGTTTCATCCTGGTTTAGATTGCCTGGGAGTTGTGCTATCTGCTTAATCTGGGGAGCCTGAAGTTGTAAATTCAATAAAGTAACCTCTCCTCAAAATTCATACAGCCGTCTGCTATTATTATGACATTTGTGCCTTGGAAATCTGGCAGAGCTGGAAAACAGCGGGCCTCCCGAAACTTTTTCCGCCTAAATGGATTCAGGAGGAGGAATGATTGTTTCCTCACTTGTTTGTGGAGTGTGAGAGCATGGTTGGATTTCTGTATAGTGTATTTGGTTCATTTAATTTGACTTTGTCAAACAGCATCCATGAGGGTTGTTTTCCTGCTCACTATTATTCCACCTTTATCTGAGTCATGATTGAAGCAGCCACGGTGCAATTACAACCAAGCAGAGTATGTATGTGTGTGTCAGGGTTTGAGCCGTAGTGCAACTTTTCTGCACCGAGCTCCTGAAAACTTAAGCATTTCTGTCACTACAACCATTTTTCAACCACACCAACATTTTCTTTAATAATAATATTGTTTTTCCAACAGAATAAAACAATATATATTGGTTCATAGTTAATGTAATCTATGATAGTTTTCTGATATGTCCTGATTTTGTTATATATATATATATATATATATATATATATATATATATATATATATATATATAAACGTGTTGTGAGGGTCTGCTGGGAATGTCTGGTGGAACCCTCTGTCAGGGAGGTCTTCAACTCCCACCTCCGGGAGAGCTTTGACCAGATCCCGAGGGAGGCTGGCGACATTGAGTCCGAATGGACCTTGTTCTCCGCTTCCATTGTTGATGCGGCTGTTCGAAGCTGTGGCCGTAAGATCTCCGGCGCCTGTCGTGGCGGCAATACCCGAACCCGGTGGTGGACACCGGAAGTAAGGGATGCTGTCAAGCTGAAGAAGGAGTCCTACCGAACCTGGTTGGGCCGGGGGACTCCTGAGGCAGCCGACGGGTACCGGCAGGCCAAGCGTGCTGCAGCGCGGGTGGTCGCTGAAGCAAAGGCTCGGGTCTGGGAAAAAGTGGGAAAATGGATGGATGGATGGATGGATGGATGGATGGATGGAGGGATTCTTCTCTTCAGTATTTGTCGCCACCATCTGGACTCATAATTGATGATATGTGGGGAGCCTGATGACCTTTGCTGGACGTGAGGCACCAGATGCTCCTAGCTAGCAACTTGTTGCCCCCCCAGTCACATTTCAACAGAGGCCGGGAGACTGAGGATGCGCATTCCCACCAGCGACAGCCCATAGATGTACAGCACTGCCAGCTTGTTGAGCTGCTAAATCACAGCCGCTTGATGTTGGGCTTGATTGGCGTGGCGCTCGTAATGGACAAAGAGCGGGCAGAGATCATACGATTTAAGAAACAAAGCGCCCAAAGAGAGATGTTTACCCCACACACACACGAGCCAGCGGGCTTTACTTAATGCAGGGGCAGGCTAACACAAGAATCTGTGATAATTACAAGTGAATAAGCGATGAAATATAATAACTGGGAATTGTGCCCCAGAGGAAAGTGGATGAAGCTGTATTTCATGAGCAAACCCACTATGGCTGTCTGTCGGCCGCTGTGCCGCAGCATCACAACGGTGATCTTAATAAGGGAGCATTAAGCAAATTACCTGTGAAAATGGACAGTCATTTCCCTGCCCCAGGCAGCCCTTTTTTCATCTGATTAGACCATTGCAGTCATTAATCTGCAAGGAGGCTAGTCAGTCAACGGTAGCTTTTCAGGAATGAGACTCTTTATGCATGATGTCATGTTCCAAAGTGACAGGGGTTATGAGCCCAGGTCAGACCCAGATATATATCATAATCCACCTTGAGTGGACGAGTGCCCCCCTGTTGCTCACAGCCTTCACACACACACACACACACAGTGAAAAAAAACTACGACACCTGACTCCCACTGCCTCTCCACACCTGAACTGTCAAACCCCTAAATGTTGTATTTGTACTTTTGTCTTCTGTATTTGTCTAGCATCTAATGTCTAAAGTGTCTTTAGTACCTAAAAAAAAGCATGACATTAATCATATGAATTATTATTATTAAAAGGTCCAACTTGCACACAAACATACAAAACTGTGAAAGTAGTGGACATACAAACCTGAACATGTTCATGCATAAAGATGAATATAGACACCTAAAACACACATGCACATATTTTATAGGCCTATATGACGTAACACAAAATACACCAGCACCAATGCACATAAAGGTAAATGCATTTCTATACAGAATGTGCACATATATT
This sequence comes from Eutrigla gurnardus, assembly GCF_963514095.1. Lineage (NCBI taxonomy): Eukaryota > Metazoa > Chordata > Actinopteri > Perciformes > Triglidae > Eutrigla > Eutrigla gurnardus. The sequence continues at coordinate 17,713,272 of NC_139927.1, forward strand.
ATTATTATATTATATTACATAAACTGCATGGGCAAAACTATGTGGACAACTGAACATTACACCCAGTAGGAGATCTCCAATGATCGTCTGGGGATTTCTGATTCAATAGCTGTTACGAGAACAGCTGCTAACGAACCTAAGCAACTTATAATTATGTTGGGGTACTAGCAGGAGCAGATTTGGTTATTAATAGATACTTATTAATATCAATAGAATTATTAATATTGATAGGATTATTAATATGATTAATAATAACCGGGGCACCACCCTGAAATCAGGGAAAAGATAACCGAACCTGTACTTAGCCTCAATATAAAGGGGTTTGTACTCGTATGCTAATAATACGGTTTAGTTTGAGCGGTCACAACGGTTTATCTACATGCTTAGAAACTACATGGGGATAGCACGCTGTTATTGGTTGAAATCCTCTGGGACCGAGAGAGCCTGGAGAGAGTAAAATAACAGATCTGTTGGTGATAAAAATGTTGATGTGGTGTTATTAAATTATTGATTAATTAGTAAAATCATTCAACTTTACGTCCATCTGAATGTTGCTATGAGTACTGATTAACAACTTTTTTCTTTTCAAATGGCACTGCTGTAGCATTAACAATTCATTAATAGGAAGGGTTTAGTCAAATCCATAAAACATTAAATAGTAAGCAACTGTCCACATACTTTTGGCCTCATGGTGTAAACGAAACATATAAGCGCTACAAGCTCACACATACAGTGAATTGACAGAAAGACAATAGCATTCTTGGCAGCTGCACCTGCCATTAATTTTTACCTCCTCTGAAATATCATGTAACGGGATGGAGCCTGGTCCTGGTCCTGGTCCTGGTCCTGGTCTACAGACTGACACCTGCTATTCACTGTTACCACACCACCCCTGGCCTGCAGGTATAAAGCAACCGAGGTGAGTCTGGGCCAGACGTTTTCTTTTATCTCCCAGCTCTGTTGTTCACCCTTATCTATGTATCTATCCTCATCTTACTTGCTCACATTGTGCCCCCTATAGGAGAGCTGCTGAATTGCATTTACCAATGTGCAGTAACTACAAAAAGATGACTTATTATTTCAATGCATTGTGATTTGTTAAATGTTTTTCACAGATAATCTGCTTCCCTTTCTAGTACAAGATGAGAGGGGTTGTATTTGCCACCTCGGTTCATCTATTTAATAAAAGCAATGTGCAGTCAGCCTCATATATAGTGGAGACATGCCGTTAGTTTGAAAGTAATGATATAAGGATTTGTCTTAGTGCCCAACAGGAACGGTGATTCTATCAGATTAGAGGACTGCAGGCGGTTCTGTAACATGTCCCAGACTTAAAGTGGCACAATAGAAAACAGTGAAAACGGTGTAACTGGGTATATATAGTTGAGGCACAATTTCTTCAGCGTGTCGTACTGAATGAAAATGTTGTCTCTCTCCAGTCCCACCGTGAGAAAAGAACTGCAAAGAAATTCCTGCGTCCCCAGCAAGGATGGTTGACAATATAATTTCTTTCTTTATTTCTTTATTTATTCGTCCCCCTTTTTTTTTTTTTTTTTTTTTTTTTTTGCAATGGTGCAAATAACGAGATGCCCTGAGAGAATGTCTCGGCTCTCCCTGGTGTAATTGGTGCTGCCTTCACTCGGATGTGTCAGTCACCCACTGCAGTAGATTTACAACTTCATCTGGTGTGGGTGAAACCCCGTAAGAGCACTTTCCCCCGACAGCTTCTGTTTCACAGCATTACAGTGGTTCCTCCACCGCCACCAAGGGATGCTTCTCTTCCTCTTTGGTACATTTTACCCCTGAACATCTTTTTTTTATACTGGGAGATTATCCGTTAAAAAGATCTTAATATATTCAAATCCATCCACCGTTAATGTCCAAAGAAGAGATGTTTTAACCCTGAAAACCTGTTGAAACACAATCAATATATAACAATTTATTCAATATTATTAATTTGCTCCACAAAAGATGTAACCCTTGCACACAAAATCCCATTAACACCTTTAATTGATCACTTGTATTCTTTAAATACGTCCAATAGGTCTTAAAATGTATTTAATTTGAAAATAAGTTGATTTAAGGCATTTGGTTGTATCTTTTCAAAATTATGAATTAAAGGATTGCAGGATCCCACAGGGATGAAATCAGGATGAATTTGATATGATCCCGATTCTCTAACCATTAAAGTCCTGCGGCCTGAAGGCATCCTCACAGGGTTTTTTTTATCTGTTCAAGAAGAAGTTTGTGCACAAAACCCCTTCAAGATTCAACAGGATTTTGTCTTTTTTTCCCCTCCTGTATATAAAGTCGGTGTCCTCCAGGTGACTGATCAACACTTTTGAGGGAAAAAAATAAAATGTAAATGTGAAAGGAGGCAAGTTTCCCATATGTAGGAAGAGATACTTCACACTTTAACAGTATCTGTATAATTAAAGTAGCAAACGACAAGTTGTTTTTGCTTCAACTGCTCCTTCTCCTGCTCCTTACCTTTCACAATAAAATCCCTAGACATATACGCAGCGTGAATGTTTACCATGGGAACTTAAATGAATACAAATGAGCTTACAATATGTATTTTTTACAAAATAAATATGTCTGTTTTCATAACAGATGGTCCGCCAGCCACCGTTGATCTGGCACGTTTGTGTGTTTTTCATTTTACAGATGCGTGATTTGAGACAGAACCTCAGCAGGCAGATGGCTGACGAGAGTCCTCAGCTTGATTAAGCTCACCTGGGCCGACCAGGCTATAGATACTGCTCTACGTGCTCTTGTCTTTCCCCCTTGCTGCAAACAGGCTTTCATTGCCCGCGTTACTAATCTGCACACACCATTATTACTTTTGAGTTAACCGTGGAGTAATAAACTGTGTTTAAAAGCGCTGCGGCTGTCTTTGTGACAAACGCTGGAGAAAGTAGAAACATTATCTGTTGCCACTTCAATCCATCATTTAGTCCATTAGTACACTACTCCCACGGTGTGTATGGTATGGTGTGGGTATGTGCCAGCATGCAGTGGGGCCACCGAGTAAAGACAAATACCTTTTAATATGACAGGATAGCTCAAGTATTCTTGGCTTTCATTCCGTGTTCAGATAAAATAGGTAATATACATAAGAGAATCTTTGTGGCTTCATGAGATCCTCTCTCTTTTGGGGAAATAATCACTTCTGTCAATTTTACTTTCTGGGCAGCTAGTGTGCCCCATGCAGTCAAGATTCCCCTTTCAATTATTTTCAGTATGGAGAAACGGTGGCTTGAATGGCCTGGACTGTGCCGAATAGCCACAGCAGGCGCTCCAGTATCCTGGCTTCCAAATGAGAGCCACTTGTCAAGGTCTCGCTGCAATCCGTTATTAATTTGCCGCCCCCCCCCCCCCCCAGCACGACATAACTTCCAGGGGTGTTCCCCGACAACTTTCATCAGAACAACTCAATCTCTTGCCATTTGTGTTTAGATCTGATCAGGAAGATATGTCTTAAAGGCAGTTAATAGGGAAGACGACTGCAGATGAGAGTGCCTCATCACATTTTGGCTGCAGTAAAGGCCACAAAAGCTTTATGTCACAGAGTATATAATCGTACGTCCTGTTTCAAATCAAAAACACCACTATTGTTCATTAGTAGGTGATTTATTTTTGGAAAAAAACAGATCGTTAACTTCAAATATCTCCGAAAACATTTGAGAAAATTTCAAAACGGACATCACTATGACAAACTTGGTAATCTACGGGTTTATTTTTTCACCTGCAACGTTTTTAAATACAATAAAGTGATATGTTTACTGTCCTTAAACAAGAAATTCAACAGCTTTAGCCTTCCTCTGCAGCCACTGATCAACACACGCATGCATGTTTCAACAATGGCGAGTCACTCACCCACTCGCTCACTCAACCAGCCAGACAGGTCCGGCAAAAAACAACAACCGCCTTTAGAGGCTTTAACATTCATTACACCGTACAATATGGTTGAAGCTGTTCAATCTTTATGTGTAGCAGCATCCAATCAGCGTTCAACCCCCAAAGACGTGCTGCTGCTAGGTTTCTTCTGAGGTAAATAATGGCACGTTAGTTTGCAGTTAGAGAAGTGATTTTTTAAGCATCTTGGTTGAATGGCTGCAGTTCAATATGTCTTTAGAACCTGAACTTGCTGAGAAATTGTCACTGAAATGCTGTTGAAATGAATACAGTTATATATAACTATTCTCCGGCTCTCTCCGACAGTCCAAAAGACATGCAGGTTAAGTTTATTGACTCTAAACTGTCTTGAAGTGTGAGTGAGGGAGAGTCTGTTCTTTGTGACTTTTATTTTGAAAAATGTATAGGAAAACATGATATTACCTTAGTTAGTGGCTATTTTTGAATAAAACAACTCGACCAATACTGCAGGGGGGAAGAGTAGTGGGGGGACTTTTACTTTGAAAAAATTGCAGGAACAATCTATCCAACCAGTATCCTTAAGGTTGCCGCTCTGCTGTCTGTGTCCATCAGATCCACCCGTCGCTCCCCTGCAGTCCAAATATGGTCACTTTTGTTCAATGGCTGCAAAAAATCCAAGATGACGACGGCCACAATGTCGAAGTTGAGGCTTTAAAACATTCACAAACCAATGGGTGAAGTCATGATGACTACACCCACTACTTACAGTCTGTAGTTTCATAGATTTTTTTAAATCGACTCGGACATCGGCGGGGGAAGATGACACCTTTCAATGGCATCTCGAGCCTGAGACTCCATCGCAGCAATGCAAACAGCATTCAGCAGTAATCAGTGACATAATGATGTTGTCCTCTATTTGTGCAACCCCCTTACGATCACAAGCTCAATCCCTACTGACCGTCACAACCGATACAGACACTTTGCACATTTATCCAGCCTGACATGCTGGCGAACCACCATAAAATACTGAGGTCCAGCTTTGGCTGCTGGAGTACAGCCAGGGGCAAGAGTGTGTAGGGATGAGAGAGAGAGAGAGGGAAGTGGAAGTCTTTCTGTGTGTGTGTGTGTGTGTGTGTGTGTGTGTGTGTGTGTGTGTGTGTGTGTGTGTGTGTGTGTGTGTGTGTGTGTGTGTCACAAAATGAGTGCGAGGTCCTCCCTTCACTTCAGAGGACGCATTCGACGCTCCCTTGGGAAGAGGATTTCGGTTGAAGACGTTGAACAGGCGAGAGAGTTCATAAACTCAACAGAGCTCAGTTGTGATGTGAGTTATGCAGCGTGGCGGCATGAGGGGCTGGAATATTCACCCTGGTCCAAAGGAAGCCTATGGAGACCCGTAGCAGACCGTCCGGAAGAACAGAGAGCATTTTCCCTCATTTCCTGCGGAGGAATTATCTGAGCAGCTCCTTATCTATACCGAGGACTGACAAGGTGTTATGAACATCTCACTGAACGCCTCAGTATATTTCAGTTTATGTTAAATCTCCCACTTAAGCTTCATTAAATCGTTAATGTGGGAGAACATATCTGATCCTAAATCATTTAGTTTCCTTTAAAGATACTTGATAACATTCTTTTTGCGTCTCGACTCCACAGTGCTTTGCCTGCTTGTCTTGGCTCAAATATTAACTGTAAATTAAAAATATTCTACACCCTTGTCTTTGTCTGCAGAGAACTTGCGCTCTGCCTGAATTTTCTTATTTTGTTGCGTCCAAGAGAAACCTACGAAAATGGCAACGCAGAAAAAATGCAAATATAGCGAGGCAAAAAAAACAAGCGGACAAACCTTGTTCCAAAACGAGAGGATCTGGGGTCGGCTGTCAAACGCTGACCCTTGGTGCTCCGGGTCGTAGGGGTCAAGGAAAGTTGTGTCTACAAACCATAACAGACGAATCCTTCTCATTGTGCCTTCAATGCAGCTACGGGAGCTAAATGAAGCCAATCACACCAATGTGATAGTTGTTTTACCATTAATCACTGGGTACTTAATTTGAATTGGTTGTTTTAAGGTTTAATGTGCATCTTAATAATAATGTGAGTGATTTAGAATCGGCCTGTAATATCTCACGTATTAAAAATGTTTGGAGACCCCCTCACTGCAGTGTACACATGCATTGTGTTTCGTGTTTGAACTTTGGGAATTTCTCGAGCAGTTAATTAATCTAAATAAATTGATTGGTGTTCCTGAAGTGTACTATTGAAAGATTCACCCAGACGAGTGGGCAGTTTGTTTTGTTCATTGATTACCATTTGGACCCTCCGGCTAAAACCAAACCTGATACAAATCTGCTACGGCTCGTCTCCTCTGATGTGTGTGCCTCCGCTTCATTACTGAAACCAAAACCAAATATGTGGATCCGTCGTCGGCTCTATGTCCACATGGCCGTATTCATGGTGCTTTTTTTTTGTTTTGAGGAGATGCAAATATAATGGATTTAATTTGGGCTCTAAGGGTGGGACTGGATTTGAATCATCCAACATTATTATCCTAAACAAAATCACAACACATGTCAAGTGATAAATGACATCCTTAATTAGCAGCAGCTCTCACATGATTCTGTTGCCTGTGTGTAGTAATCAGGTGAAGTGTGATGCACTAAAGACTCGGGGGAAGATGAACTGAGTGCAACAAACAGAGAAAACACATTTCCTCCTGCCATCAGAATATCTAAACACTTTTAAAGTGATAGCTCAGCAAAACGCAACTTCAGGATGACTTTCACTCATTTCAGTTCAAAACCGTTTCTCTGTTTTTATTTATTTATTTTTTGACAGTGTGACACAATGAGGGCAGGTTCTTTTGGGCTGGAACACAGTTTATAAATGGCAGATTAACAAATCGATAAAGGAACAGATAACAGCATGAACGATAGTAAACAGATGTATAAGATGTGTGGATAAGATAAGACAGAGGAGCAAATGTGACAAGAGGACACCAGGAAATATGAAATGGTATCCGTGCAAACAGAAACAGAATCTCTGATATGGATGTGAAATGTCAACTCGTTCTCAATCCCAACTCAAATAATGCCCATTGGTCAGCGACCAAAGGCTTTCTGCTTACTCCAATATAAACCCATCCGTGTTATCCGCTCAGAGCTCCGCCCCCAAAAAATCACACACGTTATTTTGTTGCCAGCCCACCCTGTGGAAAATGTCCCCTTAACAAAGTTTAAAAAACAAATGCTCTCATGAATTATATCATTTCTCCACCATGATGTTTGGAAGCAGGTGATAACCTCCGGTTCTGAAAAGTGAAGCCAATTCTGAAGTGCCTTAAACCTGCATTCTCTCTGCTGGCCACATCAGGGTGCGACAACTCTGGTTGCAAAAAAGAAATCGGATTGCATGGAAGTATATGAGAAAATAACCCTAATTTTTGATTTATTACGTCAGAAAACATGAATTCATGGTCTCAATCTCTAGTTTCAAGTCTTCTTCTGGTTGTCAAATTCCAAGATGGTGACGTCCAAAATGCCAAACTTGAGGCTTCAAAACTATAGTCCACAAACCAACGGGTGACATCACGGTGATACAGTGATTTAGTCTGCTTGGAACCCATGTGGGGTCACTTGGTGTACATGGCCGTGGGAGGTTTTTGACACAACAACAATGTCAGTTTAAGATATTCGTCACATCTGAAAAATAAGTTAACAGCTGTTTAAAGAAACAACTAATCTGATCGTAGCACCAGCAGCTGATCACGGAGGCCTGTGGCGTGAACACATCTTCAGTCCCCCGATCAACATGTTTCCTATCTGCTGCTTGATAGCCGCACCAGTTCAACAGGTTCTCTCCAGCATATGGTGTGACTGTGTGAATCCCAGCAGGTGGTGAGTCCTGCAGCGAGACTGCATCTACGCAGTGTCGGGCGGCTGTGGACACAAAGACACATTCTCACAATTCACACTTGTGACTTTTCCTATCTTCTTTTTACAAAAGGCTGTTATTAGTCAATCACAAAGTGAACACCCCTGCCCTCTGACATTGACTCGCCTGCCAAAACTTCCCTGACATCACCGAATATCTAACATGGCAGCTCGAGTGTGCTCGACAAGTAAACAAAATGCTTGAGATGACGACAGGATTGCCTTTTTTTAAATCCTTGACTGGCGTGTCTTTTCCAGCGCTCATCGGCGGCGTGGAACCCCCGTACCTGCAGAGGAGAATGCCAAATCATGTTACCATCATAGCCCAATACATCGCTAATGTGCCAAAAAGCAGTTAGTTGTTTTGATGCCTGACGCGTCTTCTGTGGATGCCTCAGATTTTTACAGAGCACATTACAGTCCAGAAATAAAGACCTGACAGCAGTAAGACTGCCCTCCAGTGAGAGGTTGATGGTCCATTCTTTGCACATGGCTCTCCTTTTATTGGAGGTGACTTCTGAATGGCAGCCTGTCTGCCTTACAACGATCTGAAGACTCAGTCTTCTTGTCAGCAGGCACTACAGGCGTTGTCTCCCCTTAGTGATAAAACACAGAAGCCAAATGATAACGACACGAGAGTACAAACACGACGATAAGAGCTCAGGAAGAGGAGAAACAAATACATTTGTCCAGGCGTGATGAAGTATCCTGAGGGGCTTTTACATAATATTTCAGAGCAAACAAAAAAAAAGCAATTCATTATGTGTTATCTAATATCGCACTGTGCAGGGAGGTGAAATACAGCACAGTGGAATCTGGGTCACACTTGATTTGGATAGTCCAATGCTGAAACTCAACTTATTACCAAGCGGTATTTAAAATGTAAAAAAAGGCATTTGCAGACATAAGCGGAAAGTAGAAGATGATACAGAGGTTGGATAAGAGTTCATCCTCAGTTCATAGTGGGAGTTACATCATGGGGATGTCTCAGAATCTGAATTAAAAGCAAAGCCTAAACTTTTTATGCAAATTCGTATTCCTTTTGAAAAGTTTTTAATGTTCACTGGTATTAAAGAAAAATCACCAAATACACCACACACACACCACTATACAAGACTTTAGGGTCCAGTAAAAAAAAAAGGAATGTTCTTGTTCTTTTTCTTTAAAAGTGAGATGAGAAGATCAATAACAATTTCAGGTTTGTTAAATACCAAGCTGGAATCAGGACTTGGTTAGCCTCAGTTAGTGGAAGATGCAAGATTCACGAATTTATTTGTTTTTACACAAACAGCACAAAAAGACCATTTGTGGTTTTTGCGGGATTTGTATGCTACAAAGCAGCTTCTTGTAGTCTTGTAATTACAGTGAGGTTGCCAGGTTTGGTGCCATCACAAACCTTATCTGGCAACCCATAGAGAAGTGACAAGAGTATTGTAGCAGATTGCTGTGTTGCTTGGTTTCCTCATTCATACAATGCATTAGTAGAAATGCATTGGAATTGTGAACTCTGTGAGTCTAGAACACATGCTATATTATGTTTTCTTTCCTTTGTTTGTTTTTTAAATCAAACCAAGAAGACAAATAGTTAATTAACATGGTGAGAAGTAGAATGTGATTATGACAGCTGCTTGTATTAAAATGTGGATGTGTAGCAGCCAGCTGTCATCGCATTGTTGTTGTACTTAATTATTACAATAGGCAATTCAGAATAACGACTTTGATTAATTATTGACTCAATAATCAGCGTTGGTGACAAGTAAAAACATATTTTTTTTCAGCACATACATACAATGATTGAGCTTTCTGGACTAGTGAGCTTCATTATTTTCCTGTTTGCTGTGAAGATTTGAACGTTCATTTTTCAAGGACATTTGCATTAAGCCCTTTATAGCTCATTACTATTTTACAGCACAAGTAGGCCGTTAGTAAAAGAAAGTAATCAGCTGACGCCTTTGACTGTGTCCATCACTTACTTTTCCCCGGTTCCCTCAAGAGTCCGTCGATTTATGACCACTGCCAAAGGGCCACTGCAGGAAGTGGTGAGTCCCTCATGCAGTGAGACAGGAAATTAAGCGTGGAGGGCGGGGTATATACAACATGTTCTCATTCCAACTCGTCACTTGCTGATGCTTGTCAGACCACTTGGTGTCACTTTTCTCAACGTCTTTCTAACTGGGTCGCCCACTTAACACTTATTCAACATGAATTAAAACAACAGGACTGTGTTGGGTTCAGGGAAAACATCATGGTTGGTTACTAAGTACATAAACAGAGCAAAACATAATTAACGCACCATGGGTACAAAAAAAAACTCTTTGCGACACGAACGCGGGTCCTCCTGGTTGAAAGTCCTGGTCACGGATGGGTTTACACTTATTTAAAAGCATGGTTTGTCTCATTCAGATACTAAAGGTTCCCTGGTGTGTCGATGAGTATGAGAAAGTGTTGACATATGATGCCCTAGAGACAAACCAGCTGATCTGTTTTTATATATGTTATACTATTGCAACTGTTGTATTGTAAAAAATGTGTTAAATAGACAATTATTTACCTTTTTACCTAAGTAATTGAAAAACGTGAATTTTCCATGTGACCCGTGAAGACTTCGGCTCTGAACACTGTCGAGGTACAACAAAGAAACTCGTCTTTCTGTCCCCTAATACAAAGTTTCCAAAATGATCACAGCCTCCATCACACAGCATGATGTAAATTGAAATAGTTGAATCTGATAGGGAATCCATGTTACTCCGTTTGATTTAATAAGGGAATTGCGATGGTGATTGAGGTCATCTTCCTCGGCGGCTTCTTTCAAGAATAGTCCAACATCGGAGCTCATGAGAGCGCGCACACTCCCACTTCCACACACGCCGCTGCTGACACCTTAATTTTCCTTCTGCCGGGCAGGTTTACTCCTCTGCAATCCTTTCGGAGAGGATTATACACACGCACGTTTTATTCACTTCCCATTCCAATAGAAATATAGCTAGTGGCAAAAAAAGGGGGGAATCTTATTTGCTTCGGTTTACCTTCCTCATAAGGCTGTTTGCTCATCCAGGAAAATAGAGAGCACTCACAGGTGAAACCTGCTTGATAATTGCTATTTCCCCACCTCATTCATTTTCTGCTGCCGCGTTTACACACAGGCCACGGGAAAAGAGAAGAGGCTCCGTGGGTGAAGTTATGACAGGAGGGGGGGGTCACAGCGGCTGACTTCCAACCGGCAACTCGGTCTCATCATTCTTTTTATACAGCTGCACGGCGCCCAGGCTTTCTGCAGATGCAGTCAGCTGGCAAGTGACTGCTGCATCGGTGCATTCATAAGGTGAAGCACCTGACTGCTCTCCCGGGGGGGGGGACTTTCCCAGTTCCCCAGAAACAACAGCACTCCGGCGCGGGGAGTGCGGCTGGGGCCGGACTATATACGCTCCTGTCTAATCACAAAGAGACGCTCCCGCTCCTAAAGTGATGAGCGAGCATTCCTGGCTCATTATTTTTTCAGCTAGACACAGGTTGTCACTTTGGCTCTGCAGAGTCAAAAATAAAATTCCACGCTTTCTCCTCCAGACTAGTTTGAGCTCTCAGTAGACGTCTTTATTGCTTTGCCTCGTGGAGGCTTTGCCGCATATACTGTTCCTGCTTTTGACAGTAGAAAGACATTTTGTCCTTTTGTGTGGATTGGGGGGGAGGAGAGTTGCAAAGGGGCAACTTTGGGCCAAGAAATCCCAAGATTTCAACTTTAGGATTAATTGTTAACTATGGCTGATTGAACATGTTGGAGTATTCTTCTGACATTAACGTCATCAATGTCTTTGTACTGAATATCCTTTATTTGAACTACAGAGAACTTTATTTGAAACAGACTCATATTAGAGACCCATTTTTACAGGTTTTCTTTATCATATTCAACTGAGAAGCTTAAGGCACCCTAAGGACCTTAGCAAAGCATTGACACACGGGATGGATTAATTAGAAAGATAAAAGCTACATTCATGGGAAGTTAGCTAGCATAAATGCCGGTTGTTAGCGTCGCAAATTTGCCACTTTAAAACTAGCAAATTTGTGACTTTTAATCTCAGAATATTGCCCACCTCTCTCGGCTCCATTTTTTTTTTTTTTTCGACAGTGGCCCTAATACGTCGTCGTAGAATAAAGTATGTTATAATGGATATTTAAATGTAAAATGATGGAATTTATGTAGAATCAACACAAAGGAAGTATTTAAATTCAAGTACTATTGTTAAATAGCAGCTTTTTTAACTTTAACACAGATTCTCTCATGTGAACTACAGATTTCCAAAGAAACCATTAAAGGAGAAATCCGGTCATTTTTGACCCCATTTCCGTTGTCCTCAGGGTCATCCCGACTTATTAGAAGCAAAAAACCCGACAAAAATTGACGTTGCCTAGCCCGAGATCTGTACCTGCCTGGCAGCCTTCCAGACTCGCTCCAATGCTAACCCATTGGGGCACGTTATATCTGCTTTCCTGGGCCTCAGAAAACAATTCCAAGACCTATGCAACACAGGTTGGGTCCGTACGAGACACCACGGTGCTCGTTTAGCTCAAATAGTGTGGCAAAACGACATAAATATGTGTGTTTTAGCATGAAGTTACTCACCTCAAATCACCCCGTAGACGTTAGCAGTAGATAGCCGAGCGCCTGCCGTCCCTCCCAGTCACCGCAGAAACGAAAACGTTTTCCTCGTAGTTTTGATTTTGTATCCATAAAGAAACGACCGAGCTGTGCAGTCGTCCTGTCCGTAATAAATCCAGGAAGCTGTTATGTCCGTATGTATGACTATGTTACAACATAGCAACGACTGCTTACAGCTAAACAGTAGCCTGGAGCCAAAACAATGCAAGTCTCGCGCAAGTTCCCGTCTGCCGTCCTCACTCTGGAGCTGCTTTCAAGCCAGTACAGTGAAAAATCTTGGACAGTCGCGCGAGGGTCACTTTGATCTCACTCTGTTGATGAGAGACTGCACATGCGACACGCGGCACGCGACACGCGACTCCCACTCGTGCTGTCAACACAACTAGCCTATTGAGACTGCTTGTGTTGACACCACGACACGCGACTCCCACTCGTGCTGTCAACACAACTAGCCTACTGAGACTGCGCGAGATTTGTTGTCTTTGTAGCAGGTTCAACTGTCACACAGGCTAAGCAATCTTACTATGTAGGCTAGCGCTAGTTACACTGTCATATGGACATGATGGCACTGCTCGATGGAAAGAAGTTTGTCACTGTATTGGCTTGAAAACAGCTCCAGAGTGAGGACGTCGGGAGACAGGAACTTGCGCGAGACTTTTGGCTCTCGGCTACTGTTTAGCTGTAAACAGTCGTTGCTATGTTGTAACATAGTCATACATATGGACATAACAGCTTCCTGGATTTATTACAGACAGGACGACTGCACTGCTCGGTCGTTTCTTTATGGATACAAAATCTACAAGGAAAACGTTTTCGTTTCTGCGGTGACTGGGACGGACGAGTGCCCGGCACGTTACTAGCTGAAGCTATCGTTGCTATGTTGTAACAGTCATACATATGGACAAAACAGCTTCCTGGATTTATTACGGACAGGACGACTGCACTGCTCGGTCGTTTCTTTATGGATACAAAATCAAAACTACGAGGAAAACGTTTTCGTTTCTGCGGTGAGTGGGACGGACGAGTGCCCGGCACGTTACTAGCTGAAGCTATCGTTGCTATGTTGTAACAGTCATACATATGGACAAAACAGCTTCCTGGATTTATTACGGACAGGACGACTGCACTGCTCGGTCGTTTCTTTATGGATACAAAATCAAAACTACGAGGAAAACGTTTTCGTTTCTGCGGTGACTGGGAGGGACGACAGGCGCTCGGCTATCTACTGCTAATGTCTACGGGGTGATTTGAGGTGAGTAACTTCATGCTAAAACACACATATTTATGTCGTTTTGCAACACTATTTGAGCTAAACGAGCGCTGTCGTGTCTCGTACGGACCCAACCTGTGTTGCATAGGTCTTGGAATTGTTTTCTGAGGCCCAGGAAAGCAGATATAACGTGCCCCAATGGGTTAGCATTGTAGCGAGTCTGGAAGGCTGCCAGGCAGGTACAGATCTCGGGCTAGGCAACGTCAATTTTTGTCGGGTTTTTTGCTTCTAATAAGTCGGGATGACCCTGAGGACAACGGAAATGGGGTCAAAAATGACCGGATTTCTCCTTTAAGGCCATCAAAATTGACTGTCAGCTTGAAAATGGCATATTTCTTATATGCACTAACAGAACATTTCAAAAAGGTCCACAATAGAACATGCAAATATGGAAAAAGAACAAGGAAATATTCTGCTGTGAAGTCAGAATGATAAATCCTTCATCACTCCATAGAACAACAATTCAGCTTAGTCCTCCTTTACATTCAGCCCGTTACTGAGACAGACCAGTCTGTTTCCATTGTCAGAGGACAAAGCAGCATACGCCACATCTCTCACGCAGACAAATTACCGGGATAATTTGAAAAAACTGCTCGGCGATTGCTCGCCACGATCTGGATTTATTTTATTTGAGAATTGACAGGATTTCCCATTCATGTTATTAAAAAAAACATAAAACAGCCTTATCGTCGGCATAAATTGCACAAAGCTCTGTCCTTCTAAACGGCTTCTAAATAGGACTCTTTCCTGTTTATCTGCTGGACTGGATGCTCTTTGCAGGTGAGCAAGCTGAGGGAGGATCTGCAGCAGGTCCCCTGACAGAAGAGACATTTTAATTAGCATTGCTTGCAGTTTGGGTCACCAACATAGACATCCATCTGAGACTGTTCAATATTTAATTAAATGGCTCTTGCTTTACACCTTTGTTCACCTCAGAACACAATTCCCAGCAACACCTTATATTCAGCTTTCCAATTAATCAGTGCAAAACACTTAATGAGAAACAGCTGTCAAAGCAAATACTCAATAATTCCCCAAAGCATCGGCTCGCTGTCATCCTGAGTAATATTGGGTATTTAAGGTGTTACACTGATGCTTAAGAGCAACAGATTTTATATCTTGTTCTACAGAAAACTGCAGCTGTGTTGTCGAATGCTATATCTTTTGCAGGTGTCTCAAAAAACAGAGGGGGTAAACTCATCACTCACAATCATCTGCAAGCTCATTATTATCCACTTGCCGACAGAATAGATGCAGCAGGCGAACTGTTTATCTTCATCACTTGTCAGATTCCCATTCACTTGTTTTTGGGTGAAAAACGCAAAGAAAGTAACATCAGGAAGTAAGCGTATGCATCCTGAAGTTTGAACATTAATGTTACTTTATCAAAGGAATCACACACAGTATAACCTCAGCACTGGCCAGCGTGTATTAGCTTCTTATAAACGGAGAAGGTAGGCTGGTGGAGGTGGTTGGGTCAAACAAACACAGGACTTTCACCCAGGACTAAAGTGTTCATGTGAAATGATGAAGGTAAACGTTGACTATATGTTTGTTGTATATCGTTACCAAACAAAGTAGGCTAAGGCTACGCCGTTGTTGGCGCTTGTTACGTAATATCGCTTGTTTATCTACGTAACATTTTTACTGTTATGACGTTACAATTTTACATCCTGTTAACTAAGTTACCGAAGACAGTCTGCTAAGAGGGGTTGTTATTTATTTGCGCTACTTGCCATGTCACGCTGGTTACGTAATGCTCCATGGGAAAGCTAATTAAAGTTGTCATGTTATGTTGTTGTCCTTTTATTGTAATACAAATGATGATGTTTTTTCTAACCGTTACTAAAATGGTTTTGTTGCCTTAACCTAACCAATCATTTCACAACGTTACAGGGCCGATATCAAACGTATATGTGGTTCAGAAAGGCAAACACGGCTCGGTTGTCTTGCTCGGGCGTTTCAACAGGACACACGTCGGTCGCTGCATCACATGGAATAATTTCTGAGGGCTTTCTTTCACTCCCAGTTGAAACTACCAGTGTCACAAATGTCTGATGACATCTACTATATTAGTCATTTGAAGTGTTTAGTGTGTGTGCGTGCGCCTCTTTGTTTAGAGTGACTCGAGTGTGTCCTCTCTCCTGTTTGATCGCAGGGATTATTTGGAGGTTTAGTCTTTTTAAGACCTGTTTCGTTTTGCCCGTCTAGCTTGTTAGCATTTAAATGGCTTTTTGTAATTGCCTAGGCGAGTCTTGAAATAACATGAGGCGAAAAGCTTTTTCTTTTTTTCTTTTTTTTGTTGTTTTTCGCTCCTCCTCTGCACTCCCTCCTTGTTGTTAACCTCCCCATTCAGTCTCAATAAACAAACAGAACATCCTCAGGATCCCTGTCAGGAATTTGGTTCACTTCATATGATTCACTTGCTGCTCGTCTGGCTTTTATGTTTGTCTTTGCAACAGAGAACACTTTGATTGTTTCTGGCCCCCCTATATGGAGGACATATTCACCAATTATTTGCACAAACCCTGGGGAATGAGCCATAAGAGACACCAAATTGTGGCATGCAGCTAGTGAGCAGTTGGAAGAGCTTCTTTGAATATGTGTGTGTGTGTGTGTGTGTGTGTGTGTGTGTGTGTGTGTGTGTGTGTGTGTGTGTGTGTGTGTGTGTGTGTGTGTGTCTTTAAGGATGCCTGAGATGTGCTGTAGTGACGGCCCTTATCTTGTACTTACACATAAGGACTTTGGGCAGAGCATAACTTCAAATTTAATCTTTAAGCCTCTATTCCACAGTGATTAAATCCGAAACAGGAACCTATAGGAGGAAATGTGGCCAGAACATCCAGCAGCACTAACCCCTGGCTGCCCACAGCTGCTGTAACATCCACTGAACAAATCTAGGAGGCCATTAGAGTCACAGCTAAAGGGAAAACATTTTTTTCCATCCATTTGGAAATTGTTTTATAAAATAAATTCCCAGTAGCTAAATATTAAAGACAGAGTAATTTTATTCAGAAACACTTTCTGTTATATTACTTGACATCCTCGTAACATACTGATAGCCACAGACTGTCCTCCTCGAGAAAACGACCACATAGGTCGTGTGTCAAGCACCGAATTACGACCATATGTTACGTTTCAAAATAGCGCGCCCTCTAGCGGTCAAGTAAATATCGACACTCCGGTGTCTCAGACGATCGCCCCTCGTCAATCATCGGCAGAGACCCCCCCCACACGTCGACCTAAACCTACCCCCCCCCCCCCCCCCCGCGCGTGCGCGGACGATCGCCCCCCGTCAATCATCGGCAGAGACCCCCCCCACACGTCGACCTAAACCTACCCCCCCCGCACGTGCGCGGACGATTGCCCCTCGTCAATCATCGGCAGAGACCCCCTCCACACGTCGACCTAACCCTAACCTTAACCACTACTATCGTTGCGGAAGAATCTCCGCAATACGCTCCCAGAGGTCGTATATTTGAGGACGTGACACACGACCTATTTGGTCGTATGAGTTGGAGGGCTTGTTGGATAGCCATCAATACATTAAATACTCTAACAACTTTTTTTTTTTTTTAAATGTCATCTGTGGCCGTGGCTGGACTGTAAAAACCCTGTCCATCGGTTCGGCAATGCGTTCAGTCAAAATGTCTGTGGAATTTTCAAATGACCTACCCAAAATCTAAGTATCGATGACTAAAGGTGTGTACACACCGGAAGAACTGCCCGACTCGCGTCGGTAAATTCGGCGTCGGCTACTTAATATGGCCGACTCGAACAACGACATGGGCGGTTCACACCTACGGAATTACAGCCGACGCCATACGTTCCGCGCTTGCGCGAGATGTAATGTCTCCAAAACAACAGGCGGCGCTAATCTGTATTGTGGGCCAAAAAACACGAAAACCGGAAGTAGGCGGTCCTCTCTAGACCACCTTCTTCGATTCCACTGGTTATCTGGTATGTTTACCATCGTCACTTCCGGGCTTCACTGATTCGCTAGTCAAGCTGCTAGCCTCCACCAATCAGAATGGTAAAAGAATGACCGACTCGAATGGCGGATTACACATTTGAATCGGCTGAAATGAACGCCGACGTGGGCCGATTCGAGCGACCACACCAAGTAGACTCATGTCACGGACGCCGACTCTCTCAAAGATGCCGATTTTCGGTCCGGTGTGAGCCCGCCTTTAAGTTAACGGAGGAAACAGCTTTGACTTTTAGGCCACTACATGCCTGCAGGCTCACATTACATTTAGTGAGAACTAAAATTTCAAAATAAGATATGTATATCCCACAGTCAAGATAAGTCAGTGGAATAATGTAGAATCAAGCACTTTTTAAAAAATCTGGAGCCACTGAGAAGCAGTCAGTATGTAAATAAAGTTAATATCAGCAATGCAGCATCCACTATCGGAGGGGAAACAGCTGTGTGACCAAAATGATAAATCAAGCAGAGAGGATAAATGTAAAATTAATAAATAAATAAAAGACGCCATACATGTAATGTGATCTGGGACATGATTGCAATGCTTACACTAGGTAAGGCTGCTTTTAGTATGATTAACAGAATAACATCACGTGTGATTATGTTGGCACTGACAGTATATATTAACGCATTTCACAAGAGAAGAGCATTTAACAGGGTGTGTAAACAACTTGATTCCTTGCTTTGAGGGTATTAATTGGTAGCAGTGAAGCATGAACGTGGTAACAAATTAAATTAATAGAAATAATTAAGAAACCAAGAAAAAGTTGGCTGACAAAATCCAAATGCTCAATTCACACGTGTCAGTGTGCATCCCTCTACCTTTTTTATTTCATTATTTTTATCTGTATGCGCAAATGTAAACGCAGTAGACTGCAAGAATTGATTACTTGTTTTGATTGACTAAAGACTCGGCTTGGGGTCAAATGGTCTAAATGTTTCACCACAAATGTTTCATCACTAATTGGGAATCCTTCTTGGTCGGTTTCTGCTCGGCCTGTAAAATAGGCAAGTTGCATTTGTTTTCTATTGGAAAGTCCAAACAACAAGGGACACAATGCAGCAACTTCCCGATCTGAAATGTGAAGTCAATGTGGAAGTGCCTTGAACTTGCATTCATTCATATGGCCATCAGAGGGAGACTCCTTTGGTCGCAAAAAGAATGGGACACAATGGGAAAATGACCCGACTTCTCACTTGATTTATTATCTCAGTAAACATTGAAAACATGAATGTATGGTCTCAATCTCCAGTTTCAAGTCTTGTGCATGATGTTCATTTAGTAATTTATGTTCCATTTAGAGTCAAGTAGACCAAAAAGGAGGGTACGCTTTGTGCTTTTTGGGCTACCTTGTGATTGACAGGTCGCTGCCATGGCGTTGTCCGGTGTTGGAGTAGTCACATTAAAATGTTCCTTGAAAGCTGGTTGTAGGCAGCCGGACTTGTTTAAGGTTCTTGAAGGACCCATGAGGTCAGGAGTCGCATGCCTTATAAAGTAAGATAAGATTATCCTTTATTAGTCCCATTGTGGGAAAGTGACCCTACAAGATGTTAAATACCTGAACCCCCCACAAGACAGTTAGATCTGAAGAAGCCTCTTGGATGTGAGGCGAAATGTCTTCAAGACCTAAAACAAGTCCATCTACCTACAAAGCGTATCATGACCTGTTTGACTGAGAACCTTCACAGACATGTCTTATTCAGCAGTCATACTTAGCTCCACCCTCTCGTGTCACACTGGTTGCAAAAATCCAAGATGGCGACGGCCAAAATGCCGAACATGAGACTTCAAATTACTTTGCTTCTAATATAGTCTATGTTCTGACGCTCAGTCCCTATTTAATGCTGTTGCTTTCTTTGAAAGCCCTGCAATGGATGAGGAATGGCTGATTGGTGAAATTGTAACAAGGAGTTGAGCAATAAGAGTGGAGCGGAGCGTGGAGTCTCCATGTTGAGAAGACAAACATAAATGCCCTTTGTATGGACTTCTAGAGGAAGAGGAGCTGAAGAACAAGTGGCTGAAATTGATTTCATCACTATTTCTCAACAGAACAACTCCTGTTATCTGGTTCAGGTAAGAGGGTGAGACGTTTCTGACAAACACACAATAAGGTTGACCAATCAGAGCAGACTGGGCTTTTTGGGAGGGAGGGGCAGGAGATCAAACATGTTCTAGTAGTAACCTGAAAAGCTGACGCAACACAGTGCTTGCTGTTAGGACACAAGGTTTATCTCTCTAGCTTGACTTCACATTGCATTTCATTTTCAGTCAATGAAAGTGACGTTGTGTGACTCCCGTTGTGCATTCAGTGCAGCAGCCCAAGCCCTTGCAAGAATGCGCGAGCCGGACAGCCGCGGTGGTGTTGTTTGAATATTCATTTTCATTTTGCTCTTTACAATTTGAATATATATCCAAATGTAGAGCATTCCTTGACAGCCCGAGTTTTCCACCCCTACATGTGTCATGATTCAATCAGGTCATAATAAATGATTTTGCTTCCGTGAAATGAAGAAATGTGAATTTGTGAAAGTGGAGAGAGATGCAATATTCTTCATTATCGCTGTTATCATCTCTACTATGAGACTTAATAAAACTGTAGGCCTCAGTGGATTTAATCAATCCACCGCCTCCATCTTGTACAACTATTACCATCAAATGAATCCAGCCTGTCCTCATTTGCTGATTCCCCCAGTGATTCATTGTGGCTTCACTATATGTTGGCTGTCTACAGTACTGTCTGTGTCTCCGATGTCTTCCCTTGTTCTCCTGAGCAGTTCACCTCCCAGTGAATGATATAGTTTCAAATGAAGAGCTGCCAGCAACTATTCAGTGTGAGCCCCTCCTCCCTTTTCAACATCTCTCCCAAAACACAAAGGTGACCTCGGAGCCTTGTGGATACCTCAAATCAAAAGGGGAAGAGCTGCAAGAAACAAAAAAACTCTCAAGGTCTTTCAGCTGTTTCAAGTATCCCATGTTTTGCAACAAGAACAAAACCAGAAAAGTAAGAAAATTCTGTATTTTGGCTTTGTGATTCAGAATGAATGACCCATATGAGTTATTAAAGGCTGCTAGTTTTAAATAATTATTGAGTGCTGCAGGGATGATGTATTTTTGTAGATCAACCAGGAAGTTCGTATCGCACTTGTCCCCCGACAAAAGCCAATGGGGATTTTGTTTTTTCATTAGATTTTGGATTATTGCAGAAAATGAGCTGTGTACGTTTATGATACGATTATATGATATGATCGCACGTTTTGTTCAGCAAGATAATCTTTGCCATGAACACCACTTTTGTGATTTAAGAAGTAAAAAGGCTTATATTAGGCTATAAATGAACTACACTGTGACTTCTTGTCACCACCACTAAGCTAAAAGCGGACTGATGTTCGGCGTGAGGATGTTGTTTGCAACCACCTTTCGTAAGACACGTAAAAGCTTCAAAACATGACTTTCACCCAGGAGACCGCTGTTCGTGTCCCGTGTGAGACTAAAAGTCAATGTGGATTTATCTCTTTGTAGTTTTGTTGTTAAATGTAACTTCCTGTAAAGACAGAAGTTTATTTTGAAAAGACAATATCTATGGAACATGTAAATATTGACACCCCGTCCCCGACACGTCCTAGCACCATCAATTGACAAGTTGGGAGTTAGAAAGGGTTGTCCAACGATGCCGCTCACGTATTTGTAAGGAAATTCAGGAGAATAAGTTTCCTGAACAGTCGTTGACTCATTCGAGGATCGTGTTTTGCTGCGCATGAACTCACATGTCCACCCATAAAAGAAAGTTGCTCAAAATCAAGTGAATCCATTTGCAAATGACTTACAGCTGCATTTTTCATTGTTAACAATGAATCAAATTAGGGGCTCGTACATATAGACCCGTGGAGAATTATCACCAGCTGTGTAGTTTCCCCTCAGCTGCTTTAGCCTCTTTTATCTCAGAGCTTTAGTTTTTCCCGCCCTCAAACTTTTTTTGGCACCATTTCCAGCAGCAGTTTTTGTTTGTTTGTTTGTTTGTTTGTTTTTTCAGCAAAAAAAAAGCTCTTTAACCCCTTCACCAATACCAGACATAGACACAAAGACTAGCTGATGAACATAATGGAACATTTAGCAGCTAAAGACGGTGGAGCAAAGCTCAAAGAGAGCGTATCTACATGCAGGATGTAGACACAAACACCACTCCAAGATCTCTAGCCGAAATATGTATCTACGATGAAGACACAGATCATTTATCTGAGTATTGCACTTTTATGCCACTCACTTTTACTCAAATATATTTCAGGGGGAAAATGTTGACTTTTGTATAATGCGTAAAGCATCATTCATTTTTAGAAATAAAAAATGACATATAAATATTTTCAGCTATGTCTGATGTGCCAAAGTGTTGTGAAATTAATCAATGGTGCTTTAAACCCCATATGTAAAATGTGTGTGTGAATATAGCACCTTTTGCAGAACAATAGTATAAGTGTGTAATTGATCAAATTAATTATTGTCCCATTTTATTTAGCGTTTCCCAGTCTTTCCAGTGAGCCATCATCCACAATGCAAGGCGCCGGCCCACTTAAATGGAACAGGGCCATCATTAATGTTTACCCTGCCTTGAAATGTGGAAATGCCTGCTGAGAAAAGGGCCTATTCAGCAGGGCCATCCTTCTTTGTCTTCATTTGAAGACCGAATGCATCACAGCGGCTGCAACAAGGATGTCCAATTTCGAAGACTCCCTCAAAAGCAGCCGAGAAATGCAACCTCCTTTTCCCGGATTCAGAGGTTCCAACTGATGGATCCTCCACGATCCAACGTATCCCAAGATTCATTGCATGCCGGTGACTATTGGATTTTAATCAACACGGCCTCTACGAGTGGATCGGCAGCGGGAGATTCAGCAGAATAAACTCTTTCAGCCTGAATTATATCATGAAGCATATCCTCCATCATAATATGAAATAAAAAAAGAATAAAACATGATCATTGGCTGCATTTTAATGATATAACATTAGTTACCTCTTCTATGCTCGTTCGTATCAACCACAGCTGGTCGCTAGGCGACAGAGGTGGCAGCGGGTGTTGGTGGGAACAGCTGGTGACGCAACAGGAAATCCTTTGTAGACCAGAGGATGCGTCCTTTTTGTCGTGAAAATTGACATTTTCCTTTTTGACCCAGGCAACAAACCTACAGTTCTGAAAAGTGGGATGTGGAAGTGACTTGAACTTGCATTCTTTCGAATGGCCAGCAGGGAGTGACTCCATGAGAAAAGACCCTGGGTGCAGTCGAATAGTCTTTTTTGCTTAGGAAGGATCCTAACTGAAGAAGTGACCCGGAAGTAAACAAGTGGCCGCCATGATAAGAGCCGTTCAAATTCTCAAAATGCAAAGGAAAGGAGCTCCAATGCTTCCTTTCAGAGCTCCTTTAGCATAGGATGCAACGGACCTTCCTATGCGATAGGAAAGGAGATTACGCCGACCCACAATTCTTTGCGAGAGCAACATTTAAAGTGCCGCACACCTCGGCCGTTAATGAAAACAAACGATATGTGCATTTACATATTTAACAATGACTTTCATGCAGACATATAGTAATTGGAATAGTGATAATAAATGTGTGGACAGTGATAAACATTGAATGGTTTTTTTTATTTATTTCAATCATGTTACAAATGTTTGACAAAAACGAAACTAAAACCACAAATGAAAAGTAAATAAAACAACGGTCAAACAGAAAGGAGGAGCTGCTGGACCTGAAGCCGGTCAGTGAACCAGCTGTTGATAAAACCAACATGTGGAGAAGTGGACGATGCGCTTTTTGTCGTCCATTATTGTAGTTTCTCCAGCGCAGACGCACGTCAATCGCCGGTGCCGATCATCAGCTGTCAATCATCAGCGGCCGCGTTATAATGACGTAGCTTAGTGAAAGTCCGGTCGGATTCTCTGAGCACCGCGGCAGACTTTTCCTAAATCCTTTTGAGTTCTCCTATCGCCTTTCCTTAACCCCGTGACGTTTTCCCCAGAGGTCAAGGAATAGGAGATAGGAATAGGAGTTAGGACCTTATTTTTTGACTATTCGAATGCACCCCCTATTTCTGACTTCAGCCCATCCTGAAGAGAAAATGTCCCATTAACAACTTATACAAAATAAAGGCTCTAATGAATTATGTCATTTCTCAACCATGAAGTTTGGAAGCAGGTGATAACCTCCGGTTCTGAAAAGTGAAGCCAAGGCTGAAGTGCCTTAAACATCTCATACTGACCATCGGGGACGACTCCTCTAGTTGCAAAAAGACATGTATTATCTCAGTAAACATTGTAAACATGAGTTTATGGGCTCAATCCCTAGTTTTAAGTCTTCTTCAATATAACATGATGTTCATTATGTACATTCTGGTCCATTTAGAGTCAAATAGACTATAAAGCAGGAGATGCTTTATGGTATAATTTTTAGCATATCACAAACATGCAAACATGTTTAACAGTCCAATAAAGAAATACCATTTTAAAGATCCAGGCACTTAATGACTACACGGTCCACTTGTGAGTGATGCAGCTGGTCATAGAGCAGGATGAGGGCCTTCAGCTCTTCCCTCTGCAATGACATCCTTCAGTATTTGCAGTGGAACGCTCCCCGGCTGAGTTGCATGGCACTAGGTAGGGCAATAAGGAGCAACGTCGACAAGGAAGAGGAGTGCTGTCGCCTCGTGCTCAATCACTGTGAATTCATTTGGGGGAGATAGAGGAAGTCTAATCAGTCTCGCAGGATCACCCGTGGATTCTGTTCTATTCACAACAGCGGCATCTGCTCCAGCTGCATGAAGCATGGCCCTCTCTACAGCGTCGCTCCCGCTCTCAGGGCGCAATGACGAACGCTACCCGTGCCCTCTTTTCCTCTCGTTCCTGTCAAAACACTATGTAATTATGTTGAAAGTTGCAATTTCAGGGAAGAGGCCCGTGTTTCTTTCTGTCTTTCAAGTCCCAGCTGCTCGGCTAATGCCTTGTAAAACTTGTGAATTACCACCATAAATAATCCTTTTAAATGATGCTTAAAGTACACAAAACTGAACCTTAGAAAAAGAGCTGCAGGCTCAAGTCCATATTTGGTCTCACATCTGAAATTAATATTTTGTGTTATATGCAGGTAATTAGTATTTATTTTTCTTTCCTTCTTGTTTTGTGTTTATTGTAATATTGGGTATAAAGCAAGCATGTATCCATGTCTGTCTTTCAACTTTAAACCTAATCGTGGCAGTGGAGCAAAGGGTGCAGCATTTATTTCAGTATATTGTAGTATCTGTGCTAAAAGTTTTGTTTTAATTATTGGCTTCAAATCACACATGCTTGACATATTGTGGGCTTGACATGATATGGCTACTTCTTTATTGAACTACTGTTGCTACGAACGGGCATTGTGTCTGATTAATTCAGGGTTTTTTAGAGCAACAGTATGAGAAATTGAAAGGTTTTTGAACATTAAAGCATGTTAATGGCTTATGTGTTTTTTCCTAAACCTAAGTGTTTCGTTAACCTTAACCTAACTTCCTGTGAAGATGGAAGTTTATTTTGAAAGGACACTGTGCATGTGGCATATATTAGCACGCCGTCCACGAACCGTTGAAATCTTATGCTAAAGGGATACCTCGTACTGATGCCAAATGGCACTGACCGTCATTATTTGACGAGTTGGGAGTCATAATGGGCCCTAGTTTCGTAGACTAGGCGCAGGCACGCCTCCCGTCTCGCCCACCCGCGCAAGTGGGAAAGAGGGAGGAGAAGAAGAAGGCGTGAGTGGGAGACGAGGAGGAGACGAGGCGTGGACTGGGATTAATACTAGAGGTCGACCGATAGTGGATTTTTAAAGGCCGATATAATAACGATAGTTTGGAGCAGGAAAAAGCCGATAGCCGATTAATCGGCCGATACCGATGAATCGGTCAACCTCTAAAAACAGTGCTGCTGGATCAGTCTCATCTACTCCAAAAGTGTCTCTATGCGCAAGATTCAGATCATAAATGTGTAAGCCCAACTCTGTAAGTAAATAAAACAAACAAGAAAAACGAAAAAATAAAAACATTAACAGAGCATGATGAATGACACTAAGCCCATGAACGCGCACGCAAAGTGCCCAAGTGTGTAAGTGTGATCGAGTGTGCATATTGAGCCTGTTCTCATTAACGGTTTGTATGATTTCATACGAAAAGTTGTGCACAATTGTTCGTATTGAATCATACGAACGCCCAGTATAATCATACGAATGATTGCCAATGGAGCGAATGGTTGAACCGCGACTTTGGGCTTGTTTTTCTGCTACTTTACAGAAAAACAAGCCCAAAAGTCGCGTGTATACTGGGCGTTCGTATGATTCAATACGAAAAAATTAACGGTTCGTATGATTTCATACGAACCGTTAATTTTTTCGTTAATGAGAACACGTTGGCATATTGGGACACGTTGGCATATTGGGACAGGCCCACTGTGTGTGCGTGTGTGTGTGTGTGTGTGTGGTGTGTGGTGGGGGGGGGGTTGACACGCGACACCCCCCCCCCCCCCCCCCGTTTATGCTTGTTGAACAGGTGGTACTTATTGCCTCCACCAAGGAGGTTATGTCTGTTCACTTTCAACTTGTGAAGGTTTAAATACACTTACAATAACGCGTGTCGTCGTCTCCACCTCCTTCTCCTCTCTCTGCTGCCGCTGCGCTGCTCACGCTCCGTCTCTCTCTCTCCCCCCCCTCCCTCCCTCCCCCATGCGCGCTGTGTGTGCAGAGCAGCCCCGCCCCTCAGTGATCAGAGAGACAGAGAGCAGCAGGCCATGGAAGGAGCAGTTCACGGCGCTGCGGGGAAAAAAAAAAAAAAACAGCCATCGGCCACTATCGGGGCCATTTTCCGTTAATTACGATAGTTTGTAAAACGTCCTATCGGGGCCGATTAATCCGCCAAACCGATGAATCGGTCGACCTCTAATTAATACAGCCGATTCAGATCTTCACCAATCAAATGAGCTCCTCTCCTCTCCTTTAATGCGTTAGGGGAGGTTCAGTGCAAGTTCCGTCACTTGACAACCCGATGACAGAAGCAGCGTCGGCGCTCCCACCACGCGCATCCCGCGCTGTGCGTGCGTATCATAATAATAACACTAGCCGCGTTTCCAATCATGCATGCGTATGCATTTGTCTCGCAAAACAAGGCATTCTGGGATAAAAACGTCACAAATGCTGGCGATAACTTCCCTTTGCGACGTGTCACATGACTTTAAAAACTTGCGGTATCTCCTGGGTACCTCCCTCCGCATGCTTTTCTGTGCAGATGGTCTGAAATAAGTGCGGACATAAGACACTCCCCTCAACGTTGCCCTAGTTGGTTAGAATTATCACGTGGTATTTCCCACGTGAGAAAATTCCTCAGCCTCCGTCAACAGCGGGACTTCAAATGCCTCGGCTCGAATTCGTCAGCGACGAAGGAAGCCAGCGCCACTGGGTAGAACATATTCTTTGTGCAAAGTCCGTGAAGTTTCCCCTGGCTCGACAGTTTTTGTTATATATATAATTATTAATACATTTAAAAAATAAAAAATAAAAAAAAAGTCTGTGAAGTGCACCTGTGTCCGACCTGACGTGGTGGGAACTTGACGTGTTTATGACGAGTTCCGGCGGATCCTCTCAAGTCTCATGCATGCATAGGCGCAAATGCATGCGATCCGAAACGCAGCCAATGCCGATATTATAAAAAAACAGGAGAGAGAGAGGGAGATGTTTTGGTCCGAGAGGCTGAGTTTCCGTTACGCGTGCCATCCGCCTTTGATCTGACGTCAGATGTGACGGGACAATCTATATAGATATAAATTCACGCGTTGATTCAATTAGTTGCATTAAATAGTGTTTGTTGTGATAATTTATTGCATTTAAATGTGCCTGGAACTGTGGAAACCTGCCTGTGAGGTCTCGGTGACGTGTGCGCACTGCGCGCCGGTCCGCCAAACTTCCACTCCGCCAGCTGTAATTCGCCTTGAATGAATGGACTTTATTTACACCTTGCGCCTTGCGCCGAGAGTAGACCAGGTTGGAGCTGGCGAGCTTTCGGCGCAGTCTCGGCGAGGCTTTTTGCCACAAAACTTCTGCTACGCCAAGCTGAATCTGTGACGCCTGCCCCTGCAGCGCCGCCACACCCATCTTGGCGCAGGCGATCCACCAAACTGCCAAACTGACCGTGCGCAAGGCTGCGCGAGTCGAAACTTGCATTACGCCAGCTCCGCCACCCTGCGCAGCGCTGCGCCACGAAACTAGGGCCCAATGTGTTGTACCATTTTTCCAGATCCAGAGAGGAGAAACAGCTCAATAATAATAATATCACTTACTGAAGGCCAGCTGATCAATATCAGCTCGAACAAGGAAAAGTCTTGTGATTTTCTTTCACTACAAAAATAACAGCCCACAAATGTCTCATATTTTGGCAAACGTTTTCAGCCAAGTTACATAACTCACAATCTTTGAAACCTATCTATATTTGACAACAGAAATATGGAAAAGAAATAGGGATGGCGCTATGACAACCCATATTTAAAGTGATGGTTCGGAGTAAAATGCACCCTAGGTAATTTCCACCATGACATCCAGCCAAATACCCCCTCAGAAGCATTTTTAGCGATGGTCAGCATTGGTCAAGATAAGGCGATCAGCCGAATGGCTTAGTAATAGCGCGATGGTGCATAATGGTGCACTAATAATTCCGTGACGCGAGTTTCACGCCAAAGTATGAAAAAGTTTCGCTGTTTTTTTATAAATGCTTGTATTATCATCAGTGTTTGGAATAACGCCGTTTAAAATAACGGCGTTAGGTAACGGCGTTATTTTTTCAGTAACGGGGTAATCTAACTAATTACTGTTTCCGTCGTTACAACGCCGTTATCGTTACTGAATGTTAAATGCGGTGCGTTACTATGAATTGAATTTGTCGGTTGTCGGTTAAAAAAAAAAAGTCAGGATCGAGTTCTGCTTGCGCGCCGCTCGTGCCTGGTCTCGGCAGCCTGTTGTTCGTGGAGAAACGTGCAAACTTGCCGCGAGCTGGAGCCGGAGTTGGGGCTGCTGCTGGTCTGAGCGGCGCACGAGGGCCACGCGGGCCCCGGTGTCCCGCCGTTCTGGTGTTGGACGGGACTCCGGTGCAGCTGTGGAGCGCGGATGGTGAAGACGGTGGTGATGATGATGATGATGATGATGATGAACAGCGCGGCGGCTCGTGGAGGCACCGGGGTCTGCCGTCATTATGGCTCTGACCCTGTTTGGTGATATATGACAGACACAGCGTCTCCCACTGTATAATTTCTCCTCAAGTTTTAATTATTCCCGCATGCGAGGTGCGGAGAATGCGATCTCAATTATTATACACAAGACAACACGCTACGCGACTATAGGAGTAGACTACAAGACTACAGTTTGCCATCTCATTACAAGAAAAATCCAAATTATTTGACATAAAGCGACTTTTTTTTTTACAGTAACGCAAATAGTTACTTTCCCTGGTAACTAGTTACTTTTATTATAAAGTAATTCAGTTACTAACTCAGTTACTTTTTGGAACAAGTAGTGAGTAACTATAACTAATTACTTTTTTAAAGTAACGTTCCCAACACTGATTATCATGTCAACACTTGTCGACCTGATAATAGAAGCATTTTTTTTTTTTAAATTAAGCGAAACTTTTTCATACTCTGGCGTCACGGAAACAGCTGGGTAAATGCAGACTGCCATTAAACACCAACGAAGAAGAAGCTGGGTAAACACGGAAGTGCCGTCTACGCAACAGCGGTAGCTTTAGCAGTAGAAGCTATCAGGCAAGTGTTCATTTAAATAAACTCCTGATGTATTTACAAACTTTAAAATGCCTGGTTTTGTGAGTACAGACCCTATGTGTACTACTGCAGAAGTTTGGTAACATTCCACGCATTATTAGTGGGGAAATTTACGAGATATATACTATGCACCATTGCGCTATTACTAAGCCATTCGGCTGATCGCCCTATCTTGACCAATGCCGACCATCGCTAAAAATGCTTCCGAGGGGGTATTTGGCTGGATGTCTTGGTGGAAATTACCTAGAGTGCATTTTACTCCGAACCATCACTTTAAGGTGTATTATCCTAATCCAAGCATTCTGCTGAAACCAACGCTTTGTGCGCATAACTTATTTGAAACTTCATTAAATAAATCTCCAAATCAAACTCCTGTCAAAGTGCATTGCCTCTTCGAAGACCTGCAGTGCAGCACTGACACGTTCCCTTTGTTTGCTGGGAAATAGATGTAGGGAGAAACTTTGTCTGCCACTACCGCCCAAGTTGGGTGAGTAGATTTACGCTGGGGGAAAAAAGAAAGAAAAAAGGGCAATCATCCAGCGTGAGCCCATGTTATTTTTCACAGAGATAGTGTTTTGATTGCCCAGGGGGAGGAAATGGTATTATTTACTCCAAAATTGCTTCGCTTGATCCGCATTGGGTGAACTAGCAAGCTGAGACTAAATATGTCTTCTCTCTTCGGTGCCTCACACCCTTCGACACAAACTCCTTTTCCTGCAGGAGTGAGGCGGCACTCTTTACAGCCGGAGAAGCGGAGGTCTACCACTTGTCGGCTAGGTGGCTGTGTCAAAGGGCTTAGTGGGAACACTTGAACACAGCGGGCCCGAACAACATGACTCCTCAGATGACTTCTTCATATCAGGATGTTCATGTCCCCTCGACTGACCACCGATGAGAAAAAGAATGACGTATCCATCCTCTTTAAAACCCTCCCCCATTTTTTCAGCATTACATCCCACCTGCAAAGAAACTTTTTTTTTTCTGTGGCCATCACTGGCACTTATAAGCGTCTGCGCTCGTGTCTAGTGTGGGCAACGCGTAGGAAAAAATGAAGCAGGAGGATAGCAGGTGTGAGATGAATCACGCCAGCTTCTAAAAGCATTGAGGGAAGATCAAATGAATGCATAACACATTTCCTGGAAGACGTACTTGGGCATAAGCAGCAATCTGGATGACAAACACAGAAAAAGGCCTCGAGGCGAGTTCTGGTTTGTGCAGCACGTCTCGCCGTCGGCGCTGCTGCAGCAGATACATCCCTAGAATGGATTGAGCATGCTGTGTTGTATTTGGATTACAACTGAAAGTTCATTTAAAATGTCACCTGCACGGAGTTGGGTTACATCATAATAATCAAGCAGCAAAACACGCTCTATGACACAGAAGAGACAGAAGTTGAGCCTAAATGGCTGCCGTAATCAATGCCAATAAACTGGGGACATCGCGGGATCATCCCTCCTCCTTAACACTCTACCTTACATATCAAATTGTCTAATTACAAGCCTGCGTACTGTATATGCCATCATCATTACTGCTGGGAGAGCGAGGACTCGTCGGCTCCAGCTGCAGCCACCATCACTGTTTTGTCCTTCTGATATTTCATGAAAAACAAAATAAAACTCAAGTACTGCACCCAGTTTTAGGAATTCATCTTGTTTCTTTTGTGGCCAAACTATTCCACATTGTAAGATTAGCATAACATGTCCGTTTACCCAAAAAGCTGCTCAGTGTGTGTGTGTGTGTGTGTGTGTGTGTGTGTGTGTGTGTGTGTGTGTGTGTTGGTTTTTGGTATGAAAGATATAGCAAGGAGAGATAACCAAAAAAAATTCAGAAATTCACAGCATTGCCTCGCAACAGCTGAGCCTGTGGCTCGCAGCTAACAGTGCCAACCACGCAAACAGCACAAACAACAGCAACAGTGCTGACAGCGCTAACAGTGTTGACCTGAGCAGGAACCAGAGTGTGATATCCGGATGTTACAACACTGCCAGAGGGAAAGCAATATTACTCCACTCTACCTTTAAGTGGTGAATAGTTGTTTGCTATTATTTTAATGCTCTGAACGTCGTACGGAGAACCTTTAATAAAAGTTAATAAATTGCAACTATCTCAGTGATTACAAATTAGATTTAGTATTAAGATTCAGAATCTTACCAACATCATTAGAAAACATTATTCATCTTTAAAGAACTCTACATCACTTCAACAGGAACTGATAAGGTCTAAATATGATTTTATTCATGAGGATATTCTTCCCCATGCTATCATTTATAAAATTACCCTAAAACGTGAGCTACAGGAGGGTTTCCTCAGAGATGGCTCATCCTATTGGGCTCCTCCATCAGAGGCTGTGTCAACCCTGTGAAGTTGCTGTAACGACACCTCTAGAACCAAATGGGCCTTTTCAAACCTTTACATAACTCTCTCTGGTAGACCAATACTTACTGTATGACATTTACTGGCAGTGAGCTGTGAAAACAACTGAAAACTTAAATATGCATAAACAGCTTCAACTAGAAGGGTTGTTGCCTTTCTTTGTGGAAAAATCGGGGGACATACCATTGCCTTTTTTCTCTCTCCTATCTATTCTTGGAACGCAGAGTTTTCTTTCAGAAGCTTTCATACGTCTTACAAATATGAAAAAGACAAAAAAGCATTGCTCTAGTCGAGACCGGGTCAAATCCAAGTCAAGACCGAGTCCAAAGGCTCAGTATTTTAAAAAATTGATGTAGTCATGGTGACGTCGCCCGTTGGTTTGTGGACTACGGTTTTCAAGCTTCGAGAAGAAGCCTTACTGGATCTGGATCCGTCTGGATTCTGGTGTGAAGCTGTTAGTATCTAACTGCTACTATAACTTCCCTAAAGCAGCTTTTTGGTCTATTTGCTAAATGGACCTGTATTTCTTTAGCGCTTTTCTAGTCTTTTCGACCACTCAAGGCGCTTTGCCTACATGCATACAGTCTACATTCACACATTCACACACATTCATACATTGATTGCAGAGGAGCCACCTGCCCATCAGGATCTAATTAAATCTACACTTTTAATGGGCCGTTGATGGAGAGCATTTCAGCTGGCTCCTGAAAGCACAGCTGCAGGCTGTTTTTCCACCTCGGTCACCAGTCGGCTGTGGTGTGCCCTTACTGGCTTTAGTACAACAAGCAAACCTTTAATTAATAAAGTATTTTCTAAATTTGTACATTTGCCCAACTCATTAATATCTGGCATGGGTATTTCTGTTTGTACCGCATGAGAGGGCAGTTACAGCTCCGCTGCGTAACAGCGTGTGCACAGCTTGGATAGCGGCTCGGTTTGGTTAATGCAGGCAAAACAGACATGAGAGACTTTTTTTTTCTCTCTGGTTTTCTTTTTGCCAAAACAAGATAAGAGTAGGGTATTGTAAGTAAGCTATTTTATTAATGATGATGATGATGGCCCTTAGAACCACCACCACCCTCCTTCTGCCCCCACGGCGCCCCCCGGCTGTCACTCACTGATGTTCTCATTAAAATGAAAATGGATTTTGAGCGTGACATTGCATGCAGGTCGCATCACAGGGCCGTTTCAAGTGAATGTGAGGTCATGTTTGTGCTCCTTTCATGTCCTGATACCAGAAGAGTGGATGGAACACTCCGTCTCCTTCTCCGCTGCTCTCCTCTCCGCTGCCTTTGTAGCCACATAATGAAAAGTCTCTTCACACTGTGAAATTTGATACGACTCCTTTCTTGGTACTGTGTCTGCCGGCTGAAAGGCAAAACAAAGAATGGATTACCTTTTCTCTTTTCTTTTTGACAACAATTTAAATCGCAGGGCTCTCAGTTATTTTAGGTAATCGCTCATTTGAGTTTCTGTCTGGGCCGCAAGAAAGCGATTCTTTGACAAACAGGGAAATGCTCTGATTTTATCTCACCTCCTGGCTCATCTCGGCTCCCGCTTCTTCTTTTTTTTCCTGTTCAAAAGGGTTGTTAGCTTTTGATAGAATGTCAGATGGTTCAAATCTTCACTTAGAACGAGTGTCTTCGATTACATTGGCAACGACAATCTGTTTGAGTCAGTGTTTGTCTCACACACACACACACTTGAATACAAAACATGCGAAATCGCAAGGAGAGCTTGATTTAGTTTAACCTGTGAGGAATACATTCACGGTGTGAAGCGGCGAGATAAATGAAGTGAGTCTCGAGGTTCAAAGTCTTCACTCAGGTTTGCAGCATGCAAAAGCCCAGTGGGAGATCTCTGCTGCTGCTATCAGTGAAGAAATCACATTTCTTCTTCCAGTGGCACGGTGTTTATTATAGTCACATGCAGCAGACGCATGACTGGCGATAAGCACTTGTTAGCCATACCTATCCGCTCATGATCGTGTTATGAA
Source organism: Eutrigla gurnardus (assembly GCF_963514095.1). Lineage (NCBI taxonomy): Eukaryota > Metazoa > Chordata > Actinopteri > Perciformes > Triglidae > Eutrigla > Eutrigla gurnardus. The sequence goes on from NC_139927.1 coordinate 17,747,192, forward strand.
GTAAATGCGCATGCTGAGACGATACGCCAACTTCCATTGCCTGGCCTCAACAGCAGAAGTCCCGCTGAGACCTCGCCGTTTTGATAGGCAAATTTCAAACTCCTCCATGCTCGGAGAAGAAACAGCGAGCAGCGAGGCGACTGCACGTCGGTGCGCGTGTACCACCGCATGTGGCGGGAAATTGACAAAAACCCTGATTGATGCACTCTACCTTCCTTGACACAAGCCCTGGGGTAATTAAAGGAAATGTCTCCTGTGCACACCCACTCTGTCTTCTCTTTGAAAACACAAGTGGCCTTAGAGGGGGCTGCACTCTGCCAGTGCACATGCAGCAGGGAATAATTGGACCCAGCTAGTTGTGAATCGGGCTGGGGCAAATTATGTGCAAACGTGTTGAATTTTGAGTGAGTGGTGATTGAAAGATATCCTGCGTCCCTCGGGCCCTTGCATATATTCTCTACAGCATGTCAGGCTCCAGGAGCTGTGGTTCACAGCAGTATATTGAGATGTCAGAGTGGAGGTGGTGGGTGTGAGGACGCTGGTCATCTGGCACAGAAAGGGAAATTAAGTTGTATCAGCAGGAAATCACCAAATACTGCCAGTCGGTCCGCGCTGCCACTGCTGGATAGTTGCTCTGAAGGAAACGCGTGTATGTCCCTCTCGGCAGTTATAGTTTTCAAAATGGCGGAACGACATGGGCGCCTCCTTAGGACTTACCCGCCCAATGTAACTACAAATAAGCTTTAGCTGATAAATCAGATTATTGGCAGAGGCAATTTTACACAAATGAGGACATATGTATGAATGAAGACATTGATTTTAGATAATAAATTACTTAAAATGTTACACTGTCCCTTTAAGGAGGAGGGGAAGTTGGACACAATGATGCTTGGTGTGCAAATGGAGGTGGAAGTTTTAAAAAGATGTTTTTATTTAAAAACAAATTGCCTAGTTTTCATGTCAAATGAAAAATGCTTCCTTGTTCATAATTGGAAAAATAGAATAACGTAAAATTCAGATAAGTGAGTTTGTAATGTGTGTTAATTTGTCTGTGTTTAGTTGAGATTTGTACACCACTGACACATTGCAAGGATGGTATACCAATAGACATAACATAATTGCATATAAGATCATATTGATCTTTGATAGATTGACAAGTTGCTGTTAATAATAGAAATAAAAGACCCCTTGTTTACGCGGCTTCTGGGGATTCTGGTGGAATTAGTGAAAAGTCTGCACAGCTGTTGCGGACCCAGTGTCTAATCTGAAAATATTTAAATAAATCACGATTTGGTAGTATACTTTTATTTTGTTTACTTTGACTCTTTTTATGCCATTGTTGATTCATAATCTATTTGCAATCAGGTGAGGGGTGTCGGGGTTCTTTCATAGAAGAGGTTTTCTAAAATAATGCCATATTTAAGTCAGTGACAGCGTGGGCTTTTTGGCATGCAGCGATAGAGTTTGTAATTCTGGGGTTCTTGGTGATAATTAAAAGTCTTTTTTTAGAGGCTATGAAAGGAAGAGCTTTGAAGGGAATGTTCTTTAATTGATGGAGGAAGCCATTTAGCCTCGTCCTTGTCCTCAGAATGCAGCCAGCACCATATAATTCAACGGTGTTTTCGTTCCTGCTGTTTCATCTCAATGCAACTCCAAAGAATGCATTTCATTGTGCAACCATTTTTGTAGAATGACTTTAAATGAACCTTGAATCCTTTTTGTTTCCATGTCATTTTCTGTTGTGGTGCAGCTGAAGTCCATAGACCGGTTAGTTGCTTTCCTTCCAAGAATAGCAAACATTCCAGGCAGTTAGGTAAGTAGCTTTGGGCGACAGAGGATATTGTTTTACTGCGGCTAATGCAGGTTGTGGGATAGGAAAGGACTTTGTATTTAAAAAGAAAGTAATTAGTTCATCCATTCGTGCCTTTTTCACATTACCTGATGAAAATTGTAATACCCGTATCTCCTGTTGGAGGGGAAAAAGGGTCATTAACACATTTTCATTGATAAAATTAACATACTTTTTTTTCCAGTTTTGAAAAAGGGTATTAGAAAAAAGTCTTACAATGGATTTAAAAAACAAAAACAAAACAGCAGTCAATTGTGAAAGCAAGTTACCACTGCCTTGTTGCTCCACTTCACGACAGTATATCGTTGAGGTCAGGTCCGACGTCACACGGGAATGTCTGTTTGAGTGAAGCACCATAATGTTCGCATTGCAAACCTGACTTTTCTTTTCTTCTTTTTTTACAGCGCTCTGCAACTCCTGTTGTTGCAGAGTAGATTAATATCTTCCAATAATACTGTAAGACAGACATATTCAACTTGTGAAAAGTACGAATATTGTTGACACATGCACTGAGCCATGTTCTCCAGATCACTTTAAAGTTGCCCACCAGCTCCTTTCGTAGGCTGAATCTGATGAAATGAAAGATTTGATTAAAGCTGTGTAGAATTCAGGTAAAGTAAGGCGAAAGTTTTCATTTCATTTTTCATGCTACAGCGAGACATGCAGGAAATGAAAAAGGGGTACAAAAACGCTGACTCCGACATTGGAGGGAAAATACAAAGGAAAGCTCTAAATCAGTTATGTTTTTTCCTGCAGAGTATAAAATATACATTGAGGCCGAGGCATCAAACTGAGATGTGGATAAGGAACAGAGTTGTGTCCAATGACCCAAGAGGGAGCCAGTCTGAACAGCAAATTAAGCCTCTTTCAGCTCATCAGGGAGGAAAGGATGGATTGTTGGTGTTGGGGAAATGACTTGAAAACCTGAAATTTACCAAATGACTCACAACTTCACCAGGAAAGAAGTCAAACAACATTCTTACTCTCAGTGCACAATAGTGTGTCAAAGTGACACTAATTCAAGTGTATTATGGACATGGTGAGGAAGGGGCGTTGTGTGGTCATAAATGGTAAAATAGAGTTAACCTTCATTTAGTACAGCAAAACGTGAAGTCCTGGTCACTGGAGATGGATCAGAAGAGTCCACAGTGAGCATACATGGTGCATATATAGCCTACCATATTTGAAGGTGAGGTGACGTTTTGTATGGACGCAACCTTGATAATGAACAGATTGGTTGAAGGATTTGAAGGGTAACCACAAAAAAAGTGACCCAGCACTGAATGACAGTAATCATAAAAAGAAGAAAACTGACTTAATGAGGGGTAACCATTGGTAGAATGGGGATAATAAAGGCCATGGAGAGTGGCATTGTGTGTGGCACTTCATGTCTCGGAACCCATCAGCTAATAGGTCTGATGATGGATTAGCTTCTGGGGGCAAAGGGTTATAATTCTGGGGTTCCAGTGTAGTTAGCTGCTCATTGTTTACTGGAGGATTAATTGAGAGAAGATGGGAGTGTTACACAAGCGGAGAGTTAACAAGTCATTTCAAACCAATGAAAAGCTAGGTCATCGTCAGACGATGGCCGTTGGGTTCCCAGATTGCCTTTTCAGCCAATGCGTTCTGCCTTATTTGTACTCTACACAGACTGCATTCAAGCAAAGCCTGCTCGAACGTGATTGGTCAATACTCAGACTACAACAGAAACATGAACACTTCCCATGCCCAAATCTTGCCCTTTGTATATGGCAATGCTGAAAATAGCTGCAATTGGGGGAAAAAAACTTTTAAAAACCAGTCTTATTTGTGGGGCAAGTATCCAGAGAAACATAATAATAGTTCCATCCATCCATCCATCGTCTACAGCTTATCCTGTATTTAGGGTCGCGGGGGGCTGGAGCCGATCCCAGCTGCCATTGGGCGAAGGCAGGGTACACCCTGGACAGGTCGCCAGTCTATCACAGGGCTGACATGTAGAGACAAACAACCATTCACACTCACATTCACACCTACGGGCAATTTAGAGTCATCAATGAACCTATCCCCATCCTGCATGTCTTTGGACTGTGGGAGGAAGCCGTAGAACCCGGAGAGAACCCACGCTTACACGGGGAGAACATGCAAACTCCACACAGAAGGGACCCGGGCCCGACCCGAGGATCGAACCCACGACCCGCTGCAGCCCATAATAATAGTTAAAATGACCAAATATTCATGAAATATATGATATAGCTATGATCTCAGCTAGTCGAACGCCAGAATCCAAGATCATACTGATGTTATCATCCAATATTGCTGCAGATGGATTTGAATTGGAGGTAGTATCCGTAGAATACGGGGGCTGTGGCAAAACGTCAGTATTTGACGCCCCCACGGGAGACGAAAGCTGGGATTTCTGTGAAAAACAACACATTTCATCTGCCAGCGCAGGGTGATGTTTGATTGATGCCCAGTGCACTATCAGAGTGATGTTTCTATGTTTGACTCCTTCACTAAACTCCACAGAAGCAAGCCCTGACAAGCTCTGTTAAAAAGCGCTGATCTATTGCTTTTACATGGGAAGAGATGTCTTCAGCTGGCCACAGAGACGACTACATCCTGTTGGAGCTGGAAAATAAGCAATTTTCTACTTGGCAAAGAGCCTCCTCCGTCGGCAGCATGGATATATGTGACCTCTGCTTGACAGTTTTGCTGATGTGCCTGCTGAGGCCGGCATGTATAAATGAATCTCAATTTCCTTTATTAATTTCAGGCGTCACTATAAATTTGTGTCTAAGTGGACCTGACCCAACGTTTCAGTTCACCACCACGCAAGAGGAGGTGACTCTCATCACATTCACGCACAAAGTCACCTTTGACTCCTTTTTTTGGGGGGTGCGATTAATTCACATGTCAATATATATTTTGTTTAATACTTTTTTTTCCCCAGAACAAGGTCAATTCTTCTGAGCTTTCGCATCACGAATAAAGGCATCAACCATCCGCGGCATGCAGAATTTTCAAAACATGTTATCGTGTACAACAACATGGAGGCTCTGTATTCCCAACAAAGATGGCAAACTTTATTTAACCAGATAGAGAGGCGAAGCCCCTCCCCTTTCCGGTATCCCCTTATTGCACAAAAAATTTGCACGGAAGTCAACAGTGCGAGAAAAATGAATAACACATAATGTTTGTCAATTTCAAAGATTATTTTGCAAGTCAAGAAAGTTGCAGTTTGCCATAGTCCCACTTAGTTTTGTGTCCCAATACATTTATGGTCTTACACAATGTGCATCACCAGCATTGCTTGCTAGCGAACGTAGCTACGTTCCATTGCTAATATAACGTTATCTTACCTGATGTGTTTAATCAGCGACTCTTTTTTATCAGCCAGGAAGAGAAAGAAGGAGCGAGACCTGTTGGTATGAGTAACGATACATCCTGGTAGAGAACGCACAGGCATCATAGCTTCAGAGAGAGACGTCACATCCGCGACTTTTGGGTATGTCGTCTTTCTAATTACGTATCTTCACGCTAACCGTATGTGAAATTCATTGCACAATTCAAACAGGATCACCATCAACTGCAGTACATATTTTTCCGAAACATGGTCCCATGGTGGTCCACCAGAAGGAGCGGGACTTCGACTCTCTATACGCTCCTTCAGTTCTTCCCTTTCACAATAAAATCCCGCGGCATATACACCAGAGGGAACTCAAATTCACAAACAGGAAACTCACTTAAACATCTTACAGTAAAAACCTTTATAGAAATGTATTCCAGTCACTGCCCGTATCAATAGTTTTGATACAAAATATTTTCAGCCCCCCCTGATGGAAGAAAGGATGATTTTAAAATGTACAGTTTCACTGCTGTGATAGTCAGAACAGAGGCAGCAGTGGAGGAAAAGTCAAACAAGTCCGTTTCTCTGTTGGATGTACAGGGTTTCTTTGTCAATTCTTATTTATAAAGTACACAGGGGAAAACACAATGTGCTTTATGTGGACGTTTAAAAGGAGAGAGTAATATAGAGAAAATGCTGTAAACCTTTCTCAAGTGATCAGTAACAAGCACACAGGAGCACAAACAATTCAGTGATTAAGGTACAATGTTTGTTATAGAGAGGCAACAAAAAAGGTTTTCGGCTGTTTTTTTGTGAGTCTGAGCACATCTTATGTCCTCAGGATTAATTTATTAGGAACATAAAGACTAAAGGCAGCTTCACCAGCTCTCACATTGACCCTCACTGCAGCAGGAAGAAGTGCTTGAGCCGTCTGACTGGCTCAATGTATTGTGGAACAAGGCCATTCGGTGCTTTACAAGCATGCAAGAGAGACTTTAAGTGTGATACATGCTGGCTGATGTTCGTTCTTTTCAGTATTAGAAAACCACAATGATTACCAACCTTGCCACATGCTAAAATCACTATAGCCCCTTTACCACTGGACAAAAACAGAAATGAACAGAGGTAAAGAAAAGTGCAGATACCTGAAAAATCAACTAAGGTACAGTAACAAAGTATTTGTAGTTCGTTGCTTCCCACCTCTGGTCTCGAAAGCGGTCACATTTAGCGTCCACCATCACTGGGTCTTATGAAGGAAACCAAGCCCTGCTTCACAACACATCTGGTCATGTGACTCATAGCCTTTATTGAAATTGACGAATAATGTGCTACAGCTTAAAGTTTCTCTTTACAATATTCAGAGCATTTGCTATGTAAAGATAAAGTGGAGTAATGTCTTGACTTTCCCTCTGTGTGTGTTGTAATCCCTGCTTCACTGTGCTCCGTTGACATAGCCGAGTGGCTACGCATGACTTTTAGTGCCTGCAAACTGGACAAAAGAGGCTGCTGAATTGCATTCTGGAAAGTGTACGATCCAGGGTTTTTGGAGATTGACCATACAATAGGGGCTAAAAGCCAGAAAATCTCAGCCTCTGCTGCATTGATTTTGATTACTCATTTTTAAAATCTGTCTCTCATGACTCCCCCAACATTATGAAAGCGCAATACTTAATAGTTGGAGATCCCCTTTAAACCCTTTAGAATCAGCCAGTGAAGAACTAGGAATGCATGTAGCTAACTGTGATACAACTGGGGCATACGTTGACATTTCTAAACACACAAAAAAAGTTTTGTACGGATGGATATAATAATGATTCGCTAATTAACATGTTAGTCGTGCTAACTATAAATTAGCAAAGTTACCTTCAAATCTGTGAGAAATGCAGTTTTTCAATAAGGACTCCAAGCTCCAACTCCTGCCAAGACGGATTCCTATTGTTGTCTTAATCATCACGATCTGGCTCTGATTCTCGCCTGGGCCTGCTTCCTCCACAGGCAGCTGGCCAATGTGCGACTCAAGGCCAGATTCTACATTTTCTATGAAGCTATATGTGTAGAGCCACATTTTCACACTTTGCTAACCCCCCACTCTGCTCAGAAAGTGGTCTCAGAATAACTCACCTCCACCACGTGACAGCCACCGGCACATTGAGCCTGCCAGAGCCGGTATGGCCCCGGCAGAGCAGGGGAATAACTTTATCTGAAATATGATGGCATCTGTCTCTCAAGCAGCAGACTCCTCATTACAGGCAGTTTCTTTGACTGGTGGTTCAGACATCAGCTGTCACAGTTCATCAGCCATGCCAAGGTAGGGGCAAAATAAGCAGCTGCCACAAGTCTCCTCTGCTGCAAAGGAGCCGTGTGGAGATAAATGCTGGGCCACAGAGCTCTGGAAACACTCCAAACCCCCTCAGTCAGTCAGATGCCTGTGCAGTGTATAACCCCACATTTCAGGTCACATCAGCAAGATTAGATGGTAATTGTTATTTAGGAAAGTTGAGAGAAGAGTTTAGTGTTAATATTTCAATGGACTTCTCTTATATAGTCATTCTTAGAGTTACCACGGCGCACTTTTAAGTGGAATATGAAACAGTCACAATGTAATACTGATGTCGCTTTATGACCTGCATAAGTAAATGAAACCATCAGCAAGAAGATTAGACATTTCTATGCTGCCTTCATCCTGGAGTCAGAGCTCTGGCGGGAAATAGAGAGCTCCTCCAGGCAGCAGCAGCTCCTCCTCCAGCCAGGACCAGAGCTCCGCCAGGTTGTATAGGGACACAAGGGAGAACCAGAATGGGAAGGGAGGACAGTCAGACCCTGCTGCAATGAAATTAGGTTTTCAAAAGAGAATCTGGTGCTCGGAAACACTACCACTTTTCTCCACAGGGGCCGCCAAAACAACACAAAATGAAAGTTCTAGTGGATAGTCCTTGTAATAAGACCATCAAGCACCTTGGGAGTTGCAGTTAACTTCTCTCCTTGTATTTTATATAGTCTTGTCTTTTATCAAGAAATCTGTTTTTACTGTTTCCTACTCTCCTATTATGATTTCACTAGTTAAAACTGACAACATAAGCCCACAGTACCTACCTTATTGGTTTCAAAAGCACTACAGCTGACTAACACTGGCACATTTGCAGAAATTCTGATTAAGGTATGTTGTTCTTATAGATACAATTTAAAAAACTTTAAAATGATGTGTCCGACAGCCAGGCGCCTGCCATTGTCTCTGGCAGAAAACAAACTTTCTCCTGCCCTCACATGAACTCTCCCTGGTGGTGCACAGATGCTCTAGTGAAAGTCTGTGGTCAGGGTGGCCACAACCCCCCTAAATCGCTGAAAAGGTTGCACACCTGACCCAGTGGCACCCAAAAGAAATGAGTTCCTCGCACTCTTAACGATTTCTTACGGGGCTTCTGAGTTGAGAAGGCCAAAACGCTGTCCACTTTTCCTTGCTGTTTCTTATCACCTTCAAAAGCAGTGCTGCAGACACGAGGAGGAATAATCACAAATAACAAGAACTTGCCCTTGATCCCTGTCTGACCCCCCCGTGGAGACTGCCACACTTTGCTCCGCTGTGTTCTCGCCCCGATACTGTCCGCCCGCTCAAGGGTACGGACGTTACCTTATCCTCCTCCTCCAGGCGTTTTGATCCACAGCGCTGATGTGCCGCAGCACCGGCCGCTTCCTTGGCAAAGGGCCCTGTCTTTATCACAGCGGCAGACTCTTGACTCAGTGAGCTGTCAGAGTACCAAAAAGAGAGGACGCCTGGAATAACTGATTGTATTAACTTGTCTCTGATGTGGAGAGCAGCTCTATGTGTAAAGTAGGCAAACCACAAAGAAATCGTATCTTTCAACAGGCCCCTTTCGGATGCTATGTCGAGGACGAAGCCGGTGAAATAGGTTTGATGAATGAGTATTTATCAGGAACCTCGGTGGGAGCAGTGGGCAACTCTTTTTCAAAACTTGGCTACTACACATTCCTCGAGATGATGTCACGGGCTATATGAGCCCTATGATAACCTTTTATGTTTCCAATAATGAAAAAAAAGAGTGTAAAACCACTTCAGCTTTGAACCTCGGTGAGCCAGTGATTTGTTTCCATAATCATATACTCCAAAGCCAAAACAAATCCGCAGACAGGCCTGTCAAGCTGGTGGCTCCGGATGAAATGTAGTGTTTACCGAGATGGATCCCACGGGAGCTCTTTGGAGAACTAATCTACAATTCTTGATGCTATCCAACAGTTTTGCAATTTGTTTAAATATGATTGATTCCTTTGGAAGATATATACAACGGTGCACTGAGCTAAATGCAAAAAACAACACACAAACGATGCCTTTCAAGGAAGAATTGACTGATATGGCTTGGTTATGCTCAGTGTGGTTGCACATTCTTTCAGCTTCAAAAACATATGAATCTGAATGCTAGACATTCCAGAAACCCTCTGTTAGTGATCTAGGATCTGTGTCGCATTGTAGTCTGGATGGAGAGAGCCTCGCGTGAAAGACCCTGGGGAAAGTGAATGACAGAACTAACATGTTTGGCCAGAAAGGCTGATATAATTAATGATGGAAGTGAACTGCTTTTGGCTTTTATAGATACTCAATTTTACATGGTTTGAATGTCTGTGAAAAGGGATAAATGACAGACCTCCCAGAGTAAGTCACATTGAACTGACTCCGCAGGCAAAAACACCAATATTTGACCATTCTGCAAAACCCCAGAATAAATTCAATGCCCACTAACAGCATTTTTTACATTCTTGCTTCCTACAATATCTGCTCAGGGCTACGGTACGGCTAAGGTTAGGGAAAGTTCGTAGTCCTGGTAAATAAAAAGTCAAATGCAGGTCATGGATGTTGGCATTCTCATAAACCACAGATACGATGAACATTGACATTTTTGCAGTCGGTCAGAGCAAGAACTATAGTTTATCAAGCAACCGGTATCAAAAGTTACGTGGTATAATTACAGTATAACAAGTGAGAAAGTCTTCTTAAGCAGATGGGAGGGGGGGTGCATGGGTCAAGCTCACACAGGACTTTCACCCAGAAGAGCACTGTTCATGTCCCATGCAAAACCAGAAGTAAATGTTGACTTTAGGCTTGTTGCATACTGCTACAGAAAGTTTTTTTAAAGTAGATAAAGTACGTACGTTAATTATTTAAGCACAAAGGTCTCTTTTTTCTAACCATAACAAAATAGTTTTATTGCCTAAACCTAACCAATCATTTCACAACATTACAGTTTTTTTCAATCGCTAACAAGCACTTACCCATACTTCAGATACTTTTTCTAAACTCTTAACACAGACTCACACCTACAAAACACAATTGGCCAAATGGATAATTTTCTTCTCAAAAACACATTTTGTTAAATATATACTAACTCCTCATTTAAAAATAGAACACATCTTTCTCTGCACACACTAACTTTACCAAAATACTGGAAATCTGACTCAAAATGAAATGATTCTGTCAAAGAATAACACTTGTTTTTACTTCACAAGGTACATGCAGTCAATCAAAGTACACCAGGTTTCAAAATACTGGCTATTGTTGACATTACAATAACTGCATACACTTTTATGTTTCAGTTTTACAGGTATTTGCATGCAAAACATGCAATCCACCGTTTTTACACTACATTTCTTGGTTGGGAACTGTATGTCTACATGTAATGTTCACATTCAAAAGCATTCCAGTAAAAAGCAAATCATTTTCCCCCTTTACTGTTTACTACAGGAGGTACAGTAGAAATACTGTTTACAGTATGATAGAACAGAAAAAGGTTTAGAGTATTGCTAACATTGAACAAAATATCCATGAAACACACAAGAGCATTCTGAAAAAAAATTCTGTTTCTGTTTCCGAAAACATCACTCCTCAAAGTCCTCCTTTTACTGTATAAGTGTCAATGTAAAAGAAAAAATAGCCCCTGCCACTGAGTCTAAACCAGCCCAATTTACCCAACATAAATCAGCTGTGTGTCAATTATTCAATTGTTTGTTTATTATCAGCTGATATATATTGTTTTTGAACTGATATCATTGCAGAAGCAGAGGTTTTGATACTGTATCTAAGGTTTGGAATATTGTTTTTGCTATTGTGGGATGTTGTGTGTTAACATTCGTAAATAATACAAAAACAATCCATAATTTTGTTGGGAGGTATAACTTGTCTGTTAAGAAAATGGAAGCATTGTGGAAGTGTGTTCACTGACTGCATATTGTGTGAAAACGACATGAAATGTGTGAATGGTATGGCCACAAAAGACCCATGCTGTGCTAATTGTGTTTAGAGTTTTGAAAATGTGACAACTGGTTGGACAAACGCTTGTTAGTGACTGAAAAAAACTGTAACTAAATGTGTGTGTTTCTGCAGATGGGAAAGCACAATGCCAACATTTTTTTCTGGCGACTGGTTTTGCATAGAGTTGTTCCGATACCGTGTCAGACACATGGCTCCGATACAGCCTTGAATGCTGGATCGGGTATCTGCGAGTCTATGAAACAATCCAATATCATCATCCAATATCGTATCATTTATCAGCACATTTACACTAAACAGGAACAACAACAACAAGATGGGTCACTCACGACCCGATCTGTACGTCGACATGTGCAGCTCTCAACAGAGATGGGAAAGAAGCAAGATGGTGTCCATGTCCGTCCATAACTAAAATGTAAAATTATTTTTATTATTATTTGCTATTTCCATCATCATCTCCAGAAAATCTTCCGAAAGCAAACAGGTGAGCCATCTTGCTTATTTCTCAGGGGAATAACAACACGTGACTCCTACAGAGTCACGACAACAGCAGCCCAAAATCTGCACCCACAGGAAAAGGGCAACATAATGGAATTAAATGTAAATGGACTACCTTAACTGACTTAACCAGTCCTGTTTCAGGGAAAGTATGAGAGTTGAGTAACTGTACAAATTGTCACGTAGGGCCTGCAGGACACCATTCATGTTGGGAAATATGTCACTATGGCTTCACTTTATGTCCGTAGAGGCTATTTCATTAAGTCTCGTCGCCAGGGAAACGTGGCTGCTGGCGGGTTGACTTTGAGTTGCTGAATTAGCATCCACATCCATCCACAGGTCCCGGCACAGCTTTGAGATGGGTGGCTGTTTGTTGTGTGAAAAACTGAATCAATATGCTTTGTTTCACCATTACTTCAACTTAAAGCAGCTAGCTTGATAGGGACTACTCTCTGAGCAGTGACAGAGTGACAGAGGAGAATCAGAGACAGATAATATCCTGACAGCTTTACAAAATGCTGCTGCCATTCTGAGGGTTATAGACTTGTAGAACCACAACTCAAAACAGTATTTCTATTTACAACAACAGAACCCCGAGATCCAACATGGGTACTTATTATTTAAGGTGACAGCATTACAATCAGCTACCTTTGCAACAATCAATACACAACCATTTTGAAAAGAAGGACTCAAGAACGTCTTAATAATCATTTCATCTTACAATTTGCGTATACATTTTTTAAATAGAACTTGTTTGCCATTTGAAGAGATTTTACAGATAAAATATTTGCATTCATTTAATTGGTTCGTTGTTTGTATGATGTTGTCTAGTTATGTGCATCTACATACATTTCATTTTAAGTTTGCCTCCAAAATAAAAGCACAAGGAAGTCCGTCCACAAGGTGGAGCAGATAACTAAGCAGTTACAACAAGACACTGTAACAGTGTTGCGAAATCTAGTCGCAGTTTTTATTGATACATTTCTAACATTAGCCATTGATTATGTTCTGGCCCGCCATTAAATTGCTTATAAAAAATGTTTTCTATGTGGCCGACATAAGAATGTGAAAACCTTACCTAGCCCTATAGAACCAGTGTTTTAGGTTCCATTAAGTTTAGGGTCATTTCCTTCAACCCTCATAGGGAAAATTCTGTAGATTTTTTGTGTTTTTTGTGGACTGTACCATTCTCAGACGCTTCTGAAATGAATTCCACAAAATATATTCCACTTGCCCCTAAAAATAATCTCAAAATTATACTGAGTTATGTCCTTAAATCCCTAAATATTTAAACAGTATATTGGCCCATATTTCACAGCCTTTCCATATTGTGTCATCATTGACATGTGATATAATATCTTATAATATCAAAAAGAAAAAAACACTTAAATCTTCGGAGTGCAGCATGAAAAGAAAAAAGCCCATCCTCATCTGAGTCTTATTGGACTCATCCTTTTGTTAAACGTAAATGGTAGACTGAAAGGAATGTTTCTAATTAAGTAAAGATATTACCACTATTATTATAACACCCAGCTTATCAGACGCTGGTCCACCAGGCAGGTGTCTCATCCAACACACCAACTCCCGCTCTAAAAAACAAATCACCCAAAAGGTAGCATTAGTGTTGAAAATGAAAAGGTCAGCCACTCCCTTTGGATACGCCTGGGTGAATAAATCATCCCTCATGAGAACCTAGGGAGGGTTGGCGTGGGTGGATGGCCGGGTGTCTGGGGTGGTGGGTTTGGGTGGGAGGGGGAAGGCTGTAACGGCAGCGTGGGCCCCTGCACCCTCCTCTCCTCTCAAGGCCACTTATCAAGTCTGTGTTGGTGGAACAATACAGAAAGGTCACTCTCAGCTGGTCCCCCCCCCCCCCCCCCCCCTCCCCTGCAGAGCAGTCAGCCTGTACAGCGGTGCAGCCACCACCAACTGCGATGGACTGGAGCTGCTTTGTCACTCGGTGAACAGGAGAGAAAGGAGGTCGGGGTGGCAATCTGATTCAAATCAGCTCTTCAAGTGAGAACAGAGAGGCAACTAATGCATTCATCTCTACCTGGGCTTTGAACATGCCTCGGCTGTAATAGTCCCATAGCTACGGTCTTTGCAGAGCCTTCTATAGGGTTTAAGCCACTCTTTCAGGTGTAGCTCTTTGATTCACACTGTGACTCTATTGGGTATTCAGCAGGGCTGCACGCTGCAGAAACAGTCTCTCAGACTCATACTAATTAGCCTACGGGATTCTTTTTCAGGTGATGCATTTCATCTGTCAAATAAATCCCGGGCAAGTGAACGCAGCATTTAGATAAAGTTAAAATGATTTTGCAGAATGACTTTGCAGCGGTCCCCGGTGTGTTTGCTTGTCGCTGGGGTTGCAGCCGTGGGAGTTGCTCCACTTATGGAAAATGATTCGGGTGAATATTTGCAAACAGTGATCGTTTTTTTTCACCCCCGCTCTCCACTCTAATTAAACAATGTAAGTCTTATCGGGGACAGGGGGTATCCATAACGCCAACCTGGAGCACTTAAAAGCCATAAACACAAGACAAATGTTCATCAGCTGCAGAAGTGAGCCGTAATCAATCACGTGACATATAGCAGAGGAAACAGATTATTTCCCCGTGCAGGAGAGTGCTGATGCTAACATAATAATATAAATGAATGCATTCTAATTGTGAGAAAGTCTTGTGTATGGTAGCACACAAACAGATGAAATACACTGGTCTTATATAAGTGGAGAAAAAAGAGGGACCTGTGATTGATCACTATCAGCGTGATCTGAGGGAAGTACAAGAGCAGCACCGTGTGGCCGTGAGATCACACAACACACCGATTCCTCAGTGCAAGTACAATGCTTATTCATATGGCACCTTTCTGGAGCAGAAATGTTTCATATGATACCAGTATCCAGTAAACCAAGCCTGAGACAATATGTCTTGCCGTGACATGGCAAGTGCCCAATGGTGATTTAGGGCTGCAGTAGGCCTAGTTTAGTAGTAGCTAGACTTTCACATAAAGAGGCATAGTTATAAACAGTGACTAGCAGTATCATCCTCAAATATCCATCATTCAGGCTACATATTCTGCTTGAAGCTGGTCCCTTTTGTCTCCCAATTGACAGAGTTCCACAGTGTCAAAAGCAATGTGATTCATCGGCACTCGAATGTCATTAGAGAACCTGAGGAGAGCTGTTTCTGTGGAGTGTGACCAGCAGAAACCAGACTGAAATTCATCAGAAATAATGTGCATATCTAAGGCTACTGTGGCTTTCATGGCAACCGCTTTTTTTCCCTTCACATTCACTAAATGGCATCTTGGAAATTGGCTTATAAATGTAATCCTGTCGGGGTCTCCTTGAGTGCATTGTGCGGCCCTGACGAAAGCTGTATATTGTCCCCTCAAAGATCATATTAAAGTCCAGCTCCAGCTAGTAAATGCCACTTTGTTATTGCGGGACTCAATGTCCTCATGTTGCTGCACAGACAAGCGGCTGCTGCTGCCTCATCTGCAGGCAGTGAAAGTCACCTGTCCGGGAGGAGAGCACTTCATCAGGTCTTGGCCTTCGAAAATTTTAGGCAGAGAGTAAACAAACATGCAACTTCCTGTTGACCGCAGGTCCCAAACCATATGCCGGCGTAGGTAGCCCCGGAAAAACTGCCAGGTGAGAGCATTTTAATCACCTTTGAAATGAGTGATTAGAATAATTATTTCAGGGGAGAGGGCTGGCTCCCGCTATTAACAACCCTCTGTTCAATATCACAACAAATTAGTTCATGCTCATTAGTATGAGTTGTGCTTGCCTAGTGGTTTGGAAAGCCTCCATTGGGAACTTGCTTTATTACTCCCTGTGAGTGGAGCATGTAATTAGCATTCGTCAAGTGCTGTGTTTATATAACATCCCTCCTCACAAATGTAATTTTGACATTACATAAGTGTTACTTGCCAGATTAAGGAGGGTCTTGCTTGCGAGGCGGAATTGTTCCACCACGGGTCAGCAGTGTTCCTTTGGAACCCAAAGTCCGTGGAGAAAAGACGGACAGAGCTGCTCCGAACCAACAAGTTGTATTTCACAAGTGTGAAGTCACAAGTTGTATGTAATTTCCTTTATCACATATTTACTGGCCCACCGAGGCATGCAACAATTCTAGATGAGCCAGCCGGGGAGATCTGCAATAAAAGAAATTCGAGCAAATAAGGAAAACAAAATGAGAAAAACCTTGGTTGGGGAAATTCAAAAGGAGTTCCGGGAGCAGTAAAGTAGCAATTACCAAAAATTAACAGAAAGTTGGACTAATTAGTAGAAACACAACATACAACAACTGTAAAAGTTGCAAAGAAGTATTCAGGTATGTTAGTATTCACAGTATCAAAAGTAAAAGTACTCTTTAAGCAACAGAAAGGCAACTGTCAGTGTTTTAGTACTGTATTATGGATTTTCATAATGGATACTGATGAAAATGAAATACCCTTACTGTTCATGTACTTCTAACTATATTGTATTAATGTCAGTGCAGCTTGAACTCATTATCCAGTTTTCGTGCTCCATTGTCACATCAGGGGACCCAACTTGTGGAGCAGAACCAAGCTAATCAAGTGTTAAGTGATGTCTTGTGTTTACTTTTCTTTTGTTCCATCATTTTTAATTTGGCTGAACTTTCTGCAAGAAGCTTGGGTGTTGAAAGACTTGCTCATTCGAACACTGTAACATTGGACAGTTATTGAAAAGTTAACTTTTGACTTTGGGAATTCTACGGTTCTAAGGTTTTCCTCTATCTGAAATATACAGGAAAGGCTAGGAGGTCAACTTTGAGTTAATAATGTTTTTGTGAAACAAAATTGGATTCTGATGGGATAAACATATATGTTTTATATATATATATATATATATATATATATATATATATATATATATATATATATATATATATATGTATGTAATGTGTGTGTGTGCGTGTGAATGCATTTGATTTTTTTTACAATATGAAACGGAGCATTTTTTCTTTTTTAAACTGTTGGACTGAGGTCTCCTGTTCAGTGCGCAGGGGACACAATTGCACTGCGCACACACTTCCTGATGGAGCTGCTCCTGCGAAGAATAAAAATACACTCCTAGCAAGCCAGCTAGACGAGTTGTGAAAAAAGTTATGTCTGACTGTCAGGTGGATAGAGAAAGACTATTTTTAAAAATGGACGTTATTCCTCGGTTTTCCGTACATTAATAGCAGAAAATATCCCCCATGTCCAGAGAGCCGCCGGCACTGGTGACAAGTCAACTGCGAAGGGTTGGATTGTTAAAGCTAATAAGTCCCGGTAGCTAGCGTTAGCAACCAGGCTAGCCTGCTAACACAAGCTGGCTAGCTAATACACTGTAGGCCTTAAGTAGCTTGTTTTACTTGCGATTGTGCTATAGTAATGTTGAATTATGGTCAGTACTGGTCTATAGGAATGCCATAGGCGTGTATTACGTATGCCAGAAGCTAACTTTGAGCACTCTTAAATTTCAGGGACAGTTTTGCTAGCCTGTCTCTGCTAGTTAAACTACGCGGCTAGCCAGTTTGTTGACTGCATCGTACTGGCTTAGCTGAAAGGGGGCTAATCTTAAACCGCTGTATATTCTTTGACAGTTCGCGACAGGATGTGCAACTAGCCGTGCTGCTGTTTTTTGTTAAAGTCTAGCTAGCTAACGTTTTTATTGCTTTAGTCAACCATGTTCCTGGCTAACGACACGTTAGTCATACGATAGTGCCATTGTGACAACAAGATGCCTTGAAGCAAGTCTTTGAACCCTTGTGCTCAATTTAACTGTTGTTTTTTTTGTCTGCAATCTGCTCTCTTTCCAGTAATTTACTAGCTGACGTTAGCTAGTAATGTCTCTAACGTTACCATCCGCCGATATACTTGAAACACCTCCTGGATATCCGTTTGAAGAAATCAACTATGAGGATATTGAAGTTGAGGAGGTAACGTGCGGTTTACTTTTTGTGGTCTGACACTGATGAAATGAACGCTGATGCTTTACCTGAACTTTCAAAAGACGAGGTGTAACCTAGGAGTTACATTATCATTTCCTGTCCATTCACAGGTGGTGGGGAGAGGAGCTTTTGGGGTTGTTTGCAAAGCCAAATGGAAAGGCAACGATGTTGCAATCAAGACCATTGAGAGTGAATCCGAGAGGAAAGCATTTATTGTTGAGGTAATGTTGTAATTGTCTTTGCTGGAGTTTACCTTGCTCGCTGCTGCAAAATGTGTAGTCGACACTGTCACATTCTAGCTAGTGTAAGTGTTTAATGGGTTTAACTTTATATCAGTGCTTGTTGCAGGACGGAGTACATTTCATGACGGAATGGCTGATAAATATTTTCCTCTCTGTCTCCAGCTCCGGCAGCTTTCACGTGTGAACCACCCCAACATTGTGAAATTGTATGGCTCTTGCAATAATCCAGTAAGTAAACTTGAATTTCATTGCACGTTTTGCTCTCTTGCCTCAGCAGCCAACGAGCCTCGCTGTAGTCTTGTTTGTCTGTACTGTCTGTCTGGTTGAGTTTCTGATGTGTTTTTTCTTGCCCCACTCAGGTATGCCTTGTGATGGAATATGCTGAAGGCGGGTCATTGTACAATGGTGAGTCTACTTGCCCAAATAATTGCAGTTACATTGAAGATGTCCACATTTGTTCTGCCCTGCAAGTAGTGAAATGAACACAGTCTTGCACAGACATGAGAAGCAGCCCTGTTCAGTTGAACCCCTCCCACTGTTTGCATGTTCAGTCATTTGTCCAATTCCTTATTAACGTAGTCTTTGCACACTCACATGCAGCACAGCCTCGTTTGTCCCTGCAGCGAATATCGAAATGGACCTGGGAAATAGTCAGGTGTAACAAACAACAGTATGCAGTAATACATTTGTTAAAGATGCATATGTGCCAGTTTCAGCAAAGGTCAGAATAACAGAACTAGTGTACATATGACCTCAAGGCTGTTACCTTGTGATTAATAGGTGGGGCAAACACTGGTCTGACTGAGTAGATATGGGCCACTAAAGCCGACCTCGCTTGGCACATAATGATAACATTTATAATGCTCATAAAATATAGTTGGCACTTAATTGTTTCCATTTGGATCATTCTTTTATTGTGATTAGGTGTCAAAAGGTATGAGCAGTCAGACAGTCGACAGGTTTTAAACATGCCCCCAGGTTAGGTTAGCCTTTTTTGTTTGTCTTTTAAAAAAGAAGACAAAGGCAAACGGTAAAATAAATACCCAAACTGTTTGTAGTAAACATCCAGCACAGCCAACAGAGAGACTTCCTCCTAATGTACATACAGTTCCTGGGGTCATTATCCACATTTAGGTCATCTACCTGCAAAATGATTTTTAGATCACCAACTTTTGGTTAGTTTACAACCTGTCTGATCATCCAACTTCCTGTGTTTCTTGGCACATTGGACTTCCCGAGACATAAGTGGTTCCAACAGCTCTCAGTCCCAAGAGATTCAGATTGGCAAGTTTTTGTGAATCCCACAATATTGGACTTCCTGCTTTGCTTAACACTTCACAATTAGCTCTCCTAGGAGCTACACTATGGCACCATAACTTGGATGTCATTCCGTTGAGCTGTGAATACTTTTTCAACAATGCATTCAAAGTTTTCCCTTCCTAAATTAACTTAAGACACTAAAAAAAAAAAAAAAGTCAGCCTTGTGTGTTAGGCCTGTGTATAACTCCTTTTCCACGGGATTTTTTTGAGGAGCTCATTGCATTTCAACCCCAAGTTCTAAATTAAGGGACATTTTAGCCCCATTTGACTGGTCAAACACACAGCGCCTCTGCTACAACTTGTGCACCTCTTCATCCATAAGGAAGTAGGATAAATTTACGACCTTTTCAGGATGAAGGGAGAGTATTTCTCTTCACTGACCCATTTAAAAAAAGACAGAGAGAGAGAGAGATTCCATGAGTCAGCTGAGAGGACGAGAGGTAGAAATGAGAGACAGCACGGTGGGTTATTTTGTGATTATTCAATGCCAGTTATGTTCGAAAACACAAACAACGAGATCCTCAACAGACTTACTGTGGAAACGGGCACTCTTAGTTTAGCTTTCATCTGTATTTCATGCATTTAAATGTGCAGCAGTAAATACTATGCAGCAGTAAATGTTGCAGTGAGTGAAACAGGTAGGCACAGTGAACTTCAGGCTGCAGACCGTTTACCCTGGCAGCCCTCCTCCTTTGTCATGTTCCTTTTTAATACAGTGGACTAATTCGTTCTTTAGAACCTTTTGGAAACGTAGACAACAATGGGCCGGAGGAACCTTGAAAAGTTGTCCCGGAACTAAAATGACGCGGCTTGTGTGTGTCTGTGTGTACGGCGGCGTCGTGAAGCACTACGTTCTGCTCGGTTCCTTTTGTAGGTTTATTGTCTGTGGTGGTGGTCGTGACTGTGCTCTCTTGTCCACAGTGCTGCATGGTGCTGAACCCCTCCCCTATTACACTGCTTCCCATGCCATGAGCTGGTGTTATCAGTGTTCCCAGGGCGTGGCCTATCTCCATGGCATGAAACCAAAGGCTCTCATTCACAGGGATCTCAAGCCACCCAAGTATGCTCTTCCTCACCTCACTCTCTTGTCTCCTCTTTCACTGTGCCAGCAAAGTGCCTGGTGGTTTCCCTTTTAATGTGTTTGATTTAGATCATTTCGTTCAACAGATATTGTACTTTGAAATTGGTCTTGATATTGTTTGCAAGGACTTTATGTCTTCATATGCAGGACTATTGTATCTTAACAGGGGCGTCCAGGTGTGCAGAGGTGTCATAGTAGGCAGGGGTTGACCTTCTCTTTCAGACTTCTTTTTGTTAAATGGGCATGTCCATGTTTAATTTTAACCTTTTGAACCCAGAGCAGTTTCAGGTTGTTTTTTGCTCCTTTCATTACTCAATGCAGCCTAATTTTTCACTACAATATAATAGCCCTGCACTGCTAATGAAATGGCACAGTCATGGCTAAAAGGGTTAACAAACTGTCAGTCACGTGTCAGTAATTAAGTGCAAAGAGAAGAGGGACACTGCAAAAATAATGCACAGTATAGATTTCCTTTCCAAGTGCCCCGCTTCTCTTTGCACTATGTTTGACACGTGACTGTTTCAGCAGTCATTTATGGATTCCCATTTGCCCTCAGGAACTGGTAGATCTGGTAAATATAGACATATACACATAGAATGATGTGATTTGCTTTGATGAAAAAGCACTCTTTAAAGCTTAGATTTGCTTATTATTACCTGACGGAAGTGTTCGTCTCACATGATTCGTTCAAGAACCGTTGGAAATTTGAAAATCCAAACATAATTTCTGTTTTTACAGTTTGTCTGTGACAAATAGTGTTTTTTCGCCAAGAAAACAAGCCTTACAAACCTGTGTAGGGTTCAGAGGATAAGGCTAATATTTTAATGCATTCAAAATTAGATCTGTGTTTCCCTGGAGGTAAAAAAGAGAAATAATATACCACAATTTTTTTTTAAATTCAACTTAAACAAAAAGATCTTTTTTCTGAGGAAAGAAATGAGCGGTTTCAGTTTCAAACAGAGGTGGGAAGTAACAACGTACAAATTCTACAATTCTACAAATAGAATTTTCAGGTACTTTTTCTGACAGCTTTTTACTTTTACTCTACATTTTCAAACAAATATCTGTGCTTTATACTCATTTTCAAAACGGACTTGTTACTTTAGTTTTACCTCTGGTCTCAAGTCAAAAAGTTTGGAGACCACTGTGTGTATATACTGTAGCTGGTTACACCACAACTTTTTCTTTTTTTACACCAACAAGTCAGAAAGTTTTTTTAGTTAGTATTCCAAGTTCAAAGCATAGCCAATGTTTAATGGATTTTATGTCTTACTTTCTCTGTTTCAGTCTGCTTCTAGTGGCAGGCGGCACAGTGCTGAAGATATGTGACTTTGGAACAGCATGCGACATTCAGACCCACATGACCAACAACAAAGGAAGTGCAGCATGGATGGCCCCAGAGGTATTTGAAGGCAAGTATGAGTGGCATTCCCAGTAGTTGAAGAGCTTCAGATACCTGCCCAGTTGGTTGTTTTTTTAACTAAAATCCTGTTCATACGTATCCAGATAATGGTTGATTTCTATAAATACTCACAGAATCTCCACAATCCAATTAATCGGCTCACTGGGGATGAGAATCCGTATCCAGTGAACTGTTTCCTCGTTGTCAGATTCCTTGGGTTTGCATGCCTCTGTGTATTATTTCCTTATGAACACTAATGTTAGCTTGAAGCAGCTTATAATGCATAATTAACTAATAATGCTAGGATTTTGTTTCAACCAAAGCAGATGTGAGTACAAATACAATAATTTATTTTCGAATGATTTGAATTGTGTTTTTGTTTTTTGCATATAGCCACTGATGACAGTAACAATGTGTTTTTGACGGTTTACACTGATTTCAGGATGGTTGAAAGTAATTTTCCAGACGATTCTTGGACTGTAGTCTAAAAAGTTAGTCTTGCCCGTATGCCCTCTTCTTCAACCGAACAATTTATCTGGAATGGATGGGGCTATGTTCTCTTTCTTGCACCCACCTCTGTTTTGTCACCTTTCACCTGAATGGCAGCGTAGCGCCCCCAGCATAGTGGCACTAATTCAGCCGTACTCGTAGCCTTACTGCTTTATTGATGGTAGTCTCCCAAGCATAGTGAGAAGATGAATGGAGTGATGCTGGTTGCTTTATTTCCCTCGAGAGACGGCGGTGTAGAATGTGTTCTCATTCAGCCAGGAGCCTAATGTACTGATACATGATGAGGCGTGTTCTTGGCGAGGGGGGTCAGGAGGGAAGATGAATTAAGCCTTAGTCATTATCTTGTTTTGTGGGTAGGTTACACGACTTCAGTGTGATTAAACAACTGACTTTTGCCCTCTCTGTGAACTCTTTACAGCTAATTTGCATGAGTGTGAGCGGTGTAGCAACTTTAGAATAGGTGTGGGATGTGCACTATAATTCTGCAGTCATAGCCCCAGTAATTAAGAAACACAGGAGCTGTTACTTGGTAAGAAAATGCACCTTTTTTCCCCTCCTCCTTACCCCTGAAAGCAGAGATGAGATAAAAGCTGCGGTGCTTTCCCAAGCATCATCCTCACTCTCATCTCAAAATGTGCCACAGAGAATTACCTTTTATCAGTCAGTCAGCGGTGTCAAACGCAGCCTGTTTTCCCCGTTTGAAAAGGACCTAAGTGTTGCTGTACTTGCAGGCAGCAATTACAGCGAGAAGTGTGATGTGTTCAGCTGGGGGATCATTCTCTGGGAGGTGATCACTCGCAGGAAGCCCTTTGATGAAATCGGAGGACCAGCTTTTCGCATTATGTGGGCTGTGCACAACGGTGAGTCACTTACTGTGTGCGTGTGTGTGTGTGTGTCCAGCGTGTGTGTGTGTGTGTGTCCAGCTGTCAGCCACTGTCAGACTCTGGACGTGCCTGCCCCACTAAGCATGGTGGGAGACGGTAAAAGTAAAAAGCCTGGCAGAAGAGCGCAGCTAAAAGGCATGTTCACCTGTGCTAGTACAGAGATGGATGGAGGAGAATACTAATGGGACACTAAATATACCCGGGGACAAGTTCAGTGTTCTTCACCACTGAATCTGCCTGCCTGAGTCATTATGGTTCGAGCAGCATCAGACAGGGAATTTAGCATGCATTTGCAGTATTTATACTTTCTGGGGACGCCAGATGTTATTTCTTCATTTGACTGTTTTTTTTTTTTTACTTTTCTTTTAACACATTCAGGCACAAGACCTCCTTTAATCAAAAATTTACCCAAGCCCATTGAGAGTCTGATGACTCGCTGCTGGTCTAAAGACCCCTCTCAGCGGCCTTCCATGGAGGAGATAGTAAAGATCATGACTCATCTAATGAAGGTAATGTGCTTACCCTCTGCACAAGGTTGCCATTAAACTGGAGAGAATTAATTGATAAACGTGACCGAATTGTTAAATCACAGTATGAGAGAGTACAGAGAGCTGTTTCTCTTATTAAGCCGGAAGCTAACACTTGTCAGTGAGTAGAGCGCTGCAGGGATGGTGTATTTTTGTAGGCCAACCCGGAGGTTTGCATCGCACTGGTTCCCTCTACAAAAAGCACTTTTTTCAATTGGATTTTGGACGATTACTGAGCAGCGAAAGCATCAGTTTTTTAAGACAAGTAAAAGCCTCCAAATTCACAAGTAGGTATTTCCTAACATATTTTTTATTGTAGAGCAAAACGTGAAAATCTCATAAGCCTTTGTTAACCACAATGTCACCAAAAATCAGTAAAAAAATGATATACATTGACTTCGAGACTAGGGATCTGGAAGCGCGACAATGCTAACTAATTTCTGGGTTTTCGGACTCAACTGAATACAGCTTCTTATATTGGAACGAACCTCCCTTTTTCATACACAAAGAGCTTCAGTAGGAAGATGTGTTTTTTTGGGTCATCGTTTAAGATAATCAAGGATTGCATGTTTAAATCCAAACTCACTCTTCCCTCTTTTTTTCTTATGGCAGTACTTCCCAGGATCTGACGAACCCTTGCAATATCCATACCAGTATCCAGATGATGGACAGAGCAACTCTGCAACTAGTACAGGTACGAGAGCCCCATTTGTGGAATGCACCAGTACAGGATGTTCAAGCAGTACCCAGTATTTGATGCATAAGTGTCCAAGATCCATTATCAACGTGTAGTCAGAATGTAGGATCTGCACTCATAAATGTTTCCTTTACTGGTGTTAATACTCCTGATTTCGAGTATTTTGTTCTGCCAAATATTCTTTTCAGTATTGTGGACCATCAAATCAAAGCAGAAAATGAAATGTGAAATCTTAGATTAAAGGTGGAGAAAGTAAGAAAACCTATAAAACCTCTCTCCTGGTTCTAACAGGTTCATATGTGGACTACACTGGCACCAGCACAAGCAGCAAAAGCGACGCAAACATGGAGCACAGTGATTCTCAAGGGAGCAATGACACTATCAAGATTACGCCTCAGTTTGCTCCCTACTTCAAGCCAAAGGTAAGCCAGTTCTTCATTATTGTTATCGTTCATTTTGATCACATTGTCAAATCCAGCTTTTACACTGAGTTTTGCTTTTGTTCTTTCAGGCAGATCCTTTGAGGACTCTGCCTCTATCTAGGGGGGGCAGTGTTGAGAGTCTGCCTGCACGAACACAGTGCCTGGCATCATCCGACAGCAAAAGAATGAGCGCTGACCTGTCGGAGCTGGAGCCCAAGATGCCATTTACTCCTGCAGGTAAAGCTAGACATTACACGGTGCAAAGCGGCACACGAGAGCAGGAAAAGGAGCTCATCAAGGCAGATTAGGATACTGTTATGAGATTCAGAATGTCCTATTCAACAAGAGAAGTTGTCCAGGAAAGGCATGCAGTGTTATTGTCGAGTCCTGAATGAGGCCTCTTCAAGTCAGCAAGAAACTCCTCCCGTGATACTCGTGTCAGGTTCTTTTTCGTGTACTTTCATAACTTTAAGATTGATTCCTCATATAAACACATCCATATACCCCTGAACACGAAGGCCCCATCAGGCCCAGCTATCAGCCATCTCTCCACCTGTGAAGGCTCTGACAGAAAACAGCAGACTCACCGGTGCTGTGGTGAAATTAAACCTCAGGAGCTCCTTGCATCAAATTTTGAGTGCAGAGAGTATGTCAGGGCTTTTGTTGTTGCTCTTTTTGTTTTCAGCCTTTTATGTAACATTCATGAATTTCTGTAATTTAAGCATCAACACCCTCTGTTCTTAAGACTGTGTCGTTGAACTTTAAAAACAAACAGCGATAGTGCTGAATGCCTGCCGCTGTTCGTGCTGAGTAAAGTAGTGCAGGGACTGCCGGCAGTCTCCGCAGGGTCGCTCCACAGCATCTGGAATGAACGGGGTGCATGCTGCCCTTTGCACGTTCACCGTATGCTCTGCATGTGTTTGGCCCACATTTCCAAACAGTCCTGCTGTGGGCCACCAGTCTGTCTTAGTCTGCATGCTTGTTGTGTTCGCAGCTGTATGTGTGTATGTGTGTGTTTTCGCAGCACGTCCCCAGTATAAACGAGGCCACCGTAAAACGGCGTCATTCGGCACCATTCTGGATGTCCCCAAGATCGTCGTCACAGGTATCTCTGGACCACTGGGCTTCCTGGTGACGGTTGGAGCTGGCTTGGCTTGGCTGGTGTTGGGTTGCTGTGTGCTCTGACATGGCCCTCTCCTGTGTGATACTCCAAATGATACCAACCACAGAATGTTAATTCATATTACATTTGTTAGGGCAGTCTTTTTTTTTTTTATAGGGGTGTAATTGACACTTCACTAAGCCCTCTTCCCTGCTGCTACTCCGTCTAGCTGTCTGAGATACCAATCTAATTGTAAAAACTACGGGGGAGAAGCAGATAGAAGGTTCTACAAAATGCGTTTGATATCCAGGATGTCAAACTGAGCAGCAAAAACAGTTCGTCCGGAGCAATTAGGGTGAGGTGTCTTGCTCAGGGACGGTTGCCAGCCAACCCGCTCTACCTCCTGAGCTAAACCCCCCCAGTTTAAAAAGATAAATAGAAGCTGATAAATGTAGAAGTGAACCGCCACAACACCTGGTGATCGAGACAAAAGACATTCAAATTAAGGAACAACCTGTTCTTGTCTTAATTCACCGTTACAGACATTACAAAGCAGCAACGTTCTCTGCTAATGTAAGCTCCACAGGTATTTATGTAGAAACGTAGTGTTTTTTTGTATATTTCCTTACAACCTCTCCGGGTAACGATTATCACTATTTCACGTTTAACCATGATGAGCTCAAAATCCACGAAAGCAGCCGCAAAATGACTGAATCTGAGACAGCATGAGAGTCTACGGAGCAGAGCTGGAGAGTTGTTGGATCTTTAGGGATAATTGAGCCGGTCCTGGAGTAACACACATCAGAGGTGCTTTATGTCTTTGTGTCTTCCTGTGATTCTTAGTTGGCAGAAGCAGAACATGAGTTAATATTCTCATCTGGTGTCACCTTTCTTCACACCCAAAGAGTTTAAAAATGTGGTTTGATCAGATGTTGGCGAGTCTTTCGGTCACCTGTGTCAATAACAACACATTTTAAGCTGAGAATCAGGGGATCCAATCGGTTTATTGAATGAGATCAGGTGACCCGGATGAGATGAAGCTTCTAACTCATGGCCCTGTCCTCTCTGTCACCTCGCTGGCTCGGCTGCAGCAGATCAAGAGTAAATCAGTGTACTAGTTCTCTGCATTTGAGCTTGTCCTTGCCTTTCATGGATAGAGGACTTAGAGCAAGTGTGGCTATTTTTTTTCTCTCCCCCTCTTGCTCTCTTTACATCCATTAACTTTGAAAAAGTCATTTTGATTAATTTCTTTCACATTGAGGGTCAGAGCTATTATTACAAGCAGAGTTGATGAAAGGAATGGGGACAGCTCCGGATGTCAGAAAAGGCCTCTATTTGGGAGCCGTGTGAGGCACATTGAACGTAGCTCATTTATTCCAGTATCTAAGGAAGTCAGCTGATGCATATTATTTAAGGTATGGTACATATAATTGCACATGTACACCTGGACATGAGCTCATAAAAACTCTATGTTGGCAAATCAGCTCTTGGCTCCGGTTTGGTCACAATAGAAACTATATAAATTCAACATTTTTAATGCAACAATTAAGTAATTGCAATTAAAAGTCCTCAATTAGCCAATTGTTTTTTACTTCATGATTTACAGCATATTATTAAAGCTGCATGCATCAAATAAAAAAAAAAGTAAATTCAGAATATATTGAAATTGAGGGCAATTACATGATGGAAATACCAGGAGAGAATTTTGCTTAGAATATTACAACAACTTACAGAAAAAGAAGATCCAACAGGTTCTTTGTGTTCTCTTTGGAGTGTTTGTTTATGTGTGTGTCTCCATTGTGTCGTAAG
Organism: Eutrigla gurnardus; assembly: GCF_963514095.1. Classification (NCBI taxonomy): domain Eukaryota; kingdom Metazoa; phylum Chordata; class Actinopteri; order Perciformes; family Triglidae; genus Eutrigla; species Eutrigla gurnardus. The sequence continues at coordinate 17,775,106 of NC_139927.1, forward strand.
CACAGCTTGAAGTCAGCTGAGACCAGATAAACCCAGCCTGTACGAGTTAAAGTGTTAGTAAGCACAACTAATGTGATCTCCTATTTCATGTTGTGTCAAATTTGGGAAATTCACACACTTTGGGGAAAAAACCTGCAATCCCAATATACAACTTAGTCATGTTTAATTGTTATGTAATAACATGTGAATGCTTGGTTTACGATTATATACTGCAGATTGAAAAAAAAAAAAACAAGGAAAAATACATCATCAAACTGAAATGATCATGAAAAAAAAAGGCGTCATTAACTCTTGACAAGCTGACATTTTGAATGTACCAGATTGCATTCAAAGAGACCCCGCCTCACCACCCGAAGCCAAACCAGCCTGTCAGTGCAAAGCCATAAGTAGGCTCAGCTGTTCTTGTGGATAGGTTTGATGTGTGTGTCTGTGTGTTTGTTGTTCGCCGTCAGTGGGGCTGCGGTCACGTTCTGGCCGCGCCACGGCAAACGGTGACTGGGCCAGGACACAGAGGGTTAAATCAGTGCAGCTGTCCCCGCGGCGCTCTCTGGGCCGGGATATCCCTTAAGCAAACACGGGCACCAATCTCCCACCATCCCTATCTGCAAACTCTACCGGGTCTCATTCTTTCTCCTCTGTCCACAGCCACATGCGAGTCCCAGAGACGTCGATCCGTGCAGGATCTGCCAGGCGTCGGCACAGAGTCCAGCCAGGTAAGACGCAGGCACACAATCGGTGGGAAAGGCAAAATCTGTGGAGTTTATGGTCATTGTTGGGATAGGGCGTTGAAATCAGTATGTATGCTCACTGTCGCAATGAATGCAAGCTTGGGTAGTGACAGTAGTCGTATAATCACTGTTGAAAGGAGCTGAAATGGAGAAGTTGCGTGGCCCTCTGACATTCATATCAAAGTTACTGAAAGAATGAAAACACAGTTACTGCGAGAAATATAGTTGAGGCTGATTGTACATATACATCTGTCTACTCTAGTGTTCTCACACTCTCTCTGCTTACACACACTGGAAACGAGAGGGAGAGTGTCAAGCTGCTAGAAGAAGTTTTGGGTTGTGTCAGAGAAAAAATGTCTTTACGTGCAAAGCATCCCGTTGATCCAGTAGCACCGAGGCCTCTGTCCCGTTCTCATTCAGTCAGGAGGACCACATAAGTCCAGTAGGAATTTGTTTTCTCCCTGTGAATTTTATTTTAGCCTCCTGGGCCCTTTTACGTCATTGAGCCATCAGACTTGAGCCTCGGTAAGCCTGTGCATTTATACTGCGGTGAGAGGGGGGAGGGGGAGGGGGGGGGGGGGCACTAGGACAACACAAGCGATCATACTTTCCTCAAACATGCGGCCATTATTTACATATTTATCGTACTTGACTTAGCTATTATTGTCCAATGAGAGATGAGGATAAGAACAGACTTCAAGATTTTTTATTGAAATTAAAACTGCTACAAAATGTGCAATAATCTCATATGTAGGCCTATCAGCAAATTAATTAATAAATAAATAGATTGAAGGCTATGTCCTGACCTGAGGGGTATTCCACCAAACTCGCTAATTAAAGCTGTGCTTACCTGGTTAAGCCTGGTTAGAACTAACGCCAACTTCCACTTGCGGCTAAACCCATTCCATTAACGCATTTCAGCCGCGCCTTGTTGAGGCTAATTCAAGCCAGGTTAACGTTGTCCTGTGTTACGCCGGTCACGGGATATGAAGCCAGACCAGAACCGTGAATGTCGAATCATCGAGAAAATGGCAGAAAAGACCAGAGCAAAAAATATTTATGGAACTGTATGAGGAGTACAAACCCATCATAACCAAAAAAGGGAATACTGTAGTGATAAATAAAAATCACGAGGCTGCTTGGGCAAGAATTGCCGAGCGATTAAATACGGAAGTACCGTCAAGAGTAACATGTTCTAATATAATACTGACAACAAATTTTTGAACGTCAGGATAGTGTAGAGGTAACGTGCCGGCTTTGCACGCGGTCGGCCAGGGTTCAACTCCTGACTATGGAAGTTTGAGAAACTTCTTTCTTTGGCCGGAACTCTCTCTCTCTCTCTCTCTCTCTCTCTCTCTCTCTCTCCCTCCCCCCCCCCCCCCCCCCCCCCCCTCTCTCTCTCTCTCGATAGGCCTAGTAAATGCATCTATATTGACCAACTCATTTATCTCAACAATTCAATGAACACATTCAATGAACCTATTAATGAACTCACCTGAAAGGAATTTATGTGGCTGAAAATTGCATGCAGCAATGCCTTTGTCATTGGGATCTATAACATGCTATTAATAATAACATCTTTATATCTATCATGTTTTTGCAAGTTATATTTGGGTTCTCGGGAAATTGTATGACATATTTATCATAGTTAAGGTAAAATGTTGGTCTAATTCTCTGATCTAAAGACAATTATACAGGCAAAAAAAAAAAGAAACCACACATGAGATGTCTTCACCGGGATGTGAACCTGGGAAGCCCACGTTCGGGGGCAGGAGCATCACCACTCACCCAACTAGGGGCTTTAGATAATGATATAGCCAGTCGGTGTTAAAGAAAATAAACAATTTATTCATATTTTTTTAATTGCAAGCATGTATTCTTAGACGCTTGATGAAAATATTCTGTTTGTACTTGATATATGTAATTTTGGTAATTTTTGGTCTTTCACGTGACGAAATCACGAGGACTAGGCTTGGCGGAACCTTCTGCTGGTACAGTTGTTTCCGACAGACGGACTTCTCTGAAACCCCCGCTAAAGTAAGCCTGATGGCTAGTTTGGTCGGATAAATTCCCATGGTTACTTAGCGGAGAGTCCCTCAAGTCACGTTGATGGAACGAACTCTTGCTAAAGGTAGCGAGGCTTATCGAAATTAGCCCGGCTTTGCGCTTAGCGAGTTTGATGGAATACCCCTCTGGTCTGTTAATCTCCTCCCCGCGTTTCAGTACCAGGGACAGTGCCGACGACACAAAAACAACAACAAACAGCACTAACCATCTGAGGACAACTCCTAATAATTCATGTTGATGGATAATAAGGCAAGGCAACTTTATTTGTATAGCACATTTCATACACAAGGCAGACTCAAAGTGCTTCACATCATACAACAAAGTAAAAAAAAATAGAAGAATTAAAAGAAAATAAAGGCAAAGAACTCTAGCAGCAGCGTTCTGAACAAGCTGTAGCTGCCCGACAGTTTTTTTTCGGAAGACCTGCAAGGAGACCATTACAGTAGTCTAGCCTACTAGTAATAAAGGCATGTACAAGTTTTTCTAAGTCTTGAGCTGACATGAGCCCTCTAAGTCTTGCTACATTTTTGAGGTGATAGTAGGCTGATTTTGTTACTGATTTAATGTGACTGTCGAAATGTAAATCAGAATCCATAATAACCCCAAGATTAAATAGTGTGAGATTTCTATTCCTTATGGTCTTTCAGGCCAAGAACCCTTTGGCTTATAGTGACATGGTGGAGGGAACCCTTATTACATATCGTATACAATTGTGTCGCTAACCGGGCCAATAATAATAATAATATGTTTTGCAGTTTAAAGTGCCTTGTATAAAAGTACTTTGTAATGATGCATGTATACATTGATAAGCCATTAAAATAAAATTGTTGACGGGCTCATATATTTATAGAACATTATAATCTTATATTGCCATTTCTTGCTTTCACAACATAACATTTAACAAATAGGAAGATTTATATTTGCTTATTATACGCTGTACTCATGCTAATGTGTATTTTTGGACATTTAATTTTTGCACCCCCTGCAGTAACTCTGCAAAACTCATGATTCAGAGCTGGCTTATGTTTTCTCTTCAAAAATTTCAATGATGCACAAAACGTCTTTACGTAATGCAAAACAAAAAGTTGAACTCTTTCTGTTCTTTGTTTGCTGTGCTTCATTCCTCCTACGAAGCCTTGTGTATGTTTGACTGATGCCGTCTTTCAAAAGCATATGACACATTCCTTGTCACATTCTTTGAGAGAAATCTTTTGGGGAGAAATATGAAAAATATGAAATGTGTTTGATACGTCGGCTCTAAGATGATGAAGACGTTAGTGTAGGAACAGACCGGTGCTCCTTCCTCAAACACTTGCGGCTTCAAATGAGCTCCTTGGCTTCGAGCGTTTCTCCGGCTTCCCCAAACATTTGTCTCCTTTTGTGCTGATTGTAACCCACAGCTCTGCAGTCAGAAGTTCATGTAGAGTTCACCGCAAAGACTTTATACACAAATATTGTTGCTAAAGGAGATGAATTGTGCGGCGGCGCCTGTGGGATTCCCAGTGGTGTGACGGTGCCATTGATCAGAGTTTTGTTTTGATTCTGTTCCCACACCGGGGTCTAGAGAGACACTGAAACATTGCATGCTGGTAACATTGCATTAACCTCACATTTGATGCTGTGTGCTGTTAAAACACTGCATACAAAAATAATGCTGCTACAGTTTAGATTAATGGTCACAGTTTATATACTTTGAATGATGCGGCGGTGGTTTTGCCACATTCTGTCCATCAAACCTGCAGGCCAACAGCTTCATGTGTTAGTTTCCAAAGTCTTAAAGATTTGGACGTCCACGTTCACTCTCTCTGCACTTACCCAGAGTTTAATACTCAGGCTTTAATTTAGTACTGCAATAGAACAGCAGCATTAGAGGTGTTGTGGTTATAGCGTGTGGTTACTAAAAATGAATCAGCACCCGCCAGCCACTCAGAATCTTAATTTCTTAGTGACTATGGTATAATTTACCCAATAAACGGCACCCTGAAGGCAGTAACTCGGGTAATAAATATTAAAGAAACAAGAAATGTAGATGTGCAATCACTTGCTGTGCACAGTCGGCTATGTAATAAAAGTTCATGATTCATTTCCAAAGTGGTACTTCAGCCTCAGAATGCTATTAAAAATGAGATATTGTGTATATATCCATGAAATGGCTCTGGGCCAGCTTGGCAGATAAAAGCACATTGACATTGGTCCAACCTTTTAATTTTCAGCATCGTTTCCTGGTGTGACATTGTTAGCTGTCAGCCTCCAACAACATCACTTTGATGGATGGAAGTGTGTCATTTAGGCATTTTTGCAGCTCTTGCGTGATAGTGGCAAGAGAACAAGATCACACCAGTAAAAATCTAATTTTCTTCAGTTGGCTTCATTTGGCACATGCATCCTACTGTGCATTACGTGCAGATTGCATTTGCTGCATTATTATTTTATTTTTGTGACGGTCCAGATCAGGTTCCAGGTTCAGGAGCTTTAACTGGCTTCCCGAATGATTCAGTGTCCGTGTCCTCTTGCAGGGGAGCAGGAGCAGCAGCCGGTCGTCCAGTCCTAGTGTGAGGATGATGCCTGATAAGACGAGCAGCAGAGGTTACTTCTCCCTCGATGACCCCACAGGTATGCAGAGCAACTAAAGACAGCTAACACAACACAATCAGTAGTGTGAATGATTAAATATCACAAACTAAAAAATGATTATCAAAAGATTGACTGTGTTTGACATAAAGCATTTACCCTGTCTCTTCATAAGGTAAGTAACCGGGCAAAGCTCTACTTCGCCTTGTAGGGACGTCCCGACAGATCAGCATCATCATCTTTGTTTTATACCAGCTGTCACACAAGTGGTTTTACTCGCAAGACTTTAGTGCACAGCAAAGCAACAAGTGCCATCAACTCCCCGTTGTGGTAAATCAAAGCGTGACTGGTCCTCAACATGTATTGTAGTTAATAACCACGATGTTGATTTCTGTCACTTGACAAAATGAGGTCTAAATAGAGAGATCAGCTAACCACATGTTCAAATGAATACTTGTACATGAAATCATCAGCATGATGAGAGCCGTTTGAATCATCTAAATGTTGAAGAAAGGTGCAACAATGCTTCCTTTCCCATCTTCTTTAGGAAACACTGTCTAATAATTGAATCAAATGGGGTTAGCCGCGAAGTTAGCAACAACTCTGGCTGTTCCAGCTGAGCAACATTTAAGGTGGGCTGACCTTTAAGGTGGATCAGCACTATCTCCTTTAAATGACAAGCTGCTCCTCTGAGTCTCTTTGATTATTTATCTTTGATATTTATTTTAACTGTGTAACTGATAGCCAGTTAAACAGTTGAATGTTTTCAAAGTTATTTCTAGAACTCAAATGGTATTATTAAGTACTCGTAGCAGTACTCTGTATCTGTAAGTACTGACATTTTAAGTATTTGCAATTGGTTTTGGTGCATCCCTATTTATTGGGGCTTGAAATTATATTCTGGTGCAGATACGCGTTCTGTCATTTATCTAACAACATACAAAATGGGAATGTTTCAGGTATATTTACAAATGGTAAATAATGCACGTGATTAATCATAGCTACCCTGTGATTAATCTGATTTAAATGTTTTATAGTTTGACAGCCGATGCTCAATATTAAAGGTCTCTGATCAGGATTTTGAACAAAACTTGATAAGGACATTTCGGGAGTACTTAATCAGTGTAAGTCTGAATGCCTAAAAAGACACAAAGAATATTATCTACACTTATCTACACAGTAAAATACTGTCGGACAAACACAACATACTATTGACTGAGCACCTGAAAAGACCCGCCTCCTCAGGCACTTTTGGTTTGGTCCAAACTACAATGCCATCAACAGCTTTCAGACCAGCCTAAATGGGCAAACACATCTGGGAATATCCTTTAGCCTAATAAATGAGGTAGGAAAATGTTGTGGACTGAACCAAACGGATTAGGTGTAAACCCCTTCATCAGCACCAGCTTGTGTTCTGTTAACTGTCTTGAGTGAGTGAAATGAAATGACTGAAGGTCGAATTTCCCACCTCAGCTGATTGAAACGGGCCATTCCTGTTAGTCACCCACCCTTCAAATGCGGTGGTTGTAACAGCGTCGGTGTCATTGTGTTAAATCTGTCACGCTCCACTGGAGACGCTGTGTAGGGTCAGACCAGTGATTCACAGTGCCGGCCTCTGGTCTGCCCGAGCCGAGGAGGCGGTCAGGAGGTTGTTTCTGAGGAAAGACCTGTGGTGGACAGCCAATGCTGTCCCTGTGCAGTCATAGAGAAAAAACAAACCACTCTTGTCTTCTTTTTCTCCTGTTTTGTCAGACACCAACGGCTCCGACAACTCCATTCCCATGGCTTATCTCACTCTGGATCACCAGCTGCAGGTACACCATATTGGCAGATAACAGCTGCACGGAATCGGCTTTAACTGTGTTTTGTCGGTGTCGGCCGCTCTGCACTTTCCTCTCAGAGATGAATTGAAGGACATTGTAAATGACTTAATTATGAAGGGATTAGCCCTGAAAACATGATGCTATCTAAAAAGTGGAATGTGAATATAAATACACATTGGCAGCATCAGTGAGGTGTTTGGTGTATTATTATCTGTTTAGACTCTCGGCTGGTATAAAGACATTGTGCGCTCATGTATGAGCAGACCATTTTGAAGTCAATTAACAGCAAGGTGCGTGTTTATTTCCAGCCTCTCGCTCCCTGTCCCAACTCCAAAGAGTCCATGTCCGTGTTTGAGCAGCACTGCAAGATGGCCCAAGAATACCTGAAAGTGCAAACAGAGATCGCCCTGCTGATCCAGAGAAAGTATGTCTGACTGCACAAAGCATCCAATTTCCACATGCTGAGATCATTTAGTGTTTGGAAAGGGTTTGGTTTGGTGTTGAGGTTATTCACTTCTTAGTATGCTGCCAACAAGGGTAAATGTTTCTTATTGTGCATTATCACAAGGCCAGAAGGTGACAGAATAGCCACCAAGAGGCAATGACAAAATTCAGTCGACAAAACCAAGACAACGGCCATCCTAAGCCTTAGAAGACGAGCCCATAAGAACACCTGTGTTTGACTAAAGACTTTGATATCTCATTTTCACAGAACATAGAGGAATCTGCAGTTTATTTTTAAAGTAAAATCCTCTAATGGTCAAGTATTAATCATAATATCCCTCTGAGGTTGGTGATGTTGTAGACCTGCGATTTTGAAACACTGGGTCTTACCTTTTAATACACACATACATACATATAATACATTCTTCAGTATCAAATGTAATCCATCTGTTTGATTGTTGTCTATACATCTGTGGTGCAGATTTGCCAAGATGTCATTCAATTTAGTGGTTACAAAATGGAGCTCAGGTGTCGCCCATAGCTAATTCACTTGCTGTGATTCCATAATAATTACTTACAGTATATATTACAGTATATACTTGATACTGGATGAAGAGTAACTAAACCCCAGAGTTTTGGCTGAAAATGAATAATTAAAGATTAGGCTGATTGTCCAATACCAGCAAGTGAGGCAGCAGAGACTCCAGAAATCAGCATTAATTAATGAAATGAATGAATTAAAATCAATAGGATATTAGCTTGAATCTGTTGCCAGTTTACTTTTTGAAAAGGTGGCAGCCCTGATGTTGTGGCAGAGTCTATAGCCCCTTTTAGACTGCCTTTTCGTTGCGGGAGTATTCCGCCGTTATTCGGCCCCCCGTCGTCAGTCTAAACGCTCGCCGAGGCGGAAAGGCGTAACAGAATATTACGCCTCTGAGAGGGAAACAGAGGTAGTCACAGAGAGGCATCAGAGGTGAGACGAGGCAATACAACGTTCTATCTAAACGCTCCGAGCACCAGAGGAGGAAAAGACGTGTTACCAGGGCGACATGCCGCCGGTGGATTTAACAAGCTCAAAGCGTACTGTAGATCTGAAGAAAATAAAATGCCGGTAGTTGCTCGTAGGAGGCCGCTGATATACACATCAATATGTTTATGATGCACAGCACCTTCGCTTGCGGTTGAAGAGTCGTCTAAATACCTTTTCGTAGTTGTTTTGGTAAAATTGAGTGAATCGGATTTCCGACGTTCATTTAACACGTCACAGGGCAGCGCCGCTCTCAACCGGGCCTGTGACGTCTCACTCGTTCCGCCGCAAAGCAAAGATCTATATTAATGGTCTGGTTCCTGGCATATTTTGACTTGTCTTCCCGCTATTATGGCGGAATCGTCTGTGTAAAAAGGCCTTATAACTCTAGTGGAACTCTTTGCGCCGAGAGTTAACGTTGCTTCGTATCCCTCCTGTGCAGGAAGGAGCTCATCGCTGAACTGGACCAAGACGAGAAGGACCAGCAGAACACGTCCCGTCTGGTGCAGGAGCACAAAAAACTGCTGGAGGAGAACAAGAGTCTGTCCACATACTACCAGAAGTGCAAAAAACAGCTGGAACTGATCCGGGTCCAGCAACAGAAGAGACAGGGCACGTCGTGATGAGACAGAGACATGGGAACTGCTACCATCCCCTCCCTGCCCACCCCCCTTCTCACCCCAGCACTATAACACTACCGACTCATGCTCTGCACACACACACAAACACGCACACACACACGTACACACTCTGTCCCCAGTCGAGCTTTGTAAAGAGACCCGTGTCCTGCATGTTGCATTGTAGACCCTCACTTCTGTCCAGCAGGGAGATGGCGTCCTCTGTACATAGATTTGCACATCCTCACAGTGTATTCTGTGACCGCAGACCAAACAATCGCTGCAGCCCAGACCCTGCTGCTGCCCCGGGATGGACCTTTACCGTCAGACAGACAGTGCGGGTCGTGTGTTTCTACACGTTTGCTCTCAGGGCCTCTGGGCTGCCGGGTCGGTGTACGTCCAGGCCTCGGCAGCCACGCAGTCCTCCAGAATGTGAAAAACCAAGACAAAAAGGCTTTTCAGCAAAAAGTGTGAATCGTATGCAGAATTTCGAGATCAGTGAGGATGTTTTGTTCTACGGTGCGTGCGTGGAATCCCTGTTATGCAAACCACACCCCCTATTAAGTCAACGTATTTATCTCTGCCCCCTCCCGTTTGTAATGAGCATGAGCCCTTCCACAGACAGCTATACCCGTTTACTCCTCCAGGATGTCTTCAGTTCAGAGAGGGGTGCACTTCATGTCAGACATTACAGGAAAAACAAACAGCTCTGGGTTTCTGCTCCTCGTGCTCTTAAAAGAAAATACACACCTAGCTCCCCGAGCAAATCCAGGGAGCTGCGGATTCCCTTTTTATTTTGACTTCAGTATTGTTTTTGCGTGTAGATGTTTTTTGTCTTTTCTATTCGGTAGTTCACTTTGTATGATAGCTCTTGTCTCATTTTTGCATTAGGACATATTTTATCTGGTCTGGGAATGCCCTTGCGGACAAAATAGAGGAGCCTATACCTCCCTATACAGTATCTAGTTTGTTTTTAGTTCACATGTTGCCTTAGAAGTTGCCTGCATTTTAAGTGCTTGTTTTATGTGACATTTAGCGGGGATGAAAGCTAAAAAAAAAAAAGATATTTTTAATGTAATTGACAGTGAATGAGATTCTTTCCAGAGGAGAATGAGAAGGATTTACGTCAGTAAGCCGATAATGTAAATGTTTCCCACCAGCTTTACATCCAAAACATAACATGTATTCAAAAAGAATGTGATTTTGTTTTTTTTTCTTGGTTTCATATCCCTCAAATACTTTTGCACAATCACTTTTGTTTTGTTTTGTCTGGTCATGTACAAAATTTTAGTTCTCATTGAAGAAATTCAGATTTTTAAAAGGGCAAGACTTGATGAGTCTTACTTTTTAAACGTGTTACTGTACAGGAGTGAATCGCCACCGGTTCTCCTCATTAGTTTTCTGCTCACAAAGAATTGATTTACCACGTGCACATCACACTGTTTATGAAGTGTTCCCCAAGTTATTGGGAACTGAGCTATGGTATATGACAGTGAGCAAGGCATTATGAAATAAACTGAATGGTGAAAAGATGCAATTTTCAAGCGTGACAATGTTATTACGACCAAACTGTTAGCTTTCTGTAAGGCAATGTGATTTTTCTGAAGTGCTGAAACGGAACGGCAGATGATGGTTAAAATGCGAAGATCCAGAAGCATGCTAACCAGCTAGCCCCGGCCTGTCCTGTCTTGTAATACCACTTGCACCTGGGGGGCGATAGTGAGTCACCGTAGCTTAAGAAGGTTGCATTTACAGTTCTGTGTGACATGTAATGCAGTGTGTAATTTGCTTCTGATAACAGTTCTAGTAATGCAGTGAAATCGAGTTGAAGTTAGATTGAGATTAACTCTTAGACAGCCTCCCCGGACATATTGTGCACCCGTTTGACAATATATGCCGAAAAAAATGGCATCAAATCAATTTTTTCGTAATTTTATATCATCTTCCTGTAAAATAAAACATGAGTTGTGCTGATCTAAGCTAGTACCAACCATACAACAACCAATCAATCTGCAACTTTGAGCGACAAGGAGTCAGTTCTATGTGTTGCACTCAGACTGTATAGAAGAAGCAGACGTACGACACTCATTGGTTTTGTGGACTACAGTTTTGAAGCCTCGAGGTTGGCATATTGGCCATCTTGTAGTTTTTGCAACCAGTGGAACCTGCAACCTGGAGGGTTGGATCTGGATCCATCTGGTTCTGGTGTGAAGCTGCTAACAAAGTTAACTTCATAATTCAAGGTTTAAAGAGTCGCCACCCCCTGATGGCCACTACTAATTGCATTGTTAGACCTATCAATCACAAGGTAGCCCCGCCCTAAAGCATACCAACTTTATGGTCTGTTTTACACTAAATGGACCATAATTTACTCAATGAACATCATGCTGTATTGAAGAAAACTTGAAACTAGAGATTGAGACATTTACATTTACATTTACATTTAGGTCATTTAGCAGACGCTTTTGTCCAAAGCGACTTACAATAAGTACATTTGTCAAAAGAAGGAAACAAAGAAACCACGACGTATCATTGCCGATGCAGTAAGAGCTAAAAATAGAACAAGTGTTAGGTCCTCATCTGAGTAAAGTAGTGCTTCAAGAGTAACAGTGGGGGTCGAGGGAGGTTGTTAGTGGGTCATGCTATGTAGAGTCGAGACCATAAACTCATGTTTACAATGTTTACTGAGATAATAAATCAAGTTAGAAGTAGTCATTTTCTCATAGAATTCTATGCAATCAGACTTATTCGCCGCCCCCTGGTTGCCAGCAGAGGGAATGCAAGTGTAAAGCCTGCTCACAACTTAATCAAGAGTAACTCAATTGGGCGGAAACTAGCCAAATCTGGCAACACCGCGCTCTCTTGGGGTCATGGTAGGTTAAGTCGCCGCGCCAAGGGAAAGCCGAGCCGTTGTCATGGTGAAAAGGTATGCTTTGCGGAGATTTATTGATAGTTATGGATTCTCGCAAGTAACTGAACACGTGGAAAAATATTCCATGAAAGAAGAAGAAGCAGACTGTTTGCTAGACACAACTTTAGCGCTATGCCAAGAGCATAAATGAATTAGCTTAGCTTAGCCGCTAACAGTTATATCAAATAAAAGCGTTGCTTCATGACTGGAAGAGATTCAAAAGACGGCAGCTACCGCTTAGGTTCCCCTAGAGGACGCTGGAAAACCGCCCGGGATTATCATCACTGTAGCCCGGCTGCAACGTCCAGGTCGGCGAGAAGACGCCATGCCTGCCCGTGTTGTTCGGGTTGTGTCCGGCGTTTTTCCGATCAAGGCCGTCCACCGTGTGAGGTCGCCGGGAGATACTCTTCAATACCGGCAACGGAGGAGCCATTCACCGGGATCTTCACGTCGTCCAACGGGAGGTATGTGTTGCGTTTAGGTGCCCTGTGTGCGCCAAATAAACACCTATCCGCAAAAATCAGGTGATCGAATTGACAGGGAGGACTTTGGTGCGATGGAGCGTGTTTGGTAAGTAGCTGATTTATTTATTATTTAATAATAATAATAATAATAATAATAATACGTTAAGAAACAGGATGATCTTGTTTCCTTGGTGGGTGTGATACATGATGATGAAAAGGGAAGGCGTGACCAGTGTTTGGAATAACGCCGTTTAAAAGAACGGCGTTAGGTAACGGCGTTATTTTTTCAGTAACGGGGTAATCTAACTAATTACTGTTTCCGTCGTTACAACGCCGTTATCGTTACTGAACGTTAAATGCGGTGCGTTACTATGAATTGAATTTGTCGGTTGTCGGTTAAAAAAAAAAGTCAGGATCGAGTTCTGCTTGCGCGCCGCTCGTGCCTGGTCTCGGCATCCTGTTGTCCGTGGAGAAACGTGCAAACTTGCCGCGAGCTGGAGCCGGAGTTGGGGCTGCTGCTGGTCTGAGCGGCGCGCGGGGGCCACGCGGGCCCCGGTGTCCCGCCGTTCTGGTGTTGGACGGGACTCCGGTGCAGCTGTGGAGCGCGGATGGTGAAGACGGTGGTGATGATTATGATGATGATGATGAACGGCCCGGCGGCTCGAGGCACCGGGGTCTCGCCGTCATTATGTCTACTGCTGTGCGCTCTGACCCTGTTTTGTGATATATGACAGACAAAGCGAGCTCCCACTGTATAATTTCTCCTCAAGTTTTAATTATTCCCGCATGCGAGGTGCGGAGAATGCGATCTCAATTATTATACACACTAGTAGACTACAAGACTACAGTTTGCCATCTCATTACAAGAAAAATCCAAATTCTTTGACATAAAGCAACTTTTTTTTTTACAGTAACGCAAATAGTTACTTTCCCTGGTAACTAGTTACTTTTATTATAAAGTAATTCAGTTACTAACTCAGTTACTTTTTGGAACAAGTAGTGAGTAACTATAACTAATTACTTTTTTAAAGTAACGTTCCCAACACTGGGCGTGACACGTGATTCAAAGCTAAAATCCTGAATTATTGTGCTGCCTTCAGGTGGTATCGGAATTATCGGAAATACGAGTTGCCACCTCGGAAATTGTACATGAATGCTCCCCTCAACTTGCAATTGGGAAACTCTGAGATCATTTTCATACCCGAATCGCTGTCTTGAATTTTGGATGTGACCATATTTGTACTGTGGAGGAGTGAAGGGTGGATCGGATGAACACAAGCGGTAGAGAGCTACCCCCCGAGCAGCAACCTTACTGGATCTGGATCCATCTGGTTCTGGTGTGAAGCTGTTAACAAAGTTAGCTTCATAATTCAGGGTCAACTTTACAGCTAAGTGCTAAAGTAATCTTACTGTATTGGCATTTTCTCATAGTCTACCATGCAAACAGACTTCTTTTTGAAACCAGAGGAGTCGCCCCCTGATGGCCAGCAGAGAGAATGCAAGTTTGGCTTCACTATTCAGAACTGGAGTTTGTTGTCTATATTGACCAACAAATCTCAACTCAAACTGCACTTACTGGAGTTTTCAAGTGCATCCTTTATGTGTTCCTCAGTAGATGGGTGCTCGGTGTTCATGAACGTATCTCATATGTTCAGTTCAGGGTGTTGTGAAACAAATACACACAAAAAAGCCCAACAAAAATAGTACTGAGACTAAATTAAAGTGGAACATTGTGAATTCTTTTTGGTTGTGTGTGGGTGGAAGGGTTTCCAGGTTTTTTTTTGTCTCCGACTGGACTGTAGTTCATCAGCAGGCTCACTCTCAATACATTGTGGAGTTGTTAAATTCAATTGGAGTTCCATTAGTCTTTTGAAATAGTTTCATGGCACCTGCCACAGTGTCTCCATTCAGCCAGCAGGTGGTGCTAAACACCCAGTCTTTGTCGTCAACTGGAGCTGTGGAGCTGTTTTTTCACAGACAAAGAACCATACATCTTCAGCTTATCAACGGCCGGGATCAAAGTGAATCCTCGTTATGGCGTGCCCGATCCACTTCATTGATTGTGTGAACAGCCGCTCTTTTGAATTGAGCTGATTTATCTAACATAATAATAGATTCGGTTGCGTAAGCCCGGTCTGGCCTTTTGACAGCTAGGACCCTGAGCGTGACCTGTCCAAGAGCTCAGGCTTCTGGGTTACATTTCAGCGTGAAATTATCTGAGCATTCTGCTGACAGTGGCTTCTGTTTTTGTCACCCTCTGCGTTTGAAGTCGATAGCTAAATGGGGAACAATGAGTCATTTCATTGTGGAGGAATGATGTCACCTTCCTTCTCCAGCCAGGTATTGTGTATGTGCTCCTGCTTGCCCTCGCTGAACTGGTGGAATCGAGGAAGACGGTGTATTGTTGCCAGCTTTGTCCCGTGCTCTTTTGTTCTCAGAAGGACATCCAGCGTTTGGTCCCTCTGTGGGCTTGTGAAGGAAATCGAGGGCAATGGTCGGTTTTGTGCGTGCGATCGAGGAAGGAAGGCCACCTTCCATTTGTGGTGGTTTGACCGTGTATGTGAGCTTGTATTTCCACACGGACTAATAAAACCCCAGTGTCATATTTTTAGGACTTGCTTTTTCAAATTCCTGTCTGTGGAATCGGGCCACTTTTGGATTTTCCTGCCACAAGGAGTTTCAGAGAGGAAGCCAAAGTTTTGAATGATGTTGTCTAAGAGCAACACGCTACACAAGAAATGTTCTCAATTTCTCAACGATTAAATTAAATCTGGTGAGACCAAATCATAAATCCATGTCAGGTTTTGCTCCTTGGGTTTTGAATACTGCAGAGACATTTCCATCAGTACAGCAACTTGTGTGTGTGTGTTGCTCAAAGGCACTTCAGGCCCATCGGAGCCTTCAACTTGCAACCGTTGGGTCAGGCAAAAGCAAAAGCTCTCATGGCAGAGCAGCGCATTTGCTTCGCTCGCCTTTGTTCAAGTGCATTAAAGAGCGTGAGTCTGTAACGTCATCCCTCGTCCCTCTTTGCAAAGGGAAGTTGGTGTTGCACTTGAGAACCTGTGTGTGTGTGTGTGTGTGTGTGTGTGTGTATGCTTTAGATTTTATCTATGCCATGGTAGCCATGGAAACTGGGTGACATAAATAGGCTAGCAGTGGCAGAGAGGGATGTTGCAGTTTTTTAATAATGGACAGAATTTGGGTCATAATATCGTGCATGTTGGTCTATAAATTGCGGCGTGTGCCAGTTAGGATTCCATTAATCTGCACCAATCCCTGGTTGGTCTTCAAAGTGGCTGCCGGCGATTATTTAAGCGCTCGACGAGGAACTCCTCTGCAGAGTCAAAGATGTTAGAGGAGCAGCGAGCCCCCACTCTCCAGCATCCAATTCTTTGTGTACCCCACTTCATGCATTATGTAATTACACATTGCATTTGAGCTACAGTAACAGTGTAAGTATGCTAATTGGGATCATGAATTCATTTATCTGGAACGGCACTGAACTCTGTCATTCTTCATTCATAATTTCACCACGGGTCTATTTAGAGAGGCACTAATGAGGGTGAGGGGAGGGAGAGCGTGAGCAGCTGCTCCGTTTTCTGATGCAAAATTAATTTTTCTGTGATTTTTTTTTTTTTTTTTTTTTGTAATCGACTCGGCGTATCAGTAGTCTGACGAGAGGCTGAGTGAACCCTCTTGTGATCTGATGGCAGCAGAAGGTGAGACGGGTCAAAGCTCTCTGTGGAGCCTTCAGGAGGCCGGCAGGTGTGACTTTCACACAGCGTGTGGAGGGTGTCAAACGGTCACCGCCCACTCACCCCGGCACACACTCCAAAGTGGTGTGTCACAACTCCACATGGCGAGGGAAAATGACTTCACGCTTAAAACCTGCAAGTTTATGTATGGAAGTTACGTGACAAACAAGTCACCGTTGGGGGGGAAACAGTGGATTTTCATAATTTTGTTATGTCACAAAAATTATTCATTTATTATCTTAGTATTGAACCTTGTTTGAGCATTTTCTTAGACAGTAAACAATACTTATGAAATTAATTTAGCACATATATATAACCCAGTCTAAAGTATGATTCACAACATTAACCCGCTAATCATTCCAATATGATTTAAAAAGCTTAAAATGGCTTAAACACTGGAATCCCATTACATTTTGTTAAAAAACTAATATTTTTGTAGCGTCAAAGACAAGACACACTTTGTCTTTTGTGAAAAAACAATCAAATAATCTCAAATAAGATGATCATAAGGTCTCCCTGCATTGAAGCATAGCAGAATTAGCAGGCTAGCTAACTAGCAACGTTACACATAGCAGGCTACACATAGAAGTGGCCGCCGCGCTGACCTCCCTGCTACATGGGCTTAAATGGGAATGTCCTTTCTTCTCCTACTTCTGTGCTTGTGATATAACTTCGATGTAATAACCTGCCTGCGATGTGTCAAACGGCAAGCAATCTCACGCTGGAGAGCAGCACGTGTCGGAGTGGTGTCTGTATAGCACGGCGAGGTGAACGTCTTCCCAGAATGCCCTCAGGTTCAGGATCGAATGAGTGGGAAATGATGTGAGTAGCTGTCTAAGAAAAGAAAATACCTATTGAAAACTGCATCAGCAAGTTCATCACACCTTGTGAAGCCATGTTTTTCTCTGTCAGACACTTTTATAGAAGCAAGAGTGTGTCAACTAGATTTTTATTCAGGGTGGGGGTATGAGTTGATATTGCTCACGTTCAAGATCAGCAGGGGAAACTGACTGTGGGAGGCAAACCAATGTCCTCCATGCAAACACAAAGCCTGCATCAACCTGCACAGTTTTCCACAAGCAAAGGTCTGGGGACAGCAAATAAACAGTCAAATGTCAAGAGGGCTCTATATACTGGCTGGTTTTGGCTTGATGTTTGCAGGTCCGGAGGCGTAATTTGTACACTGCGTTTGCAAAATAACACTGCAAGCTTTAATGCCAAACATGCATTCGACTGCTGTGAGAATGGTGCATCAAGTCATGATGGTGAAGATTCACCTGCATTGTGAATACAAAGCCTTATATTATCATGACATGCACAGTCAAGACAAATCTAAAAGTATCATTGTGTATGAAAATCTTAAGCATAAAGTAACATTTATGTACCCAATAGTAACTTTCTTAATTTGGTTAATTTTCCACGAAGCAAGATGTGTCATTTCATGGAATTAATTTGTTACGTAACATATTTACTTAAATAACAATATTTTGAGCCAAACCACACTCTTTTTCCTTTTGTTGCCTAAACTAAAGACAGGAGCTTGTTTAAAAATAAATCAATAACGGGCAGAAATTGATTGTTGAATGCACAAAGTGCAACAAGCTATTAACACAACATTTCACTTTAAAAAAAGAAAAAATCTGTTCTTTAACATTTCCCTATTTACACATCCAAAAGAGAGAGAGAGAATCGTTAGCTTTCATTTGGAGTCATGTTTGTGTCTGCTGAAAGACCAATATTTACTCTCCTTTAGCTGCACTGCTCCACGCCGTTCACCAGCAAGTTGCCAAATGTGTCCGTCAGCTGTTTTCTGCTGAGTAGTGTACAGTGTCAGAGCTCAGTTTGCATCGGAAACTGCTGCCTGCTGCTTGGAACAAGTTAATGAGAGCAGAGTTTGCGAGTCCCCCCCCTCCCAAAAGAAACAATCATGAGCTAAAAGAGGCTTAAAAAGCCCCGTGGAGCTGCAGAGTTGGTGATTATTCTCTGCTCTTGATCTTTGGTTATAATTAAAAAGATTATTGCAGTTTTATATAATTTCAGACAGTTTTGATTGAAGAAATAATTGGTTTCGATTCTTTTGTTTTCACACAAAAAAAGCTGAAAAAATGAAAAACCGCTGTATAATGTCAGCAGTGGGAGATACAGCCCCGACTAAAATCTGTTATATGTAATAAAAACCGAACAGTACTGTGTGTTGTCGCTGTAATCAGATTCAGGATGTGTGTGTGTGTGTGTGTGTGTGTGTGTGTGTGTGTGTGTGTGTGTGTGTGTGTGTGTGTGTGTGTGTGTGTGTGTGCGCTGCAGCGTGCTGGTGAGTGAGTTTGGAGTGGGCCAGTGCAACAGCCTGTTATTACGGCCCAT
This sequence comes from Eutrigla gurnardus, assembly GCF_963514095.1. Lineage (NCBI taxonomy): Eukaryota > Metazoa > Chordata > Actinopteri > Perciformes > Triglidae > Eutrigla > Eutrigla gurnardus. Next base: position 17,793,874 of record NC_139927.1, read on the forward strand.
GTGACTGACAGCGTGTGGGCGAGAAGGTAATTGCTGAAGTATGCCTGCGGTGACGAGGGCCTTCAGGGGAGCGGATGTTCAGCAGACTGAGGCACGCAGAGCACACGGAGAGCCACAGCGAGCCCAGAACTGATGACTCATCCCTCACACCCAATTCACTCCTGTTTGTTTACTCTGCTCAACTGCAGCCTGAGCCGGAGTGGTGACAGACGGGGGGGGACTGTCGCCCAATGATTGGGCGGTCTTAAAGGATTTCACCTGTTTAGACTTTTGGACAAGCGGCTTAGTTAGATCCAGGTCCACGTCCCATGTAAACAGCCTCCTGAGCTGGCAGACCGTAAGCTTCTGTTTACTGGACTGAGCAGGAGACAGACAGTCAGACACTGGTCTAAATTCAAACTGCGCTCCCACCCTTAGAGTTTCTGTATTAGTTAGGATTAGACTGCTAGACATTATACCTATTTATTTATTCATATTAATGTGTTAGGTTCAACGTTGGAATGGTAAAAAACCTTGAATATTTCATCATATAGCTTCAATGAAGAGCTGGAATTTGTCACTTAACATATCAGCAATACAGAAAAAAAATATGTCGACTACCCTCAAATAGCAGGTCAACAATATATGGCGCATAGAAGTGACATAGGCCTACTGTTGACCAGACCGGTCCGCTCCGGAGGGCGACCAGGAGGCAGGACCAAAGAGGACCAGAGAGTTCCTCAGGAGGCCGGCGGTAAAGTAGTTATCTAAAGTAGTAGATACCACTGGAACACATCCACGGAGACGGGATCCCACTGGAACACATCCACGGAGAAGGGACCCCACTGGAACACATCCATGGAGACGGGATCCCACTGGAACACATTCATGGAGACGGAATCCCACTGGAACACATCCACGGAGAAAAGACCCAGTCGAACGTGACCACGTAGTATGGACAAGTGAAGGGTTGACCAACCCCAACTCAGGAACACATTGACTGGGACCCACAACACATTATTGGGGGCCTGTATGTTTACCCCCCTACCAACATGTCAATGTTGCCTTTTCATATGTCAGCGGACTGATTTGCTTTCACAGATGCTTGAAAAGTAGTCCCTGGATTAAAATGACCAGACGCCTTGGTGGAAATGTGGCTTATACCATGCTCAATTAACAATTTGTCGCAAAGCTTTTGCATTTGAAACTCTATTACATAGATTTGGTGCTAAACAATCTCTGACCACTCCCTCCAAAACAACACATTAAGACACCAAGGCCTTGAAGAACCCCATAGAAACATCCATGATGCCATTTGGTATCTAAAACCTTTAACATTTGGACATTTCTGCAAGAATTGCTTTTTTTTTCTTCTGGAAACCACACAGAAAGTCATACATCCTCTGAATGCACTCTGTCTGTAGTTTGTGGTTGTACAGTTTCATGAGGCTGTGATTATCCTAGTGGTCACAACAGGTCATTTTATACAGTGACGTCAAAGAAAATGGTCTCGCTACAATGAAATGGTTATTATGGGGACTGACATCATCACACATGAATACACTTGGGCCCATTGGATCCACAAGAGTCTCCAAAACTGCACAGGATCAGCATCAAGCAGGCATGTCTGTAAAGGGGAGTCTTGTGGGTGAAAGCCCATTGAACCCATTTTGTTTAGCCTAAATCTGATGCCTGATTAGCCCCCTTCCAACGTGCTAGCATGACATGGTTGGCCAGTGACTACCTTAGTCTACTTTTTTTATGATAACAGTATCTTCAACTTCTTGAACTGGTTTGCAAACCCAAACTACGATGGTCGTCTTTGTTCGCCAAGGAACCGGCTTTTGGCCCATGTGAACTCTCCACCACACCGCCCACATTCATGCACGCCACGCACACTCGTACACACACGTGACAAACGCACAATGACAACCTGTCAACTGTGGTGGTTTAGGCTTTTACCTTTTCATCACTGAGCTATGGAGAGCGCTGTGTACTAGCCCAGTCTGTAAGCCGGACGCAGAGATTGAACCTCCCGTTCCTTCCACTCAGCCAGTCAAACAGTAGTTCCTCAGAGAACACAGGGAGGTGGGTTCTTCTGCAGCATTCCAATACATTCTGTCTGTTAACCCTCCTGACCCCGTCAAACTTAGCAGTGGGTTCATTATTACGATTTACGGTATGCTGTGCACTCAAGCATCGTTCAGAACTGTATCTCAAAATCTACTCCAGTTTGGAAAGTATGCAAAGATCCCAAAAGTTTCTAGGGAAGCATAAAACATGCAGAAACATAACATTTTGCTGAGTGATGTGGCTAAAAACCTTCAAGGCTTTGCTGACATATGAGAACAAGCTGGTGTGTGTAATGAACTTGGATGTTCATTGTTTTGTCTGCTAAAAAACAACTTAAAATAACCACGTCACCAACCCGCCAATGAGTCATTCATAACAAACTCAGGGTGTCAAATTGTTCAAACCTGCAGAAATTATTATTATTTCAATTTAAATTCTTGTGGCGTACCAAAAGATTCCAACGACGCCAAACATGTCAAGATGAATTCTGTGGAACTGAACAAAATCATGTTTTTATTGAATATATAATTAAAGTTAGAACAAGTGTAAGAACGATAATATATGCCCAAATAAGAAACAAATCAAACAAAGGAATAAAGTAAAATAACATGCACATTGTTATATGCATTGCCTTTTTATAAATGTATTTACTGCAATGTAACTAAAACATGTTAAAATCTCATGATTTTGGACTAACTACTGAATTGATTGTGTTTCATTGCAACATGAATTTCCCATGCCGTGCCACATTTGCACAAATTCACAACATACTTTTCACAAAATTTGACATCAGAACCTCAAATTGCATCCACAATGATAACACCTGTATTATGTATCAGCATTATCAGTGCATCACGATATTATATGTTCTTCAATTGGTATTATTCACAAGGGAAGTTACAATTGTCATTTGTAAATGAATTGTACGTGAAATGGTGTCATAAATGCACCTGCTCTTTCCTGAGAGATAAGACGAATATAAAACCTAAATTCTGAAAATAAAACTTAAATACCGTACTTAAAAACGTACTGCTTTAGGATCATATCGTTTCAGTGGCATGTTGGAATAGAGATCAAAATCAAATTAGATGGAGAAATGTGTTCAATTATACAAAAAAACAGGTAAATCGGAGATCAAGGAGTCTGATGTGAATGTGCATTTTCTTGTATTTGCATTTTCCCCCCTTGCATACGTGACTTTTTCCAAGGCATGAGGAGCTGTCCTGACGGTAACCTGAGACTGATAGGTCGGTCGGTCTGTGGCAGCCGTCGTTATGAATGGTGGTTAGATCGCTCCCAGAGGCACCGTCAGGCTCCCGGTAATTGATGTAATCAAAGGCATTTGGCTCTGGGTCACATGTCTGCTCGTTGGCTGACGACAGCGATGCATTTACGTCTATGTGCCTCTGCCTGGACTTGCCGCTCTCCTTAGCCAGCGATTTCCTGCAAGTTCTTCGGAGTCCATCTACATGAGTGCAAACCGTGATGAATCACTTGGAAATGAGTCATCCTCGCGCTCGGAGTGATGACTCTTTGACCGACTCGTTTTTCGTTCTGAGCAGGGGTTTTTTTTTCTTCCTTTTTTTTCTTTCTTTCATGCTTTTGGATTTGCTTTGAACACTTTTCCTATGAGTCACTGCTTTGAGAAGATGCAGGATTATACATGTGCCTGTTTAGCACACAGTGCACGTTTACTGAACGGCTCTGGAAATAAACGGCGCTGCTGTTATTGAATGAAAAGCCTCGAAATCCCCAAATTGTTGGGTGAAGAAACAGAATGATTAAACCCTGTCATACATTGTTATTCCACAATATGGTGCAAATGGCTCTCGTGGGCGCTTCAGTAATGAGCCTTCTCTGTGCAGGGAGGAAGCCGAATACAGCTGCAGTTTTTTGTGTGTTTGTGTGCAAATGAGCTCATGCTCCTTGTAATCCCTCCTAAATAGCAGTATGTGATTAATCTGACATTGTCACTCAAATGCATCGCCAGTATAGTCACGTCTGCACACGCTGTTAAAAACACGGTTAAAAACACCGGACTTTCACCCAGGACACCGCTGTTCGTGTCCCGTGTGAAACCAGAAGTAAACGTCGACAATTTGTCATGTGGTTTTCCGTAATTAACGCCACTTCCATAGTTATTTTAATCTGGCTGTTAAGGTATTTGTTACCTAACTTCCGTACTCAAGTAACGCCGTTTCTGTAGTTTTTTTAATCCGACTAAACTGATATCACTGTTTTGAAACGTCACAGGTGTGCAGTTGAGATCAAGGGTTCATCCACTCAGATGAAGTTGAGAGATGGGTGTGGTCCCAACGAGGATGCAAAATAGTGCAGGGTACCAGTTATTATGTCATGAATTACAAGCAATGGATAAAAACGTACACAGTCTTGCATTTATTGTACCCTATGATTGTATTTCAATGGAAAAGGTATGAAAACTGTATGAAGTGGTTTAATGCCCAGCAGATGTGCTAAAAACAGTGAATTACATTTTTAACCAATAATTAATGTTAATGTAATCAAGCAATGAGTGACTGAATATTTTGAGACCACCTGGCTCGAGCGGTCTGGCTGTTGCACGGCTGGTTTAAAAAGCAACGCCCGTTGACGTAGACACGCCGTCATCAGTCAGTCCTCACTAAGTCATCCATGACAGGACAAAATTTTTTGTCTGACAACCAGTGAACCGAACAATAACATTCCTATGGCGTTGCACAATCGGCAGCATTTGCCACGTCCTGAACCTGAGGGCTTCAGAACCTCCGCAGGCTGGGCCTCCCTCGACACGGAGCTTCCTCTTTCTATGACGGCGGAAAGGCTGACGTTTCACATGCTGCTTTTATTACATCTAATTAGACTTCCTGACATAAGGACACAGTGTTTGTCCACAGTATGGGTGCTGGGCGGGAAGGCGAGGCCCATGCCATCACTCTGCAGACTCTTTCACCCCCACCCCGCGTTTCCGCCACCCGACTTCAGTCGGCCTCCTCTCTGGGAAAGGCCTCGAGGAGAGGTCATCAAGTGCAGGAATGACAAAGCCTGCTCTCTCTCTCTCTCTCTCTCTGTGTGTGTGTGTGTGTGTGTTTGTGTTCAGGGAGTTTATACTCTGTAATTAAATTCTCCTCATGCATTTAGTGCATTGGGAGCACGAGCAAGACGTCGACTGTGAACGCCCCGCTAGACAGAGGAGTCGAGGCTCGTCTCCCAGCCCCCTTTAGACACGGGTCCGCTCCTGCCTGCTGAAGGCCTCCGGCCCAGCTTTGCTCAGCTCTACTTTAGGTTTTTAGAATTAGGAAAAAAAAAAATACCCTCAGATGTCTCGAAGGTTTCTGCGTGGATGAATATGAATACCTGAACTAATCTAAGGGATTAGCTGCGGGATTGTCAAAACTGTTTTTTTGGACTCCCAAAAAAAATCGGCCCCCTTGACAGATTGTAATTCTCCTTTTTAGTGCCGTACTTTTATTTAGCACTTAGCTGCTTATTCCAGGGCACCTCTGATTTTCTTCTGTCACATTTAACTTTTAAATTATTAATAATGCATTCATTTCCACTGGCAGTGTGTGCCAGCTTCAGTGAAATCTGTGCCCGTCATCTTCTTAGAGCTAAGCTGACTTTGCACGTGCAAAAAGTACCGATTAAGGATTAAGCAAACTAATAAAATGTGTTTATGGAGCCTGTCACGAAGCAGCATGTTTAGACTGAACTGAAATGTGAATTCTCATTTATAAAACTACAATGATTTTATTTAAAAAAAAACTGAAACTGTTACACATGTATGGAAACTTATTGTGACAACTGACTGATGTTCCTCTATTAACTGGAAAATATCATACTGTGTAGCCAAAATCGACAAAGAGTTGAAACTAAAGGTTGAGACCATAAACTCATGTTTACAATGTTTACTGAGATAATAAATCAAGTTAGAATTAGGGTCATTTTCTCATTGACTTGACATGCAAACAGACTTCTCTTTGTAAGACGCCCCCTCATGGCCAGTAGAGAGAATGCAAGTGGGTGCTCCAACATGAATGAACATAAATGGTCTCCAGTTTATCGCAACTGGAATTTAAATGGCATTAAGACAGCAATGTTGTCTTAGTCTCTTGTCACCTCCTTAAATATAACACTAAACATAACTATGTATGCCTTCCAGTGACTTCTCCCTGTAATTATAGACAAAACCAAGACGTACTTCTGCACAATAACCATTCTATTTTCATGATACCACAGGTTTTAAAGACACAGAGAGCTTTAACCATTAACTGTTGTTAGCTAAGTGTGCTTTTAAATCAATAGCTATACAAGACAACCTCCAGTTGAAGCAAAGCCAACGCTGAAGTGCAATATACTTGCATGTTCTCTACTGTCCATCAGGGGGCGACTTTAAAAGAAGAAGTCTGAGTGCGTGGAAGTCAATGAAAACTGTATCCTACTTATCATTTGGTTTATTATCTCAGTGAACATGAGTGTATGGTCTCAATCTCTAGTTTCAAGTCTTCTTCAGCATGATTTTTATTTATTAAATGATGGTCCATTTACAGTATAATAGACCATAAATCAGGGGATGCTTGAGGGCGGGGCTATCTTGTTATTGACAGGTTATTTATTGTATTATTTAAGGTTTATAGTCTTTGGTGATGACAATAGGAATTCAAGTATAATGACAGACGTATTTTTCATTATTTACATCATATTTCATAGGCTGCCCTACTCATCATCATAAAATAGCATCATCACCTCCCTTTGCATACAGCTGCACGATTCTGTGTTTTTTTTTCTGAATCTCACTTACTTTGATGCTTTCTCCATGCCAATAACAAACGCCTGTTGGTGGTGTTGTTTTGATGTCAGTCGCAGCAGCGTCTCAAATCGCCACTTTAATGCATGCAGCAACACTTTGAATGCCACTCATGGAATATCCTGTGAGCAGTGACTGCTGCTATGAAGAAGGGACCGTCTGCCTGTCTGTGATAATTCATAATTACATGCAAACTCCCCAGGGGTAGTTTTTTTTTTTTTACATTAGAAATTAAAACATCTCCAGTGAGCGTTGGCTTGTCCAAGTAGGATGTGAGCTCCTTCCAGAACAAAACACCCTGCCTCCCTCACATGGCTGATGTTTAAGCCGAGCGACGCTCTCCGGCTTACCTCCCTCCCACCGCCTCGCTCCGCTCATTTAGTGTCAAGCATTTGCATCTTTCTTTGTTTGCTTTGGTCTGTTTTTCACTTCTGGAAACTTGAAAATGATCACATAACTGGTTTTCTCATCAAATACAGTCAAAAGTAACCTTTAAACTTGCATTCTGTCTGCTGGCCATCAGGGAGCGACTCCTCTCTGAAAATATTGAAATCGATGAAAAAAATTATCCTACTTCTCCCTTGATTTATTATCTCAAAAAACATTGTAAACATGAGTTTATGGTCTCAATCTCTAGTTTCAAGTCTTCTTCAATACAGCATGATGTTCATTTAGAGAATTATGGTCCATTTAGAGTCAAATAGACCATAAAGCAGGTTATGATTGAGGGCGGGCCTACCTTGTGATTGACAGGTTGCTACCAATGCAGTTAGCCGGCTTCACACCAGGATCCAGGTGGATTGTGATCCAGTAAGGTTGCTGCTCGGAGTGCCGCTCTTTAGTTCATCAGATCCAACCCTCGCTCCTCCGCAGTCCAAATATGGTCTCTTCCTTCACTGGTTTGCTTTCACACCACAAACAAAGCCCACCAGACCCACCTTTTCAGGCGGGCTTGGTTCGGTTGATCCGCTTGATCAAACCTGGGTTTGATTGGCAGCTTTCACACAGCCCAAACAAACTGTGATCACAGAGCAAATGGATATTAGTTTGTTTTAACTGAACCAAGCAGTTTAGGTTTGAAACACACTTAGCACTCTAGTTTTTTGCTTTTAGAAGAGTTGTTCATTTTCACTAATATTTTAAGACCACATGTCTTAGACCACATGAATAACATGAAGTCGGCATAAATCCCCTTTAATTCAATTTTCCACAAGCTAATTTCTTCATCAGGCGTTGACTAGTAAACGCCACAGAGCAAGAAACTTATAGACATAAACGCATCACACAGTTGGAGTCTGCATGATGAATGAATCATCCAGACCAATCAGAGCCGTATTGAATGGTTTGATACCCTCAACGGTGACGAGATGTGCTTCTATGAAAATAGAGAAGAAAGAGCTTACAACAATTAATCATAACCCCCACAAATGATCAATGAAACACATGACTTACGAACAACAAAAGAATAATTAAAGATAATTCAGATGAGGAGGAGATCAAAAAGGTCTTCGGTTCGCGTTTTTGATCCAGCAGCTGGAATCAGCATTCGCAGTCTCTGTCTCAAATAGGGATGGGTATACCGTATGACTAAGAAGTAGACTATCATGTACCCTGGTTTTAAAGATACTGACATCATCATATCAGAAATAATAGATAATATTACTATTTTTATTTAAATGTAAATGTATCCTTTATATCTGCAGGGGCGACCTAATGAGTTTTGATTACCTTAATTAAGATTGTTTGTTTTTCCACTAAAAATGTTAAAAGAATGAATCAAAATGTTAGATAAAGTGATTCCAGAATGCCAATTAAAGAGATTTAGGATATTTTGATAATTATCAGGATAACATTTTTAATTATTTTGGCCGAAATAATCGCAATAATTTTTAACTTCCTCGCCTGGTGTCAAAATCGCCTGGCTTTCTGTCTGACAGGTTAGTGTTTGAGTTTAGCCAAACAATCCAAAATGATATGCCTTTAAAACATTGGTAGAAAATAAACACGATGTCTTAAAGTAGCCCAGAGTTTTTTCTTTTACTTCCAAATTTGGATAAAGGTGTTTACAGCATTTTCTATTTGAATTGATATAATTTGGTGCCCGTGGTCCACCAAGGCTTCAGTAAACGTGTTAAACTCCCAGAAGAAAGACCGTTTTCAGACCTTTCTGTTTGCCAATTTTTCAAGGTAAGTGATCAATTTCTAACACTGCACTGTAACTTTTATTTATACCTGTGTTATTTCATTTTAGTTTGGTTTTGTTCACCATTACCATGGCTCTTTAATGATGTCTTAATTATATTTTAATGATCATAATGTCTTTCTTTTGCACTTTGTCTTCATGTTTTTTTATTTAGTGCTTTTTGATTGCCTTGTTTCCATGCCAACAAGCAACTCAGATCTGAAAATCTAAACTCATGTGGGGTGTGTCACCAAATCTGAGTTTTACCCATATTGATAAGTATGACACACTTATGCTAATATGTTATTCATGATTTATGAATTGTAAGTTGTATTGTTAATTTATTAATGTAGTTATTTCAAGCTGTTTTGCTGCTATTACAGTTATGACAGCTTTTCATTTTTCTTTGTCATATCATTCTATTGTCTCAACTGCAATGGTCTCAAATTGTTAAATTGCTTTTTTTCTTTTCTTTTCTTTTTCCAATTTCCTCGCTTTTGAGCTTGTCATTCATCTGTGAAGCACTTAATAATTTGTATGTATTTATTTATTTGCTCTGACATGAAGTGCCATTCCCCATCTAAGCATTTTCAGGGAGAAGATAACGTTTGCGTCTGCAGCTTGGGGAAAAAAATGCATTGTGTCATCTTTCACCGCTCTATTCCCGGTGTGTGTGTGTGTGTGTGTGTGTGTGTGTGTGTGTGTGTGTGTGTGTGTGTGTGTGTGTGTGTGTGTGTGTGTGTGTGTGTGTGCGCGCGCGCTCGTGCGGGTGCGCGCGTGTGTATGTGCGTCGCGAGGAGGAGGGAGTGGGAATGGTGGTGGGGGGGGCGCCGAACCAGCGAGCGCGAGGGGAGGGACTTGAACGAGCAGCCCGCAGTGCGATTCTCCAAGCTCCGCTGCGCACGTTCTCAGGCGTACGCGCGCGCCTCCAGCAAGCACCAACGCAAAGCCGCGCCGCGCTGACGATGTTGTGAATGAGGGGATAGAGTGACGTCAGCGGCCGAATGTCAACAATGTAGCGGCCGAGAGTAGGCGTTCCAGTCGAGTGTAACAAACAGCGGAGACGGAGCGGCACGCCGCGCGGGATCGCCACGCACACTTTACACACACACGCACGCACACGCGCGCGCGCAGTCGTCCACACAGCGGCAACAACAGACGGCAGAGCCACAGACGTTGTGCGTGTTTGGTTTTTTTTGTGTGAGAAATAGCATCGTAGAAGAAGTCACGTCTCTGCAGCCGGGAGGCTTCGAGGAAGCGACTAAAGCGAGTCATCATGTGAAAGAAGTCAATGTGGGAAACGGAGCGAAGCGCTGGAATACGAGCAGAATAGGAAGTCAAAAGGTGAGCCGCCGTGCACGTCTCTCCCTGTGGTTTATATATAAATGTGTGTGTGTGTGTGTGTGTGTGCGTGTGTGTGAGAGAGAGAGTTTGCAGTTTGTCAGTCTCGGGTCTGCCGCTGATGCTCTCATAACAGAGTTGCAAACTTGCTCAAGTGTGGCAGCGGCGCGCTCCCGGGAGGAGAAAGTCCTGCTCGCCGCTCATCCACGGAGAAAAGGAGTCATAGTAGTAGTAGAGAAAACCAAGCCCGCATGACTGGAGATTTGGCGGCGGTGCAATTGTTGCGGGAGTGTAATGAGCTGGGGTGTGAACGCGGGTCCGGGAGTGAAACGCAAACTCTGTACCACATCCTGTTGTGCTTTGAGTCAACGCGCCGTCTGCGCTCCCTTTTCTTTTTCTTTTTCTTTGCAAAGTAGAATCGTTGGTGATCCCAGCGGAGGGTCAGGCATGCCGCTGCTTCATCAAATAACACGCTGTCTGTCACTTGCAGCGTCATTAAACGCCCCTCTCATTCACTACATGCACGTTAATCAAATGTATTTGCAGCCGAATAAAATTATTATTATTATTATTATTATTATTATTATTATTATTATTATTATTGTACTACATTGCACTAGCAAATCTCTTGACGCGCATCTCCAATCTGAACCTACTCATTAATCCACATGGGGGGGAAAATCATCAAAATATTTGCTGTGTAAGGACGAGCCTTGTTTGCTCCGACAGCCAATAGAATCACCTCAACCGCGGTGTCGATTCAGAATATCATTTTCATTATCATTACCACCTTTATGTTTAAATAAAAAATAAAAGCACATAAAAGAACACAATGGGTTTTTAAAAAAATCAAGAAGTGACTGTTTATCAAAACAGCTGCGTCTTATACGCGCGCTCCTGCATTGTCATGTGGATGGCTGCGGCAGTAGTGGCTTAGTCAGTCCCTGTCAGTCTTGTCATGTCGGAGTCAGCAATGTGCTGATGCATTGTCCCGCACAAGTCGTGATATATATACTATATATAGCCTATTATATATACAAATACATCAAAGATAAACTAGTATTTTACACGGGGAAACTCTTTTGCGTAAGTAAACCCGTAACGAATCCGTTTGACGCCGTTACGCAAACGAGCCGTTAAAGACCCCGATTAGACATTCAGTGCAACTCCAGCGTCGTTTGTGACAAAGTTTATTATAGATGTCATCATATGTTTCGCCGAGTCTGTCGCGGAATAAACGGCAGCACGTGCGCGCCCAGCGCGTCATCCAGCGTTGCGCATTCGGTAGAAATTAGAACGCGTTTGTTTCGGGACACTATTGTTTGATCGCCACGTGTTCGACTCGGCGATGAGGTGCCCGAAATCACCAGGGAGCGGAGTGATGCTGCCATTAATGCGGTGATACAGCATTTTAGGGGGAGGGAGAGGGGAGGGGGGGCAGTGACATCCGCGGCATCGCAGCCTCTTTGTCTGTTTGTGCTGATGCAACGCGATGATGATGGTGATGATGATGATGATGATGGTGGTGGAACCGAGCATCATCCCCCATCTTCAACTGTCGTTATTTCTGTGACATTCCAAACCCCGCAGCCTTCACGTGTCAGTGCTGCGGCGGCGTAGTAATATCTACTCCCTGGCATTTTAACGGGAAGCCGAAATGCGAAGACGTCGTCGCTCTGCTTTCACAACACGTGCGTGTGGCGGCGGCACTCATGCGCAGTTTTACGCAAGGAGCCTTTTGTTCTGTACAGTATACCCCCCTTTCTTTACCCATGCATGGCAAATCCTCTGCTTCTTAAGGGGGAGGGGGGCTGTCCAGAAGTGTAAACCACCACGGTGACTCAGTGGGGCTTAAATGTCACTTCATCATATCTGAGCCTATCTGAGTCATATTTATTTGTCATCCATTGTTTTCTTTGCACATTAGTAAAAATAGAAATTCAATCATAAGTCACCTCCTGCCCTCCATAGCAAATGCTCTATGTTGTATAATAATAATTTTTTCCAGTCATTTTTAATCCCCCATTCATTTTACTACAGGAAAGATGTGTCTTTGTAATAACATTACTTTAAGGAGGTGTACACAACAATATGATGCTATCATCACCTGGGCTACAGACAATTATTATTTAAACGCGGTGTTTCAGACACATGGTGAATACAGGTAAATACAGACATACAGCATGAGGGGAAATAATGCGTTTTTATTTTAACACAAAAGCATGTAAACGTGTTTTAGTAGTAACCCAGAATACAAGTACAAACCTGAAAATGAGCATGATGTGTCTCCTTTAAAATGACGGTAGTGATGTTGGTTGAGGTTAGGGCCAGCACTTTATATATTAGATAGATATTAATGGCATAATAAGCTCCCCATCATCCCCCACATGCAATGCTTTAACCAGACGAGCTTGTTATAATCTGCTTGTAGCATCATATAATTACAGTTAGAAGCACTAATTATGCTTTCTAACAATAACTCGCACATTGTAAAGCTTTTTGTAATCACTTTCAAGTATATGACCTGTTTTTGCAAGGACCATAATGCATTATTATTTTCATATTAGTAATGGATTAATGTGATTATAAGTTCCTGTAAGTGGTCATTGTGGGATTTGTTTTGTGTTATGGCATCGATTTAATGAAATATCATTTATTATTGTTATTATTGTTGTTATTATTTACTTAAACAGCGACCACTTAGAGTAACTTATAAACATATTATAACAGTGATTATAATGCACTATAAAAACATAATGTATTACACCTGTGGGAAAAAACACTATGATCCTTGCAAAAACTAGTAACTTGAACTTCATTATTAAATGCCTTATAATGTGTTATGATTATTACATTATAAATGTGTGAGTGCTTATAACTGATTAAACAGAAGTAGTATAAGCAAATTATAATGTATTGGAGTCATGGCTGTGATATTAGGTCTCACCCATATTTTCTGGGTATTTGATGAGAAGGTCAAAATGTGTTTAAAGTTTATTAGTTTTTATTTGATTTCTTTGGCTGAAAATGAGCCAGATGGGTGTAAAAATACTGGATTCAACCTGTCAAACACTCATCATAGGTTTTAAGTAAACGATGTAACTCAGAGCTTGCTAAAACAGAAAATAAATAGGGATGTTCACCCCCCTTTTTTGTTGGGTTTAAAGCATCCACAATTTGTTACAATAAAAATGATACACAAAACATTTTCTCTTCTTCCTCTATTTTAAGACTCCTCAAAATAAACCAAGCCCTTTATGAAAAGATGAGTCCTAATGAGGTTATTATATAACAGGGAGAACATCTCTCAACTTGAGCTCGGCTTGGGAACTTCTCCCAGCCTGAACAGTCTCTTTTGGGGATATCGACATAATGAGTCCCTCAGGGTTCCCAGCCACAGCTGAAATCCCACACGGCAACAGGATCCCTTCATGTGACCCTGCCGCCCCCCCACCCAACCCCCCGTTCATGCTTCCCATTCTGAACTTTACCGTCCAGGACCCGGCTCCTACAGCTTTCCGCCGAGCCCGTGATAAGTAATCACGTTTAATGTTGCTGAAGTTCCTATCGCGCTAATTAAAACGGCGATGATGACAAAAGCAGCAGCCTGCGTTTCGAAAGTAACCAAACACTTATGGGTTAATGATTCATGAAATTGCAGTTGGAAGTGATGCGGGTGACCTCCTCATGTGGTGGTAGACGGGTTTCTCCTGAAGCTGCTAAAACTGCATCATTTTATCGGAGCAGAAGAGGGGTGTCAAAGGAAAGCAGACCCCACCTTCCAGAAACGAGCAAAAACCTGCAAATCCCACTACCCCCCCTCCTCTCTCTGCATCATTAAAGGATCGTTTGCATCACTGAGGATATTTGAGTAACCCCCACCAGCTCAGCTCAACATCCCAAGTCAGTTCCTTGGCCAGAAAAAAAAGCCCCATGTTCCCATAGCTCTCCCACGTCAGCACAAAGGCATGTTTGACTGGGCTGCTGCCAGTGTGAGGCGTCGATGGAGCAGCACTGCCGGGAGAAATCTAAGATCCTGCTGCACGTTGCACCAAAGGCGATTGTTTCCTCCCCCCCTCTCTCTCTCTCCTTTGTGATCCCCCTTTCTGTCTCCGTCATATCACGGCTGCTCATTCGTCTCCTCCCGCCGTTCACGGCAGCGCCACACACCGCCGTGTGAAACCAGATTGCATTCTCCCGGCAGAGCCAGCTGCCATCAGTCTGCGGTTGGCGGAGTCGGTGCCTGTCGGTGCGTTTGCCGGAGACACTTGCCAAGAAGCTGTCTGAATCTAAAACGCCACGGGCAGATTTCTGATTGTTTTGCTTTGTTTGGTTCTTGTGTTGCCTGTAAATTACAGAGAGGTAAATCATCCCACATCAAACCCATGTGATGATCTCACCGAGCATCGCCCTCTGAACTCTTGTGTTAATCCTCTTTAGTAACCCGTCCTGTGGTCATCCGCGAGTTTGCAAGTGTGCAAAACACATTGAGCTAATAAAGTGATGCACATCTGGTGCTAATAGCTTTGGAAAATAAAGCGGTGGAATGGAAGAAGGCAGGGCAGGAGGTTGAGGAGCCATTGGAGCAGTTTAGAAGAATGAGCCGCGTGTAAAGTGGTGAATGATGAGAAAAGATTTAGCGCAGTGTAATGACCTGTTTGTATTGGATTAGGGCAGCACTACTACTACGACTGGCAGGGGACTGGAGGGCATCGCCGAGGTCAAACTGAGCTCCGGGGACTAAGTCTGGCTTCTAGCAAGAAGGGTTCAGTTTTTAAGCCAGGGTTTAATCATGTTGCAACTAACTTTACATCTAGTTTAAACTTCTGAAAGATTCCATATAAATGAGTTAAATTCATGGTTGAATTCAGGCTTTAGTGTTTTCTGATTCTGGGAATTCTGAATTGTCTCATTTGAATGTGAACATTTAGAAATGTGTGTTTCTTTTCATAACATGTTTTTTCAGAAGTATTTGATGTTGGGACTTTGAAATTGTGATGACTCTTGAAATTTTGAGCGTATTCTAGTCCTGCTCAATGTTAAGTGTCCTGAGAGGACTTCTGTTGTTTGACACTATAAAATTGAATTGAATTGGATTTATCATGTTAGGTGACCTTGGGTGTTTGAAAGGCGCCAACAAATAAAATGTATTATTATTATTATTATTATTATTATTATTATTATTATTATTATTATTATTATTATTATTTCAGAAACTCAGTTTTATTCACATCATTTCCCCCCAGAGTCTGCAGAATTTAATTTGAATTTTAATTAATTTTGAGAACCGACTTTATTCTGTTTATTAAGTCAATTCAGTCAGATTTTTTAATTTTAATTTCCAAAATATAAGTTAGCGCGTCACCGTGTGCCGTGGAGAGTCAAATAGAAATGCTCCCGATGCACTTGTTTTAATTAGGAGGAATAAATAAATATATATAAACATAACACAAATCTCATGCTCTCATAGGGAATAAATATAGTGAGAGTGGCGTAAAGTGAAAGTAAATTCACTACAACACGGTAATGATCAGCAGAGTGGAGAATCAGGTGTTGCAGCAGCACAAGGACAGAAATAAGTACAGATAGAGGAAAGTGATAAATAAGAATAGAAACTCTACAAGCTTGAAAACTCAAATACCCTCCAGCAGTTCAAGAAGTTGCAGTATGGCGAACAAGCTTCCACAAAGCGCCTGAAGTTCACACACGGCGAACAGTAAAGTAGACGTCCAAACTTCCCACTCGGCAGAGAAGGGATGGATAACATCTCTTAACCTTCCGTCAGACTCACTTAAGACTCCAAGCTAAAGACAGAAGAAGCCGCATGTTCTTTTTAACGGTTCGAAGATGTACGAACACAGCTGTAAATGGATAGAGAGGCGTCTGTGTGCACGCCGTCGGTTCTCGCTGGTCCCGCTCAGCCAGAAGAATGCTGTTTGTGTGCTCCTTCCTCTCCAGGTTGAGGTCATATCCTTATGTGACACCCTTTTGTTCTGCTGGCATTGAAGTGCACGCTGCAACAATGACAATGTCGCCATGCGTTGCTGCAATCACCGCCGTGTTAACGCCGTGTTATTACAGTGTGTGAATACAGCGCTGTTAAATGAGCGTTTATGCTCATTATAAGCCAGACAGTCTCCTGTATGCAGTAGAAAGGACTGGGCGTTAAAGCTACGCTGATGAATATGCTATCAAAGTATATTTTATTTTATTATGTGAGCAGAACGTTAGGAGATACTCAAACAGGAAAAGCTGTGTAAAAAAATTGCAACTTTCTTGTATATTTAAATGTTTTGCAATACAAGTATTAATTTAGTTGACAAAACGATCTGTATTATATATCAACGTAACGCACAAAATTCACAGTTGAAAAAATGCAGACTTTTTTCACTTTTTCTGTTCATTTATTTTGAAAATTATTAACATTCAACAGCTGATCACCAGCCATAATTGTTACTTTTAACAGTTAAGACGCTCAAATACTGGATTTTGCTAATTGATTTTGTCATTTATTTGAGTGTCTTCAAATGCATCATATCTCTAAACTCGGTATGACGAAAGCTAACATTTCTTTTTACTTCAAATCATATAACAATTCTTAATGTAGAAAAATGAGAGCTATATTTCTCAATGGAAATAACGTTATTTGAACGGTATGTTTTTCAAGTTTTTGACATATTATGCAAAGGAGTTAATAGTTTTGTTGTGTAACGTTCTGCGTGTTACATAATGACATCATCACAGGCGTAAAAAGAGTTTAAGGTTCTTTTTTGTTGTTGTTTTTTTTAACAAAAGAACGTTCTAAAATGGTCTAAAAATAAGCCCTCATACAAGAACATAAGTCAATGAAATGTATATGTATCTTCATAACAAAATAGCAAATCTCACATTTGATGCCAACGTCCTTTATGTAAATTAGTTAGTAATTAAGTTATTAGTTAGTAATAAAGTTGTTTAATTCTAATGATTTTGCCATTCAAAATCTGCTGTAAAACTGTAAAAAAGAATGTCTTCTTTCTCTATTACAACAAATATTTACGCTACATAATGTTCCGTATTTAAAAAAAATGTGTTTTATTATTATTCAAGTCTCAGTACCGGCCTTCTGCATCGGGCTGGCACGTATTTTTTCTTTTCTTATCTTCATCATCGATCTCAAATTCCTGACTTCGCTGCCAAAAGTCTCTCTCTGTGTTTCCAGATGAGTCTTACTGAGTTACGCTTGCATCATCTTCACTGTCTGTAATTGAAACCATTACTGTAGTTGAAAGCGACCAAATGCAGCTAGTTTCCATCTTGCTAGAGGGCTGGATGTTTCCTGCCAAGGTCGTTTTCCCCCCCGCTCCGCCTCCTCCGGGTCGATGGGAAAAAGAAGTGGCGCTCAGTCAAGCATAGTGGAAGGTATTTCAGACAATCAGCGGATTCCTGGTACGGGCAGTGAGGTCATTGTTTTAGTGAAGGAGGGGGGGCCGGGATGACCCTCGTGGCAGGACTCCTCCCTGGACGGATTTATTTGTGCTGCTCTACACATCGGAGAGACACCCTGCAAAAAATGAAACACTCACGTTGCAGTAGCTGTGAGCGTATTGAAATGGAGAGTGATGGGTTTTTCTTCTCGAAAAAAACAACAACCGCTGTCCATCATTATTATTTAGAATTATCTATGGAATGGATTGGATTTGCTTTACAAAAAAACAAAGTTCTGAGTCATTCTCTAAATGACGTCACGCAAGGCATCATTTCCTGCCGATTGATTTTGCAAATAAACGACCCCATTGGTCAAATATTTGGCCAAAGTCATTATGACGGAAGCAAAGGGGGGAAGTCAGGAACAAAGTCCGCGTAGGTCAAACAAACACAGGACTTTAACCCAGGAGATGCATGTGTCCCGTGTAGGCAAGGGACGATGTGAAAATGTCACGATTATCCTGCCTTTATAATTGTGATTCACGATTATCCTCAAAATATGCTTAAAATGGCACAAAAACAAACATATTATACGTACTATACAATACTGGTATCACTTGATATCTTGTGAAGAAACCTATTTTAACATTTTTTGTTTGAATTGAATGTTATTTTTAGTGAAAAACAATCAAATAATCTTAAATAAGATCATAAATCATAAAGTCTCCTCAATAAAGGATATATTAATGAATTAATAATAAAAAAACTGTATCCTGTATTTTTTAAATAAGGCTCTATTTTTCACTTCTCTACCAAGATAGTGAATGAGACATCTTTTTCAAGATCGTGAAGCTATTTAAATTATCCCATAATTGTAATTCACCATTCATCCACAGTAAAATCCTATATCGTCCCGCTGTCTTATTTTGTAACTTACGTAACATACTGAACATCAAATATGTAACGTCGCTTTATTTACATATGTAACGGAAGTTACGTCACAAACATCCTTATTTAAATCCAAACCTTGGTTTCCTACACCCAACCTTGTTACCTAAACCTAATCCAACTGAGACAACTGAACCATGATTCTTGAGTTGATCTTGGTGTGGAGAGTGTTTGAAATGCTCCCATTTGACTTTAAGCACATCAGAAAAGCTCAGCATTATAATAGCTGTGAACTGAGACCTCCAAGACTCAAAATGAAACAAATAGATGAGAATCTTTTTCTAGTTCTCCGGGACCAGCCTCTTAACGGCTGCATGCACTTTGAGGCGGTTTCCAGTAAATGGAATCGTATCTTCTTCATTGACGTTGTCGGAGCAGTGGAGTGTATTAAACAACAAAGCGTGTTCGCTGTGTGATTGGGTGAAGGAGTGCAGCTGTAAAGGAGTTTGTGTGAGGGAGGAGAAGAGGGTTGGCGGAGGATGAGGGGGTGGGGGTGGGGGGGGGGGTGCATCCTGTGAGACCAGCACAGGTGGTTGGGAGGGGGTTGGTGTAGTGGTGGGAGGGGAAGGCGGGGTTGTGGGCGTGGAAGTGCAATAATGTGCCCACTTCCTGTACCGAGCCCCGGTGCTCTACTGTAAAACAGTAAGCTTACAAGGAGATCAGCAGGATTTGCCGGCGGTGGCTTCCTGCCATTTCACAACAGGCAGCCATAGGTGGAGATCCTGTCTGCGCACTCTAGTGTGCCACTGCGCCTCATACTTTTCCTCATGACGTGCTTTTTTTTTTGGTCTAATCACGGCACAGGAAAAGGAGCAAGAAAGGGAACATTAATTCTACAGACGTAAAAGGGCTGTGAAATGAAAGCATTAAAAAAACTGGGAGCATGACATTTACCCCGATGGGTTTTCCATTTGTCGCACGCTCGCAGATGTGGAGTGGAAAACATGAAAGTCTGTGTGTGCTGCTGGGTTAAATCCGTGCATATAGCCCTTCCTGTGGGGGAGTCATCTGTGCGTGGATACTTGTCAGCCAGCTTTATGCTGATTTCATCCTGTAATTTCGAGTGAAGGAACCTGTAAAAACATAACAATCACAAGTCTAAACTCTGCTTTGACCAAAGAATCTCTGCCATCTTGCATCATTTTGGGGCCTTGGATGCATCAATACAAACATGATTGGTTTATGGATAAACGTTCCTGCAAACCACACGATACATTCAACAAAAATGCGTTTCATAAATATGCTTTGTATCGGCCTGGTGTCATGGTTGCCACACGTTTAACACTGTGGCAAACGATTGGTTAGATTTAGGCAACAAAACTACTACGTAACAGTCGCCCATAGCTGTCTTTCTCATGTAACGTTATGTAACAAGGGCAATGCATTACGTAACAATAGTGAATCAGTGTTTTTTCCGTTCATTTCGCACGGGACACAAACAGTGGCGTCCCGGGTGAAAGTCCCATGTTTGTTTGACCCATCCTCCACCGCCGCCTGCTGCCCTTTGTGGGTTTTCTTGCTTATTATACCCATTGTTTTACCTCATAACTTTCATTAACGTCCCTCTTGATATACTACGACAATATATTTTCCTTCCGACTGGCCTGAAACAGATCACATGCACATCCATCTCACGGAATAATTTTCCTGAAGTTGAAATTCTTTGATACATTTTGAGATGATGTTGTACTATGCAGGCTGTTTTGGTGTCATCATATGGGTTAGGCTGGAGATCGCCGCTTGTGACCCGTGTTTAACCAAAAGTCAACGTGGACTTATTTTACCGTACTTTTTGTGACTTTGTTTCGTAAGTGACATAACGAGCCTACTTGTTTGAAAAAGATCCCGCCTCCTCGTCCCCTCGTAGCATATTCGCTCGCTCATTAGGAAGAGGTGTTAAAATGTGATCCCAAGTCACTGGAGGAAATGACCCCAGAGCACGAGGTTTTACAGGCGTTAGGAGGACTGATGTTGACATATGATAGCCAGCAGTTACTGATTCTCTGCAATAAAAGGTGCTTTTAATGGTGCCACATCCAGAATAGGTCAATTATAGTAAAAAAAAAAAAAGACCCAGGTCAACATGTCAGGAAGTGGGAACCTAAATGACCCAAGTCCATGGTGCAGTGAGAGAGCAGACTGTTGGTGTGTACCTGCAGCGGTCACATGTCGGGACAGGCATTAGGGTCAGAGGGTGAAAGGTCAACCAGTTAGAGTCATGGACGCTCCGCTGTTATGCGGTCACGAGGTTGTGTTCACACAACAAGGCAGCCTCTGACTTTTCAACCGTTTACTCCCATGTATGATTTTAAAGGTGAATATTT
Organism: Eutrigla gurnardus; assembly: GCF_963514095.1. Classification (NCBI taxonomy): domain Eukaryota; kingdom Metazoa; phylum Chordata; class Actinopteri; order Perciformes; family Triglidae; genus Eutrigla; species Eutrigla gurnardus. The sequence continues at coordinate 17,814,932 of NC_139927.1, forward strand.
TTCCATTTCTGGGAATTCAATTTGAGTTTGACATCACGTCATAAGTCGTCTCAGTCGTGATTGGTCTCTTGCAGTCGGGACGTTTTGAAACATTTTTTTTTATGTGCGAACAGTTTTCTCCTTGGCCATAACCGTGCAGCCCTACAGCTGGTATTGTCAGCCAATCAGGGGTCCAGGTTATTTACCGTTTTGCATGTAAGGACATCGCTATTGTTTTTTTCATTATGGTTGCCAGTACAATAGCTGAATGTGTCTACCAAAAATATACTTTTTATACCTCGCTTTGAAGGGAATCATGTTTTTCTACTGCTGCAACAATATAGTGAACCTTTTGTTCTCTCTCTACCTACATGCTAAAGCCTTTGTGTTGAGGAAGACATTGCCAAGAGGAAGTTGGACATTGTTTCTCCTCCCACAACTTTTCATGCAGCTTTTTTAAGGCCAAATTAAATAAGATTGTTTACAATGTGTATTTCTTAACAGGTTGAGAAAAAAAGAATACTGCCATTATAATTTGTGTTTGAGCAGACTGTCAATCACGGGATGGTGGTTGTGTGATTAAATCAAATTTAATTAGGTTAAATAGTGACAATTTGTGTGTTTACGCCTTTAAAAAATAAAAATAAGGAAAATTAAAAAATGTAATTTACAATTAATTAATTTACAGCCTCTCAAACCCTCCATCGCCCTAACCGCCGCCAATTATTTTTTACAAGACAAAGTCTTTCAAACTTCTCTCAGCGCTTTTCATCCACTCCTTCATCTCCGGCCGCTCAGGAATACCATAAGATGGGGTAGAAAGCTCTGGAACAAAGCTAGTAAATGGAGCTTGATTTAAAAAGGTATTAAAATGCTATTTCCAAGGTCGAGACTGAACACCAGAGTCATGAACGTGAATGGAATTATTTACTAAATCTACTAACAAAATGAGTGTTTAATGTTGCCTGAACACAAGAAGCCGTATTAATATGCCGTAATAAGTCTGATTATGTGACTGATCAAATAAGTGGCAGACAGTCAGTGCTCTGGTGCTCTACTACAGACGCACCAATAAAGTCTTCAGATTTGAAGACAACACGGAATAATTAGCCGGAGCGTGATGTCGGCTCTCTGGGAGAAAGTATTGCACAAGTTTAAAGTCCAATTAAAGCGGCGTTCCTCCAAAAGAAAGAGACCTGAAGGCAGACGTGGGAAGAGTGGGTGACGGCTGAGTTCAGTAGTCATGGCAACATGAAAGGATGCAGGAGCCGGCCATTTAGATGGATTACAGTAGCACCGCTTCCCTTTCATCTCACTCGCCGCTCGTGTCTGGAGGGGAGGAAGCAAATTGGTTCTGGTGGTGCTCGGCGAGCGCCGCTCGCTCTCTTTCCGATAGCCGAGTGCGTTTGAACGCCGCCGTGTATACAAGGGGAACGCTTGACGCCGCGCTGCAAGTCAACTATCGCAGTCATCTTCTCCAAGAGGCTCATCCATCACACTTCCGCTCTGCAGCTTTTTCTCCAAAGCAGCGATCCATCAGCGGGCCGCCGTAAACCGCCACGGTATCTGTGTCGCAAACGTGCAGCCACAAGCTTTCAGCATTCAGGTCAAGCTGCACGATTGTTATCAGTCAACGCAGAAAAGGTAGAGAAGAAGAAGAGAAGAAGACAAGAGATTTCACAGCTGTTTGGAAAGTGACAGTGAAGGGTTTCTTTTAGCCACTTGCTGCTTGCGCTCGCTCCAGTCTGACACGACTAAATCCTTAATTTAACTGACTCCAATTCCACTCTGTGTCATTGTTTAAGGAGTCCGTGTTGCGATAAGACGACTAAACTTGCTACGCAGATGACACCCAGCTGTTCCTCTCTTTTCCCCCGTCCTCTGACACTCACATTGCAACTCGCATCTCGGACTGTCTGGCTGACATCTCTGTCTGGACAACTGCACATCACCTTAAGCTTAACCTGAATAAAACCGAACTCCTCTTCATCCCAGGGAAAGACTGCCCTCGCATGGACCTGTCGGTCACTGTCGAGGGCATCACAGTATTGCCGTCGTCAACTGCGAGGAACCTGGGTGTAATCCTCGATGACCAACTATCCTGCACCCCCAACATCACTGCTGTGGCCCGATCCTGCAGATTTGCCCTCTACAATATCCGCAGGATTCGGACCTTCCTCACAAAGGATGCAACGCAACTCCTGGTCCAAGCACTGGTCATCTCCCGCCTTGACTACTGCAACTCTCTCCTGGCCGGACTCCCGGCCTCTGCGATTAAACCATTGCAGCGTATCCAGAACGCTGCAGCACGCCTTATCTTCAATCTACCCAAATTCTCCCATGTGACCCCCCTCCTCCGTGACTTCCACTGGCTCCCTGTTGCAGCACGCATCCAATTCAAGACGATGGCACTGGCCTTCAGGGCCATCAATGGAACGGCACCCATCTACCTTCAAACACTGGTCAAACCTCATACCCCGAAGCGAGCACTCCGCTCCTCTACTTCAGCTGGCCGGCTGGTACCACCATCGCTGAAATCAAACAAATGTCGCTCAGCAAAGTCCAGACTCTTCTCTGTTCTGGTCCTCAGTGGTGGAACAAACTCCCGACCAATGTCAGGACAGCAGAGTCATTTGCCATTTTCCGAAAAAGGCTCAAGACTCACCTGTTCAGACTTCACCTCGACTCTACATAGCATGACCCACTAACACCCCCCCCCCCCCCAAAAAAAAAAACAAAAAAACAAAACCTTACCTATAGCACTCTGATCGTAGCACTGTCGCTCTTAACGTACTACGTTACTCAGCTGAGGACCTAACACTTGTTCTATTTTTAGCTCTTACTTTATCGGCAATGATATGTTGTGGTTTCCTTGTTTCCTTCTTTTGACAAATGTACTTATTTTAAGTCCCTTTGGACAAAAGCGTCTGCTAAATGACCTAAATGTAAATGTAAATGTAAACTGACACTGAATTAATCAGTCAACGGTGAGCTGGTTTGTATCGATACCAGACTACAGTTTCTCAGCAGCAAACTGGCAGACAGATTTATGATAAAGTAAACCAAATTTACAATGGCCATGTCTTTATTTTTTTTAAAGAATTTTAGTCAGCTGCCACGAAAAGGGTGATTGAAAGCCCTGGAAAAAAATCGGAAAAAAATCAGAAAATATGGACTTTCAGTTGAGTCAAACTACTATTTCTTAAGTCAAGACCAATCACAAAAAAGACAAATACATTTTATCAAAAAACTTATTTTAGTTTTTTTTAGTATAGAAAATAAAACGTAAAAGTTTAAGAAATAAATGTTTGGTTTAAAACCAAAATAATCTTTTCCCATGTGCCTCTTCTGTTTAACCTCTTGTCAAATAGATTACTTATTTTTGCATCAAAGCTTTTAAAATGATAACAAATGTCACATTGTAGTTTCCAACCAAATGTTTGTCTTGAAACTTTTTTATTTCTGACCAACTGTAGAAGAACTCAGAGGCAGTGATGCACCGAAATAGGGGAAAACAGCAAAGTCTCATTTTTAAGAAATCAAATATTTTGATGTTTATGTCTTGTTATGGATCACAAATGTTGTAACCCCTGCAAAAACATTAAAAAAAAGTAAAGGCACAAAAATAAAACATTTGAATGAAATAAATCCTAACCTAAGCTGTACTATCTAATTATTTCTGTGGCTTTTGACAGCATTTAATGGTCTTCTTTAGCAGACCATGAGTAATTGACGCTAACTGTCTCTCCTGAGATGCAGCTGAAAGCTTTCTGTCCACAAAGGACTTGAGGATGAAAGCGGATCAACTTTGTTTCAGGAGCAGCAACATTGTAACATCAAACACCATTTATTTTCTACAAGTAGATTAATCCTCCCCCCTTTTCCCCCTCTTTTATTTCTGATTCTTAATTCTAGAAAATCCCTGAAACAAGTAGGTTTACACTTGTTCTTTAAATAGAAAACAAATTAGGTTTTTTTTTAGCTCGTTCATCTAGCGTCTGGTCGTAGACTTGATCAGAAAGTTTTGTCGGGTGTCATCGTAGCAAAATGACAAATCAAAATCTGCGTTTGGAATCCTCACATTTAAAAGTACATGAGTGGATTGTTGTATGTTTCTTTAATTCTTTCCTGTGAGATTGTGGATGATAGGAGGGTCTGTGTTCACACTGCAGGGGCAGCACACACACACACACACACACACACACACACCCTACCCGCGCACCAGCGACCTGCCAATCATGTACCTGCTTCTGTGAGTCTCTCTGGCTGATAGCGATGTAGATGTGTCAGTGTGACCGTGCAGCGCTCGTGGATAAATGATCACTAATCTCCATCGTACGATGAAGGACAAGTCTGTGAGTAACTCTGTGCAGAACTCCACCTTTTTTGTTTTTTGCGTGTCAACACGTTATTTCGTGTTGGCAGGAAGGCTGCTTTTGTTTTGTGTTTGTTTATTTTCCTGTTGTGGTGAGACGTGAAGCCGAGGCACACGTTTGTGACGCACACAAGCAGAAATTCAGGCGGTGCTGTACTTGATTGTTTAAATTTACAATTGATATTTATTAGATATAGTCCCAGCAGTGTGAAAAAAAAGGAATTCATGCATTCTATTCTGTTTAAACGTTAAAAAAAAAGAAGAAAATAAATATGTTTGCAGAATATGAATGAAACAACTCCAATGAAACCGAAAACATGGAAGGCTTTTCGGCTGTCAAACAAGAGAAAAGCACAATAAATTGTGCGCCTTTCATTTATAACTTACTGTTGCTAAGGAAATAAAGCTTCCTTCTCTGACTTCCTTTGCAGGTGCGTCAAAAGCAACTGTAGTCGACTCGATGTTGAATGATAATTGATCCGACTGCTCGTATAAATCTTTCAACAAGCATCGCCGTGACCGTTCAAACTCACAAAATAAATGAGGTGAACGCTCTCCCTAAAATATACAAGTACAAATATATATCTACATTCATGCAAAGTATTCCAGTATGAATATGTGCTTGTTAGAAAAGGAAACTATAACTCTGAAGTGACATGCTGCTCACAGATCTCTTTATGGCAGCTCTCGCGTGGATATGGAGTCAGAACTCTTATCCCTGCTTTTCTTAAGAGTCCACTGGCCGACACAAAGGCCTTCTTTGTCTCGGAGCTGTTAGTCTCATAGCCAGAGTTTGTGGCTTAACGATATAGTTGGGCTAAAGCTGCTGTAGTAAGACTACAAGTTGTCAGAGTACTTAGACCAGACCACGTGGAGCGCTGGCATCTGTGTGTCGCGCCCTGAGACCAGCTCAACGTGGAGACTTACTTCTGGCAGCAGCCGCATGTTGGTTGCTCTGGCCTATGAGTCCTCCACCCGATGTAAATATGGATACATATAAATGTGTATATCAATGTGTTTGTGTGTGTGTGTGTGTGTGTGTGTGTGTGTGTGTGTGTGTGTGTGTGTGTGTGTGTGTGTGTGTGTGTGTGTGTGTGTGTGTGTGTGTGTAATGTAATGACAGCACCTACTGCACTAGTCTTCAGTTGGCTTCATGGCCTGGATGTCATGGACGTAGGTTTTGAAGCCTTGAATACGGCACATTTTTTTTTGCCATTCGCCATCTTGGTTTCTTTGGTCGTCACCATCCGAGTTGGAGCTTAGTACAACCTGACGCTGAATAAGAGCTTTTTAGGCGACCAGAATGTTAAAATGATCTTTCATGAAGTGAAAACACGCAGTGAAAGGGTTAACGGTCAACCGTGGCCGTGGTAGCGACCTGTCAATGACAAGGTAGCCCCGCCCTAAAGCTTTATGGTCTATTTGACTGGACCATAATTGACTAAATGAACATGATGTTGTGTTGAAGAAGACTGAAACTAGAGATTGAGAACATAAACTCATGTTTACAATGTTTACTGAGATAATAAATCAGGAGAGAAGTAAGGTCATTTTGTCAGAGACTTCATTTTTTGCTTCGTTGGCTTGAACGTCTGGTGCCGATCGATGATATTGGTCCTGCAATTTGATTGGTGCAATAAATGTGCAGGTGAACACTAAACATTTATTTTTCTCCATATTGCACTGAGCGCTGAGGAATTAGTAGAAACTGTAACATCTTTGCAAGGCTGCGTTAACATTTGAATGCGGTTCTTTCTTAACTATTTTACCGGGTTGTAAGAGAATTAAGCTTAAATCCTGAATGACTTCCTGCTTCCTGTTTGTGCCCAGGCCAACTGTCTGACTTGTGTGGTTATTAAAAACATGTCTACCAAAAACTGGAGGGAAAACAGCCAAGCCGTAGGAGTACACGTAATCCAACCTTCTTATGCAGTCTAAGACAACTAATATGTCAAAACGTACCCAGAGGGTTTTCTCCGTCTCCGAACTTCATCCGTGACTTATATTGTTTGGAAAGATGCTTTTGAACAATATAATACAGAATTTAAGGGATTCGATGATCTCAAAATAAATCCTTATTCATGTAGAGATATTTCCTGAGGCATTGACACGCTTTTCAAATGCTTTATGCACCTGAGCTATCTTTTCCCTTTTCTTTTTTCTCCTATAAAACGCTCGAAGAATTGTGAGTTAGTTCAACATCTTGAAATAAGGCAGAAAAACATGTTTAAAATCTGAGACAGATTGCACTCTATATTTCTAATGTGCTTGTACGTCACAAACAAGTGAAAACACCCCGTCACACTTGTGGAACTTCTCACACTTGTGAGGTCTCGGTGCCCTTCGAGCGTTTTTACACAGCACACAGCTCACACGTGGCCCCGATCTGGAAGCTTTCGAGCACCGCCGCATGTTGCCGGGGTTTTGCGCGAGGCCCCCCTGAAGCATCCACCGCCCAACTGTACGAGCCTGTCCGCCTCGTCTGCTTTCCCATGATGCACCTCCCCATCTCCCAGCCCCGGCGCAGGGCAGTGAAAGAGGCCATTGTTCCTGTCACTCTGAGGCATGTTGCATGCACTTCTGACACGGAGTGGGAGAAATGATTCCCTTTATGCCGCTGGAATGTCTTTGAATCGGCCCGTTTTCTGCACGAAGAAACGCTGCACTTTTAGCACACTTTGATTCAGTCGCACACATGAAGAGAAAGACAATATAACGATACTTTGTTTTATGTTCATTTCCTTCCTCCTTGAGGCTTTTTTTTTTGTTTGTTTTTTTTTAAACTTTAGCCCGACCTGGAGCAAAGACCACCTCTGGAGTCTGATCCCCTCATTGAACTGAGCGGCCTGTTAACACTTTGCAGGAAAACAAGCAGCTTTCAGGAGCTCCTCTCCCTCTGATGCCTTTCTTTGCCCGCCAAGCTTTGATTGATGTGCAGCGAAACCACAGTTGGGAAAGCCTGCAGCTTCTCTCAGGGATTTTTCCTGCATGATGTAATGTTTTGATTATCCTCTACGTGGTGTGCCATGTACGGTGGCATCAAAACAAAATAAATTCCCCCCCCCCCCCACACTGAAAAGGTGGTCCCCTGGGGCAGATAATTTATGCCTCACATACCATGAGACCCTTTAAATCTGCTGAACAGGACGTTCTTCACTTTGACGTGTGTGAGAATGTTTCATTCTCTCCGTTCTCAAGTTCAGGTTCACTATTTCCGAATGGAAGTGAGACTTCCGGGTCCGATTTCTGAATCTGAAAGTGTAAGAGGTGGGATGTAACTATACAAATACTTAATATATTTTCAGCGAACTGTGTCTGTGCTCAAAACAGGCTACTTACTTTAGTTTGAATGCATTTGAGGGGAATTATCGATAATTCTTTTTAATGGAAAATATGAAGCGAGATTCAGTCAGCATTGCAATTAAACAGCCAATAGAAATAGAAATGTCTCTCATAGGGATACTTTTGAAATTCTACCTTGAGTACCTTTCAGAGCCTGTACTTTTTCACTTTTACTTGAGTGAAGAAGTTGAATCAGTACTTTTACCAGAATGATTTTGACTGAATATCTCTACTTTTGACACTTTTGATAAGTGCTTAGCTTAGCTTAGCCGCAGGATTCATAACCACAGCTACTTGGGTTGTAAACCAAGAGCGCTAAGTCACCAAACACTGGCCTACCCGTCAGCGGCGACTCTATTTTTAACCCTGCTGTATCACGTATCGCCTCTTGCCATTTTGTTCTTTTGTTTTCGGCGAGGAGGGATATTTCAGGACACTCTCGGGTGGCGTGGGAGGCAAGGTGAGGCGAATCCTCTCCCCGACAGTTGATCTGTCCTCTGCTTCGTGTGTGTGTGTGCGTGCGTGTGCGTGCGTGTGCGTGCGTGCGTGTGTGTGTGTGTGTGTGTGTGTGTGTGTGTGTGTGTGTGTGTGTGTGTGAGTGTGTGTGTGAGTGACTGAGCCTGCCGCTGACCTGTTGCAGGGGTTGAGAATGCGCTCTCCCCATTCATTAGGCTGGGCGGCCCGCGCTGCTACCAAGCGCTTTCACTACATCTGTATTTGTGGTCTCTGATTGGATCCAGATGGCAGTCTGGAACACCCGTGCAGACCTCGTACGAGCTTCACATATGGCAAACGGTAAAGGAATATTTAAAGGAGCCGCGCCCCCGCCGGTCACTCTGGAAACGAGTCCGGGTCCGTGTGCTGTTGCAGTACGAGCAGCGCATTCATAATCTGCAGCATCCTGCAGTGTCGCCAATCAGAACACATACGAGGCAAATGTTTTTGTACTGTCCCTGATGGCCAGCTAGAAAGCAAGCCGACAGCCAGACATTGCTTTGTAGGCCAGAAGAGAGAACTTGAGAAAAGCAGGGCAGATCCACCATGCTTTCTGATCCTGGCCAATCGCTGTCTGGACTGAATATTGGTTTGTTGGTGTCAGAAAGTTCTAATTCAAGCATCAGAAAGGTGTGGGCAAAGGGACATCAGAAGCTCTTTTCTTTCACATACTGCTGGAATCACTGGAAACAGTGAAAACAGTGTCTCAGCTGGCGATCACTAAATCCACTTAGAACTTAGAAAAAGACATACAGGCAGAAAACGACACACTATTTTCATTAAACGTGTCCTTGAACATGTGTAGTACCACCCACATACTGATGGTATTTATGGGTAAATAACAATATGTATCCTGCCACGCTAAGACGTGCAGGGACCGTATTACGAGCCTATAAATGAAGAGATTAAAACCCAGCTAAACCAGCATGGGGCTCAGATGGTTATGTGGTGAAAGGCGTGTAAAAATCAAACGATATACCATTCAAACATTTGGAACCTGCCATTTGTTGCGTTTGAGGTCCGGTCGATGATCAGGACGAGGTAAAAGCCCTCAGACTCGTCTGCTGCTGTATTTGTTTGGGTTGGGTTGTCCTCAGATTTCTTTCTTTTTTGCTGCTATGAATGTGGCGGTGGAATGTGCGTAGGGTGGAATAACAGAGGTGGTGGTGAGGACCGGGGGGGGGCAGTGCAGGAATTCCCACTCACTTGGCTCATCTTGCATTCGCTCTACTCCTTCGCAAAATCTCCCCAGCGGCCGCACAAGGAAAAGGGATGTTTTGTTTGTTGTAACAGAGCGCTGTCGGGGCCGTGCGCGCCTTGTTTCTCAGGCATCGGGACCCCGGAGAGACGCTGCACAATGTGGCAGCTTGGTTAGCAGGGGGGGGGCACCACTGAGTTCATTAATCCGCCTGTCAGGGGCCCCTTTTTGCTTTTATTTTTAGCCAAAATCCATCAGGCCTGACAAGTGGGGCAATTTGAGCCAAGTCAAGGGCAGCGCTCCAGGTCCCTTCCTCAAAGTCAATCTTCTCCTCCCTTCTTGGGAAAAACCTCCGGATGGCCCTGCTCCGGGCCTGGGGTTTTGTTGAGTCATGTGAGATCATGTACACAGAAACACAGGAGAGGTGGGGGCTCCGGGGTAAATCAGGTGGGTGGGGTTAGGGCCGGGGGGCAGTGGGGGAGCTAAAATCTGCTCACAGGCCAGCAGACAGCAGAACACGCTGGTGCTAGCCTTGTATAAGGTAATGTCTAGTGAGCGTGTTGGGGTGGGACGTGTGCACAGATTTATTTTAATACACAGCCGGTCTTGCCAGTGGGGGGAGGGATGTCGAGCCTGCCAGCTCGTCCCAGGACCGCTGTCACACGTCGGACAAGACGGAACTTTTTAGTAGACAAAACCCAACACAGGCGAATAAAAAACTGAAAGGAGGCAAGTTTCAGTCCAAGTTTGACCTTTTAATTTGCATGATCAGACTGTCTTTTTCTTTTTCTTTCTTCAACCCCCTGAATGCTGTTTGAACTCCTTTTCCTCATGCTGTCTTCATGCGGCTGAACTCGCTCCTCTCACACATGCATGTTTTGAGTGAATTGCCCTGCAGGGACGTCTAGATTTGGCATGTCAGTGTTGTATTTAGCATCGCAGTGATACTGTATGAGTTGTTGCCTGGAGTGGTTATCGTCCACTGCACAGAGGCGGTAGTCTGCTTTGGCTTCACACCTGAAACAATACGTCAATGCATCACATGTCAGCTTTAGGATGATATCAATGAATGAATTTGTCATGTAATCGTAAATATTATAATTATTTCTAAATATATTAATTATATTACAATAATAATTTCTAGTCGATTCTCAAAATAGTTAATGATTGGGTGCAAAAATTCATTCTTGCAGTTGAAAGCTCAGGTTAAAGCTAGTGAGTGGATTTTTGTTTTTCAAACTAAAAGAGTTTATAAAATAAAAGTTAAATAAATTATTATTTTATAATAAAATAATGGTTGTAAAATAATCATAATAATATTTGCACATATTCTTATTAAATTTATAATTATGAACTTGTAATAAATTACAAAAAATAATATTATTCTGTCTATTGACTAATTGATTTATTAGTTAATTGTTCAGGCTGGTCTCCTGACCTTTTTCAAGTCGTTTATTACAACGATAGTGATAAAGTCCTGTATTATCCCATCCCAATTACAATGTTTACTGAGGTAATAAATCAAGTGAGAGGAAGGGACATTTTCTCACTTCTATACAATCTGACTACTTTTAAAGAGTCGCCCCCTGATGGCCAGCAGAGAGAATGCCAGTTTAAAGCACACCAGCTTTGGCTTCACTTTTCAGAACCGCAGGCGGTGAAATATGATTCAGAATTATAATAATTTTGGGGAATCCCTGAAGTCAAATGTGGTCAGTGATTTGGTTAATGACTAAAGACATGCAAATTTGATGAGTTCCCCATTGTCGTGAAAAGTGTTAGCATGCCAAAATGCAAAACTAAGATGGTGAATCTCCACTGAGCCTCCATGTGTTAGCATTGTCAGTGTGAGCATGTTAGCATGCTGACATTGGTATTAGTATTTATAGTAGCTCAAAGCACAACTGTGTCTAATTACAGAGGCGCTAGCTTGGCTGTAGGCTCTTGTTGTGCAACTAAAGACAGAGGGAGAAAGCATGCCTACCTAGCATCAATAATTTAGTCGGAGCTAATTTTGGAGTTGGACTGGCATAGAATGCTACTATCGGGTTCAGTGTTAACTCGATGGCTGGTAGCCACGTGGCTGTGATGCCCAATGAGTGCTGCTTGAGTGTGAAATCGACTTGGAGAAGAGAGAATTTCTATTTTGTGCTAACCTTAGTCTGACAGCAGTATTAGCTTTGTTTTTTTTCTGTTCATAACAGATATTTTCTGTTGAGAGGACATTGGGTGGGTTAACATTATTTTATTGCCTGTAAAAAGCTGCAAGACTCTCACAGGACATAAATCTGCACCGCCTGGCCTGAAGCATGTTGGAGACACGGCGGTACACTGCAGTGGCGACCCAGTCCACCCCACCATGAGCCATGAAGGTCACAGCAGAGGAGAGTTAATGACCGACACACAGGCCAACTTTAATGAGTCCTGCACAAGTGTTATTTAGATTTCATCAGGCCATCTTCCCACTCCCGTTAGAGCTGTCAAGAGGCTGTATATCCTCCGTCTGTGCATGTGTGACTCTGGGAACCTTAAGCTTCCATGCTGCTATGTGTGTTCATGGGGGGAGGGGGGGATCCATTTATAAAACCCTAGTGCTATAAAAATGGCCATTGTGTCAGCTGATTTACCCAGTGATAGCCAGAGAGTCCAAAACAGAAGAGGCTATCATCGCCTATTAACTGTGTTTTATTAAACCCTGAACCTGTCAATTTGAACGCTGTGACGTAACTGCGGTTAATGTTGTAACCCGTGATTGACATTGTGAAAGGGTCGCGATTAATGTTTTGAAACGTTCACGGTAAAGATCGTAACCTGTGGTTAATGTATGTTACGGTTAGAATAAAAACACCATGGTTTGGCTTTAAAATAAGGAACATATGCTGCGGACTTAATGTCATGTGATGCAAATTGCTCCCAAAGGCTGTACTATCGGTGTATGTGTGCGAAAAAGTCATTACCAACCATTTAGCATAGCATCACGCATCATAATGCCATCAGTAAAAATCACTCTTTTGGTTTCACATGGGACATGAACGCCTGTCGCCAGAGTGAAAGTCCTGTGTTTGTTTGACCCATCCACCACCTGTCCCTCAAACATTCTCGCTCTTTACCCTTCGTGCGTTGCTCTGAGTGTATAATAGTGATGCAGATGTTTTTCATGAGCTGAGTCATGCTAACCGTGATGAGTCAACCTGATGTGTAAAATCAGTGGTGCGTCAATGCTATTTCTTCCAGACCTTCATGAGCTAGCTCTTACAGAGAGGTTGGGGCAAAGACTGCATCTTCATGATTGTACGTCGTGCCATTCTGTAGTGAATGTGGGACTTTTTGATGTCTCTCCATATTTGGTAGTTTGTGGCCTTTGTTGCCTGAGACCAGGGGTCTATGAGTGGGATGTCACCTCCAAGGGAGGTTGATGCCAAAGCGATGCCTGTGATCACTCCGTATGGTGCTCAGAGCTTATCCACGGTTCCCTCTTTCAGTGTGACATCGTACACTTGCTAGGTAGCTTTCCTCAAAAGAGTGGGATTATTTCCTTTGTTCTCTGGCTACTGCACTACATTGTGCACCTTAATTAACTGTGAAAAGTGTAAGATTGCAAAAAGGATTATTGATGAAAAAGGCTTCATAAATAGCTCATAAGAGACTATAGAGAAGGTGGAGCGCTGCTTCTAATCAATAATGTAAATTTGCCAATTATATTCCTCTTGCTGAAATGGAAATAACCCCCTCCAAAGGGACGTGGTACTCCAGACTTGTGGATTCTCTTAAGGATGTTGTTTTCTTCCAAACTATTGATGCATGCAAACGCCTACTGTGTTGTCAAGACCATAGGCTGAAAGGATGCCTCTGGCATGAAAAAAAAAAAGCTTGAGGAAGTTTAGGGCTGTATCCATGGACCATGGGAACAGCAGAGATGGAAACGGAACACGGACAAAAGCGGATTTTCTTTTCTGTAAATCAGCGTTTACTTACCTTCTGACACAGAACGGGGGGAAAAGGAGCTGGCTGAAAAATGTCCTGTAACGTGGTGGAAGTTGGGGTCATTGTTCTGCCGGTTCATTTCTGTACCGCAGCCCTGGATGCAAGGACCCATCACCATGGAAACCATTATGTGGGGCAATTGGCGGCAGAGCACTTTAGAAATCTCCTTGGAATATATTAGTAGCTGCAAAGGCCCCACTCTCCTCACCTTCAACCCCTCGCCATTGTCTCGGAGCTAGTTTACTTCAGGCACTGTTCTCAGGATTTCAGGCCTCTGCTCAGGAATGTTCGACCTATAGCCCGTCTCCACGCAGGGACGTCAAAGCAACCCCGCCGCCGTCGGCTAAGGTTTCAAATAAACAGGCTGAAACTGGCAAACCCGCCACCAGCGAAGCTTCCGAATTCTCACCCCTCCTGCTTTCACACGGAAGAAATCAAATTAAATCGCTCATGTAATTGACTCGCACGGACCGCAGTGGTGCAGAACGTCAATTTCCACTTTTGATGAGAGAAATAAAAAATGATTTGAAGCGAAAGAACCACACGTTGGGTTTTTTTTTTCCTGATGTGGCAAAAAAAAAAACCTCCAAATAAGATGAAGACTTCGTATCAGCAGATGTGCTGAGACTCAAATTTCCCTGAGAAACTGCTGCTGATTCAGAATGCTCATTGAATTGTCAAGCTGTGTGTCATTAACTCGGCCCTACCTACTGAATATGATGATTACCTTTTTGCCCTTCACAGACATTTCCCTCTGGTATTTTGTCGCCTGCATCGGTTCCTCAAACCTGAAACGCTCAGCAATCTCGTAGCCTATCACCTGGGATCGCTCTCAGGCATTTTCAAGTTTAAGTGCTCATTTTTGTGCCGCGGCCTGATGTGGCCCGTCTTTGCGGAGCGGGAAAACAAGCTTCCTAAAGATCTGCCAACCAATCCGGCTGAGGTGATTAGCAAAGAAGCTGAGGCAGATGGTGCCGCAACTGCACAACTGACAGCCATTATTTTTGTGTGTGTGTGTGTTACATGACCGACTGGGAGAGCGTGAAAGTCAGCGTTTTCCAGCAGCGTGTGAGGTTTCTGGTGGAGCTGGCTCATTTACCGCGGCGGGCCGATTGACTGGGACCCTCAGGATGTTTTTGTTAGGGGACGGGTGGGGCGGTATGTGGATCGTCCCCTCTATCGTCTGTGGCAAACACATGAAGAGTGAATGAGCCACGCAGCAGCCGCCCTCCCTCCACCTCTGGCAGCGGGGTCTGGAAATGTTGACACGCAGAGTGGGGAGCAGCCCCAGAAACCCCAGGAATCCCCCCGAGAAGACTCAGGGCGGGAGGGTGAGGTGGAGCCTTGGAATGCACTCGGAGGAGTCAGTCACTTATTTACTAGCTGAACTCGGTGAACCCTGCCTTAGTCAGCCACTTCCACCACGGGCCAGTCGGTCCCACCTCCCCCTCCCACTTTCCCCTCTGTTTTCTTCTTTAACCTATCCTTATGCTCCCCATTTGCGAGCCCCTCCCCTTCCATCCTCCTTATTGACAGACACTCCGCTCCCAGTCTTCCCATTGGCCGGCACCGTCGCCCATGCCCCGAGCGACCTGATCCAACCCCCACCTGACCCCCGTCACCCTGTTGCTCACACTCTAGCCACATGCGTTGAAGTCATAAGCTCATGTTGAGTAATAAAATAAATGTCAGTGGGAACGTGAGTCAGGCTGTACTGTGTGGAGTACAAAGGCCCGTCCGTGTCATTCCTTACATATTCAGAAATAAATAACACCTAATTGTTGTTTTTAACTATGATTCGGTTACATCAGACTGTAGATGGGCATCCACAAGTTTATTATTTTTGCAGTGGAAATAATGTTTTTAAATCAGGCTTGGTCTATGGTTAGGTCTTGGGTCCGGCCCGCTAATATCTCTACTTGTAATACACACATATTACAAAATATTTCAGCCCGATCAAATCCCTTGCATTTGATTGGGCCACTAAAAATTGGGCGGGCTTAGAATGTAGGACTATGGCTCAACACACACCTCCTTTGTCACTAGAAAGTTGGGTGTCATATTATCGGTTGAGTTGGTACTACTGCTCACATTGGAACACACGTATTTTTTTCTACAGGAAGAAAAAAAAATTCAATTTTGATGTAAAAATACAAACCGATTTATTTTGTTATTTATTTATCTTTTAATTAATATAGTTAAAAATATCACCAGGGATGTGATCTAAATAGGTGTATAAGGCATTTTTTTTTTTTATTTCATCTTGACGATAATCCTTCCACCCACCGCTGTTCTCCAAGAATATTGTGGTGGAATATTGCTCCTGTCATATTTGAATAAAGCCATTACAGAACATTTATAGCAATATACCAATTCCACGTCTCTGGTGGAAGTCAGAGCCGAGAGAGGCCTGATGAGAGGAGGTGTATTGATTAAAAGCTGTCTCAGTCTTTCTCTCTGACCGCTGATCTGATGAGAGAACAATAATCCATGACTCTGTGGGAATCCAGCGCCGTCTTGTCAGTGATACTGCCTGCATGTCAATTACCGGCACTGGGAACTGTCAATGGGCCTCATCTGAATGCAGCACAGCTGACGCCAGAGAGAACCACGCCAGCTAAACGAGCAATTAATTCTAGTGCTGAAAGATTTTTAAACAAAAGTGCAGACGGACAGTATTTCATGAAGGCAGAGAGAAAATGGCTTGTGTAGTTTGATGGGTTGTGTGATGTTTCGTGCTTGTGTGGTCTGCGGGAGAATCCACTTGACCGTGGATATTATATGAACCAGTCAGGAGACGGTGAGGAACCTTCTGTTCTCACCACAGCAAGATGAGCACAGCGCCGCTCACTCGATCACCTTCATCTGGCTGCCGGGCTGATCCGTGACAGCGGCTGACATGTTGGAGCTGCAGCTCCTGTACGCTTACATGGGCTCCATCTGTGTTTTCTCTGTTTTCTCTAGTTAGAAGGATGTCTCAAAATATTTGGCAGGTTTCAGTGAAGTTGGGTTGAAAGCATGGAGCGTGGTTGTTTTTGAGGTAAAACTGAAATTTCATGACAGTGAGAGAAAGGGCCCCTGTGAACATTTTTGCAAATAGAATACTTATTTGGTTGCAATGTCACCTACACACTTTAACTACTTACTTAGACAAACCCATCACGTGTATTCCATTATCACTTTGTGGTTTGTTCATAATCTAAACACATTTCTTTCTTGTTGTTAAAGCTACCACAAGGGGCTTTAATTTTGTGTTGATTTTGACGGCCCCTGTGGACAAAAGCCATAATGTTGTTGGAGCACCAGGGTCCCTTTTAGAAATCCTCTCATTTTACTGGAGCAGAGTCTGACAGAGTCTTCCACGCAGTCCTTGTACCGGTTCTCCTCTGCCTCTGCTCCCCCCGAGGCCAAGCTCTCCAGACCTCCGCCTGCAGGTCGAAAGCGGTGGCGGTCTGGGGTCTGGGTCTGTCTGTGGTCACTGCTGGAGTCTGAGCTGAGGGAGTTCTGATGAATCTGCGTTCCGAAATCGACTAATTTCACGGGGAAGTGGACCTGATGACAGGCATTAGAGGCACTATAGAAATAGCCAATCTGCTCACTGATGGTTAAGTTATGTTGCTCATATAGAGGCATCATTTTACATGGAGACTGTTCCATAACTGGTTAAAAGTAACTTTAGAGGATTGTGCAGCCTTTTTTATTGTTATTCTGTGTAGTTTATTTGTTCCATCATTGGAAAAGAGAGAAACAGAAAATCATCACAACCAAATATTTGATCTTTTATTTGATAAACGATTTAAATAAGTCAACTGACTGACGAATCCATTTAAGTTATTGTTATTGTTTGGGAGAGTTTAGTCTCAGCCATTAGTATTTACTGGGAAATGAACGTCCTTCACAAAGTATGCTTTGTTTTTGACTAGGCAGCAGCTTTTTCTGCATCTCCAGGAAGACAAACACTGGCTGTTTTAGCCCTCCGGCACTACGCCTCTGTAAGACTTCACGTTTGCGTATGGTTTTGGTTTGTTGCCGTGGTATTTTGTTTTTACACCTCACTGATCACCTTGCCAAACAGAGTGATCCGTGTTGTCTTGCAGTTTCTGTTCGTGCAGGTGCACCCTAGTCGAGTCACTCACGGTGCCGCGTCCTGTTCTTTTCCCTATTTTGCAAAGATCCCCGTGTTCGTGCTTCTTTTTGTGGCTGAAGATTTCCCCTGCATGACATTTGAGCTCAGTCTGTGTTTTTTGCCCGTGGGTGAAGAGCAGCTATACAAAACAGACACTGTCCCAACACTTCCCCGAGACGCTCTACAAAGCCTCCTCTCCAAATCTCCCAGTGAGTGCGCCCTTTTTTGTTTTTTCTCCTTTTTGTTTTGACTCTCCACATCCCGGCAGAAAGTAGGTCACATGCTGACCGAGGTAAAGTATGAGGCAGCAGTTTGCCGGCCGAGGCGGATTGTGTCTCCATGCAGGAAGCTTGTTGCAGGGGAGACGTTAAACACACAAGTTCCTGTTTGACATCTGTTTCCAGCGAAGCCTTGCAGGCCGGGCCTCGCCGCTCTATCAGCCAGGCTTGTTGGTTTAACTGCTCTGTGACCCTCTTCCTCCCCTCCCTTCCTAGAAACCCAAAAAATTCTGATGACGCGCCCGCCGTTGACTCGGCGCCCAGAATAACAGAATCTTGCGAGATGCAATCAGGAAAGACAGGTCCTTGGGCAGGCAGCAAGACGGCAGACCCTCGGGGCGGTGAATAATTAACCAGGAGTATATTTAAGGAGACGATGCAACGGTGTGTGTGTGTGTGTGTGTGTGTGTGTGTGTGTGTGGAGTACATCTGCTGTTTTGCACTCAAAGAAGCTCACATTGTTGCTCACATTAAGGCGTTATCTGAAAAGAGAGGAATTCTCCAAATGAGCCCTCAACGTGACAGCTACCCCGGTACCCAGGCTGCTCAGAGATGACTCTGATTTGTTTGTCATGAATAAACCAGTTGTAAACTGTCGCTCTGCGGGTTTCCCTCTGCACACGCAAGAAGGTTGGTGTGTTTTTAGCTCCGGGCGATACAGGATACAGTGACCCCACCAGACACCAGAGAGTGAATTATACTCCGACTACACCTTAGCTTCACGTGAAACCCTAGATGGGCCGAGCCGGTGTCGGACAGCGCCGCGGCCTCCGCAGGCCAGCGCCGCTGTCGGAGGCGAGGCTGAACCAAACATGGCCGAGTCATTTAGTTGTGTTTTTATTTTGCTTTCGTTTACAATGTTAAAACTGCGACCAAAATCCAGGAGAATACACAAAAATTACATTTACAAAAAAAAAAAAAAAAAAATTCACGGGGAGGGCAGGGCTGCAGCATTTAAGTCGTTTTTATTTTTAAACTTGACTTTATGTTTGCTTTATTTTCATAATAATCATAATTTTGTTCCAGAAGCATCTTTCCATGAACATTTTTCAATTGGTTTGAGAAGTATATCATTCTGATTTAGTTTGCTATTTTGGCAATACTTTCAACTTTTAAGATCCAACTCAAACAGCCAGAAATAAAACACAAAGTTGAGTTGAGAACAAGTATGATCTTTGATGCTTGAATCTGATTTACGACGTTGAACCCTTGTTTTGCAGTGTGGAGCATGAACATTCATTTGTTCCTAATCTGTCAGTAGATGCTTTTTACCAAATGCCATACAGTTACTCATCACGCATTTGATCTAAATTGGCGCTCTGCCCACTTCCCTCCTCGGTGGAGGCAGATATCCTGCAGTCACGGATGTGATACAGTCTGATTTTATGAATGTTAAACCCCTGTACATTTTCCTGTGTGGAAACAATGAGGGGTAGTGGGCCCAGCCTACATTTCCACTTTTTTTTTTTTTTTTCTTTTTCTGTCGGGGTTGAAGCATTACAGCGGGTGATTCACATTTTCCACTTACTGTAAAGCTCCTGGCAGCCGAGGTTTCTCTCTGAGTATTTGTTAGCGGCTAGCAGGATGAGACAGCATCTTCAAGTTTTTCTGCACGACGACTATTAATGGGGCGGTCATCCTCAAATCGGAAGATCGGTGGTTCGAATCCCGGCTCCTCCATGCGTGCCGAAAATACTGAACCCCCAAAGACTGTGCCATCGGCGTGTGAACACAGTCGAAAAGACTAGAAAAGTGCATTTTAAATGCAGGTCCATTTCTGTTCTTGAGCTTTCCACTCTGCTTACAGTAAATTAAATTGCGATGCGGAGTGAAAGCAATCGCTTGGTCAACACCAACCTGCGTCTCCTTAAATGATCGTTTTTGCAGCAAACCCAATTTAGCCGCGAGGGATGAAAAGCTGCGACTCATCCTGTGTGATTGTGGGCTTTAGGATCTCATCAGTATCGAGCCGGCTCTGATCGATAAGCCATGAATGGAGGGATTCAGAGGAGAGGAGCATGTGGGAGTCAGTGGGTGAGACGAGGGGGGTGGAGCTCTGTTTGTTTTTGCTCCCCGGCGCTCCAGGCTGAGATCAGACTAATCAATAGCAAGGATAATGTGGAGATGAGTAGTATGACATCAATATGAGGCGCAGAGGCCCAGCAACACCATTGTGCGGCTCCTCCAGCTCGCCCTGTGCTGAGTAAACAGTGGCTCCTCGAGGAGAAAGGAACTCATTGATGGCTCCCTTCAGCCGCTTCGCCTCTGTGCATTGTGGGGGCCACCTCATCGACAAGGGGGGACAAGGACGCCCCGGTCGATCAGCGGTAAAATACGATGACGCCTTTACCCCACCACTCTCAGGCCGGGCATTTTTATTGTTGTAAAGACGTTGGATGTTGAGGCGATTCATGGCGGATGATGGAGTGGTCCCGTGGATGCTTACGGTTTCACTGGCACCTGATGGTTTTACAACAGCTTTCATTTTCCCACTGGGAAAATGAATGACAGTTTGATGAAAGAAAAAAGGGACACCTGTGCTTATGTGTTTCTTAACAAAATGTAAGATAAAGTGATTCCAGTATGGTTCAGTAAAAGCATATTTTGATCTTTATCAGGATAATATCGTGAATCACAATTATTTCGGCAGGATAAACGTGGCATGAAATTTGCATAACTGTTACATAACTGCTCATGATGATTATCCTGATCAGAAAAATTCACTACGATCAACTTATTTTGAGTGTTTTTTATCCCGATCCATGAGTCAATCTTATACCTCCCTATCCCTAGTACCTAGCATTTACCTTTCTTCACAGGACTTTTGCAATCCTCTGATTTGTTTGGCGTTGCAACATTTTCTCGGTTAACCGTTAACTAACATGGCAGCTTGTCTTCTCAATATAGTTTTTTTGTACTTCGCTCCGCAGTTAAAACCAAAGAAAAACTAGTCAGTGTCGCCATCGCATTCAAACTAAACCCAGGCTCCTTATTTGCATTCCTCTCGCTCTCCTTTCATATTAAGATTTGACGTTATTGCTAGGCTGCAATTATCAGAACAACACGAACATCCAGGCTCCCTCATGTGGCCCGAAGCTGTACTGCAGATAGAAATGTTAAATAAAAAGACTAATGGAAGAAATTCTGCAACAGTATTTGGGAACCCTCATAAAATCCGAGGGTTTCCACGTTACTATTTTTTCCCTGCACTCTTTGATGGGTAAATAGCCCGAGCACGTTGGCTCGGCTTCAAACAGCTAAGATCTTCCAGGAGCTGGCTAGCATTTTGATGAATAGCTGCATGCAATTCCCCCGTGGTCCTGGCTGCAGCACAGCAGGTAGACGTTCTAGGAATGCTCATCCTTCTCTGTAGAAGCAAGGAGCCAGTGGGCATCGGCTCTGTAAACGAACCTTTTGAGCTGATGTTTCAAACCGCTTCAACTCAAGAGAAAGAGAAGCAGCAGTTTTAGTAAAGCATTCTGCTGATGAAGCCTTTGGAAGAACTTCAGTTTTGTACTGATGTGCACATTTTCTGCAATGCGTTGACTTAGAGGACGTTCTGCTGAGTCCTGTCATCTGACACTCTCTTTGTTTGGAAAGCTATGATGTGGTGATTCATCACACCTTACCTGCTAGTGGACCACTGTTTTGACATTCAACACAATGCCTGTAGAAAATGGCACTTTATGGATAAAAGGGCACTGGTGCGAAGAAATACCACCACCTTTATTCACAGGGGCCGCCAAAATCGACACAAAATGAAGGTTCTTCGTAGTCGCTTTTAAATGATTCATGAATTAATTAAAAAAATACTCTGTTTGCACATTTTTTTTTTCCGAAAAAAAAGATCTTTAGTTCACACATACGTACTTTAAAATAAATTAAATTACGTATACAAACTACATAATATTGGAGCAAACGCAATCCTCTTAAAAAGTCTGTAAGATGCAGTTGAAAGCTCCGGTACAGTACTAAATAGATCTTGGCTTGTAAACTGTTTCACATGTATTGATATTGTTTCATACAGGGCAATTTCGAAAAAGTGTTTCTTTCTCATAAAAAAGAAAAAACACTTGTAAAACTCTTTCCAAGTTCAAGAACATTTAAAACTATGGAAATAATTCACATTAAAACCAGTGTTTGCTTGAAGCAATTTAGGCTTGTCAAGCACTAAACCAATAAAAATGAGTTTTTGCTTCTATATTAATCACCTGTCTCGTAAAAATGCTCTCGCCTGCAGCCACACTTTGGGAAGAGGAAGTCGCAGCATGTTCTGCTACAGTTTTCTGTTACAATCCAAAAGTTAAAGGATCATTTTTTCAACCTGGACCCTATTTACACATTTTTGCAACTGGTCCAATAGACCAGAGAACGCTGCAGGCATTTCCACACAGCCACGTTCACTTAAAGGTTCTGAAGAGTAAAGCCAATCCTGAAGTGCCTTAAACTTGCATTCTCTCTGCTGGTCATCAGGGCTCGAACATTGCAAACATAACTCATGTTTGCAATGTTTACTGAGATAATAAATTGTCTCAATCTCTAGTTTCAAGTCTTTTTCCAGCATGATTTTCATTTAGTCAATTATGGTCCATTTATGATGACAGATCGCTACCATGGTAACCGCGATGGCAACGACTACAAAATCCAAGCCTTTTTCTTTGAGTGAGAGTTGGAGAACAAAAAACGTTTGTGTTACATAAAAGATTTGTGTCCTGACTGAGTCTTTAGCTGATTTGGCCAACGTGGACTCGGTCAGATTCTGTCTGCCGAAGGTTTCTCATCGATCGGGAGACAAAGAAAAGCTTCTGTATTCTGAATATTGTCTTGCCGTTGAAATTATCAGCGAGGGTTTAAATGACTCATAAATCCAGTTGGTGCTGAACAATGAGCTTCCTCATGTGTGAGTGCCACAGACTTGAGTCAAAGCTTGAATTGATAACTACCCAAGATCCTCCACTCTGCCATCCAACCCCCCCCCCCCCCTCGCGGCGAGCATTGCTCCTCTCAATGAAGCGGGGATACCCGACGTAATTGCCGGAGCTTTGATGTGACGCTGCTCCGCTAAGCTTCTCAATTCAGCGCTTAGCACTTAACAATGCACGTCTCTTTCATCTGCAAAGCCAATTAATTTGTGGTGTGGTGTAGAATTTCAAAGAGCGGCTGCGGAGAGGGCGTAGATATATTTTCATGATTTCTCGGCGGAGAATGGAGTACCATACACAATGCATGTGCTTGGTATTTGAAGTTGTTTTTTTCTCTTTTGAGTCAGAGGTGGACACACAGGCAGGGGGAAGTGCTTCACCTCAGGGAACCTCTGTTTTCTGCTGCGGGATCATTGTTTATCCACAGCAGTTTTTTATTGGAGACGGCGAGTTCGGTGTCGTCACCGGACTCATTTATTTTGCCAAGAGACAAACAGTCCCAGAGTCATTCACGCGGCTCTGAGATGTACTATTAGGCTTGTGGAACATTTTCTGACTCATTCCTGGCTTCCTTCTCCATATTATGACTCAGAGGCAGACTGTTAAAAAAAAGAAAAGAAAAAAGTTTCAGACTTCAGAGCATTCTTCTGTGTGTGTGTGTGTGTGTGTGTGTGTGTGTGTGTGTGTGTGTGTGTGTGTGTGTGTGTGTGTGTGTGAGTGTGTGAGTGTGTGAGTGTGTGTGTGTGTGTGAGTGTGTGTGAATGTGTGTGTGTGTGTGTGTGTGTGTGTGTGTGTGTGGGGGGGGGTGCAGAGTTGGAGCGCTCATGCAAGATGCCCATACTGTATGAAGTGAATGTAATCAGATTACAGTGGAGAATGCAGGTGATTCCCGTCGCTGCAGCCATTCCAAGAAACTACTGTTCATCTGGTTTGCTTTGTGAAATTATTGATTGGAACATTTGGAAAGTTAAATTCATGAATTACAGACGTGTTTATTGATTCATGACCTGCTTTTATGAAAGTGTTAATCCTGTCGCCAGCCTGGACCCATTAGTTATGGAAGTCCTTACTGGAGGTCTTTAAAGGGGACGGAGAATGTGTCAAATCCATAGCTGTGTAAAAAAGGAAAAAATGGCTCTACCTTACCTCTATTAGCCTAGCTAATCTTTTTGCACTTTTTTTTGTTTACTGCTACCTGCATTAAGAAAATCTATTTTTGTTATGATTAATTTTCATGATGGTTTTTACGACTATTTTACAAACTGCTGAACCGAACGACTCGTTATGCAGTGTTTATTTGCACGAGGGTGAGAATAGTCACAAATTGAGTGTGCTACTTAAATTGCCAAAAAGCTTTCAATGGGTTAATCTCGGGACTGTCGCCAAGGAGACCGGGGTTCAAAGTCTGTGAGAAGCCTATTTTTACTCTGTTTGTTCTCAGTTTTGCTTCTTTTCAAATATTTATCAATAACTTTTCAAAATTCACCTGAGCTTCTCGTCATATTCGCATGATTAGATCCAGCAGTTATTTAAGTTATTTAGTTATTCACTTTTCTACCTGGTTCATCTGCTGCTCCCATATTCCCTTCTTCCAGAATAGTGGCGCAAATTAAGAGCAAACTATTGCTGGTTAACTACATGGCAAATTAATCAGAGCACACAAGGTCAAATTGCTGACACCGCTGTTGTTTTAAATAATGTTACTCCTACAAACGTAACGCTAGACAAGAATATTTAAAGTTATGTTGTTATGGTTCTTCTGACAAGGGCGGGGATTGTTTATTTACGCTTGTTGCGTAATGTTGCGTAAGAAAGTCCAAGAGGGGCCTTTGCTATTTATTTACGCTAGCTTACGTTTTGTTATTTTAACGCAAACCGTGATATTTTTTCTATCCTTAACCAAGTAGTTTTGCTGCCTAATCCTAACACAACGGGAATCATGTGACATTGTGTGTTTCTGCAAGCGTCATGCGAGGCCGACGTGGCTCACGTTATCATTTGGCGAAACGTACGAAGATAGAATAGAACGATAGAGGATTTTGACGTGGATCGCGATTTAAAAAAATGCTCACGATAACATTTGAAAAAGATGTTTAGCTCACTATCATGATAGAGAAGTAAAATATAGAGCCTGATTTAAAAAAATACAGGATAATTGTTTTTTTTTATGTATTCATTTGTCCTTTATTTATGCAGGGAGACCTTATGATTCATGATCACTTTATTTAAGATTATTTGATGTGAGGTGAAGTGATTGCATTGTGTATAAGTTGTTTTAAGAGTCTTGAGCATATTTTAATAAGTATGTATTGTGAATCACATTTATTATGGCAGAACAACATGACATGTTCATTCTTTCTTGCGACTGAGGAACTCGCTGAAGTGGAAGGAAATATTTTAGGTGACTTCAGGTTAACTACCACAACGTGCTGCACCGCCTACGACACAAATCTGTAAAATCAATCTGCAGTATAACGCACACCTTAGGACTCAGTAAGGCAAATATCACTTGTAAGATGGAGTGTTTTTGCAGATATTTTTTTGAAATGAATCCATGCAAACAGGTCCAACAGGCCTCTTTAAGGCAAAACAGACCTGCTTGCTCACACTGAGTAATCCACCACCACGCACTATGGGCATTTCACATGGCTGCATGAGTGTGTGTGGCCCCGCACTGCTCTAAATCTGTGGGAATGGGGAAGCGAAGTCGAGTCCAAATGCCCCCGCCGCCCCCGCCGCCTCCAGTGTGTGTGCATCTGTGTGCTTGTGTGGAAGAATGGGAGGGGATGCATGTCCTGCGGCAACCCTGGCGCTTTGTGAGCTGTTTACGAGTAGCCCAGCACCTCCCCCCTCCTCCCGCCCACACTGCTCCACCCCCTCCACCGCCTGCCTCCCGTCACCTCGCCGTCGAGAGTTTGTTGTGACGAGCCCGAGCAACTGCTAGAAAACGCGATTAGGACGGGAGGCACAGGATGTGAAAGAGTTCAGAATAAGTCAGCGTGTATACCGTCAAATGATCCGTCGCCGGCCGTGTTTGCATCACCCCTGCTGTGAATTGCTAGATCACAAGCGAAGGAGCGAAATGCTCTCGCCGTGCGTGAGACTTTTGGAAAATACAAATTGTAAGGCCAAATGGTTTAGGTGACGTCAGCGCTTCCCTCAAATAACCTCTTGTCAGTGGAGGGCTGGTGAACGGACCATGACTCACTCTGTGAGCTGTTGCCCTGACAGGTGAAGTCTGCACTGGGGTTTTTATGACTTGTGTGAGCTGCAGAGGTGAGAGCTGAGCTCATGCTGGAGCTTGTGTGCTGGTGCAGAGATCCCTGAGATACTGAGACCAAACACCACAGGAATATAAACTTGTCACACCTGCAGTGCTACTTTATCATCATATTACTGTTTTTAAGACATTTTAACGATTACTTAGTTATAACAGACAACAAGAAAAGGGAAAGTATTTGTCACTTTAATTTGTATCCATAAATAACTTTTCTTTGTCATAATCATGAGCCAGCGATTTCTGAAAAGTAATGTAAGCCAAAACTAAATGCTTCTTTTGTGTCGTGTCTCTTGACTCACAAGTCAAAAAGAATCTTTCCAAGTCTTTCAAGTCATTCTCACTCATAGTCTGTATATAAGAGCTAGACGGAGTCATTAGTTTGTGGACTGCGGTTTTAAAGCCTCGAGTTTGGCATTTTGGCTGTTGCCATCTTGAAATTCTTTAAACCAGTGAAGGAAGTGACCATATTTGGACTGTGGAGGAGCGACGGGTGGATCTGATGTACACAAGCAGCAGGGCAGCACCCCGAGAAGCAAAGCTGTTAACAAAGTTAGCTTCATGATTCAATCATTCATTTGTTATGTTGAATCTTAGTAGCTAACTGCATTGGTAGCATGATAGCAACCTGTCAATCACAAGGTAGCCCCGCCCTAAATTATACCCTGCTTCGTGGTCTATTTGACTCTAAATGGACCATAATTTACTAAATGAACATCATGATGTATTGAAGAAGACATGAAACTAGAGATTGAGACCATAAACTAATGTTTACAATGTTTACTGAGATAATAAATCAGGAGAGAAGTAGGGTAATGTCCTCATTGACTTCCATGCAATCAGAGAGGAGTCACACCCCCTGATGGCCATCCGAGAGAATGCAGGTTTACGGGTTCACTTTATAGAACTGGAGGTTGCCATCTGGTCTCAAGTCAGTGTCAAAGTCTTTTAAAGGGACAGAATTTAGTGTTTTTTCTTCAACGTGGCCGACTCCTTGACGACGAACCGCTCCCCTGTTGATATGAAAGGCTCATTCATAGCTAACGAAAACAAAATTCTTAGTTTCAGGTTTCAGTTACACAAACGAAAACATGGTTATGAATATTGAATTCCGTTTCTGCTAAAAGCCGTTGAAAAAAAAAAAAGAATTGTCTTCGTTTTCACACCTCACGTCTGCGTGAAAATGTGTGCATCTCTGCTCCTCAATGTCACTCTATTCCAAATTCTGTGTCACGACCACATTCAGGCCAAGACTTAACACACTCACATGTTGGTGACTAACTTCCTCCTGCTTATCTAAACCTGTTTGCTATGTTTTGGTGAGGTGAACTTTAAACTTCTCCGATGAAGATCCTGATAGATCAGCGATCCCGATCGATGCTTCTGCCTCAATGACGTGTAGAAAAATGACTTGTGACATTCAGTGGCCGAGGCAGTTCGCATGTGCATCCGCAGCGTTATTGAGCACATGCTGGCTGCCAGTCGATGGCTGGCTTTACATTAGAACATATTGAGCAGCGGAGTGGGACATGTGTTGGACGTCACCGCTGAGAGCAGCTGGTCAGGGTTGAATACCTAGAAGAGGTCCTATTGTGTGTCTAGTCCGTTTTCTCCTGGCAGTACATCTTACAGACACTCCAACAATAACGAGGGGACAAAAGAAATAAAATCCATCCATCCATCCATTTTCTACCGCTTATCCTGTATTCAGGGTCACGGGGGGGCTGGAGCCGATCCCAGCTATCATTGGGCGAAGGCAGGGTACACCCTGGACAGGTCGCCAGTCCATCGCAGGGCCGACATGTAGAGACAGACAACCATTCACGCTCACATTCACACCTACGGGCAATTTAGAGTCATCAATTAACCTATCTCCATCCAGCATGTCTTTGGACTGTGGGAGGAAGCCGGAGAACCCGGAGAGAACCCACGCTCACACGGGGAGAACATGCAAACTCCACACAGAAGGAACCCGGGCCGACCCGGGAATCGAACCCGGGACCCTCTTGCTGTGAGGCGACAGTGCTACCCACTACACCACCGTGCAGCCCAGAAATAAAATAAAATCCTTTATTTTTTAAATATAACACATTGTTACTTAATGGGATGATGAAATAATCTGTGACCATTGAGACCATAAACTCATTACGATGTTTACTGAGATAATAAAATGAGTGAGATAGTGGGTCACTTCTTTTTGCAACCAGAGTCGCCCCCTGAAGGCCATTAGGAGATGATGCAATTTGAAGGCTTGGTTGAGGTTGCCGCCTGCCGGATAGGCACTGCAGGATTCCTAGACCGTTAGAAGACCTTGTCCTGGATATAAAAGCCTGGGAGGGGGGTCCCATGCAGTCTGTGTGTGGTCATGTTTGTCCCCACCCACCTCAGCAGATTAGCTGCACAGTTAATGCTTAGCTGAGCAGAATGTCCGGGGTCTGTGTGAGAAACGCCCAGCACTTCTGAAAGACATCAATCAGACGCTCTCCGTGAAGAACTTGTTCCACAGCGCTGAAATCCACCCCTGATTCATCATACATAATCACAATGGCCCCTGGCCTGGGAATGCTCTCGCGTTGAAATTTAAAAGGCAACAATAATGACAGATGAGACATAAACCTTACTGTTTAACATGAGTCTTTTTCTGGTTATTCTGGTCATCTGGCAACGTTAGGTCATTATGAATCCATTGAAGGATTAGGCAGCTAAGAATAGCCTCTTACGATTGGGGACTTAGTGCGCAGTCTGAACCATAAACAAACAAATGGCAATTTCTCTGCGGCCCCGTCTGCTGCCAGCGTTTTCAGGGAGTAATTTGTGGCGTGCAGAGAGGTTGACCTCGGTCAGGAAACGGCGGCAGGATGAAGAAGGGCCATTTAGTCCCGTTTGGAGCTTCGGAGTGGAATTCTTGCCGGCCGGGCCGCGTCCCGTCCGAGGCAGCTGGGCGGCCACAGACGAGCTGAAGCGCTCGGGACGCTTCGAGCGCTGGTGTGCATCAATCATGCCTTCCAAGAACTGTGTGCCATGAGAAAAGCCAATGTCCTCCCGCAGACCACCATCCAACGTGTCATTTGTGTCAGCGCTGTCTCTCGTCCGCAAATAGCAGCAGCTTGCGTCTGCGTGTTTTTGCTTTTTTTACGAAGGTTGGCATCCTGCATCACTCGCTGTAACATTTGCTCTGCACTCAATTTCTTTTTTCTTTTTCCCTGCAACAATTCTTATTTGTAGCAAAGTCATTGGTTTTCATGCACTGATTAATTGAGGTTTCTGGCTATTTTATAGAAAACAAACATTTTTCTACTTTTTTTATTTTGTCTGTAGATTTCTCCGATTCACCAACATTTAGCATTGAACAATGCCTCATATGCATAGTTTATCATATAATTTCCCCAGTAATACAAAGAATCCATGCAAGTAGTCAACTGGGGAAGTTTCATGGTGATGTCTATTTGTTAAAAATATTTTTGTTCACCTTATTCACATGTAGTGTCTTGTAAAATATGTATGGAATTTGAACATGCATATCTTCAAAATGATCTCCATTTCAGCAGCACTTCAATCCACAAAACTTTCTGTTTCATTCTTCTCTTCATTTCTGAAAGCTGAGAGGTTTGGTCATATATCACTCACAGTCTGATTTATTGAACAGTTTATTTTTTTTTATTGCTGTTCTGATTTATGGAGTGATACAAAGAAATATCCAAAATTCACTCTTTAAAAACCTTTGAATTTTCAACCATGGAAATTATGCAAATTCACACAATTTGATCATATATTGCCTCATTTGTATATTTAAACATACATTTTCAGAAAACTTGTTTTGCCTTATTCACCTGGACTGTCTACCCACAAATTTGAACTTTATCCAGTTGTTTTGCAAGTTTGGAGATCTTATACCAGTCAGAAGTTCTCAAAATCTCTGCCTCTGCGTTTTCCCCATGCGACTGATCACATGACAGTCTGAACGATATGACAGGAACATGGTTCTGTAGGTTCGTCACCGAGTCACTACACAGTCATCTGATCCAGTGTTAATATGAAACACATTTGGTGCGCTGCAGCTCTAAAGGAAAAACAGAGCACCTCTTTGATCGTGATGTAGAGTTGGTTCCAAATCTGAACCACTTACACCTAAGAAAACATTTGCATCTGAGAAACATAAATTCCTGTTGGAATTCGAGAAGGAGAAACATTTCCCTCAGTCACTCTTCTCGTGTTTGCTCTGAAAGGGAAACTTACATGCAGGAAAGAGTTAAATGACTTCTGTCATATCAAGGTGCTGTGTGTAATATGGGTTTGTGAAGTTAGCTTTCATTCAGCCTCGCTTCCATAAGCTGAGAACTTTCTGCAGGAACTACCAACCTTTGAGGATCTTGTTGCATTTGGACCACAGGGACCAAGGTCTGGGGTTTTACCCTCCAAAAATGCAACCGATTGGTCAAACACACCATGTGGCAACCTCCAGTTCTGAAGAATGAAGCCAAGGCTGAAGTGCCTTAAACTTGCTGTCTCTCTACTGGCCATCAGGGGGCGGCTTCTCAATCAGAAGTCTGATTACATGGACGTCTATGAGAAAATGACCCTACTTCTCACTTGATTTATTACCTCAGTAAACATTGGAGACACAAGTCTCAATCTCTAGTTTCAGTCCAAATATGGTCACTTCCTTCACTGGTTGCCAAAAATGGTGTAAAGGTGCTGTGAATGAGAGAAAAAAGTGATTTTATGCCAATATGCCGATGATAGGTTGCTTTTTCATTCGTCAGCAGACTGATTTGCCTAATCTTTGCAGATCTTTAGACCACTTCAAGATAAGCACAGACAACAATGAGCCGAAGGAAACTTTGAAAAGTGGTTCTGGAACTAAAACTAATCTGCGTTCCCAAGCCGGTTTACTGCCACGGATGATGAAAATTGAGCGTTTCCGTTTAAGTCTTTGGTCCTTTTTAAAGTGTGAAAAAAAACAACATGAAATCCCACCAGAAGAGGATCGATAAGTGAAAAAAAACAGTCCAGCTCCAACTGGCTGTGTGTTGCCTGTAGATATGGTGCTTTCAAGTGATTATTGGATTAGTTATTTCCAGCCCTGATGGAAAAATCAATCCCGCTCAGAAAAATGTCATCCGCCGTATATACATAGTGCCACCAGTGTCTGAACCGCGGCGAGCCACGGAGCCGCATTCGGGTTTCTGAACACTCTCTCTCCTTGAACTTGTTACAATTCAGTGTTTTAATCAAGAAGAAATCAATAACCCCAGAGATAAATATTGATCCCTCCAGTATTGACCCGACTGTGACAAGACTATGGCTGAGTTATTGGAGTGGCGGCCTTTCACTTCTGTGTGTGTGTGTGTGTGTGTGTGTGTGTGTGTGAGGATGCAGTAACGTCACCCAGACTGTGTGTGTGTGTGTGTGTGTGTGTGTGTGTGTGTGTGTGTGTGTGTGTGTGTGTGTGTGTGTGTGTGTGTGCGCGTGTGTGCCTTGAAGGAATTTGAAGGTTCTACCTTGAGTGTGCTCATGACCCCACATTTTGGCTGCTGATGCCAATATTTCCACTGTGACTCGTGATGCTTGGGCGTATGAAGGGCACCCACTTTCTCTTCTCGGGTTGAGTCATCTGCGCCGTTTCCCAAAAAGCCGCCAAAACCACACGCTGTGTCACTTTCTGCGCACGCTTCAGACCCATGACCTTTCATTCTGTGCCCTCGCACTCCATTCTAGCAGCCTTTCACAGCTCCTTACAGTACATAAAGCCACGTAAGTGTGTGCACTGCGAATGACGCCAGCAGCGTGTCTACAAGCGCGCCTTTTAAATGGCGCAATGCTGATGTTGTCTTGTGGTTGTCAGTCCCATTTCTGTATTTACATCGAAATTGTCTTACTAAGGATCTCTTTGTGCCCGACCTGCAAACTTTCCCGTGTGATTCAGGCCACTCCAGCTGAATGCTGTGAGATTAGCGCGGCGGTTAGAGAAACCACTGAGATTGGAGAATGCAGAGAGACGAGTCGAGGCAGCTCCTGAGGTCGTCACAATACATTACCTGTAAATATGCTGGCACTGATACCTCTGTGTTGTGCTGCAGACGTTCCACTTCTGCTTTGTGGGTAACGTAGTAGGGACAGGACGATGCAGACCGTGATTAAAAACTCTGTCTCACTCGCTGTCATGTTAGAGAAGTGAAAAACAGGATACAAATATACAGTTTTAAAATGTATCTGTCCTTCATGCAGGAAGACCTTATGATTTATGATCATCTTATTTCGGATTATTTGATTGTTTTTGACTAAAAAAGGATGTTCACTTTAAAAAGATGAGACTCATCTGTGATGCAATATTGGAGAATCTGCAAGTCAGAGCTCCCATTAATTAAGGATGTGATGTTGCAATGTGTACCTGTTGGTACACTTGTCTCTCTAGTGCACCAACTGGTGTGTGTGTGTGTGTGTGTGTGTGAATGTTTTCACCCTCACATCACTTCCTAAATTAGCTCCCTCAGTGTGGCTGCTGCTACTGCCAATAGGTCATCTAACCCGGTATGGCCATTCTCTGGCTGGGTAATGTGAGTGAGCTGTAGCTTGGAGTGAGGGTGAACGTGCGGCAGCCTCCCCTCCTCCCTCGCCGCCCTCACACTGACAGCGACGGCTGTTCGGCCGATCCCGAGACATGCGGCGCCCCCAATGACATGCAGTTGTTTTGAGGTTTTTTTACGTTACCTGGCGGTTTACACCGGCGAGGTGAAGGCCTGCAGGACGGTTGAGGTCACGGTTAGCCGGAACAAGATGAAAACTGTATAAGTAAAGTACAGATTATGTTCATACACAGGAGGCATTAAGTCCTCTGAAGATCCATTTTCAAATACAGCAAATACGATACACTTTACTGTTACTTTAAGGAGACGGACTGTCAGGTACAGGTCCTGACCTGACCAGGGACAGGAATCAGGCTGGGTCAGCCTAATTGGGTCTGCTTGAGTCCTGTTGGACTGCCTAAGGTCTTCCTGTCATAAAGACTCTCAATTAGGGATCTTAAAATGGCTCTTGATCATATTGCTTTTTACATTTAGTTCAGAAACTAATATTTGTATAATGTCACAGATAAGATTAACATAATTTTTTAGTGAGCATCTTCTTTGGTGGAAAAAAGATCAACAAGCTTCTTTGTGAATGGCTGAAAGAAGCACTCGCATGGCCTTCTGGTGTGTGTGTGTGTGTGTGTGTTGGGGGGGGTCTTTCACGGTAGCTCGAACAAACAAATAAACGCAGATGAAGTTGATGCAACGAGGCGTCAGCATGGCGTCCAGCTCGAGGTTTTCAGACGTTGCGTGTCTCTTCGCGCTCGTCAGCGGCGGATTGCAATCAGTCACATCAGAAGATGTTGTCTTTCATCATCCTCGCAGCCTGCCGTTGCGGCAGCTTGATCTCAGCTGGATATTTTTGCCATCGTTAGGCTTTTTTTGCACATTTCTGCATGTTTCTACAAACAACAAGAGTCCTTGCGTGTATCCTTCAAACTAGAGATGTTGCACACGCAAGAGCAACGTGTGAAAAAAAGTGCTTTTCTTTGCCACATCGACAGACGTGTACCCTCCAGCCCACTCACACACATGATCACACACTTCCACACACACACATGCGTACAGACGTGCCTTTTGAAGGTTTTGACGTGGGCGATGCCTCTGTGTCAACTCCTTCCTGTGGGGAGACTTTCCACTTGCCTTTTTTCCATGACTGCTCTGAACCTGAGCTTTTTTTTGTCGTCACAGTTGACGGTTGAATTTCAACTTCATGCACACGCTGAATTTATTTTATCGGATAAAAGGCTTCCACCTCTTTTACCCTGCCCCCCACTCTTCTCTCCATCCGCTTTCCACCGGGCCCCATTAATAATGCAGCACATAATCCAGTCTTGGGCACACTCATGCTAGCAGCCCCTCGGCCTGCCAATCACTGGCCTAATTAGCACCAGATTTGCTTCCATCTCTGGCTGCTGCTGGAAAACACATCACGTATCCTAATCCGAAACCCTCAAAGGCCAATTTCCCTCCTTGCAGTGATGGTTTCTGGGTGTTTCGCTTCCATCTTGCAGATTGAGGCGTCTGCAGACACTGCACTTGTTTCCTTGTCGATTCAGCCAATCGCACAGGAAGAGGTTTAGACGAATGGGTTCTAGTGTGCGCAGGTGTACATTGTAATTGTCAGTGTGAATATCAAGCACGGCAATGGAAATGCCATAATCATCCGATATTCTTTCTCTTCTGTTAAAGACTGTATTCCCTCAGCCAAGGAGGCTTTCGGTTTGTCTGCTTGTCAGCAGGGTTATGTAAAAACTACCAGTGTGACATTCAGGAAGCATGGTGGAAGGGTGCAGCATGGGTTGTCTTTAAAGAGGGACCGAAGGGTAGCAATGGGGAACCCACACTGGGACTCGCACTCATGCACAGCCGGCACAACTATCACAGAAGCTTGGATAACAACACACACAGAGGGAGAGCAACTTCATAGACATCAGCTATATCGTTGCATAACAATTAATTGTTTGCTGCTATATTAATCTCTGAATGTTGTATGTTGAACCCAGGTGGCAACCTCTCAAGCCAACGCTGAAGCACTTTACACTTGCTTTCTCTCTGCTGGCCATCAGGGGGCGACTCCTCTGGTTGCAAAAAGAAGTCTGATTGTATGGAAGTATCTCAGTAAATATTGTAAACATGAGTTTATGGGTTTTTGTCTGTGTAACTGAAACCTGAAACTAAGAATTTTGTTTTTGTTAGCTATGAATGAGCCTTTCATAGGAAGTGGTTTGTCGTCAAGGAGTCGGCCACGTTGAAGAAAAAACACTAAATCCTAAACACTGTCCCTTTAAAAGACTTTGACACCGACTTGATGGCAACCTCCAGCTCTATTAAGGGGACCCTATAAACCTGCATTCTCTCTGCTGGCCATCAGGGGGTGACTCCTCTCTGTTTGCATGGAAGTCGATGAGATAATGAGCCTACTTCTCTCTTGATTTTATTAACTCACTAAATCAATCTCTAGTTTCAAGTCTTCTTCAATCCAGCATGATGTTCATTTAGTGAATTAGGATCCATTTAGAGTCAAATAGACCAAAAACCAGGGGATGCTTTAGGGCGGGGCTACCTTGTGATTGACAGGTCGCTACCAATGCAGTTAGATACTAAGATGACTTCAACACTTAGCTCTAAAGTTGACCTTGAATTATGAAGCTAACTTTGTTAACAGCTTCACACCAGAATCCAGATGGATCCAGATCCAGTAAGGTTGCTGCTCTGCCGCTTGTGTTCATCAGATCCACCTGTCACTCCACAGTCCAAATATGCTGTACATTTTACAGTAACTAATTGTTGTAATTGCAATATTTTTTGCAGTTTTTTTATTTTCAATTTACAATTATGGTTTGTTTCATCTAATTCAAACACCTTGTGTTACTGTAATTACAATTGAAACTACTTTCATTTAATAGCAATAGCTTCCTTTAAAAAAATCAATCCTATTGCAGTGCAGCAGTGTGAGAATTTGTTTGCAAGGTGCATACATGTTAAAATTTTAAAAATCGGTTACAGTGTGGTCACTTCTGTTCACTGGTTGCAAAATATCCAAGATTTGGCCGAGTGTCCTAGTTGTCCTCTGTGGTGAGAGTCTTGTGCATATCGTGTTATGTATAGCTGCTGTGGTGTATACATTAAGGGCTGGGTCAAATGAAAAATGGCTTCTTGGCTCAGTCACACCAAAAATGTTGGGCTGGACTACTGCAAATAAAATTCCCAAATCTGAAAGAGCTATTTGTTGTGTAGACATATGAAAGAGGAGCTTGGACAAAGACAAACGAGTCATCGTGGAGACGGAGCCGAGACGCAGCAGCTCTGCCTCAGACGTTTTGAAACAGCGAGCCCGGTCTATAGATAACCCCAGTGTTTCTATCACATGTGCACCGCGTTACCATATAAGACAGCAATATGACTCACCCCGCTCACTGACCTACTATGTGGGAAGTCATGATTCATGCAAGCTGCATTTAAGCAGGCAGGGTCCAAAAATACCCTGGCATGCATCACACAAACACGTACACAACTATCGCAAACACACACACACACACACACACACACACACGCACACTCGCACATACCTCGCTTGCTCAGTCATACTCGCCACCCACAGACACCGTTAGGCTCCGATGGTAACATGCACTGAGAGACGTTAGAAAGTTGCCAGAGCAAAAAGACTGGAATAACAAGATGACGGGATCCGTGCTGCTGATGCCTTTCTGAGGTAATGGCAACGTACGCTGGCAGCTTCCTTTTTGTCTATTTCTGTGACTTTGAATAGAAACCGTCTAAAAGTCATGTCTGTCTCTGTGCAACAGGTAGCGTCGGGGATTCCATCACATCACAGTGATGCAAAGAATTCCTCGATTGCATCTTGGTAGCAAGACGGATTCGGCCTCGGGTTGTGTTCTTTGCTTTTTGACTCGATTTTGTTCTGCAAAGTGAGCAGCATCTTTTCCGATTAGTCAGCAAGATGCATCCACTCATGGCTCCTCGTGTGTTGTTGTGTGTGTGTAGATGCAGACGCCACAGTGACGTTGACTAACCGTCTCTTTCCACATTCTGTGATTTCGCTTTGTTGATCACAGGCAGTCAAAGATGTTTGACTCAAGCTTTCCTCCAGCCTTTCTTCTTTTCCCCCCCGATGTCAAAGACATAAGCCTCGGTGTATTTTTAATGCAGGTGTTTGGCTGCTCCGATAATGAGTTTCTTAGTACGTAATCCAGCTGTCTTCGACCGTTTGTGTGCATCCTGTGCTCCTCGCTAATTGTTTCTTTTAAAAGGTAAATCTTGGCGGTGGCTCGAGTATTGATTCCCGTGGTTGAGGTCACTGCCTGGACCTTTTCCCTCGCTGGGAGATGAAGTAGCTCTGCTGTTAATTAGGCCGATTGCAGATAGATGCAGGTTTGTGCAGACGGAGGCTCGCTCGTTTCCTCTCGCAGCCGCCGCCATTCATCAGTGTCAGCAGCAGGAGCGCCGGGGGAGGGGTAGTGTGCAAGCTCGGCAGCGCCCAGGGGTGCTCAGCCTAACCTGGGTTACCCCCCCCCCAAGTCACATGACCACAGTAGAACTTGGTGTTGCTAAGGACATCACACATTTAAATTAGGTTTCTGGAGTGCAGTTGAATGTTCCGCATGTCTGGGCTGAGCTTCTCTGTTCAGGGATTGATGCCGTGTTGTCTTCAGTCCCCTGATCGAAGCGCTGGGAGACGGTATTGATTTCTCTCCAGAGGGAGAAGCACTTGATCCATTTTTAGACGGACTTGAGCATAATAAATCCAGCCGTAGCCTGAGATGACTGTGTCCTCTGTGCTCGCTTTTACCTTGAACCTTGAAAAAAAAAGTATCAAACTGTCATCACATCTTGCACACACAAAGTGTGGGGGACCTTTTGCTTTTGTGTAATAGATTTCGGTTTGTTCTCCTAAAAATTACACTCCCATAAATACTAGAGGAATATAAATATTAGAGGAAAACGTATTTTCTCCCAGATTACGTTTATTTCACAAATACGTTTCTTGTGAAAGTCCACGAGATCCGTAAAGAGCGGAGGTCTAGTGTGAAACCAACGCGTTAACGTTTAACATGAGTCAAGCGCTTTATTGCTTAAGTTTCATAATAAACTTACTTGTTTGGAGCCAAACGATGATATTTCACAAAATGTCAGTAAATTTGTTATTTCGTTGTCGTGTTTGTCCGTGTCTAATGTTAAACAGACGTATGAGAGGACCCATGTTTTTTGGATTTAATTGCACACACATGTAAAATAATTCAGTTGTCATTATGCCTCCACATTCCTTGTGTGTAATCTGCTGAACATCAGCAGTCTGAGACGTGGCCGTCTCGCATTTGTTATCTCAGGATCAATATCAGCAACCCAGTGACCTTCTGCAGGGATGTTTACCTGATCGGAGTGCCCCCCCCCCCCCCCCCCCCCCCCTCAAGCTTGTCTTATGATCTTGAGCAGAGTAAATGACTCGCTTGTTTTTTAACACGAACCCAAGATCGCGTGTGTTTCGTTTTCGTTTGTAGGTGTGAAGAACCTGCTCCAATGCTGAGCTGTTGAAACGCATTCAAACCCCCCCCCCCCTCGCAGATTAGTTCTCTTTTTTTTCCACGCCACTTCAGATTTTAAGTTACAGTTCACTAGTTGCAATGCAGGCTTCCTTCCTCTTGCTAAGAATGGCCTCTCTTTTAACAAATTACATTTCTTTGATTTGGTAGTGCATCTGCTGTGTTAACACTGTCCTCTCTGTACTGAAGAGCCTGAACAGCATGCAAGCCCAACATTTGCAGATGAAAAACACATTGAGTAATAAGATAACGCCTTTTTTTTTCAGGAAGTAACAAAATCAACCTTGATTTGAGTCTTGATGACAGTGCACATTTCTTGGTATTCAATGGGGTTTTGCAACGGTGTCATAAACCACAGAGGTCAGAGAGTTGTGTCAACCCACAGACAACCACGTAATCCCACCGAAGTTACGACACAACAGTGATAAGCACTATTTGTGAGGTGGAAACCTTTTTTACACAACCGACCCGTGGATCATTTCATACATTTGAAGCTTATTGACCACATTGTTAAGTGTCGACC
Source organism: Eutrigla gurnardus (assembly GCF_963514095.1). Taxonomy (NCBI): domain Eukaryota; kingdom Metazoa; phylum Chordata; class Actinopteri; order Perciformes; family Triglidae; genus Eutrigla; species Eutrigla gurnardus. The sequence goes on from NC_139927.1 coordinate 17,853,564, forward strand.
GGAGACAACAAACAATGGAAAAGCAGAGAGGTGGGTTGTAATAGCAGAATAGCCGGGGAGACATTTGATAGAAAAGGTGTGGAGCTCCATCCTCATTAACGCTCTCCATCACGGCCAGGATAGACCGATCGGGGTTTAATCAATCCCCACACCTCGTGTCCCCATCGAGCCTCGTAATGAACCATCAACACGGTTCTGATGATCTCTGCAGTTCGTCCTGCAGTGAAGCACCTTTCTGGGTGTGATTAGCACCGCCGAGGCTCTCGATAAATATTAGAGGGGACCACCTAGGCTCCATTAAATGTATGACGTGCTGTCTATCTAGACGTGCGCACGTTTCAAGGTTCGAGTAGTGTCTTAAACATGAACTGGAATGATGGTTTAACCTTGTGAATCACATTTCAGATGAGCCGACACATTTATTTATTAACAGACAGCCTGCGGTTAAGACTTAAGACTTGAAACACATTTACCAGGCAGGAAGGTTAAAGAAACGCTGGTTGCATTATGGGACATGTGGTGTTTTCGGAGCTCGGCCTATAAATTGGAACCCAGTGTTGAACATATTTGGTGCTGCCTTTGATGCTGGGACCCATAGTGACGTGTTTATCCTGCTTCCTTATCAATAAATTATGTTTACATGCGACTGTATTATATTTTACAGTGTATTGTTTTATCACACTTATTAATAAATAAAGTATTGAGATTGAGCTGATGTTCAACACATCCTGTCGTGTCCACACCAACCTCCACCGGTAACACATAGTAAACCATGAAACCATAATATGTCTATAAAACTGTGACATACGAAGTTAGGTGACATAACTTGCTAACGTTAGCAAGCCGTGCTAATATCGATAGCAAAGCAACATTGGTGCTAAATGTTACACAACCTCACTTTAGTTACAGTTATATTGAAATATTATTGTTTACCTTGTTGTTATGGCCAATGCTGCTAAAAAAACGAATCCGGGGGTTTGGGGAAGCATAGTTTCACTCGAGGAAATGAAACCGGGCCAAAAGTATCATCTGCATGTTGCATTCAAAGACCGTACGTCGCTGTAGGAATTCTGTGGTTCCTGCTTGTATTGCTTTTGCTCGCAGACGTCGTCATGAAGCAAACCTTTTCATTTAACTTTACATGCTAATATGCAGTCTGGACAGGCTCTAGTTACCGCCCCATCTTCATCATCATCAGGGGGTTTAGCTCAGGAGGTAGAGAGGGTTGGCTGGCAACCGCAAGATTGCCGGTTCGATCCCCGGCTCCTCCTAGCTGAGTGCCTGGTGTCCCTGAGCAAGACACCTCACCCTAATTGCTCCTGACGAGCTGGCTGTCGCCCTGCGTGGTTGTCTCCGCCGTCAGTGTGTGAATGTGTGTGTGAATGGATGAATGTCAGTCATTACTGTAAAGCGCTTTGGATAAAAGCGCTATATAAATGAGGACCATTTACCATTTACCATCATCATCACTACCCAGGTTGGCATTTGCTACCTCGTTCTGCTCCAAGGGCCTAATGTGATCACTCCAATTAAAACCATGTTCATTCTCAGTGTAGTTACAGTCACCTGGCAGGAGTGTTCATGTTAGTCTCTCTGACTGTTCTGGTTCGGTGGATAATGTTATTAGACTGTAGCAGCAGCAGTTGAGACTAAACCTTGTTTATCACAAGGAGTCACAGGGTGCATTTGTGTTTGTGTCATGATCAGGCCATGTAGACGTTTGAATGATTGTTCCCTCAGTAAGCTGCGCTTTAGGCCTTCCTGTATGTGATTTTACCTCATATGCAACAACTCATCGCTTACAGATGGTGTTGCGAATGAGCCGTGGGCCTCATTCTGCTGCACGCTGAGTCATTGTCCTATCTGAGGCACTAATCTGTCAGAAAATGATCGAAGACAAACACTATCTTTGTCCGCTTGCCAGCAAGGCTTCAGAAAATGCAATATGATCATTTACACGAAAGCATTTCTTAGAAACGAAGCAGCAGCTTCTTTATATAAAAGGATAATATTACAGCGTGGTTTTTTATTTTTAGCATGAGTAATGACGTTATACCCATCAAGTTAATCGCCGGGATTATGGGGCAAAAAAAAAAAAGAATGCTCATGAAATCAAACCACTTACTTGGAAAGTACAGTACTTATCATCGTTGTGTGCACACATTTTTCCTGATAAGGGATTATATCCAGCATTTCAGATGTCGATTGTTGCCTCTTTTTTTAAAGCTGCATTCCCAGATCTTCGCATTGACTGATGAGTACAATATCATCATGACTAATATCAATTATGGCCAAAATGACAAAAATAAGACCCAAGAAAAATGCTATTTTCACTCAAGCTCCGTTGATTTGCTGGCTCTCAAGCTTTGGCCCACATCCCAGTTGAACTGTAGACGATGGTGAGCCGGATTTGAACGTCTGTAGTTGAGCAAACAAGTGGGGACGACACAGAATTTTATCGTCTAGCACATAAAAAAAAATGTTTAAGTGCCACTTTTAAGAGTTTTAAGCACATTTTGATGATTATCAGGATAATATCGTCAATAGGGACAATTGTGAAATGAAACTTTCATCTCGTCCCATGCCTCCAAGCGAACGTTTGAAATCTAGCATACCCGGAATGCAAATTAGTTGCGTTTCCATCAACTGGCTTGGACCAAATAAAGGGGCTACAGTATAGCTTGCTCAGAAGCTAGCGCTACTAATGGCTGTAATCTGCCTAACCCATGTACACTAAAAGATGAGGTCATTTGTTTCAATTGGGCAAGTTTTTATTGTTCTTTCTTCTGCTACTATTAGCGTTGCGTTGTCTGGAGATGAAAACAATATAAATATATATCTGGGGAAGACGCCCACAGTAGAAGCTGCTCATCATTAAATGTTCCCTTCAGTACTTATTACTTACAGAGGTGCTCAATACAAGCATTTAGTTTTTTTCTGAACTGTACACAATACCAAACTCAATATAGAAAATGGTCGTAAACGAAAAATAAACCGCAAAATATAAACAACACATCCGAAAAGAGTAGGAAGAAGTTTTCACTTTCACATCCTGTTCTCCATGACTCAAACAATTCAGATTTATCAATAATCTTATATACGATCCCGTGTTTGTCATATACATCTTAAACAATGACTTCACATTCACCCTGCTAAATCTCTCTGTTTTTGGTGCATATTCTTCACTTGATTTAGAGTTTACTACTTTGCTGTAGTTCGTAGCGTATCTGTCAGTGTTGGTTTTGACTCGAGTGAAAATGAACAATGTGAACAGACCTTGCCTATAATTGGGCTGCAGATGTACTTCCTGAATGGTGAATGATGGGATTTCTTTTTTTTAGTTCATCCCCAGAAGTCTTCCAGCGTCTGCCTTCGCCGCCTTTTCTCCGCACCCTATGACACACTGTCTCCCACATTCCCGCCCGCCCTCCCAAAACTAAGATAGCATCAGATGATACACAAATGTGTATCAAATGTTTGTTTTTCTGGTCCACTCTTCTTCTTCTGATGTACTGGTGCATGAAAATGAGCATTGACTAATTCTAGCGGGGAGAGTTATCTGACCTACCCCCTAGGGTACCTCCACTGTGTTTCCATGGTAACGATCAGTGACACCTGTGATCTGCAGATAAAACACGGCTCTTAATTTGTGGCGTGTGTGTTGCAGATGAAATAATGTGACAGTGAGCCTGTAGCAATTCAGCTGATGGAAGTGATTCATCATGCAACAATCCCAAACATTGGCTTGTTCCAGATTCTCCAATGTGATGATTTTCTCTTTCAGTTACATGTTTGAATTAAATATCTTTGGTTTGTTTGAACGTTACTTGGGGGGGAAATCAAGCAGTTCTTCTTTTGTTAAAAACTTTGCTTAGTTCGCCATATTTTTTTTTCTTGTTTGTTTTTTTTTTGCCCTCTCCACTGACCATGAATCAGCTCACACAGCATCAGTCCAACCATTACCAGAATGGTTGCAAATGTGAAACTGGCCCTGAATCAACGGGTCACCTGAGCGGTCATTCATTGATTGATGAGCGTTTCTCTTGTTTCTTGCATTGATTAACTTGACAAATGACCTACCAAAAATCACCACTGCTCCCTTGTGGGGGAATTGCGCCCCCATGCTGTCCACCTCACTGAGATCCAACCTCCACGAGAGCCGGGCCACCTCAGGATGTGGTCTGGCTGATTAGATCCCAACGTGAGAAAAGACACAATCTCACAGACTTGACCACTCACGTGACATCAGTGTTGAAAACTCGACTGTAATATAATGAAAGCACTGTTAAGTACCTTCCGCTCCCACTTATGCACCTTCTGTAACACTACGGCAGTGTGTGGGATTCTGCGTGCGGTTCACCATAGCGCCGCAAACATAATTGCTGTAATGGGGGAATGCAGCGCTCAACGGGTCTCCAGCCACATTACTCTTCATCAGCCTCCCTTCAGATCAGCGGGCTCGCTCCGGGAGCAGCCAGCGGTGGGCCCCGAAATCAGCTCCGACCGCGGCTGGAGTGCCACCATCACGCTGGGCTTTTGATCTACGCAGGAATGTGAGAACGAGAAGGAGCCGCCATCAACGATCCAGGAAGTCAAAAACAGAAAGAACATCTTCTGCACCCATCAGCACTTCTAATCAGAATACTGCCACAACCTGCTATTTTGTGGTGTATCCGTCTGGGTATGTGTCGGTCTGTAAGAGTGTGTGTACGCTGAGTGCTTGTGTGTGTGTGTGTGTGTGTGTGTGTGTCATCTTTGCATTTTCCTCCCACTGCAACAAACCATCTGAAGTTCCAAGTTAAGCGAATGCGCATTCCGGGGTAGAAATAGTACGTTTGGATTGCTCTGAGCCTCGCAACCGCATCTGGAAACATTATTCTTGGAAGACAGGTCATTATCCTCGGAAGCCAACTGAGAAATGTTTGGTGGGAATAAGCAAACTACACAACAGTTAGAGCAGCCAGAACCACAGGGAAAAAGTCTGGACTGACATTGTTGTTCCACAACAGCCCCCCCCCCCCCCCTCCAACACCAGACCGTGTGTTGCAGCAGCATCCTGCACCAGTCGAATCATTGCTACAACTCAGTCACAGTAAACAACTGAATCTGAATGGCCTGACGGTAAAAGACTTTAATGCAATTAATGGCTCAGTGTAGCCTCACAAAGCCAGGCCCACAATTTTCACTTCCCCGTCCCCGAATGCGTCGTTTCTATTAGGCTGCACAGTAGATTGTAGATGATTGACAAGTGGGCTCCGACATCGGATGGGTTTCCCTTCTTGCACCTGATTGGACAAAAGTGCTGGGCTGTGATTAGTCTTTTTGGCGTTCTGGAAATGCTCTCTCAAGTGTCAACCAAAATCAGTTTCTTCATAAACCTGAGGTCAGAAATAGGTCGGAGTTATTCACATATTTGCCTTGCCTGGTCTGTATAGATGGTCACCACATTTGGAAAGTTTTAAAAGGTGATAAGTTACATCATGAACGAAAACACTTCCTGCTATAGTTGGCTTGGGTCAGTCTGGCTTCCAGTTTAAATAGATTAAGTGGATGTTGTCCTGATGTTTTCCAGACACTCACTGCAAAAACTGTTTGTTTGACTTGCCTGATTCAAAGCCTCAAATTCCTACACAACTCAAGTAGAACGAATCGGTGCAATCTTTAAGTAGATAAGAAATGAACCAGGAGGCAACCTTCATTCAGATCTGAAGAATGAGGCCAAGGCTGAAGTGCCTTAAACCTGCATTCTCTCTACTGATCATCAGGGGGCGACTCCTGGTTGTAAAAAGAAGTCAGATTGTATAGAAGTCAATGAGAAAATGACCCTACTTCTCACTTGATTTATTATCTCAGTAAACATTGTAAACATGAGTTTATGGTCTCAGTCTCTAGTTCCAAGTCTTCTTCAATACAACATGATGTTAATTTAGTCAATTATGATCCACTTAGAGTCAAATAAACCATAAAGCAGGGGAGGGTTGAGGTTCTCCTACAATAGTGAGCTAGACAGCTTTTTCAAGTCACTCGTGACAATATTTTTGATTGTTATTTGTTATTTGAGTATTTTTTAACGCAATCCGCAATACTTTCCGATATCGTCCTATTCCATGGTGCTTCTTTATTTATTTAAGGGAAGTAGCCGTGCTTCCTTATTTTTTAGTGACTCTTTTTTTCATACATGAGAGCAATGAGAGCTTTCTTTGTTTAATTTGGTTTGTTGATTGCAGAGGAAAAAAACTAGAAAGCTCATGTATTTTCCCTTAATTTACAACAAAAAAACAGGTTTCAGATTAACAAAGATCCCATTCCATAAACATGTCCATACATAAGGAGCCCCTATGACTCATAAGCTGTCAATCAAAAGCAGCGAGCACCACAACTTGAAAACATCCAGCGCTTCAGATATTTTCTCTCCAATCATAACAAGGAGAAATTTAATTAGAACAGTACCATGAATGAGGACGTTCTTTTTGTGTGTGTAATCACATTTTCTAGACAGCTTGTTAACCAACAAAAAAAAAAAAAACACAGATGGAAATTTATCTGAGGAAATCTAATTTGGAACGCTGTGTAAAACTGGGACAAAAGGAGGACGTCTCCTCATGTCAAGGCATTCATTTCTGTCAGAAAATGTAATTTTATTCAATGAAATAACACACTTTGTTCTGCTCTCATCAAGGGTCCTTGAGTTTGAATCCTCATACAAACCCACCAGGGTCGAGGGCAGCGAATGCTACAAATGTCGGCTAAGCGGCTTTAATCCGTGTGGTGTTGTGTCAGCAGATGACAGTTGTGGAGTTCATTTCAAACTTGTGACCGCAAGCTCACATGTAGCAGAGGGGCATCTTGGCACAGCCCTCATGTAACGGCCCTTTTGATGAAGCTCCGGTGGGTTCTCTGAAGGAAGAGGGTTCTGCATCTGTCATCGCTGTGGGAGCTGGGATGGAACGTTTGGCAGGAAAATCAGGGGCACATGCTCTTGGGGTTTGTGTTTTGATGGAAGTGTGGAGTTACGCTGACTTACAGTGACTCCAGCCAGGCAACAAAGCTGGAGCCAAAGTAGATCATAACCCTTGGGTTTCTTCAGTGTCTGCTCTGATTTCTGACCAGGCGACAAACTCTGGTTCTGAAAAGTGAAGCCAACACTGAAGCGCCTTAAACTTGCATTCTCTCTGCTGGCCATCAGGGGGCAACTGTATGAGAAGTCTATGAGAAAATGACTCTACTTCTTACCTGTTTTAATATCTCAGTAAACATTGTGAACATGAGTTTATGGTCAGATTAACTGGTGGTCAACCTTATTGTTTTAAAAGCCGATGGTAAAACTGCGGGCCTTTTGATTTTGAAGCTGCTGTTTTTAATGGTATTGTTTCATTTGGGGTTTTTCCCCTGTGATGAAGCTGCTCCCCGTATTCGCATCGCTGTTCTTCTTGCTGAGTGTTTCTCAGCTGCTCAGCATACCTTTACAGTGAGTCCTGAGATTACAAACACATGTGGCTCTCTGGATCAGAAAGCAAAGAGACGGAGCGTTACGCTGGACTCTCCTCAGATACCTTGGATTCAAATGCAGTTGGTTTTTAAATAAAAACGTCTTCTGTGTATTTACCTTTTGCCCAGTTACCTATTTTGTGCATGTGATTTGAATGTGCAGAGTGACGGGTGAGTGTAAAAGTGGAAATGTGTGTCTTTTGGTGATTCATGTATGGGAGACTTGTGCGGGTCGACACTGAGCAGGGGCATGCACAACAACATTTCTGCTGCCTTTTAAATGTTAAAGGCGGAGTGAGCATGTGAAGTCAGTCAGTAAGTCAGTCAGGCTTGCTTGTGGTGGACCATGAGGCTGGCTGCAGCAGACCGGCGGGACTGATGTCAGCCCTGCGGTATGCGCTCGCTGGGCTCGGCTGTAAGCTGACCCCCCTCTCCCTCTGTTGTGCTTCTATTTGCAGGGCGTGAGCGGAATGTCCGTGGATGAGAAGCCTGAAGCCCCCATGTATGTGTATGAGTCGACAGTTCATTGTACCAATATCCTCCTCTGCCTCAACGACCAGCGGAAGCAGGATATCCTGTGCGATGTGACTGTCCTGGTGGAGGGCAAGGAGTTCCGCGGGCACCGGTCCGTGCTGGCCGCCTGCAGCGAGTACTTCCTCCAGGCGCTGGTGGGCCAGGCGGAGAATGGCTTGGTCGTTAGCCTTCCGGAAGAGGTACGTCCATCAAACACGTTGTTTCCCCCCTCACAGATTTCTCTTGCAGGAGTGGAAGTGCTATTGACTTCTACACAATGCAGCCCTAAAACTCCCCACTGACGCCAGGACAAAAGCAATACTAACCAGGCTCTCTGCACACACACACACACACACACACACACCCCAGCATCCACACACACACCCCAGCATCCACAGCCACACACAATGATGTGCGACAGCCCTCTATCCACCCTCCTCCTTCAGCAGAAAGCCCAGCTCGGAGTGCAAATTACAGCACCCACTTCAAATGTTATCAGCTGATTGAATGAGCCTTATCACAAGGAATGCACCGATACCACTTTTTGTTCAGACAAGTACTTACATTTCAGTGTTTGCCGATACCGAGTACCGATATGAGTACTTCATATTTTAAGTTTTATTTTCATCAGATAGTCCTCACGTTCTGACAGAAACAAACTCGGTCTACAACATGATGATGTTGCTAAAGTTTTAACATGCATGTTTGTGTTTTGCAGCTGGGATGTTAATAATTAACCGTGCTTTCAGTTAAACACTTAAAAGACATATTTAAATTATTTTAAAAAGCTCTGCAAGAGTCAGAGGAGCAGATTGTCATTAAAGGAGAATAGCGCTGTTATTGTTTGCACCGTTAGCACTGCTGCTAACCGCCGACACAGCCAGCTCCATGGTGAGAGCCATGTAGAGGCAATCGATACAGTATGTTGTCAATTTCGTATTCAGCACCTTTAACTCCATCTGCTCAAGTTTAAATGTTTTATTCCATCCCATCTCTGAACATCACTGTCGACATTGAGAATATTTTTTTTTGCCATGCCTTTTCCTGTCATGGCAGAGGATAGCAGTGAAAACAGTGTTTTAATGCGACGTGCCATTCGCTGGAGGATAAAGACTCAGTGAAAGGTGTGAGAACGTGCGTTATTCAGCCTGCGGGGCTGTGATTGCCAATTAGCACCTGTCATCTGCCACCACCGCCGCCGTCGGTGGCAGAAGGCAGCGTTTTCGTGACGAGATTAACGCCACCTCGCGCTCGGCGCTCGTCAGGTTTAGCAACACTCCTCACTCTTGCTCACCTCAGCTCTCACACTGTCACTTTCGACTGATCCCCCTCAGAGCTCTTCCACTGAGCACATGATGAAAGTGCCCCCACTGATGTGTTGATGTCACACAGCCACACTCGCGTACGCGTTACATACATGTGCGGCTGTGAAAAGTGGGACACGTCCCCCATGTGTTGCGGAGACACAGCTCATCGCCGGGACCGGCGTGCATTAATAAAGTAACGCCTGTTAAAAACGACTTTGCCACCACGCTCATTGAAAAAGAAGTCGGTGTCGGATTGTCGTCTTATGTAAAATGAGCATCAGAGGCTTTTTTTTCGTCCTTAACTCAAAGAAGGGACTGCAGGGAGCGGCTCCTGGATGCTCATAGCAGCATCTCTTTTCATTCACTCACTGCACGCTTGAATAATGCATGAGCCGCCGTGTGTTTCAGGTGTGAGATGGAGTGCACAAAGTAACATCTTTCGATGGCTGTCTTTAATGTGCCAGAGAGAGTTACTCCATTTGAGGTTCCAGCCGAGCCGTCTTCCCTTTGTCGATCCCCCGCTCCATGTGACCATATTGCACGTATTTTTTAATCATTTTATCTAAATGGCAAAACAACGTGGAATGAATGCACTGACTTCATTCTGCCACAACGGACACTTGAGGCGACTACGTCCCATCCAGATTGAATCACTGTGTAGACATGCACAAACAGGTATTTTTTATTATCACTAGGGCCAGATATCGGTACTGATTAAAGAGACAGTGTGTAGGAATTACTCCCATCTAGTGGTGAAATTGTATTTTGCATTCAAACAAATAGTGCTCTCTAGCGCGTCGCTTTGTTGCAACTATACGGTAGCTGTTATGTACCAAGAAGCTATAACAACATGTCATCCAATACCACTTCACCTGTAAGTAATTACTCCTGGAGCGAGATAGTGATTTATGTTGCTATGTGGTTTAGTTTTGGTAGCCTTCCATTAGTAGCCTATAGCATCGGCTAACAACTAAACACACAACAAACACAAATTGCGTGGTCCATTGAGAGTCAAATAAACCATAAAGCTGAGTATCCTTTTGGGGCGGGGCTACCTTGTGATTGACAGGTTGCTACCAATGCAAAGTAAAATTAAATTACAAAGTAAAAAAAACTTTTAACAGCTTCACATCAGAATCCAGATGGATCCAGTTACATCTCATATCATTATCATTTTTGCGACACCCAGCCCTAATTATCACATGAATTATTATTCATAATTTTTTATTGAAAATGTTTTCTCAGATCATTTACTTAATGCAAATCCAATCCTAGTAAAGTTGTAAAACCCCAATATAAGAAAAGTAAAACTCCTGATTTTAATATGTTTAATTAGGTAAGGATACATAAGTATTACCAGAACAAAAATATGCTTGAATACCTTAAGGAAAAGTCATCTTTATGCAGAACGTCCCCTTCCAGAGTGATATATAATACATTATGTGTTTTTACTAATTACCGAACCATTCAAAAGCATTCAAATGTTGTTTCTGGTGGAAGTGAATTTTAACTGCTGAATTGGTTTTGTAAGTCTATATTGGATGTGAAATAAATATAGTAAATGTATTAATCGATTTTAAAGTAGATTTTTTTCCTCTAAATTAGCCCTCAGATTGGTACATCTCTTATCTGCCTGTCTAGACACAGCCCCATCATGGAGGAATGCCATTTCATTGATGTGACCAGTCAAGTTTTATTAAGGTGCCTGTCACCCTTCGCTTTACGGTCAGCGACTGAAGCATGCTGACGCATCCCTGCCTCGTGTCTTCTCTCAGATGATGGGGGAGAGTAGCTGCTTTGAGCTGTGGCACCGGGGGCTGCCACCTATGTAAAGAAAAAAAATGAGAAAGGCCTTGGCTGCCACTGGGGGAGAGAGGGGGAGGTTGGGGCAGATGAAACAAAGACCACCTCCCCCAGAACCTTCATCACTCCTCCCTCGTGGCCCCGCCGCCCCCTGGACTAGCCGGGGCCGGCGCTGCTGAGTGACATCATCTATATCTAATGTGATTGTGGGCTTGCAGAGGGGCAGCCGGTTTCATCAAGGGGCTTTGTTGGCCATCACATCATGGGAACAAAACAATCCTGCTCTATGTCGGCGATGCTGTCCTCAGGGCCGGCCAGCAGGGGGAAGGAACGCAAGAGCACGGCGTCCGTGTTGGGCACGCAACGTCATATTTCTTGTGAGTGTAGGGACAAAAGGGGGGATTCATTGGAACCTGGCGTGGCACAAACACGAGCCAGGCGGAGGAGCAGTCCTCACTGTGGCAGACGGATATGACCTCCGTATCCTAAAGCTGTGACTGGGTCCTCTCTGCCGTGATCACAGCAGACTGCTGCTCATTACTGCAGCGTGTTCTCCTCAGGTTGAGACTGTACATAGGAATGCTATTATTGTTGCAGTAACCCAATTTATGGTGGTAATTCGGTAAGCGAGTGATTGTGTTAACTTGAATGAAGCATTCAGAGAGTCTTTCCAATAAATGGCTGCAGCCACTTGTTTGCACTTCTGACATCCAGTGTGGGAGTGTTCTGACCGGCTGATTGATTCCAGACCGCTGTGGGGACAGACTGTGGCGGATCACCCGCGATCCCATTTCTAGCTCTCTCTGGGATTTATTCTGGACACGGAGGAGAGGGCAGCGCTGTGATTCAGCAGAGCGCTGGTGCACAGACCTCAAACCACCTCCTGTTTGTCCGTTCTTTCCTTAGTCATGAGCCAGGGGAACACTGTGCATTTCTTTACACCGAAAAGAAAACACGCACCCAAATCTGCACCCGGTTTTAGAAAAGGAGAGTTCAGCAGATCCACCTGCGGTGTCGCGAAGGATTCGCTGTGATTTATTTTCTTAAAAGGCTGAACTGTTGCTGGTGGACTCTTGAGGCTGCAGAGCTTGTTGCACTACACAGTTTGGAAGTGCTGGATGGAATACTAAAGAGTTTTTTTTATTCTCAGTGACTTAAAACAGTCTTGATGGTGGCAAGGGGTTTAGGGGTCTTGGATGGCTCCTGAGTCCATTGATGAGACAGTTTTTAATAGGGAGCTAAAGGTGTGACAACATTCTAGACTCCACGTGTCATATGGACCCCCATTCAGCCCCCATTCGGCGGAGCTCCCAAAACACAAAGTGTCAGTGGAGGAGACAGATGAGAGAAGCCGCATCCAGAAGACAGTGGGGTGTCTTAGGAAAACCCAGTTGGGGTTATACATCCGAGCTGAGACGGTGCAGGGATTAAAGACCAAGACAAAGATGGATTAGGTTAAAACAGAGGGGCTGCTTAGGATATAAATCATCCCCTGGACTGCATGGATGTACTCTGTACTCTGCAAACAGTGGCTTTACAAGTGAGGTCAGGGGCTCCCCAAAATCCAGGAGAATCGTCCTCAGTGGATCATACTTCAGAAAAAACGACGCCACTGTTTGCATTGGTTTCTCTGAACGATGACCATGCTCTTGCTCTCATCTCAACCCAGCAGACGTAGCTACCTGCGTATAACCAGTTTGTTAGCTATGTGGACTTTTGTGAGGTAACTAAACAGCTTGAGATAGACCAGAGGCAGCAAAATCTAATGCTCTTGTTGGTTAGTGACATCCATCCACCACCTCAGGTCAGGCAGTTGATCACGACGCGACACGACCCAACAATGCTGGCTAATCTCTGGGGGGGCCTCACACAGACCGGCCCCACTTTGTCAGGACACTATCGGAGAAATCCAGCCTATTAGACAGATGCTGAGAGCCAGCAGCTCTGCCTTCCTTAAAGATGGGGGGTTGGGTGGTGGAAGATGATTAGGAAGAGAGGAATGATATGATGCGGTGGTGGTACCGGCACTAATACCCAACCCCCAGGGGGTCTTTCTTTCTCTGCCGACGCGAGGACGCACCTCGTGTCGGGTCTTTGTCTGAGTGCGAGAGTCTGAGCAGACGAGCACCTTGAGCAGCCAGCTTGATGAGTGTGATCTCCCTGTTGTGCCGTTTGTTTTTAAGCTCTGAACCCGCCACTCTTAATCCACTTTAATGAAAGGAATACTGGGCTGGAAATACCTGCCATACAAGCGCGGTGGACAAAACAAACGCCGCACACAGAGCTGACATTCTTGGATGACAAACAGTCCAAACACGTCTTAAAACGGTGTCGTGGATGGGTCATGTCCTCCCCAGTGTCTGGCCTGTACAGTAAGCTGCACTGGGAGAGGATTAGGACGTCCACTATCTGATTTAATCCACCGTCAGGGGGAGGTTTACTTACCCACAGCTCAGCACCAGCGTCTGAGCTTCTGCTGTCACTGAGGATGACACTTTCCTTACGTTTCCAAATCTCCCCGCATCACTGTGGACTAGTGGTCGGCCGATATGGGTGTTTCAATGGCCGATGCCGATATTTAGAGAGCAGGGCGGATCTATAATGCCGATATCATGTTTATGCTGTTGTCATGTTTTACGTTGCAACGCTGTTTGTCTGCAGACATTTTTTATTTATCGGCCTCGTGTGCGCAGGCATTGGCCGATGCCGATCATCTAAAAATGCCAGTAATCGGTCGACCACTACTGTGAACACGTATTGATCTTTTTTCAGTGGTGATGCCGATGTGCCAACACCTCACTCATTTAACAGCAGGCCAATATTAGCTTATCAAAATACACTGCATGTTGATGTGTGAATGTTGACAGATATGCAAAGTAGACGTGGGACCATATGAACATTTCATGTCACAATTATCCCAGCGAAAATAATTGCAATTCCCGATAGTCATTAAAAAAAAAAAGAAAAGAAAAGAAAAAGAAACAAATATTTGTATTCACAAATAAGACACAAAAACAATGATATGCTCTTAAATATGAGGATCATAAATCATAATTTATGGGGAAAAATGTATATATATTTTTGTATCCTGGATTTTTTTCTATAAATCAGGCTCATGCTTTCTCACGACATTGTGTAAGAAAGTTTGCTATGGACAAGTGTTATTCATTTACTATTATTTCAACACAAACCATGATCATTTTTCATCTTAAACAATAATTTTTGTTGCCTTAACCTAACCGATCGTTACACATCGTTAAAGGCTGATATGATTTTTGATTGATCGGAAACTGGATTGGGTAAAAAGGCACTTTGATAACTCCCAGTACATTTACGTGCCGATTGTCACATCAGATCACGCCTGACTTTTTGCCAGTAGAGTTAAAGTAAGTCATCAATATGTCAGTGTCATGTTTTTTTATTGCAAGCTGCAGGACAGATAGAAGCTGAGTGAGGTTAGTCGTCCCCAGCTGCCTTTACAAAACACTTTCCTTTGGCCCAGGACCTTCTGTTCTGCAGGCCTTTGTCCCCCGCACATTTCCTGTCATCTCCTCCAGCATAACAGCTTAACCCACAATGGCATCATGACAGCGTACAGTACGGCGGCCGTTTCATCCCCATTAGCTCTGTGACTCGGGCTCCTTATTGTTTGCCTGCAAAGACGGGGGTTAATGTCGGGTTACTCAGCACATCTGATGTTAAGGCGTCTGCTGCTGCCTCCGTTGGAGACGGAGCGCTCTTTTTTTCCTCCTCGTGTGCTCCATTGTCATGCCATGCCGTGTCCTCATTAGCATGCATGACATGCAGGAATTCACCGGAGCACATTTGCATAAATTAGCCCTCTCTCCTGCGGAGGCGAAAGGCCGATGTAAGAGAGGAGCACTGGGTGAGGGACGAGGGAGCGTGAGTTAGGGAGGGTGGTGTTGTATTGCTCAGCCTGTTTATGAAAGGATGTTTGGCAGCCTTCCTAAAAATGCCAACTGTCCGGCTCTGTGATTGGCCGGTGCCTATGATTTCCTGCCCTGTAATGGTATCGCCTGTCTGCTCCAGACGCAGGGCAGGGTTCGCCCTAAAATGGCCCCAATCCGTCTCGCTGATGAATTTGTCTCTTTGTCTTAACTCACACACTAAGTGCTGCTAACAGCTGAAATGCTTCAAACGCCATGGCAGTCAGCTAATGACCAGGAAACGCTCTGTGTATCCTCCCTGTCCTCCTCTTCCTCCTCTAACAGCTTCCTATGCTGTGACTGTCTCCCCTCCTCTCTTGTTTTCGTCCATGCTCTGTCCTCTGTCCATCCTCCCTCATATTTACTCCCCCCCTCCCTCCACCCTCCCAAATTGCTCTCTTTTACGTTTTCCTTCATTAGGGCTGCTGTGCTGGTTGTAACAGTGGAGTAATCACATATGGTGCAGGGCACACATAAAGATGCGCTCCCGCAGGCAGCAGCTGCTGATACTAGCTGAAAATAGATCCCTGGTACGCTCAGCACTTTTTCCTCCAGCGGCTTTGCTGTTTATCAGCAGGCCTGGATGCAGCCGGCCAGCCTCATTTAAGCTGCCACCGCCTCGCCGTTCCAGTCGACATGGGCCGTTCTGCAGCCGCTAACTGTGTGTGGGTGGGTGTGCATGCATGGAGAGAGGCCACTGGCAGTTATGTGACTGCTAGAAGGGTTTTTTTTAATTTTGTGAACTGTGGATGTAAACTATCAACACAGGAATCATACAGTGTAACGTGCATTGCATCTACAGCACTTGTCACGTTGTCTAATAACAGCAGTATTTTTAGAATAAAAGGGCATTTTTTAGCTCCACTTAAAACACAGTACGGAGCTTCCAATTTTATTGCCTGTGGTCATGTACACAACGTCAAATAGCAGTCGATTTTTGACTTTATTGGGTTTTAAAATGGACGCTACAAACTCAAGTAATTGACAGGTGTACCAGCTTGGAGCCACAGACGCCACCTATGTTTCTGTGTGAGTGACCGTGTAAACTGGTAAAATACTACATACCCTTCTGTGTTTATTATCAACGCCAGCCGTTTACTTAGGTTACTACTAGCAACCGTGGATGCGTCCAGCTGAAAGTCACCAGTTAACACGGTCACTTGTTAAACCAAAACACCTGTTATTTCCTGCTCCACATGCAAATAAAGACGTAGCCCACATCATTTCCACTTGAAAAAGCCCAAAGAGATATCTTACGAGTGCGTCCAACATCTTGGTTGATTTGGTTTGCCTGGAAGGTGCCAAACCCAGTTTATTTTTTTTTATTTCTTTTCATTTCCAGCACAGGAAGTGCATTTCTTTCTTCTCCGTCTTTGGTTTTACTGGTGCATTGCTGCTTCCTGCAGGTTAAAAGCAACAATGCGTTTATGTGCAAATAGAGCGCAGTGAGAGTGAGATCGTATCAGAAGTGTTTCCTCGAGACGCATTCTGATGTCAAGTGTGAACTGATGTGAGCTGTCCTGTGATCAGATCACCCCAGACGCATGTGAGTGTCAGGTGTGAACAGCGCTGGTTCAGTCTGTGTGCTCGGACTCAGATCTAGTTATGAGATCTGTGTGACGGATCTCATAACTAACTCATCAGTCTCGCTCCACTTCCTCTTGCCACCTTCCACCAGTCTCTCCTTTTCCTTCTTGCCTCCATACCATCATGAATTAAAGCCATAAAAGTTGAGGGTAAAAATTACCTAGAGCAAATTTGAATGTTGGGGAATACCCTTTTTTGGGGGGTTTTCAAAGAGGAATGCCCAAAGTAAAATAGATACAAAGTTACAGTGATGCAGAGGTATTATTCATCAGATCCACCCGTCGCTCCTCCACAGTCCAAATATGGTCACTTCCTTCACTGGTTGCAGAAAAATGCTGAACTTGAGGCTTCAAAACTGTAGTCCACAAACCAACGGGTGGCGTCACCATGACTACGCACACTTCTATACATTCTATGATCAATCATAGAGAGATGTAATAGGTAATGTGTGGGATACTACCTTGATGTACTAAATGTTGATATTTTGAGTTTATTGATATCATCAAGATCATTAAACTGGCAACATGACTCAGTAGATAAAGATCAGTCAGAGGCCTAAAGGGCACATACAGTTCATCATTATATCATTTACAGTGAGAAAGCACATGATATCCAGATGCATTGGATTCATTTTTGCAGAAAGTACACAATATCTTTCTACACACAGCGTGTGTGTTTGTGTGTGCGTGTAGTGGATGTGCTGTGCTCATCAGTAGAGCGGATAGTCCAATCAAAGCCTCTACCCTCCCCCCAGTCCCTCACACTCAGACACACACACTCCCACCCACCCACTTACCCTAGCAAACGCAGACACACACACACACACACACCATCCCCCCTCACAGATATGGAGTCAGCAGCTTCCTCTTAACAATGACTGATACGCCGGCTGCTATTGGACTGTCTGTTAGCCGGAGCTCACTGCAAGGTGCTTTAGACCAGAGGCATGAAATATCTTAAGTGTTTGTAGTCCCATCACACGTTATGCACTGTATGCAAACAGATGTGTGTTTAGCATATCAGACATCTGTTAAGACTGGTGCCGGTATGATGTTTCACGTCATCAACATTTGGCTGTCTGTTGTTATTTCGTGGGAACAAAGCAATTCAGCAGATGTGAAAATGGAATCAACGTGAGCATTAAATCCAAAATGAAACCCTCCAATTATTCAAGTGTAAATTTCGATTTCCTTTTATAGCGTGTTGGATTCAATTTGGTCACAAGCACATTGCCAGTGTAGATAATAAGGTCACAAGTATTGATCAATCCATCCATTTCAAGCTATCGCAGTCCAGTCGACAGAAATATTAAAAGATTTGACAGCTGTTGCTGTCAAGGAGAAGTGCCTCACTTCAAAGTAGACTGCAATAAGAAACACATTTATTTATAGCTTTTTGAGAGCAACTCGGATACTCGTGGCTTCTAATAAACGGCGGTTCGTGGAAGAGAGCAGCGTGTGATGGAGGGACAACACAATAAATGAATGGTGGGGAAAAACACAGTTAAAATCATGTTCTGTGTCCAGGTGGCAATGTCTTTAACTTGGATTCTTTGGCCATCAGGGGGCGACACCTCTGGTTGCAAAAAGAAGTCCGATTGCACGGAAGTCTATGAGAAGATGACCATACTTCTCACTTGATTTATAATCTCAGTAAACATTGTAAACATGAGTTTATGGTCACAATCTCTAGTTTCAAGTCTTCTTCAATACAGCATGATGTTCATTTAGTACATTATGGATTTAGAGTCAAATAGGCCACAAAGCAGGGGGTGATTTAGGGCGGAGCTTGTTTTCGTTTTATCCTTTCACAGTGTTCCTGAAAGTTAATTGTCACATCTTTCTCACCTAAAAAGGTCTCAATTAGCATTCAGTCGTACTTAGCTCCACCCTCTCGTTTCACTTCTGTTGGCAAGATGAAAAGATGGCGACTGGGCTTCAAAATCATAGTCGTGGTTTTTATATTAAATTTCAGTCTGACATGTATATGTGACCCCCTCGAAAAAAGTCGATCCATCCATCCATCCATCCATCCATCCATCCAGGGGTTGAAATTAAGCTGTTTTACTCGCCAAATGCGAGTAATTTTTGTATTTGTCGAGTAATTTATGAAGACCACTCGCCACTCTGGCGAGTAATCTAAAAAAATAAAAGCCCATCATATCTTTTTTGTGTAGAAGCTTTTAATGTGAAGCAGCAAAAACAGGAAGTTGTGTGTTTTGATCAGCAACTTAACACGTCTCCCGTCAGTTCTGGGATGGACGCCTCTCATTGGCGGTTAGGTGTAGGCATGAGGAGTGAGGAATCAGGGTAAGCCAATCAGAGGCAGAGTAAGGCGGGCTATCCCAGATGATCCCGCGAAAATCAACACCACTTCCCACACTTGTTCATTCATACTTTGTAGACCTTTTTACCGCAGCCTATAAACTATTTTTTCCCGATTTAGCTACTCCATTATGTGGAGATTTCTTGTGGGGGGGCAGCCCCCAAGAAAAAAACGAGGACGGAGGAAGAATCGACCGACAGCGTCTCAGCGCCCACCTCGTCTCAGTCAAAACCGGCGAAATATTATTCAGTGTTTCCCCTACCATTGTACAGGCCTGGCGGCCCGCCAGGCCAAGGAGACCTGCCGCCAGGCCCAAAAAAAATCAATATACCAAAAATAAGCCACCTATCAATTCATTCATAAATCAATAATCATTTACATTAGGAGCGCCTCCGCGCAGCACAGCAGACTTGCTCCGCAAGACGCGCGCTCCCGCTACGTTCTTCTTCCGTGTACTTGTCGCTTTCTACTTTGAAAACACGGAACGTTGACACTGTATTTTGATAAGCTGTTGCACTCTTCAGACTCGTGGTGTGAGCGGAACCGGTCAATAGGGTCCATAATATTTATTTTATTACATTACATTATTATTTATTTTTACATAATAAAAATGCCGCTGTGTGTCTCCGTCCAAAACCCGCTGCGCTCGCGCTGCCTGCTCGCACAGATCCGCTCGTGCGCACATGCGCTGATGCAGGTCGAGTGTTGTCGAGAAATATAAGCAGAGACGGCGCTCCTTAAAAACAACATCACGCCATGTGTGTGTAGTATTAGGACGTGATGACGTATGTACAACCGGCCAAAGCCCGTTTGCCCCCCCTCCCCGGGGGGGAGGATTGTTTTTGATAAGATGTGGAACTTTGAGTTAACTGCTGTTGAGTAAACCTATAACTTATATTTTACTTGATAAAATAAGACAATATATGCACTCATATGTCGTTGTAGTGTTTTACAGTATCTGTAGCTATTAATGTGATGCTCATCATTTTCCAGACATATTTTTCTGGACCCTGATCATTTCCATCAACCAGCACCTTAATAAGTCACTCTCTCCTTGTGATCTTGAATACACTCTGGTTGAACAAAAATGTTGAATGCAAATATAATAATTGCAGAATTGCAGACTGCTTGCTGTGCCACCTGACTTAATCCAACTGCACCAATACACCATCCCACGCGTCTCGTCTGTTTAGGGTTTTTTCGGTGGGTACCACCGGGCCTGAAAAAAATTCTAGGGGAAACACTGAATTATGTTCGGAAATTTAATGAGAAGTGGCGCTACACGGTGTCGGGTGAGGCAAGAACATGGCTTGAGTATAGGGCCAAAGAGGGCATGAAATGTTTCTGTATATATACTGCTAATAAATATTGTGAAGAAAAGAGACTGCGATTACTATGATTGAAAATCAATTTAGACAGACATACGAAAAAGTAATTCTAACAAATGGCAATTTAATATTTTTGTCTGGTAAAAAATCTGTTTGTCTAGTAAAAAATTTCATCTACTCGCCAGTTGTCTGGTAAGCCAAAAAGTTAGTTTCAACCCCTGCATCCATCCATCCATCCATCCATCCATCCATCCATCCATTAACGGGCACTTATCCTGTTCAGGGTTGCGGAGAAGACGATACATGATCATATCATATGTTTTAATCATATTGGATGATAATTTGCCTACTTTGGGACAAACTGGGATTTGCTTGAAAGATTTGGATTGAGCCTATAAGTAAAGAGTTCAAATTATTTCAGAGTGTCTAATGGTTTGAAAGAGCAATAAGACCTTTATTTAACAGTTTAAAAAAAACAGTTTGTAGATAAACTATGAAGCATCTAAATGATTAAAAGAGACAGTTATGCTGTTACTCATATTGTCTGGAAAGGAGGGGGTGAACCCGTGACCTCAGTCTCTCTAAAGCGCTGGCTCCGACGCTGCACAGGCAGCATGTATTCTGTACAGAGATCAACGATGACGGATGTCAGCATGTGCCCGGTTCAGTCGTGTAACAGCCGACCACAGTTTCAGTTCAGTACAGTTATTCTGACACATTACCTTGCAGATTCATTGAGGTTCGCTGAGTTTGACCAATTTAATTTCTCATATCTCTTCCTTCATGGCTTAATGCCATCTGTATTTTGGACACATCTTCCACTGTGCTCTTCCCAGCATTACAATAAGTCAATCGGATATTGTCTCTACGAGGTTTAAATCTTTAAAACCAAAAATGCCACATTCATCTTCACCAGGCCCTCATGATTTACTATTTAATACTCTTAGACTGACTCGATGACCTCAAGCTATTTTTTAACTGACATATTTGTGTTTCCTCATGCATACTGCTTAGCTGTTTTTCCAGGCGGAAACAAATCCACAGAGCAGATTCTGTGGTTTTCTGAAGCTTGATGACCAAAGAGGGGAAATCCTGTTACTAGTGTGTCTGGCAGGGCCCGCTGCATCTCTGGAAGCTGCCACCGTGCTCACACAGTGTATACCGCTCCACCTAGTGTAATTCTCCTTGTTGTTTCCCCCCAACAAAGGTGGCACAACAATAAGAAAACAGTGGGCTCATTAAAGCCGCATTGTGCCTGCTCACCCCCTTACGTCTGCCAGCCAAGAAAAACTTTACATCGCTCAGCCTCCGAGAAGTTGCCTCATGAAGCAACAATACCCCTAAGGAAACAAAGTGAACACGTTGCGTTTGGAAGCACCACCTTTTCTCTTTGTGTGTGTGGTTTTTGAATGCGTTCCCCCGAAGCGACTTAACACTAATGTGTTTGTCACCAGAGAATTAACCGGGGTAAAGCTGCGCAGATCGGTTTGCTGGAGGCTGAGTAAAGTGGTGAATGCAACCCAGTGTGAACCTCACGCTGATCTCCAAACAGCAGACGAGCGTCGCGTTAAAGCCGGCTCCTCTGGCTCCTTTCTCCCGTCTGTGTGCTCTGTGACAACAGCAGCAGAGGGCGACCTGGACTTCTGCAGGCTCAGGAGTTTACCTAATTATCTGGCATTAAGTCTAAATGGAAGGCTTCCCTCTATCATCCCACGCCACATGGCCACAACGGGGGATAAGCCGCAGTCCTACAAACCATTAGGCTTTACAGGCACTTGACCCGAGGACACAGGCCACTGACACAGAAAGTGAGGCTGTGTCCTCATCGGGGCACTTACTGTACAGCACGCTGTTGTGGAAACTCCAAAGTGTGAGCCAAGCACTTTTCTAACCGAAGGTATAATAGCAGCTGGGGATCAAACCCACAATATTTTGTTCATAGCACCAGCAGTTTACTGTCAAACGCTGGCATTGAATGTGTTGTCAGACTCATAATTATGTTTATTTAATTCTTTGATCAAATAGTTCCGGATTTAAAATCAGTTAGAAAATAATTGAATAACATTCCTTTTATTAAATTGAAAAGGTGTTTCTCATATCAGGTAAGTATCAATTATTGCTTAAAATGTCACTAAAACATACTTTACGTTTTGTTTTGTTTTTCTTGATTTTTATTGGTCACATATTTGACATGCTCTTTTTAGTGAAAAACAATTAAATAATCTTAAATGAGAAGATCATAACATCTCAAGGATAAAAATCATATTTTTCACTTCTCTCACATGACAGTGAACTAGACAGCTTTTTCAAATCACTTGTGACGATATTGCCGATTACCAAAAATGGAAATTCACCATTATCAACTTATTATGTAAAGTGTTTGTTTGTTTGTTTTCTGAGAGATCCTTTTTTAAGAATAACCATCACTTGGCCCTCCAGTTACTTTTCTACATATCCATGTATCCATGTAACTGAATGAATATACAGCAGCGCCTGTGTTTGGACATCTTGCATCAAGTAAATATGGGTTTGGCAAATCCAAAGCAGCGACAGGAGTGGGTGCAGGAGAAACCGATGATACGACCACAGAGCAGACAGTGGTAGGCAGCTGGAATGTCCCGCAGGTTGTTATGACGACGAGGCTGGACACACACACACACACAACATGCCAACGTCCCCAGAGCACCAGGTCTTCGTTACCGCTGTATAGAATGTTCATGCTGACCTGATAGAAAGATCAACTGGTACTTTACAGTGTGTTTTTATGGTCGCTGGAGCTGTCTGGTTGTCTCTCCACACTCCAAGTGCTCTGAACAATGGCTGTGCTGATGGTAATGCTGGCGATTTCCCTGTTTTTTTGCAGGTCACTGCCAGGGGATTCGCTCCATTGTTGCAGTTTGCCTACACCGCTAAGCTGTTACTCAGCAGAGAAAACATCCAGGAGGTCATCCGCTGTGCCGAATTCCTGCGCATGCACAACCTCGAGGACTCATGCTTCCGCTTCCTGGAGGCTCAGCTGCGCAGCGAGGAAGACGGTCTGCTGCTCTGCCGCAAGGTGGCGGCGGAGGTGAACAACTCGGAGGACGAGAGCATGCAGTCGGAGGCGGAGAGGCCCACCTCCCCTAAGGCGCGACGGCGTGCCGACGCCCTCACCTCCTTTGGACTCCCCGACGATGATCGGCTAGCGATGGCTATTCCCAGCAACTTCTCAGACGGCCGGCTGGACTTCGATCGGCACGGAGCATCAGACCTGCCGCGGTGCCCAAAGTACAGGAAATACCAGTGGGCTTGCAACAAGCACAATAATGACACCTCCTCACACACCAGTACCTCAGGTTTTCCAAGCACATTAAAGGAGAGCAGTGTTAGCGGGGCAGTGCTGGGTCAGGGTAGGCTGCCTTTGGCACAGATCAAAGTTGAACCACAGGCAGAGGAAGAGGCCATCTCATTGTGCCTGTCAGGGGACGAGCAAGCAGTCAGGGATAAGGACAGTGTGACGGCCATGGAGATGGATAACCCCATATCTGTGGAGAGAACCAAGAGAACCAAGTCCCCCACCTGCCTCCGAGCCTTCTTCAAGAAACGGGCGGACCTCCCCAGTCTGCCCAACACATCACAGCAGCTATTCGCCAACAGACTTGTCTGCCCCCAGGACAAGGGAAACTCTCAGGGAGATCATAAAAAAGACTTCAGGCCTTTCACCGGGGAGCTGGGCCTGCCTGTTACACCCCCAAAGGACGTGGACAGTTTCCCTGCAGGGTTGTCCCTCAAGTCCGCTTCCTGTGACGGGGTCTGCAAACAGGAAGTTGAGCTTGATCGCCGTAGTGTCATATTTTCCTCAGGGGCCTGCAACCGTCTGGGAACCCCAGCACATTCCTACCCCGGTGGGAACTCTTTGGAGATGGAGCTCTCCGAGCACACGCCAAAGGGCCTGTGGGCTGGAGCCAGCCAGTCCCTCCCCGCCTCCCAGACCTATTCTCCCAGCACCACCTCCACTGAGCCCCCGCTCCTGTGCCGCCCGCGACCCAACACCAGCTGCCCAGTGCCAATCAAAGTGTGCCCGCGCTCGCCGCCTTCTGAGACACGCACCAGGACTTCCAGCTCCTGCTCTTCGTACTCCTATGCGGAGGACGGCAGCGGCGGCTCTCCCTGCAGCCTGCCCCAGTTTGAGTTCTCCTCCTCCCCGTGCTCCAACGTGGCACGCTGCCTGAATGTGGACCAGCAGGAGCAAAGTGTAGGCGGGGACGCCCTCTTCAACCAGGTGCGACCCAAGATTAAATGTGAGCAGTCCTACGGCATCAACTCCAGCGACGAGTCGGGCTCCTTCTCCGAGGGGGACAGCGAGTCCTGCCATGTACAGGAGCAAGGGCCAGAGGTGAGTGTAAAACATTGTCTTTCACATGTAACACACGGCGTAGCCAGCGCACTCAAATCCACCATGGCTAATTATATCGCAGTGCCCTGCTCTCCAGGTCTGCATTAGCAGTCATTAAATCATCATGTAATTGAAGCAGGAGTGTTCAGTGCAAGATTTACAGCATCACCAAAGGGCACAGATGTGCTTTGATATTATTAATCTGCTTTATGCACTGCTGGAGATCTGTGTAATGAGTCTGAATATGTGAGGCCCAAATGCACTAGAACCGTATAAATGCACGGGGCCGTGGTGCTGTCTTTTTAAGACTGTTGATTGGTTCGTCATCTTAGCCGAGGGTCGCACGTACGCGTGCAAAGCGCCGCGGGCGACTGACGGCTCAGGATTCTCTCGGGGTAAAGCTGCCCTCTGAAGTGGCTTCCTCCGGCTCTATCCGTCTGCCTGCCAGTGCCATCTACGCTAACTAGTTCATTTTATCCCAGCAGAAACACTGACATCTATAATCCGCCCCTATAAATATGCATATGCTAAATCTCAATGAGGCCTAGCCGATTTCTGACGTGTCTGATCTATCGGCAATTAGCAGTGATGCCCAGCTGCAGTGGAGGTGTGCGGCGCGTTGTTAAGGCGTTACAACCGGCACATTACAGCAGCGATGTGCTGCAGCCATAAAGGTTTAATGGCCGGCGGTTTGCAGAGCGAGAGTGGGCTAGAGGGTTCAGCTTGGTCTCACGGCGGGACTGTAGCGTAGCTCAACAGTGCTGACGAGGATGAATAGCCAATCCTCTAATCATCCTCCCCTAATCCACCTGGGCAGACGTCCTCCAAGCTGCAGACTAGACTACTGTTGTTGTTTACCGGGGAAAGATCAGTGAGGGATCCTCGAATTCACAGATGGAGCACAGCGCAGGTGTAATAATATCAAAATGAGCAGATTTCCCACCCGAGGGAAGGTGAAATCAATTTACAAAGAATAGCTTTGCATCCTCATACTGTTAAACTTTCCGTCTGCATGTCTAATACAGTTGCTGTCTCTCAAATAATGTCAGGAGCTTGGAAACTAAGCTTTTCCCTGGTTTGAATTTGAAATGCATTTACAATAAATTATACATCAGGTTTTCACGTGACACTAGCCCCGTATGTCTTTTCTCCAGACTGTGACATCACATGTTGGCTGTCGCGGAGGTTGAACTTATGACCTTTCAGGGCCCCCCGGAGGCTCCACGTTACCGCCAGGGCCATCTCGACTCTTGTGATATTACATTCAGTGATGTTTGCTCGAGGTGCAGGCAGAATTATGTTTGATGAGGTTGGCGGCGAGAGGGCTGCTCTAAGTGCACCGAGGCAGAGAGAGAGAGAGAGGGAGAGAGAAAGTGGCGCGTTGCCATGGTGATGAGATTCAAAGAGCAAGGCGGTGCGTTGCAAGGGTTGGAGCTACATGACAGGGTTTTGCTCAAACAGAGGTGCGAGACAAAGAGGCTCAGCGGTAATGTGTAATTATTACCTTCACAACACCCTCCGCCATTGGATTTATGGGCCCTTTGAAGGGCCTGCTGAATGTGCCGCTGTAAATTATGTGAGATTGATTTACAGCGCGGAGCTTTCAACCGGGAGAGAGGCCCAAAAATGACTGGGAGACATTTCACTTCCCTTTGTCATTTCGTTGTGTGGGTACGACTGTGTTTATGAACGCCGGCGCTCCGTTACGCCGCACAATATCCTCTGTCAACTCTATTGACTCACACGGGGTTATCTGCCAGCTTTCCACTCACTATCACACGCTGTCGAGGAGATCCTTCGTGAATGAATGTTTCCCAGATCTGACTGCTCTGCAGATTATTGCAGCGGCTTTAAAGCCGAGGTCAGCGGGAGGTACTTGCAGAGTGTAAGGTTACTCTCCCTTGGCCTTTATGTGGTGAAGAAGTGCTACCTCATGCTTCCTCCTGGACCACCCCTCTCTCTGTAATTTGGCCGGAGAAACAAACATGGAGTAGGCAGGCCTTGCTGTGTTTTCAGAGCAAATGGCAGCAGCTTTTGTTAAAAAAGAAAAATAGCCCCGGATTGCAGACTGGACACAGCGGACCCTGATTGAGGAAGGAAGTTGTTAAAGTGGCGGGCAGTTTGACCCAAGCCCATCGTTAAAGTTAGCCAGTCACTTGAGGTCTCTGGGCAGCTCCTGCTCTGTGGTTATGGACTGTTGCATTTATATGAGCCACATCTGAGAACTATCAGCAGCCTCATAAAACAAACAGCAGCACAGACTGTCCTTAAAAGGGAGACAAGCAACGTTTGAAAGAAGATTACCACATTCCTTTCTTAAATATGAATAGTCGGACCCCAAGTGTGGCCCTTTGAGGGGACAGATTGATGTATTGTATCACACGTAGTTTAAATGTGGTTCGCAGTAATATGCTCTTATTTGTAATGCCAATAATTTATACTATGCAACAGCAATGATGGATTTAATGTGTATTCTATTCAAAGAAAATCATGAGTAATTTGGAAAAGAAACATAAATGCTCCAATATTACTACAAAAAAATAAAGGGATGGGTGGAATTTTAAATCGGACATTAGAAATAAAAATGTCTTCTGGATTAGCAGAAGCCAGTCAGTCAGTTTGTATAAGATTGTATCGCTATCAGGATAAAAAAGGTGTCTAGCTCGCTATCATGGTAGAGAATTGAAAAATAGAGCCTGGTTTAAAAATAATACAGGAAGCATCATGTATGTTTTTAAATACACAATGTTGCCTTTTTTAAGAAAAGAAAAAAATCTGTGACACAATCGAAACATGTGTTTCTAAAACTAAATGTTAACAATGTGACACCAGTATGTGTATTATGTGTGAAATTATTTTGATGAGGATCATTTTGTCATTAATTATTATTTAATGTTTATTTGATATGGACATAGCAATTAAATTGGACAGACCAGATGCATTGTTTAAGTGTTTTAGCACAAGTGCTAATTCGCAACACTTGTCCATAGGCAGCTTTTGAAAAGATAGGGCAATTAAAATAACAAGAATAGAAAAAGGAAAGACAAGACAAAGAAAAAAAACAACAACAAAAAGACAATGGGGAAAAAGAAGTCAAAGAAATACAAGCAATTTTCATATGGACGTGCAGCTTTAAGGACATATGTCATTATCTGTTGCTCAATTGATTGAGATTGATGTCAGTAGAATTCATGAGAAAAAATAAATAAAATGCACCATAACTTACCTCAGTACACTGCTACAGCCTTGCTTGATGTGGTAGCTAATAGTGGCTAGCTAATGTTAGCAAACTTTAAATTGATATTGCTGTGTAAATGGAGTCGTTACGCTTTTGTCATTCATCATTACCCCATTATCGCCATGAAATGTTAGCTAAAATTGTGAGCAATAAAACATACTCTTGCTAATGCTAATATTTAGTCAACTTTGAATAGCTATTGTTGCATAACTGATACTCTTTATTACTTGTGTTAATGTCTTGGCAATTATCACTATCCTTTAAAAAAACAGTTGAATTGAATTTTGTCACTACAGCTAACTTGGTTCAGTAACTTATGGTGGCTAATGTTGGCGTACGTTACCAAACTTGACACAGATGTCACTGTTTTACGGAGATTACTGTGTCACGTTACTAACTTTGTAACTCCTTATGGTATTGTTACATAATGTTTTACCATTTACCCGTCCCAATTGCCAAATTAAAATTGAGTCAATAGCAACAAAACAAATGTCTCCATTCAGTTCACTTTATAGCAAGTGATGCTAATCTTAGCAATTCTTAACAAATCTTAGCAAATCTAACTAATTTAAATACATACTGTTGTGTAACAGACATCACCGTGTCAGTAATGTTAACTTATGTTACCTTTACACAAGTTTTAGCTCCACAGACCTGCTTATTAGCAAAGTTACATAAGGTGTATGTGATGGCCTTGGTTTCAAGGCTTCCTGGCAGAACCACGTGGCAGGTTTCGAGTCAGTGACCAGATCAGGGCCTTGCATTCGCCCAGGTCACGAAGGGGAGTTTGAGGGCTGAGGCCTCGCCGCTGCAACCATTTCGGGCCGAGAACGTATCGCGTGTCTCTACCCAGCACCATTTGCGCCTCGGCCTGTCTCTCTTTGTGTCTCGGAGCTCCTGGTTGCAGTGTAGGCGTCGGGCTCATTCTGCCGTATCGTCTGACCACAGCAGTGAAAATATTGATCTCAGAGCGAGTGGGAGGAATGAGGAAGTAGCCCTGATACATCAGCACATTGTTTGTGTGTGGGGTTTTTTTTGTTTTTTTTTATAAAGCAAAACATGAAATAGAATGAATGTGTAACAGGAAGTGCACAGACCTTGATATCAGCGCTGCTACCATTGCACGATGCCAGATTACCTTTGCTCTACTCTACATATGATGTGGCTGTGGTCTGAGTCCCTTCTGCCATTCATAATGTCAGCTGTGGAGCTGTTTACCATGTCTTAGTCATATGCAGGAGAGACATATGCTCAAGATATCTGGGGCCTTATTCAAGGGATGTTCGCATTATGAGTAATTTGTTAAATTATGACATCTATCAATGTCAGATGGAAAAGAAATGTGTTAAGTATATTATAGAATATAGAAATACAGTATTTTTTAAATCATGGATTGGAATACAAACACATTGCATCAAAAATGTGATAAGAGTACCTCAATGGGAGGTATATTTTGGTGGTATAGACAAAGCAAATAAAAGCGTCCTGTCTGCACACTGTAATATGTGAACGCATACTAACGTTTAACATTATGGGGATGTTTGCACGTTAATTTCCCTTAAATCTGTATTCAACTAGGATGTTGCATATTAAAGGAGCAATACGTGACATTCACAGCATTAAAACAGCAGTAAATGACTCTTTGTGACATAGATATAGCAGAGTAATGAGAATGTTATCCGAGCTTCTCCTTTCTTCGCCCGCCGTGTGTGTTTTACGTGCATGTGAGCGTGTCCCACCAGCTAGCTTACAGCCGCCGCTCTGCACTGCCCTCGTATCCCGTTTACAGCCAATAACGTTGGCGTAGTGCCCAGCCTTCCTTCTCGGGTAAACACAGTTCGTTCTGTCAGCTCGCTTGCCCTAGTTTTTACTGTTAACCCCGTTAGCACCGTTAGCTTCAAGCCGCCGCCTCGGGTGTCGCCAAGCCGAGAGTCGTTGAGAGACAAAAAACGAATATTATGCAATGTATTGATGGTAACACAGGAAGCCTCTCCTGTAAGAGGGAGACTTGTTCAAATTGAGCAAGAGGAGTGCTGTTTACCCAAGCATTTTACCTTGAAATCTATATTTATGAAGCTTAATGCATTTCCAAAAAGTGTATCTGTAATGAGATAGAGTGCCTCTTCAATACAGCCCCACGGAGCGAACGCCGCGTCGAGCAGGACAAATATAGAGACCAAACGGAGGATTTCTTCTTATTTGTTGTGTCGGCAGAAAAGAGGATAGTGTGTGTAGTGCGTGATCAGTACGGAGTGGAGATCCCCAGGAGTTACAACCTACTGTTGGGCCCTCGGGGGCCGGCTGGGGCTCAGAGACGACGGCGTTCCTCTGCAGGGCCTTGCGTCCCGCGGTAGTCCTCGGAGGACCTCACAGTGGTAATCTGCAACGTTCTCCTTGTGTTGATGTTGGCTGCTTTGCGGCCGCTGGCCGGCTAGCGCTGTGGTGTTTTTGCACTCAACTTCCCAGAAACAACTTGGCAATCAAACAGCGTAAGTCTGGTGTTGTGTTGTTGTTTTTGGATTTTCCATTGCTGAACTTTGAGACTTTTCTCTAATTAATTACATATTTCTTCTCTGCAATTTCTGCTGCCAGTGAAATAACAAGCATCAGACGCGGAAATCATTACATTCTTACGTAAATAAAGCTTTTCATGACACTAGCAGAGGTTCATATTATTGATGAGTCAGTCAGAAGAGAGCAGAAAACCATTTATTTATCTGAAAATTTAGCCGATAATTACTTTAACCCCGCGGGCCCCCGAGCAGTGTGCTACTGAACCTCTCCACATTATCTTCAGATCTGATTCAGGATATGATTTTTCTTTATAATCCCATTTACACAACACGTAATTACAGAGATAGCATGAAACACAGACTTCTAAAACCTCATATAACAAGATAAAATCTCAGGATGGATAAGATAAGGGACAAGTGTTACACAGACAGCACAGTGGCCCGTCCCAGTCCGGGTGCCGGTCCGGGTCCCTGTCCCACTTTGCTGTTCTTCTTACCTGAAAGAGTTGGACGTAATCCTCCTGCTGAGGACTGAGCGAGCATTCTGCCCATTGCAACGATTAACATTATAAAAATGTACATCTCAAACGCTTAAGGGCAACAAAAAACGGAAAACTGAAAAGCACCTCTTTATTGAAAGTAAAAAATACAAAATTATTAGATTTATAAAAATAAAACGTGTGTATTAGGAGGTGTTCCAATTAGTTTTACCTTGGCCAAGTAAATGCCAGTTACTTGTTTTATCCCGTTGTTCCGGTGATCGACACGTATCGGCACATCGTCCAACCCTCTCTCCAAAACACTCTGACAGTGTTGGGTTTTGTTTTAAAGGAGCAGTTCAACATGTTTGCATAGCAAAACACCACATCACATGACTGGGTTTACTATGGGCATGCTGGTCTGGCTGAGAATTAAACAAACATGTTCAAAAAATCAGGCTGCTCCTTTCAAAAGAGTTTTTTGGTAGTATTTTATATTCCTCCTTCACTTGTTTGTTTTTAATTGTTTAAAAGTTGATCAAAGATGTTTCCCTGACATTGAATTTGTAATGTTACGATGCCGGCCATGCTACCTGACCAGAGAATAGTTTTTCTCCCTGCTGTTCCTCCTGATGCATTTAGTTTTTTAAATGCACTACAGGAATGCACTGCTCCCATATGCAATACTTTGTTCTTGTTGTTCAAAATGACTTGAATATTAACTGCCAGTCACACGAGGAATAGGACAAAAGCATTTTGTATCCACACACTCTGAAAGTGAAACCCAAGCTTTAATAAACCAGAGCGTGTACTGAATGATCCTTCAGCAGGTGGAAATGATCTCACCCGTCCCACATAAATAGTACTGTGAGACTTTGAAGCATCCATTATTCTCTAGCGGTGCGTGGTGTCGGGGCGGAGGTCCGGCACAGAGCTGGTGCTGATGTCAGGTGAGCCCTACTTTT
Organism: Eutrigla gurnardus; assembly: GCF_963514095.1. Lineage (NCBI taxonomy): Eukaryota > Metazoa > Chordata > Actinopteri > Perciformes > Triglidae > Eutrigla > Eutrigla gurnardus. Next base: position 17,885,432 of record NC_139927.1, read on the forward strand.
CACTGCTTAGCCCGTTCGCAGCATAATGAGAGAAAGAGAGTGACGGTGTTTCGGGGAGGATGGATGAGTAAAACTGAGAGAGAAATGTAAATCCTGAACAGTCGTGGTGTGAATTTACGACCGCTGTTGTAGCACACTCCGTCATCCCAGCCTCGCTGCTGAACTGGGTCTCGCTGGTGAAGCGGTTAAATTTAGCCGTCCCCTGGCGTACCGGTGACTGGTGGATGAGGAGGGGGAGGAGAAACCATGGCAAGGTTGCAGCGTCTCCTTGTTTTTCTAGTCTGGTTCAAACCAAAAGATCCCATCAGCCCCGGTAGGTAGCTCACACCTCTGCTATCGTATCACAAACACAGAGTCGTTGGATGAAGCTGGCAGCTCGCTCTGATGTGTTACAGCTCTCCCCGCTCCGCTGTTTGAGGCCGGAGTCGTCATGCCCCGGCAAAGCAAAGCCGAGTGTGGCCTTGAAAGCTCGGGTCATTATTTATTCATGTGTCTGCATGCAGATGTCGAGCCGAGATGAGAAATAGGGCTCCTGGCGGCTCAGAGGGCTGCACTTCTAATGAGGAAACTCAAGCCATTCTCCCTCTCTGAGGGGTAGATTGACATCTCCATTTGCTCTCTACTGAGGAGCAATTTGGATTCTGTCATGAGTGGGCACCTTGCTTTGCAGCAGCAGAGCCGAGGGGAACCACCTCCTCCACCTACAGTCATTCAGCCGGTTCAGGGTCTCCTGGGGCAGCGCTCAGGACCCGCCAGGTACAGTGGAAGTGTTGGAGTCGCACCGCTTGCTCCTCTTCCTCCTTTGTTTGACTTCCTGTGCTCCTCGGAGGCAGCCACGGGGGGAAAGGAGAGGGAGAGCTGCAGCTCGTCTCATTTCTGCCAAGCTTCCCCGGCTGTCTTCCTCTGGCTCTTTGTTGTGCCTCCGCAGCTTCAGTCGCTGCCTAAAGCTACAGATCCCTGGTGCACACAGATACCGCTGGGGTGGATCTGCCTGTGATGTGCTTATCATAAGGTTTGCCATCACCTGAGGGAGGGAACGGAGGCCGACGTATTGTTGCTCTCCAAACTGTGAATAAACACACAGAAACGACACAGCTTTCTGATTTCTTTCCAAAACCGCAGCTGCATTTATTCCCCTAATTCTTTTGTTCTGCGGCCTGTGAAGGACGCTGCCAGTCGCCGCCGCAGATACTCATGCCCCCCAGAAATCACCGACACTGATTTGGATCAGGTTGACAAGTCGCTGCACCCCCTCAATCTGTCATTCTGGCAACTTTCCAGGCGCTAAGGGACAGATGGAGAGGGACTCTTTTCTTGGATCACCTTTTCCCCTCTGCTTGAGAATGTGCTACATGTTTCATGTGAGGCAGAGGGAGCTGAAGGCTCATAGAGTCCTGCTCTGAGAGGCACATGAAGCAGTGCTCTTCTGCCATCTTGTGGTCAAGAGTAGCAACTGTCTTACAGTGTGATGATGCAGTGACTCACGTTGTACATCCTCCTCTGTGTTCCTGGTCAATTATGCTTTGATTCATCTCCTTCATTAAATCACACAGGAGGTGTTCATTGTCGAAGGCAGCAAAAACACGGTTTTTCATTTTCTTTCACACTGGTGGAAAGAAAATGCACATTTAGGTGTTTATTTTACAACTTTTTTTAGTTGTGTCTCTAGATTTCTCTTAAATAAATAAAAAATATGATCTGTTACATCGCAAAAGAAGTAAAATGTAGTCACGAGTCTGGAGAAATACTAAATCCTGTGTATTTCAGGCAAATGTAAAGATACTGGGTAGAACAACTATCACAGTCCCCTCTGGAAAACCCACCTTGTGCAATGTGTGCACATTATCCGCCTGAGGTTGTTCAAACTCGAAAGAGTTCCAAAAACATTAGCAAGTAAACAACCGGCGCGACGTGAAGGCGGCACAGATGGGGTGTTAGGTTGCTCTTTAAATTGTGAATTTATAAACTCAAAGTGAAAAATAAAAGAACACATCACATATTTTCTTCATATCAAGCAGCAAAAAAGCATGATTGATATTATATATTTCTGTGGCACATTTCAGACTCCATACAGAAGAAAGATGGGCTTAATATTTTGTACATTATGGGAAACTAAAAGTCTGCTCTTTTTCTGCCTTGTGCCCAGGTGAAGCTGCCTTTCCCTGTAGATCAAATCACAAATCTTCCACGGAACGACTTCCAAATGTTGGTGAAAATGCACAAACTGACCTCGGAGCAGCTGGAGTTTATCCATGACGTGAGGCGGCGGAGTAAGAACCGCATCGCGGCGCAGCGCTGCCGCAAGAGGAAGCTCGACTGCATCATGAACCTGGAATGTGAGATCCGAAAACTGGTGAGTCTTTACCTCATAATAGCAGTAGTAATACAATAGTAGTAGAAAAACAGTAAAAATGATATTATTAATTATAGAAATATACGTTTTATGATTATATATATATCATCACTTTTGATAATAACATGAGGTTTGAGCACAGTATAGGACATTAAAGTAAAGGTCAACGGTGTCTTGAAAATAATAGTCAGGTGCCGAGGTCAGGTGTCAGGTATTTCTAGTCGTAACTGCTGTGGTTTTCAACCTGGAGCCTGTTTTCCATGTTTCTGTTTTATGCTGCGTTCACACCAAATGTGTCTCCCAGAGCTCTATGATAGAAACTCACATTAGTAGAGAGACCGAACCAGACTAAATACATTATGTTATAATGTATTTATGTCCAGGCGACATTATTTTAAGTGTTGATGGAGCAGCTACAGTGTTAGCATCACCATTCAGAAAACAAGCATTTTAAAAGTCGTTTGCTTGCAGACAGACCTTAGGAAGCATGACTTTGGCCTTTTTACAAATTGTGGTCATTATGTAGTTATTTGGCATCATCTGTTTATTGTAATTCAATTTAGTTTGGTATGAACAAAATAAAGTTTATTTTGGGTTCATACTGCAGAGTGTAGCCGCCAAACGGGCTGCAATGTCATCGCTGGAGGCAACTCCTCACCGTCAATGTACGTCCAATAAAAGACGTCCACTTCTTACCATCTGACAAACATTGGCCCCATTAGTCACTCGGACACAAAAAACATGGGAAAATAGGGTTGAAAAACACCAAAGTTACCCTAATGTATCTAATGAACGGGAGGAATGACTACAAGAAGGAGAAGCTGCTCCAATGTTTGTAACAAATTAGTAAATTATCGCTTCCTAATGTGCTTCCAATAGGTGATGATGGATGAAATACTTCTTCTGTTTTGTGCAAACATGGGAGCCTCTAACAACATGGGCTTTGTCTACCTCTGCTGGCATCAAGAAGGAACTGCAACAATATCAAGAAACAAATCACAAATCACGTTTTTACATCACAGTCAAGAAGAAGAACCTACAATCATTTGCTTTTTTGACCCACGATCAAAGTCTTATCTTAAAAGACTTAAAAAAGGGTCTTATCTGAGATGCGTTAAAGATATTTCGTAACCGTGTAAAGTGATACCAGTATGTTTTATGAGTTTGAGCATATTTGGATGATTATCTGTGTGCAGGTGTGTGAGAAGGAGAAGCTGCTGACGGAGAGGAACCAGCTGAAGGCGTGCATGGGCGAGCTGTGGGAGAACTTCTCCTGCCTGTCGCAGGAAGTGTGCCGGGACGTCCAGCTGAGCCCCGAGCAGGTCCAGTCCTTACACCACTATTGTCCCGTGCTGCGACCAGCCAACGCCGGCCACGAGCCCAAGCCCGCCCCCACCCCCGCCGCCAACAACACCACCACCAGCATCGACCTCACCGCCCGCTCGGCCTCGGCCACGCCGGAGCCCAGCTTCCACGGCTCGCCCTCAGAGAGCGAGCCCGACTCGGCCGTCCGGAACGGGGCGGACAGAGATATGGACGGCCAAGACGTCAGCTTGTACCCCAAGTCGGGGCTGTCCGTGGGAAAAACCAACCAGGCGGTGACGGTGGATTTTTGCCAGGAAATGACTGACAAATGTACAACTGACGAGCAGCCGAGGAAGGACTGTACCAAGTAGTGGTTGTCTGTTGTTGTTGTTGGGTTTTTGTTGTTTTTTTATTATTTAATTTCACTCTTCTGACAAACCCTCTCTCGGGGTTGCTGAAACGGTCACTGAAAAACAACAAGCTTTGTTTGTATTTATGTTTGTTTGTTTTCTTTTTGAACGGTTGACACTAAAGTTGTCTTAACAGCAGCAATACTGTTCTCCAGGTATTCTCCTCTCACCACGACAGAGTGGAACTTCTCACCAAACACTTCACAATGGTGCTATACACCCCCCCCCCCAACAGCAACCTCTACAGTGGAATCTCTGTTCTCCATGTGTCGCAACCTCCAAGTCGAAAAAACCTCGCCGGACCTAAACAGCAGCTCTCTTTGTCTCTCTGACAGTTCCTGCCTTTGTCTCTCTTTTCTGTTTTTTCCACTCTGTCTCTACCTCTCTCTATCTCTCTCTCTCCGTCTGTCTGTGGTTCTACTCTCACTATATCTCAGTGGCCCTTTTTTCGTCACAGCAATTCAAACTCAGGAAAAAAAAAAAGGAAAGAAAAAAAATCCTCTGAATGTTCAACCGAATCCATGGAAAAATGAGAATACAGCTTCCGTACGCGAGAAAGTTATGATGCAGTTAGACTGTAAAATGTTCATATGCAAAAAAAAAAAATATGTCCGGCATTTTGTATTTCTGTACAGGAGAACTTTGTACAGGCTGTAACCGAAAACATTCCTCCTTTTGCCTTCCTCAGCACTGAATTGAAAGGAAAAAGAAAAAAAAAACACAAACAAAGTTTTTGTTTCAGGCGGTTTAAATGGCGATTCTTTTTTTTTTTATTTCCCACTCATCAGCAATGCCATTGTATTTGGATATTGTAACGGTGACTTTCAAGTGCTTGTTTGGCAGAAATGTATATAGTACGGAGCATGATGACTGTAACGGTGATTTTGTACAGATAGAGGCTTAGATGTTTCTTTTTTCACGGGGTTATGTCAAGCACCTTTTTTATTTTCTCTTTTTATTTTATTTTTTGCGCTGAGGGAAAAAATCTTTGCTTTGCTGTTTCCTGTCCTGCCTAACGGATGCTCCCCGTCGAGGTGAGCGTTCTCATACTCAGGAAATCAGCTCGACACACACACACACACAGTACATACAGACACATGCGTCAACGCACATGTACGATTTTGAGCCCCATGCATGTAAAAACATTAAAACATTCGAGACGTGTTTTTAAAGGCCAGCTCCTCTTCCACCTCTTGACTCCTCTTTAAATGTGAAAAAAGAAAACAGTTCTGCCTCGTGACGTTTTGGAGGAAATCTTAGTTCTTATCAGTATTTTAAAGATGCTATGTGTGAACACTCCCACGGACGCGTGTCGGTGTTGCCGTTTGACCGCCGTGGTTTCAGATCCTGAATGAAACGCAGAAATATCGACTTAAATCAGGCACTTTGTTTTCCGGCCCCAAGCGCTCATAGCCATTTAGCACTTCAACGAGGGTGTTTTCCCTTCAGACCCCTTAAAAAGTCTCAGACTGGAGCACTTAAATTGGCACTTGATATAATACATTTTTAAAAAATCTCTACAAAGAAAAGAAGAAGAAGAAGCTAACGTTTTCGGATTAGAGTGTTCACACTGTATGTTTGTATTTTAGGAATTGAATAAGCTAATTCAGGTTTCATCTGACGTGGAAGCATCGTATGTGTCGTCCAACATGATCGAGTAACAATCCTATGAGATAGTAACACGTTTCCTTTTGCGTTCGTTTGAATATCCTCCTTCGTGGTGTGCATGCCGCCTAATAGGCCTAGTTAGTTTGTCTCGCTTCTGTTTGCCTCGTAACTTCTCTCCGGAGCTTTTCAAATTATATATATTTTTTTCTAATGTATACAAACAGGCGAGCTGAATTATCTCAACCCTCGCTAGACGCTAGGCTTTGGGTACAAGCAGGGCTCTAGCACAAGCTGGTTGAATAGAATTGGAACGTGAAGCTCTTTAAAGCCCCAATCCTAAAAGGTGATTTTAAGCTAACGGCAATTAAGCTAACTGTTAGCTTAATTGAGAGCTGAAACTGACGTCACCTGCGGGTTAGCCACCGCTCCACTCCGCTTTAAATTCACAAAGGTTTCTAATAGAAAGTGACGTCGTAAATATATTGAGTAAGAACAGCGAGCATCATTTTATAAAGCAGGTTGAATGGACGTGTTGCTAAGATAGCCTAGCAACTAGCCACATCCCGACTCCCCCACACGACTTTGGGTGATTTTATAAATAATATGCTCAAACAGTTTTTAATTTCTCTTTACAATTACGAACTCAAAAATTTGAATTTGTGAAGAAAACGTTTTTTTTTTGCCAAATAAATCATAGATTGGGGCTTTAAACTGTGGACCCCCCCCCCCCCCCTGACCTTATCTGATGTAAATTTTAGATGTAGTTTAAAAATTAAATGTCTCCTGAGAGACTGTTTCTGTTATGCAGTGTATTTTATAAATCTGTTTAAATTCTTAATCGACTGGTACAGAGACCCGTACGTGCACAAATACACACACACACGCAGATATTCATAAAACACGCACACAGTACTGCGGAGCGGTAGTTCACCCACCGCTGTGGGGTTTTTTCGTGGACTCTTTTCATTCTTTTGACGGCAGCGAAACAGTATTTATTTGCCCACGTGGAGATTCCTCCAGGTTCGAGCCAGAAAACTAAAGCGGAACCATCTACGTTACAGAATAGCTTCTTTTCTGCAAACGTTATGCAACTCATTTTCTATATTCACACTCTACTTCTTTTTTTTTTGTAAATGTACTTTTTATTTGCTCGATCTTGAAATTAAGGAAGCCCTCTGACTTGACGTCTTTCTGTCTAGGGAAAAAAATGAATTTGTGAAGCTCGTGTTGTAGCAAATCTATTGTATCGAAGGCCCTGGGCGTCTCCTCAGATGTCAATAATATTATAATGACCACATGCTTATTTTTTTTTTTTTTTTTTTGCAGTATTTCTTTTTACGCCTATTGAATGTTGGTAACTCACCTTAACGAACCCTTAGAACAGTACATCAACGGGTGTCCTTGACAACATTTCCACTGTTGTTTAAGGGGTCCGTTCAAGACACAAAGATAAATAAATACAAAATTCTCGCGTATGTCTTGTGGCATCTAGCAATGCAGACAGTTGGTTTTTTCTTACTGATGCAGGTTTTTTGGAATATCTGTCTCTTGAGATTCCTGTCTACGCTCGAATGCGTTGGAGGAGTTTCCTTTGTGGTGCTCCTGTTACTCTGAATAATCACATTGCTGCAAACAGTATTTTTTTCAGACAATCTCAAACCATTAGTGAATAAAACCAAACCTATATGCATGGCTAGATACCAAGGTACGTGAGATTTTGTTATTTATTACATTTTTCTGTAATTTGGTGAATGAACCCTTTAGTGTCTCAGGGTGCCAAGCATTTGAACCTGCGCTTTGTTTAACTCTGAATCTGAGAGTCAAACAAAACATCAATATTTTTTTTTTTTTTAAATATTACTTAAAGCTGCATTAATTGATTTTTTGTCCACTTGGGGGCAGCAGAACAAGCTGTAAACACAACATTGACACACTATCACTTCATTCATTTGAGGTGGTATTTGTGTCCACGTGATGAGTGTAAGTCCAATATTCCCTCTCTACTTTGCTCTGTTTTTGGTCTCCACCACCTTCTGAGAAAAAATATCAACGTTCCACTACGTTCACCAGCAAGTCTCTAACTTTGTATCCGTACATTTTGGTACTCGACAAGTAGAGCACAAAGAGTTTTTCAAAGCTTTTTTGTAAAAATAATAATAATAACTACCTGCTGCTGGAAATGAGATAAATGTCAGCAAAATCAGCTGGTCGGAAAACCACAATAATGAGCTTAAAGGGACTAAAAAGCTGATGCATTCATATCCAAAATATTGATTAGTGCAGCTTTAACATTGATAATAAGCATGACCCATAAAATGTATTTTAAAGTTTGATCCTCCAAGTTTTTTATTTTGGTTATGGCCATTGCAGCAAATTGCTGTACCTTTTTTTTTTTTTTTTTTTTTTGCTGTGTATTTGTCTGTTTGGTAAAAAAAAAAATGTTTTGTTGCTGCTTCTCTGAAACGAACACTGGCTTTTCAACTCCAAAGGTTGTTCTATAAAAGAATATGAACAAAAACATGCCTTTCTCACAGATTGCAACTTTATTGAAAAGTTAAAAAGAAAAAAGAAATCTGGTATCCTGGTTGAATGCGCAGGCTGAGATCATTGAGTAAAGTAGAAAAATGGAAAATGTTTACAAATAGGTGTCATGTCATGTTTGATCAATTATTTGCCATGTAAGAAAGAAACTTCAATTGGGCTGGTTTTCAGTGTCGTGTAAAAGAGACAAACAAACTCTTGGGATGGGTCAGCATTACATGGATACAAGTGCACCTCCGATATTTGCCTTAGAACTTTCAGAGGCCATAGTTCACATTCAATTGAAGTGAGTGTATGCAGGGGCCCGGGCCCCCATCCCTGAGTCACCAGTGCGGACTTTCTCACACTTATCTACCTGTGAAATCCTTCATACCTCTCATAACTGGTCAATGACTGTATCAGCAAACTGCATCAGGTGTTTTTCTACATGCTTTTTACACAGATTATATGGATTATTGTATTAGTAGATTTTGGTGCATCAATTTTTTTTTTAATATAATAGCTCTTAAGCTCGTAGTTCAAGTTGTTGTTTTTTTCTTTTTTTTCTAGATGACTGTTTTGTGTTAATATTGTCAATTTGAAATAGCTGTTATTGCTTATTCTCTACTAAGAGTTCTTACCTTTATCATTTTTAAATGCTACATGACCCTAATTAATTAAAATGACTTAATAACCATTGTAAATACGGTATTGTGCAAACCCCATTTTCATTCATTTCAATTGCTAGTGTTATATAAATGACTCTTTTGTCTAGACACCATTTCTCTTTATGAAATAAAGAAACATGCATATCACGTTTTGTGGATGGTTCTTTTTTTGGGTCAGAACGAGCTGCGAACGTTACACCACAGTGTCGCTCTGCGAGGCTGAAAATAAAGCATTATCAGCTTTAGATCAGTTATACGCATTAATTCAGGCAGTAAATGTCTGCCACGCCAACTATCTCTACTTTGATGCAGTTATGTTGGTCCGCTTTCTGGAGATGAGCTCGTTTTCTACATAAACACACAGTAATATCTAATAACTCTCTCCCGGTTGCCATGGTGAATCGTAGTATCGGAGCTCCATTGATGATGGCTTTGTAGAGTCGGCACGTGAGTAACTCAGAGTTTACATACTCAGAGTTGATCAACTCTGAGTTTTCTCTTGCAGAACAGCCGTTCTCTGCCCATCTCAGAGGGTTCAGAGTTGGTTGAGCCTCTTTTCTGGAACGGGCCCCAGGTCCAAAGAAGGGAATGTTTTCTCTACTTCACCAACAATGTTTATGTTTTGCTTATGCCTCCTGAGACGGTACATTTGATTAATATCTTTTGTCAAAGTGCATTTGACTTGATGAGGGGAGATTGATGCCACCTGGGTTAAAGTAGCACTTCTTCCAGAGCTCCTCCCTGATTGGCTACAAACGGCAGGTGATAGAGTATAAAAGGTCATGGGAGGCAGCATACTGGTTTGGCTGTCTGTGGTTTTCACAAAATGGAGGAAAGCCTCTGTTTTGAATACTGAAATTGTTGTTGTTTGCAAAGGACTCTAAATGATTACGCCTAATTAAATGGTTTTTGTTTCTTCTTTTTGTGGCCGGTGTGAAAACATCACGTTTTCCTGGAAGATAAACACACTGCTCAAGTCTTCCCACTCGCACTATACCAACCGTCCTCAAGTATGACTATTTTTTTTAATTCTTTGTTCATTTGACTCTACAAGCGACCCCTTTCATATTAAAAACGGTCATTTGACCCATTGTTTATATGGAAATATTGATTAGTGCAGCTTTAATCCTCAAATGGGGTCCCTGAAGACCCCAGCGGGGTTCAGTCAGTCATTTTGTACTCATTGACTTCCGTATCCAGCTGTTTGGTATTTTAAATGATTATCTAAAAAGCATAAATTAAAACACAAATCCCGATTGCAACCTATAAATATTTAATAGATAAAAGAAATATATAAAATGTTTGCCATGGGTCCTAATTTAAAGTATCACACTCTCAGGTGATTGTTTTTTCAGATGACATTAAATACATAACTAATATTTTGAGACGGTTAACATTCACATTCCTTTGTGACTCCAGTTGGCAGTATATTAAATATGTTTTTCATGAGGCTGTGTGTTGTGGAGACACCTTGTGTAGTTTTAACTTGTCATGTGATGTTATGTGCATATGGTGCATATTCTTATATAATTTGCATTTAATCAAATGGACCCTCTCGCTGTGAGGCGACAGTGCTACCCACTACACCACCGTGCAACCCAAACTACACACCGCTCAGACAAAACAGCTCAGTCCTGCTGAAGTGGGAAACATTTTTAATAGAAAAAATGACAACAGCGCGACACATTCACTATAAAAGCTTAAATTTGTCAGATATATTCATAAACAATATTAGGGTGCTCTCAATACAAAACGCTGAATTTGAAGAGCCCTTTCCCCTCCAGCTCATTCTGTATGGTAAACCATAAACACTTGATAAGTGAGTTTTCTTTTTTTTTTTTTGTGGTAGCTAATTCCTCAATCTTTAATTACAATCACCAGTCAAATAACTTTTTATCAGGCTTTTGGTCTCATTATAGGAGTCGTCACATGTGCTATAATTTTGATTCATATTTGATTTAGCAAGCGGCTTGCAGGCATATAAAAGAAATCGGATGCTGGAGATATCACTTGTATAGATGAAACTAATTATTAAAGCGCCTTTTATCCATGCAGTGTCATGGTAACATGCTGCTGATAAACTGTACACACGACCCGTTCTCGTCCCAACTTGTCACGTGACGGGTTTCCAGACTCTCGGCGTCACACTGCGACGCTCCACGGGGGAGTATGACACATGGATCACGTGGCTCAACGAAGACACTTGTTTAGGTGCGTCGAGGAAAAACATCATGGTTGGGCTTAAAATATCTACGTACACGATGTGAAAACAACATAATATCAGACAAACTTAAAGGGCCCATATTATGAAAAACATGTTTTCTCTGGTCTCTACACCTATAAACGTGTCCTCCCTGAGCCTGCCAACTCCCAGAATGAGGAAAACAAGCGACTCCTGCATGGTCTCTGCAGCCCCCCCACTGGTACAACGGTGCTCCTACAGGCTGTTCAGATTCAGCTCCTTTCGTTACGTAACGTTCCGCACGACGGTCCAGGTCTGGTCTCTTGCGTTTCATTTTTACGGCTACGATCCATGTTAGCTTGTATGTGTGTGCTAACCACTTCACATCGGACTGCTTCAGTAACGAGGGTCAGTACAAAGTTGGTAGTATGAGTGAGTGATTTTGGACACAACCTCAAACACCGGTCTCCTGGGTGAAAGTCCTGTGTTTGTTTCACACATCCACGTCCCCTCCCCTTCCACCTTGTTAGGATTGTTTTCAACTTTTATTCTACTTCATCACACTCCTGGAGCGTTTTTCCTGAGCGTCTAATAATGTGGATAGGTTTACATCAGTTACTCGAAAGCCTGGTGCATCATCGATTGGGTGCCTTATTTGCTTTGTCCCCTTTGTCCCCCCATGAGGGGGGGGGGACAAAGCGTCGATATTTGAGGACCTGGGAATGAGAACTTGCTGGTGACACATACTGTGAAAACATAATATTCCAGTTGCGAGAGAGACGATGAGATTCCCTTTTGTGATCAGGTCCTTGGTCACAAAATGAAGTTTACTTTTTCATGATGGAGGACAGCTCCAGAATCATGCTCTGAAAGAGACGACGGACAACACGTGGTTAATATCCATCAAATCGGAGACACAAACACATTTTCCCCAACCAGCAGTGATGTCAAAGTGAACCCCATGACATCACTGGTGGGTGTAGTTACAGGTGCAGCAGAGGGTCGTTGCTATAATGTACCCACCGTAGTTTGTGTGCATTTCAGCCCCCTGCTACACGTGTCTGTTACTTTACTGTGTTAGATTTAAATGTAAAGCAAAGGCACTTGTTTCTCTTAATAACTGAATGCAGTTTTCATTGTGACATGAAATAACAAATTACGAGCCAGAAACAGTGAAGAGGTGTATTATATTCCAGTGCTGTCCAGCAGAGGGAGACATAGACTCATGATGAATGTAAAACACTGTCTATAGTTTTCACGAGGAGGTTCAAGGGAGATGTTTCTCTTTTGAAATGGAGACATCCATAACTAACACTGCGTAGTGTCACTGACGAGACAAGCTTGATTAATACACACTT